>NC_058518.1:313424580-314049580 GCF_904849725.1 Hordeum vulgare subsp. vulgare
TTCAGAAAGAGAGAGCGGCAAACTAGGCTTCTCTTGAGAAAGAGAGAATGGCAAGCCAGGCTGCTCTTCAGGCTGCTCTTGAGGAGAGGGACCGAACCACGGCATGATTGAATGAGGAGGAGAGGGCCCGGAATGAGGCGGGTCAACAGGCCCTGTACGAGCTTTTTGTGGTAAGTTTTTTTTTCACATTAGCCAAATCATGTGTGTAATGTCTGTTACATCACTAACTAATATGACCGACTCTTCGGAGTATGTGCCATAATAACGGTGAAGTCCCTCCGCCAATGCCCGTCTTCTCTGCGATAGGCACAGTGAGTTTTATTTCAATGGTCATTATATACTAGTATTAATAATTGAGTGTCATCATGCTAACTGAGAAATTGCAAAATATCTTTTCTGCAGAATAACTCCCGAGCGGCATCGCACGGCCCTTCTCTAGGGCAATCGTCTCCAAACGAAGCCGTCGCGAGCAACCCTGGTGGTTCTCCTCCTTGATGACCATGATGGTAAGTTTTTTCTAGGTCATTTTTGACATAATTAGATAATTTAGCTCCAAGAAGAGGAGAAGAGGAGAATAAATAGGAAAAATGAACAGAAGGAAGAAGAAGAAAAAAATAAGAAGAAGGAGAAGGAGGAGGAGGAGATGAAGGAGAAGGAGGAGGAGGAGAAGAAGGAGAAGGAGGAGAAGGAGGAGAAGGTCACCTTCTTCTTCTTCTCTTTCTTCTTGATTTCTCCTTCTTCTTCTCTTTCTTCTTGATTTCTTCTTCTTCTCCTCCTCCTCCTCTAAAATGACATATTTAACCCAAGTTAGCTCCAAAACGACATATAGTTAGCTTGGCTTCCACCTAAATGACATAATTAGCTTAGTTAGCTCCAAAATGACCTATTTAATAAAAAAATGACCTATACTTAGCTAAGTTCTCTCCTAAATGACGTAATAAGGCTTATGTAGATCCAAGATGACCTATTCCCCCTAACTTAGGTATTAAATGGCCTATAATTAGCTTAGCTAGCTCCAAAATGTCTTAATAAGCATAGTCTGCTCCGAAATGACATATTTAACCCAAGTTAGCTCCGAAAGGACCTATAGTTAGCTAGGCTTCCACCTAAATGACATAATTAGCTTAGTTAGCTCGAAAATGGTCTATTTAATAAAAATGACCTATAATTAGCTAAGTTCTCTCATAAATGACATAATAAGGCTTACGTAACTCCAAGATGACCTGTTCCCCCTAACTTAGGTATTAAATGGCCCATAATTAGCTTAGCTAGCTCCAAAAAGTCTTAATAAGCATAGTTTGCTCCGAAATGACCTATTTTACCCAAGTTAGCTCTGAAAGGACCTATAGTTAGCTAGGCTTCCACCTAAAAGACATAATTAGCTTAGTTAGCTCCAAAATGGCCTATTTAATAAAAATGACCTATACTTAGCTAAATTCTCTCCTAAATGACATAATAAGGCTTACGTAGCTCCAAGCTGACCTATTCCCCCTAACTTAGCTATTAGATGGCCTATAATTAGCTTAGCTAGCTCCAAAATGGCTTAATAAGGACAGTTAGCTCCAAAATGACATATTTTACCCAAGTTAGCTCCAAAATGACCTATAGTTAGCTACGCTACCACCTAAATGACATCATTAGCTTAGTTAGCTCCAAAATGGCCTATTTAATAAAAAATATCCTATACTTAGCTAAGTTCTCTCATAAATGACATAATAAGGCTTACGTAGCTTCAAGATGACCTATTCCCCCTAACTTAGCTATTAAATGGCCTATAATTAGCTTAGCTAGCTCCAAAATGGGTGAATAAGCATAGTTAGCTCCAAAATGACATATTTTACCCAAGTTAGCTCCAAAATGACCTATACTTTGCTTGGCTAGCACCTAAATGACATAATTCGCTTAGTTAGCTCCAAAATGACCTATTTAATAAAAAAATATCCTATACTTAGCTTAGTTCTCTTCTAAATGACATAATAAGGCTTACGTAGCTCCAAGATGATCTATTCCCCAAACTTAGCTATTAACTGACCTATAATTAGCTTAGAGAGCTCCAAAATGGCTTAATAAGCATAGTTAGCTCGAAAATGTCAAATTTTACCCAACTTAGCTCCAAAATGACCTATAATTAGCTGGGCTAGCACCTAAATGACATAATTAGCTTAGTTAGATCCAAAATGGCCTATTTAATAAAAAATAGCCTATACTTAGCTAAGTTCTTTCCTAAATGACATAATAAGGCTTACGTAGCTCCAAGATGATCCATTCCCCAAACATAGCTATTAAATGACCTATAATTAGCTTAGCTAGCTCCAAAATGGCTTAATAAGCATAGTTAGCTACAAAATGACGCATTTTACCCAAGTTAGCTCCACAATGACCATTACTTAGCTTGGCTATCACCTAAATGACATAATTACCTTAGTTAGCTCCAGAATGGCCTATTTAATAAAAAATGACCTATATTTAGCAAAGTTCTCTCCTAAATGACATAATAAGGCTTACATAGCTCCAAGATGACCTATTCCCCCAAACTTAACTATTAAATGGCCTATAATTAGCTTAGCTAGCTCCAAAATGGCTTATAAGCATAGTTAGCTCGAAAATGTCAAATTTTACCCAAGTTAGCTCCAAAATGACCTATAATTTGCTTGGCTACCACCTAAATGACATAATTAGCTTAGTTAGCTCCAAAAAGACATACTTAGATAATTTAGCTCCAAGAAGAGGAGAAGAAGGAGAAGGAGGAGAAGACATTCTCCTCCTTCTCCTTCTCCTTGATTTCTTCTGCTTCTCCTCCTCCTTCTCTTTCTTATCCTCTTTCTTATTCTCTTTACCTTATTTTCCCCCAACAATGACATAATTAGCCCATTTAGCTCCAAAATGACATAATATGCTCAAAATGGCATAAGAACCTTGGTTAGCTCATGAATATTATATTCTTAGATTGTGTTCCTCTAAAATGACATAATTAGCCCATATAGCTCTATAAAGACATAATTAGATAATTTAGATCCAACAAGAGGATAAGAAACAGGAAAAATGAAAAGAAGGAAGAAGAATAAGAAGAGACGAAGAAGGAGGAGGAGGAGGAGGATAAGAATGAGAAGAAGGAGAAGGAGGAGATCTTCTCCTCCTTCTCCTCCTTCTAATTCTCCTTCTTCTTCATTTCTTCTTCTCCTCCTCCTCCTCCTCTTTCTTCTCCTCTTTCATATTCCAAAAATGATATAATTAGCCCATTTAGCTCAAAATGACATAATAAGCTCAAAATGGCATAAGAACCTTGGTTAGCTCATGAATATTACATAGTTAGCTTGTTTTCCTCTAAAATGACATAATTAGCTCAAAAACATCATATGTTGTTCTTCTTCTGACTTCCTTATTCACATATTTGCAGATTGGATATACTACATGCATGGAAGCTGGCATTCATGGAGTGCCTTATTACTTCTAGTTTTTATTTGAGTTGATGAACAATGTCGAACTATATGTATATGTATCTATGGATGAACAGTGTAAAACTTTGTATGTTGGTTCTTTTGATATATGGGATGTACATTGATGAACTTTATATGTATATAATATATGTGTGGTGAACTATATATATGTGTTGTGAAATACATATCATATATGTGTTGTGAAATATATATATGGGCTGTGAAATAATAAAAAACAAACAAAACATAAGCTATGTGGGCTCTTTGCCGTCTTCCAGCTGATGGCAAAGGGCTTTGCCATCAGCTGGCAGACGGCAAAGGTGCCACATGGCACCCAACTATTCACCCTGGGGGCAGCAGCAGCTGGCCATATAGCTTCTTTGTCGTCTGCTGCCTGGGGAGGCAGACGGCAAAGTGGATGAGGGAGGCAGACGACAAAGGGGATGAGGGAGGCAGACGGCAAAGGGGATGTGGGAGGCAGACGACAAAGGGGATGAGGGAGGCAGACGGCAAAGCCTTCGTTATCCCTAACGGAGGCGTCACCTGCCGGCTGCTGTCTCAAATTATTTTTCGACTGCTCGGTGCCAGATACTGACGGCGAAGAGCTTTGTCGTCCGCTTAGGGTAGGCTGACGGCAAAGAAGCTACAATGCCGTCGTAAGCTGACGCAGAATCTTTGCCGACATATGTGTTCTCTTGGTCGTCTATGGTTTAGTCAATGCCGTTGGTGGAGTCCTCTCTACCGTCTCTGATGGTGGACGACAAAGAAGCTGATTCCTGTAGAGATGGAGATGTTCACCACTGAAACTATACTCAACTCACATGATGATCGAACTTGAGTTAGGGGATTTGGATCATGCACCACTCGAATGACTAGAGGGTTGTCTATTTGAGTGGGAATTATTATTAATATGATTAGCTAAACTCAATTATCATGAACATAGTCAAAAGGTCCTTGCAAATAATGTTGTAGCTTGCGCTGTAGATCTACTAATTTTTATATGTTCCTAGAGAAAATTTAGTTGAAAGATGATAGTAGCAGTTATGCGTACTGGGTCCGTAAACTGAGGATTGTCCTCATTGCTTCGCAGAAGGCTTATGTCCTTAATGCACCGCTCGGTGTGCTGAACCTCGAGCGTCGTGTGTGGATGTTGCGAACATCTGACCTGCACGTTTTTGATGACTACGTGATAGTTCAATGCGTAATACTTAACGGCTTAGAATTGAGGCGCCGAAGACGTTTTTGAACGTCACAGAACATATAAGATGTTGCAAGAGATGAAATTGGGATTTCATGCTCGTGCCCTTGTTGAGAGGTATGAGACCTCCGACAAGATTCTTTGTCTAGAAAGCAAGGGAGAAAAACTCAATCATTGAGCATGTGCTCAGATTGTGTGAGTGCTACAACCACTTGAATCGAGTGGGAGTTCATCTTCCAGATGAGATAGTGATGGTTATCCAAGGTCACTGCCACCAAGCTGCTAGAAGCTTCATGATGAACTAAAACGTATCAGGGAAAGATATGATGATCCTTGAGCTATTCGCGATGTTTAACACCGCGAAAGTAGAAATCAAAAGGAGCATCAATTGTTGATGGTTAGTAAAACCACTAGTTTCAAGAAGGGCAAGGGCAAGAAGGGATACTTCATGAAACGGAAAACCAGTTGTTGATCTAGTAATGAGACCCAAGGTTGAACCCGAGACTAAGTGCTTATGTAATGAGGGGAATGGTCACTAAAGAGGAACTACCCTAGATACTTGGTAGATGAGAAGGTTGGCAAAGTCAACAAAAGTATATTGGATATACATGATGTGTACTTTACCAGTACTGCTAGTAGCACGAGGGTGTTAGATACCGGTTCGGTTGCTCAGTGATAGTAACTCGAAATAAAAGCTACGGAATAAACAAAGACTAGCTAAAGGTGAGGTGACGATGTGGTGGAAGTGTTTCCAAGGTTGATGTGATCAACATCGCACGCTCCCTCTACCATCGGGTTTAGTGTTGAACCTAAATAAATGTTATTTGGTGTTTGCGTTGAGCATAAACATGATTGGATTGTGTCTATTGCAATACGTTTATTGATGACCCACAAGTATGGGGGATCAATCGTAGTCCTTTCGATAAGTAAGAGTGTCGAACCCAACGAGGAGGAGAAGGCTCTAATAAACGGTTTTCAGCAAGGTAATAACTACAAGCACTGAAAGTAGAGGTAACAAGTGATGGTGTAGTGAGGTGAAACGTAGCAAGCGAAAAGTAACAAGTAACAAGTAGTAGCAATGGTGCAGCAAGTGGCCCAATCCCTTTTGTAGCAAGGGACAAGCCTAAACAAAGTCTTATAAGAGGAAAAGCGCTCCCGAGGACACACGGGAATTTCTGTCATGCTAGTTTCATCATGTTCATATGATTCACGTTCGTTATTTTGATAGTTTTATATGTGGGTGGACCGGCGCTTGGGTACTGCCCTTACTTCGACAAGCATCCCACTTATGATTAACCCCTCTCGCAAGCATCCGCAACTACGAAAGAAGAATTAAGACAACGTCTAACCATAGCATTAAACTAGTGGATCCAAATCAGCCCCTTACGAAGCAACGCATAGACTGGGGTTTAAGCTTCTGTCACTCCAGCAACCTATCATCTACTTACTACTCCCCAATGCCTTCCTCTAGGCCCAAATACGGTGAAGTGTTATGTAGTCGACGTTCACATAACACCACTAGAGGAAAAACAACATACAACATATCAAAATACCGAACGAATATCAAATTCACATGACTATTATTAGCATGACTTATCCCATGTCCTCAGGAAGAAAAGTAACTACTCACAAAGCATAATCATAATCATGATCAGAGGTCTAATGAATAGCATCAAGGATCTGAACATAAACTCTTCCACCATGTAATCCAACTAGCATCAACTCCAAAGAGTAATCAACACTACTAGCAACCTTACAAGTACCAATCGGAGTCGCGAGACGGAGATTGGTTACAAGAGATGAACTAGGGATTGGAGAGGAGATGGTGCTGATGAAGATGTTGATGGAGATACCTCCCCTCCGATGAGAGGAGTGTTGGTGATGACGATGGCGACGATTTCCCCCTTCAGGAGGGAAGTTTCCCCGGCAGGATCGTCCTGCCGGAGCTCTAGATTGGATCTGCTCAAGTTCTGCCTCGTGGCGGCGGAGAATCCACGAAAAAGCTCCACCTTGATTTTTTTCCGGACGAAACCCTTCATATAGCAAAAGAGGGGGGCCAGTGGGCCGCCAGGGTGCCCACAAGCCCTGTTACCGCGGCCGGGGGGTAGGCCGTGGCAACCAGGCTTGTGGGCCCCTGGTTGCTCCCCTCTGACACTTCTTTCACCTAGTATTTTTTATAAAATCCAAAAAAATCCACGTTGATTTTCAGGGCGTTTGGAGTTGCGCAGAATAGAGGTCTCAGACTTGCTCCTTTTCCAGTCCAGAATTCCAGCTGCCGGTATTCTCCCTCTTCAAATAAACCTTGCAAAATAAGGGAGAAAAGGCATAAGTAAGGTTCCACAAAGTATAATAACAGTCCATAAAGCAATAAATATCAACATGAAAGCATGATGCAAAATGGACGTATCATTTATTCATTTAAGTTAGAGAATAAAAGTTATTCTGTTTACATGAATAATCCCTTCAATGGACATGCAACAATATGAATGATTCATTGAATCTCTATCGTAGTGATACACATGTTCGTAATATTGATGCCAAAAGATGCAAAGTAGTAATGATAGTACCACTTACTTGTGGCACTGACACTTGAGTCATATTGGTGTGAACGCATGAAGAAACTCCATGCAGATGGATCGTTTGGACTCACTTGATTTTGAATCACTTGAGACATGCAAATCATGCCACATGGGAAAGATGACTGAAGGCCTCGTTTTCCATTGAGATGGAACAAGAAAGTAACTTTTTGGAAGTAATGCATTTTGATGTATGTAGTCCAATGAGTGCTGAGGCACGCAGTGGATATCATTATGTTCTTACTTCACACATGATTTGAGTAGATACTCGTATATTTACTTGATGAAACACAAGTATGAATTATTGAAAGGTTCAAGAAATTTCAGAGTGAAGTTGAAGATCGTCATGACAAAAGAATAATATGTCTACGATGGGATCGTGGAGGTAAATATCTGAGTTGCAAGTTTGGTATACATTTAAGACAATGTGAAAATTGTTTCACACCTAATGCCACCTGGAACACCATAGTGTGATGGTGTGTCCGAACGTCGTAGCCATACCCTATTAGATATGGTGCATATTATGATGTCTCTTATCGAATTACCACTATTGTTTTGGGGTTATGCATTGGAGCAACAACATTCACTTTAATAGGGTACCACATAGTTCTGTTGAGATGACACCGTATGAACTATGGTTTGGAGAAACCTAAGTTGTTGTTTCTTAAAAGTTTGGGGCTACGTTGCTTATTTACAAAGGCTTTGGCCTGATAAGATCGAACACAACGCGGATAAATGCATCTTCATAAGATACCCAAAATAGTTGGGTAAAGCTCCTATCTCGGGTCTAGAAGCAAAGTGTTTGTTTCAGAAAACGGGTCCTTTCTTGAGAAAGAGTTTCTCTCGAGAGAATTGAGTGGAAGGATGGCGGAACATGATGAGGTTATAGAACCAACACTTCAACCAGAGAGTAGAAGGGCGCATGAAGCTATTCCTGTGGCGCCTACACCAGTTGAAGTCGAAGCCAATGATGGTGATCATGAAGCTAAGGATCAAGTTACTACCAAACCTCATAGGTTGACAAGGATACGCACTACTACAGAATGGTGCAGTAATCCTCTCTTGGAGGTCATGTTGGTGGACAACAATGAACCTACGAGCTATGGAGAAGCGATGGTGGGCCCGGATTCCTACAAATGGCTGGAGGCCATGAAATCCGAGAGTGGATCTATGTATGAAAACAAAGTGTGGACTTTGGAAGAACTACTTGATGGTCGTAAGACTATTAAGTATAGATGGATCTTTAAAAGAAGACAGACAATGATGGTGAAACACACAATTTACGAAAGCTCGACTTGTTGCAAAGAGGTTTTTGACAAGTTCAAGGAGTTGACTGTGATGAGACTTTCTCACTAGTAGTGATGCTAAAAGTCTGTTGAAATTATGTTAGCAGTTGCTGCATCTTGCAGATGGATGTGAAAACATTGTTTCCTTGACAGTTTCCTTGAGGAAAGGTTGAATGTGATAGAACCAGAAGGTTTTATCAATCCTAAGGATGCTCACAAGTATGCAAGCTCTAGCGATCCTTCTAAAGACGGGAGTAAGTGATACGTCTCCAACGTATCTATAATTTTTTATGGTTCCATGCTATTATCTTGTCAAACTTTGGATGTTTTGTATGCCTTTTATATATTTTAGGGACTAACTACTAACTCAGTGCCAAGTGCCAGTTCCTGTTTTTTCCGTATTTCTGACCCTTTTCACAGGAGAATATTAAACGGAGTCCAAACGGAATAAAATTTCCGAAAAGATTTTTTCCGGAATAGAAGATATGCACGGTCGTGAGAACCAAGGCAGAGGCCACCAGGGGAGGCCACAAGCCCCCTAGGCACGGCCATGGGGGGCGCCTAGCATGCTTGTGGGCCCCCTGTGGCTCGTCTGCCCTACTTCTTCTGCCTATAAATCCCCGAAAAATCCAAAAGCACGGCAGAGATCCACGAAAATACTTTTCCTCCGCCGCAAGCTTCTGTCTCCGCAAGATCCCATCTAGGGCACGTTCTGGTGCCCTGCCGGAGGGGGATTCTGATACAGAGGGCTTCTTCGTTAACACCACTGCCTCTTCGATAATGCATGAGTAGTTCACCATAGACCTTCGGGTCTATAGCTAGTAGCTATATGGCTTCTTCTCCCTCTTGGATCTTGAATACAAAGTTCTCCATGATCTTCATGGAGATCTATCCGATGTAATCTTCTTTTGCGGTGTGTTTGTCGAGATCCGATGAATCGTGGATTTATGATCAAGTTACCTATGAATCTTATTTGAGTTTCTTCTGATCTCTTATATGCATGATTTCATATCCTTGTAATTCTCTTCGAGTTGTGGGTTTTGTTTGGCCAACTTGATCAATGATTCTTGCAATTGGAGAAGTGCTTGGTTTTGGGTTCATACCGTGCGGTGACCTCACCCAGTGACAGAAGGGGTAGCAAGGCACGTATCGTGTTGTTGCCATCAAGGGTAAAAAGATGGGGTTTACATAATTGGTTTGAGTTTATCCCTCTACATCATGTCATTTTGCTTAAGGCGTTAATCTGTTCATCATGAACTCAATACACTAGATGCATGCCGGATAGCGGTTGATGTGTGGAGTAATAGTAGTAGATGCATAAAGTATCGGTCTACTTGTCTCGGACGTGATGCCTATATGTATGATCATTGCCTTAGATATCGTCATGACTTTGCGCGGTTCTATCAATTGCTCGACAGTAATTTGTTCACCCACCGTAATATTTTCTATCTTAAGAGAAGCCTCTAGTGAACACTATGGCCCCCAGGTCTAATTCACATCATATTTGCAGCCTTACACATTATTTTGTTGCACTTTCTGCCTTCATATCTCACTTTGCAGTCAATCTTGAAGGGATTGACAGCCCCTTTATAGCGTTGGGTGCAAGCTCATTTGTGTTTGCGCAGGTACTCTGGACACTTGGCTTGATTCTCCTACTGGATTGATACCTTGGTTCTCAAACTGAGGGAAATACTTACTGCTACTGTGCCGCATCACCCTTTCCTCTTCAAGGGAAAAACCAACGCAAGCTCAAGAGGTAGCAGTAAGCATCTCGTAGTTGGATATGCACTTTGATGTGATGATCAAAGCTTTTGGGTTTATACAAAGTTTGTGAGAAACTTTCATTTTCCAAGGAAGTGAGTGGGAGCACTGTAGAATTTCTCATGAATATATGTGGTTGACATATTGTTGATCGGAAATGATGTAGAATTTCTGGAAATCATATATGGTGGTTTGAAAAGATATTTTTAGAGGAAAACCTGGATTGAGCTACTTGAACATTGAGCACCGAGATCTATGGAGATAGATCAAGACGGTTGATAAAACTTTCAATGAATACACACCTTGACAAGATTTTTGACGGAGTTCAAAATGGATCAGTTAAAGGAGTTCTTGACTATATTGTAAGGTGTGAGTTTGAGTAGGACTCCAAGCCCGACCACGGCAGAAGAAAGAGAAAGGACGAAGGTCATCCCCTATGCCTTAGTCGTAGGCTCTATAGTATGCTATGCTGTGTATGGCACCTAATGTGTGCCTTGCCATGAATCTGTCAAGGGGTACAGAAGTGATCTAGGAATGGATTACTGGACAGCAGTCAAAATTATCCCTAGTAACTAGTGGACTGAGGAATTTTTCTCGATTATGGAGGTGATTAAAGAGTTCGTCGTAAAGGGTTACGTCGATGCAAGCGTTGACACTAATCCGAATAACTCTGAGTAGTAAACCAGATTTATATAGTTTAGAAGTCATTTGGAATAGTTCCTAATGGCGCGTAGTAGCAGCATCTATAGGATGACATAGATATTTGTAAAGCACACACGGATCTGAAAGGTTCAGATCCGTTGACTAAAAACCTCCCTCACAAGCAAGACATGATCGAACCGCAGAACTGTATGTGTGTTAGATTCATTACAATTACATACCTTTTGTGTTTGCTACTATTTTCTGCATGTGAATGTATCTATTCCTGATCTTGTCAGTTTATTGCTACTATTTTCGATCGTGTCAGTTTATTGCTACTAATTTCTGTATGTGAATGTATCTATTCCTGTGACCATGAGATCATGCAACTCTCAGACACCGGAGCAATACCTTTTGTGTTTCAAACGTCGCAATGTAACTGGGTGACTATAAAGGTACTCTACAGGTATCTCCAAAGGTATGTGTTGAGTTGGCATGGATCAAGACTCTGATTTGTCACTCTGTGTGACGGAGAGGTATCTTGGGGCCCACTCGGTAATACAACATCACAATAAGCCTTGCAAGAAATGTGACTAAGAAGTTAGTCACGGGATCTTGTATTACGGAACGAGTAAAGTGACTTGCCGGTAACGAGATTGAACTAGGTATAGAGATACCCACGATCGAATCTCGGGCAAGTAACATCCGAAGGATAAATGGAATGACATACGAGATTAAATAAATCCTTGACATAGATGTTAAACCGATAGAGATCTTTGTAGAATATTTAGGAGCCAATATGGACATCCAGGTGCCGCTATTGGTTATTGACAAGGGAGTGTCTCAGGTCATGTCTGCATAGTTCTCGAACCCACAGGGTGTGCACACTTAAGGTTCGGTGACGTTTCAGTATAGTTGAGTTATAGGTATTGGTGACCGAAGGTTGTTCGGAATCTCGGATGAGATCCAGGACTCCACGAGGAGCTCGGGAATGGTCCGGAGGTAAAGATTGATATATAGGAAGTCCAGTTTTGGTCACCGGAATAGTTTCGGGCTCACCGATAGTGTACTTGGAGTGCCGGGAGTGTACCGGGGACCACCTGGAGGGGTGTGACGACCCAAAAGGGTTCATGGGATGTGAGAGGAGGTATACCAGCCCTTAATTGGCTTTACAAAGCCTCCCCTAAAGGCCCGTGCGACTCAAATAAAGAAACAAGGCATAAAGGTCAAAAGGTGGAAAGAGTTTTCAATTAGGAAAGTGTCCTAATAGGATTCCACCTCCCTTGTGGGAGGTGGATTCCTCCTCCTTCGTTCGGCCGAGCCTTATAGGATTCCCTTAGAGGCCAAGCCTCCTTCCACTCTCCTCCTATATATACTACTCCCGCCGTACCTAAATATAAGTCTTTTAAGATATTTCACTATGTGTCTATATACGAAGCATAATGAATGAATCTATATTCTAAAGTATGTCTATATACATCCGTATGTAGTCCATTAGTGAAACCTCTAGAAAGAGTTATATTTAGGAACGGAGGGAGTAGATGTTTTGAGGGTTTTGTAACACACAATTAGCCACGTGTTACCTCTCCTCTAGATCGTAGTTCTTCCTCAAGACTATTTAAGCGGTGCTTAGGCGAAGCCCTGCAAGAATAGTTCCACCACCACCACCACCATGCCATCGAGCTGGAGAAATCATCAACCTTGCTGCCCCTCTTGCTGGATAAAGAAGGCGGGGATCGTCATCGAGCTGTACGTGTGCTGAATGCGGAGGTGCTGTCCGTTCGACACTAGATCGAGATGGATCGTGATGGGATCGCGGGACGGATTATGATGAGATCGTGAGACGAGCTGCGATTTGGATCGTGAAGATATTCCACTACATCAACGGTGTTATATACGCTTCCGTTATCAATCTACAAGGGTATGTAGATTCACTCTCCCCTCTCATAGATGATCATCACCATGGATAGGTATTGCTTGTGCGTAGGAAATTTGTTTTTCCGATGCAAAGTTCCCCAACAGGAAGTAGTTAGGTTTCTAGTAGCTTCTACACAAAAGGGATGGGACTATGCATGGTGGCGATGAAAGAAAGGATTTCAAAGGATTTAAAAAAACCTTCGGCTGCCACTAATGCTCGAGGGAGATGATGTTGAGATAGGTGACCACTTGGGAAGGAAGTGGTGTACCGAGAAAGGTTTTGTGTGTGTGGTTTCAAAAATGGGATTAGATTTAAGAATTGCTGACCATCACAACCGTACATGTGCGGCCACGATGCCTCATATGGGACGGGGCTTTGTTCATTACTTTGGTCGATGCTAGCAGAGAGCCCGCATTACTAGTGGTAGGAGTGGCGTGGTCACTCTCGAGACGGGGTCATGCCAGGTAAGGTGACCATGATCTGTTTTCACATGCATCGGGAACACCATTGGTACCTTCATGGACGGTACGATCTAGAGCAAGGCTCGTATGATGTACGTCATGTAGGCTGGGTACCAATGGAGTGTACTCTTTATTTAGTATCGCCAGGGGAAAGGCATTGTTTTGGTGCTTACTTCAGGTATGTAATATACCGCGTGTCGTGGATGACATGGAAGCTCCCCAAATCTCATGGTTATAACGCGCAACCTCTACAGAGTGTAAAACTATTCGAATAGACGTGTCCACGGTCAAGGACAGTTGGGTAATCCTGCTTAAACTACATCCAGTTGTTTTCGCATAAACCAAGTGTGTGTGTGTGATAAAGGTTATGGTATGAGAAAGATGACACTTGAGCTAAGTGAGACGACTCGGTATGGGAAATGAACGTGGGACATTCAACCCCTACTTATGATGATAACTATAACTTCTTCATATGGATATCTGTGACATGTAGATGCATGCTTTTACAAGATTGATCATGTCATTGCACAAAAATTTGCTTTCCGTAAACTTACCTACTTAGTGCTATATCATGCATTGTTATTTCCTAGCTTCACATCATGGGTTTCTTGCGAATACATTCAAAGTAATCATGGGCTTGCCACTAGTTATTTAATTGGCTAGGCATGGAAGAGCGGGAATATGGAGAAGAGTTCGTTAAAGAAGAACATGAAACTAGGATGCTTCCCAATCAGAATGCCTGTAGGTTTATGGAAGATGGCTGGTGTTCACGCTTTGGATCAAGATTTCTGCTGCTAGTTATGTTTGGAGTGTCAGCCTTCGAGGACCTATCTATGTAATACTTAACCTTTATGGTCTCTATTTTAATCAGACGGTATGTATGGATGTAAGACTCGTGTATTCAGCTTCTATGTGTTCATTGAGCATTAATGTCACACCCTCTGTTTTAACTCTCTTGGTTAAACTAACATAGCAGAAAAATTAGGAGCAATTAAAATTTTTGTGAATGATTGTGATGCTTTATGTGATTCTTGATTGCTTGCTTGTTTGCTTGTATTCTCAATCACAAACTCCCACCCACTCTCTAGAGTCATATTCTTGACCCGAACCCTTGCCCGATGAACATGCCATGTATATAGGATCACAACCTATTTTTACCGAATATTATTTTGACCAAATTAGGGATTTGTACTACAAGTCCACAAATTATTAGATTTAAGATTTCAAAAACTATTTTTATCAAATAATATTTTGACCAAATTGTTTTTTACCAAATATTAAGCATTTATTTGATTTAAGCTTTCAAAAACCCGTGAGATGGGATTTGTACTACAAGTCCCCAAATTAGGGAAGTTGTTTTCCCCCAAATATTTTATTTGAAACCCATTATCAAGAAGACTTCCCAAAACCACAAAATAGTTATTTTAAATTTTTTTTTCCTATTTTATTTAAATACCTTTTTCTTAGGCCAAAAATGGTCTTTTACAAACAAAGGTTATTTTCTTGGTTTCAAAATATTTGACATAATTTAGGGAAACTGAGTGGATATATATTCCATATATAAGAGTTTAAACACATGGTCATGTTCAAAATATTGTACAAAACCCTTCAAAACCCTTCCTGTCTATTTCAAGATTGTGAAATATTTCTATAAGAAATATTCTTAGTAAATCCCAGTAAACTTCTAGCATGTCACACATGATATATGCAATGATCTTGCCAAGTTTCATCTCAATCCAAGTTGATTTTATTCACCTAAGTATTGCAAAACCATATCCGTCTAGATCCAAATTGGAGCAACTCTACATTGCAAAGTCTTTCCAAGTGTGCTCAAAATTTGTGGACATGTTCTGATACTCCAATAATAAATCCACACCAAGTGGTGCATCAAGGAGAATATATGAACTTATCCAAAACCTCTCAAAATCTTCTCTGTTGAGTTCTAGACTTGGGAAACTTTACGTTGTGAAGTTTCTACAATTGATCCCAAACTTTTTGGGCATGCTCTAATACTCAAATAATGCCACCACACCAAGTGGTGCATTTGTGGGAACTAAATTGCATGGGTTTATCTTCACGAAGTCATTTCTGCCTATTTCTTGGGTTTTTAAAGTCTACATTGGAAACCTTCTCCACCAAATCCCAATTTGGCGTACAAGCTCATTTTGACCTATCATGTGATCCTGTTAAGTTTCATAGCAATTGGAATAAATTTGCTAGCCCTAACACCCATCAAACACCTTCTCCTCTCCTGCCAAACTAGCTTCTTTGACCCCTTCTATTAATCTCCTTGAGCTCTAACTTTTACCAAAACTCTTTCTAGTCCCCCTTACCTCTAGTAACCTTGCCATGGCCTCTGGTCAATTATTGGAGGATGACTCCATCACCATACCTCTCCTTTTTACAATGGCAACACCTCTTTTACCCCTCTTTCCATACTTCTGGTCAAGCCAATGGCCCCACATCTTTCCAGAGAACCTCTAGTCTGCTAATGCATCATTCCAAACAAATGTATGGCATGCCCATGTGGGAAATATGAGCAACCCTTCTAAAAATTGTTTTTGGCAGAAACTTGACCTTGAACTGCAAGTACTAGCAGCTAAACACCTCTCCTTGATATGAAACTTTTCAATCTTGTAGTCCTTCCATACCTAATTATACTAGACATCCCAAGATACTCCCTTTGGAAACCACTTTTGCTAGCCCCAACTTTGTTGTTGCAAACTTAAGCATAACTGAAACCCCGCCGAACTTGCTCCGTTCAAGTTCAAACTTCACCAATGCTCTCTGGGGTGCATGCTTTGCATGTTTGACACCTTGGCCTGGCCAATTGATGCCTCTCGATACATTGTAGCATGGTGACCGTGATGGCAACATGCAATACTGGCGCTTTGCGCCTTGTTCTTGTCCTGCAGCCTATGTCCGGCTGTGGCAGCATGCCCCAGCACGCCAAGGATCCTCCTTTGATCGCATGTGCCTGTTAGAAATATACTCTATCGGCAATAATAAATTAGTTATTATTATATTTCTTTGTTCATGATAATCGTTTATTATCCATTCTATAATTGTATTGATTGGAAACACAAATACATGTGTGGATACATAGACAAAACACTGTCCCTATTAAAGCCTCTAGTTGACAAGCTCGTTGATCAAAATGGTTAAGGTTTCCTACGCATAGACAAGTGTTGTCACTTGATAACGGGATCACATCATTAGGAGAATGGTGTGATGGAGAAGACCCAAACTATAAATGTAGCGTATGATCGTGTCAGTTTATTGCTACTATTTTCTACCGGTCAATATATCTGTTCTTATGACCATGAGATCATGCAACTCCCGGACACCTGAGGAATACCTTGTGGGTTATCAAACGTTGCAACGTAACTGGGTGACTATAAAGGTGCTCTACAGGTATCTCCAAAGGTGTCTGTTGGGTTGGCATGGATCAAGACTGGGATTTGTCACTAAGTGTAAGGGAGAGGTATCTCGGGGCCCACTCGGTAATACAACATCGCAACGAGCCTTGCAAGACATGTGACTAAGGAGTTAGTTATGGGATCTTCTATTACGGAACGAGTAAAGAGACTTGCCAGTGACGAGATTGAACTAGGTATGGACATACCGACGATCGAATATCGGGCAAGTAACATATCGAAGGACAAAGGGAACAACATTCATGATTAACTGAATCGTTGACATAGAGGTTCAACCAATAGAGATCTTCGTAGAATATGTGGGAGCCAATATGGACATCCAGGTCCTGCTATTGGTTATTGACCAGAGAGTGTCTCAGGTCATGTCTGCATAGTTCTTGAACCTGCAGGGTCTGCACACTTAAGGTTCGGTGACGTTTCGGTATAGTTGAGTTATATGTGTTGGTGACCGAAGTTTTGTTTGGAGTCTCGGATGAGATCCTAGACGTCACGGGGAGTTCCGGAATGGTCCGGAAATGAAGATTGATATATAGGAAGTTGGTATGATTCCGGAAGGTTTTCGGGCATTGCCGGCAGTGTACCGGGAGTGACGAATGGGTTCCGGGGGCCCACTAGGTGGGCCCACCACGCCCCAAGGAGTCCATGTGAGTTTATTGGATGCGTAATAAGGCATAATGGGCTGACAAAGTCATCCAAGAAAAGCCCATGAGGAAAAAGTGGAAAATCCAAAAGAGGTGGGAAATTAAGGAAGGAGTCCTAATCCAAGTGGGATTGGAGGAGGACTCCTCCCTCCTCCACTTTGGCCGACCCAAGGGCTCGTGCCCTGTGGCGCCAAGGATGCCTCCTCCCTCCTCCTATATATACTAGAGGTTTAGGGCTTTTGAGACAGAACTTTGCCACATGCTTCCCTCTCTTCTAGATCGTAGTTCTTCCTCTAGATGACCACCACCTGAGCGCTGTCGTGCTGCCAGGGAACTCATCTACATCCCCGTTTTTCTTGCTGGATCAAGAAGGCGGAGATCGTCATCGAGCTGCACGTGTGCGGAACGCGGAGGTGTCGTCCGTTCGGCACTTGATCGGGACGGATCGTGGGACGGTTCGTGGGACGGATCGTGAAGATGTACCACTACATCAACTGTGTTTATTAACACTTCCTCTTAGTGATCTACAAGGATATGTGGATTTGATCTGCCTCTCGTAGGTGATCATCACCATGATAGGTCTTCGTGTGCGTAGGAATTTTTTTGTTTCCCATGCAACGTTCCCCAGCAGTGGCATCATGAGCTAGGTTCATGCATAGATGTAATCTCGAGTAGAAGACAAAAGTTTTTGTGGGCGTTGATGTTCGATTTGCTTCCCTCCTTAGTCATTTCTCGATTCGGCAGTATTGTTAGATTGAAGCGGCCTGGACCAACCTTACTCGTACGCTTACGAGAGACCGGTTTCATCGACAAACATGCAAGTTGTTGCATAAAGATGACTGGCGGGTGTCTGTTTCTTCAACTTTAGTTGAATCGGATTTGACCGAGGCGATACTTGGAGAAAGGTTAAATAGCAATTTGCATATCACCATTGTGGCTTTGCGTAAGTAAGATGCGATCATACTAGATACCCATAGCAGCCACGTAAAACATGCAACAACAAATTAGAGGACGTCTAACTTGTTTTTGCAGGGTATGCATGTGATCTGATATGGCCAAAGACATGATGGGATATATTGGATGTATTAGATGATCATGTTGTAATAGTTAAATATCAGCTTGCACGTCGATGCTACGGCAACCGGCAGGAGCCATAGGGTTGTCTTTAAACTAACATTTTTGTTTGCAGATGCGTTTACTATATTGCTAGGTTGTAGCTTTAGTAGTAATAGCATAAATAGCACGAAAACCTCGATGGCGGCACGATGATGGAGATCATGTTGTGGCGCCGGTGACGATGAAGATCATGCCGGTGCTTTGGTGATTGAGATCAAGAAGCACAAGATCGTGGCCATATCATGTCACTTATGAATTGCATGTGATGTTAATCCTTTTATGCACCTTATCTTGCTTAGAACGACAGTAGCATTATAAGGTGATCCCTCACTAAAATTTCAAGATAAAATTGTGTTCTCCATGATTGTGCACCGTTGCGACAGTTCATTGTTTTGAGACACCACGTGATGATCGGGTGTGATAGACTCAACGTTCACATAGAACAGGTGCAAAACAGTTGCACACATGGAACACTCGGGTTAAACTTGACGAGCCTAGCATGTACAGACATGGTCTCGGAACACAAGAGACCGAAATGTCGAGCATGAGTCATATAGTTGATATGATCAACATGGAGATGTTCACCACTGAAACTACACTCAACTCACGTGATGATCGGATTTGAGTTAGTGGATTGGCATCATGCGCCACTCGAATGACTAGAGGGATATCTATTTGAGTGGGAGTTCTTAAGTAATATGATTAATTGAACTAATTATCATGAACATAGTCAAAGGGTGTTTGCAAATAGTGTTGTAGCTTGCGCTGTAGCTCTACTGTTTTTATGTTCCTAGAGAAAATTTGGTTGAAAGATCATAGTAGCAACTTTGCGACTGAGTCTGTGAACTGAGGATTGTCCTCATTTGTAGCGACCCGACTCAAATCGAGTCAAGCCTCTATGTATCTGTGCCATCCCTGGATCGGTATGCTGGCACACACAGTACATCAATCTATATATCAAAGTTGAATCACATGTAAATAACGTAAAACTGATATATACCTCAAAATCTCAGCGGAAACAGTCAAAGGGAGTGGACTCCCAATAAATACCAACGGCAGGTTGAGTGCAGACCGTAACCCTGAATCGTACTCTTACTCATCGAAGTAAGTATCTGCATCATAAGTCGTTGCAGCCTTGTAGGTCAGCATATTGAATATGCCGGCAAGTCACAAAAGAGAGGGTGAAAATATCATCTATATACTATATGCATATATGGTAGGTGGGGCTGTAGTTTAAGTTTTGCATAAAGCAAATTTTTCCTACAATAAGAGAGAGGTAAAAGCAAAATTTACTACATTGTTAGTTGTTAATGAGAAATGTTCCACCAACCATTTCTCATAGCCAAGTTATCAATATTACCCACATCAATAAGTCAATGGCGTTGAGAATTCCTGATAGCTTCTGTTCCTTTGGCTCAAGTTGTCCTTGACCGTGGACACGGCTAATCGATTAAGTTTGAGTACTCTGCAGAGTTTTGCACACGTTCCCCACAAGATTTGATCGCCTCCGTTGGAGTCCTCGCACTTTAGGGTGTTTGAGAACCGGATGATCAAAACATGGTCTTCCAAAGGGTTCCTCTGAGCCACTATTGGTGCCCATCCAATGCTACCGTTCTTCTAGATCTCGTAGCACCGCCCGTCCAGAGTCACCACGATGTCCAACCAAGCTAGAGCCCATAATGACTTGTGGCTATGCAGGTAAGCCTCGGGTCTTGAATTATCCATCCATCTCTTCGTGCCTGGGTGAAGCTTTCCGCAAGATGTCATTGCGCTTCCTCATGCATCCCGGGTCATCCACTGGTTTCCCAGGGATCCTATCAAAACCGACCTTCACCCACAGGTATATTGCATCATGATGTCTTGAAAAGTCTTGAAATCTTCCGGTCTTCATTATTGAATTCTCACAACACTCGTGATAAACACTCATCCAAAACCCCGTCTACTAAAAGAATAGAAAAATAAAATTATCGTCCTGGGCCAAGTAACGAGGGTGATTGGTGCCTTCCACATGATACTACATCAAGATTCAAATTTCCAAGTACCTACTTTGCATGCAATGGGTGGAGAAGGTTGAACTACAATGCATATAAAACCATAGGTAAAACATGATCAACGTCACTTGCGTGGTAAGGTTGTTGAAGATAGATATCGCTCAGAGGAAACACTGGATAGAACTATTCATCACTCTCCGATGAAATATGTATAATCAAACATAGTATTATAAGAAATCATAGTAACAATCATTCTAACAATCAATATCACAACAACAATTAAAATTATTCAGTAAATCAAATCAAACACGAATCCAAAAGAAACTCCAAAGGAAACTATGGAGTCTTCTACTTCAACAACACAAAATAGTTTGTGTCCTAATTAAACTTAACAGCAAATGAAATAGTAAAATAGTAAAACTAACATAAAATAAAATATAAAACAACTAAAAACAGAAGTAAAACTTACAAAACAAAATTATTTGAAAGTATTTTCAAATAGGAAATCTAACTAGCAATGAGATCAATTTGCAAGTTATTACAGAACTAGAATTGATTTCATGCTATCCAATAGAAGGAAATAAACAAAAACTTTGTTGTTGTTGAAAACCTACTGTTAACTAACAGAAAACAAGATATAACTTTTCACAAGTATAAAAGAAAACAAATTAAAAACAATTATAGCAAAAGAATTAGCAATATTCCTGAAAAGAACTAAACATAATCTATTTTGTTTAAACCTCTAATTTAATATATCCTAAAAATTCTGAAATTAAACCCACTGATATATAATATCACTAGTGATCAGTAGAAAAAAGAATCAATTCTAAATCAATTTTTAAACTCCCGGTATTCATAAAACAAGGTTTAAACCAAATCTGTTTAAACACAAAATTTAATTATTCAAACATGGTCAAATTTTATATCTACAGAAAATACATAAAATGTTTGATCCAACGCACAAAGAATCACCTAATTTGGAGTTATAGAATAATAGATATGAATTTTCTAAATTTGCTGTTTTCTGAAATAAAAAACTGTTACGGCATTTTTCAAGCTCACCGGAGTTAGTCGCCGAAGTCGGAGAAGACGACGGGAAGGTGGCTCCGGTGCCCGGCTGTCGGGACCCCGATCCTAAGTCATAGGAATCCAGCCTGTAACACATTGCATCCCTTTGCGGTCTCACGCACGGTTATCCCCACGGCTCCCACCTTACCTTAGCCGGGACAGTTTCCGCCTGTTGACTCACGTATGCATTAGTGTCGCTAGCATTCCAATGTCAAAGAACCCGGGTCGACATATCTAGTCATAAACTCAAGTGGCTCGACTGTACAGAGACAGGCATACATAACCCAGCAAAGCAGGTGTCGGTCAACAACGAGTGTAGACGAGTCGTAGCAAGCTACAAGGACTCCATTACACCGCGTGACATTTCCCCGAAGGGATACACACAGCAGCTAAGAAGGATACATGCCGGTCAACCAATGTGTCCGGAGCAGGAGCGAACTACCAGGGCTCGGTGGAATCACAATTGGGCATTTGTCTGTATAGAGAGCTACTAAGGCATACGACTAGGTGTCGAATCCCATACATATCACAGTGCATCACACGTATGCATGACATACTAGATATGCATAGATACAAAAATGGCATCACAACATAACCATACAACATCATGACATTTATTTAGGAGACACAAAAGAGTCTTGAATAATATGTTCATACAAGCAGGGTCACACGACCCGACACTCAAAGTCATACAATCAAAGTCATACAAACCAACGGAAGCTAAAGCTGTCTGAGTACAGATAGATGAAAGGATAAGGCATAAAGCCTGACTATCTACAGATCCCTTCTGAAAGGGGCCAGGTCATATCTGGGACATCAGCTACTCGTCATCATCTATGTCTAGAAAGAACCCACCTGTTGGCTCGTGGGTATCCTCTGGAATAATTATTAAGCAAACATGAGTACAAAAGTACTCAGCAAGACTTTAGAACAAATCTATCTACGCATGCTTAGGTATCAATAAAGGGGATTGTGGTGTTTCATCCAGCAAGCCAACTTTGACTCTTGGCTAGACAAAAATACATTTTTAAAATAGTTTTGACAACTTGTTTTCTAGCACACGAGTCCACTAACTCCACAACAATACACCATCATGGAATCATTCCCGTCCTCCTACAGAAATGCCATCCATGACACTCACACTTATCTTGATACTTTTATGAGTAGCCATTAAAGTTATCTATGAACAACATATGTCTCCAAGTAGTCCATATCTGCGGGCGCGGCTATTCGAATAGATTATAACCCTACAGGGGTATACTTATTCACACAAGCTCTCGCCAGTTATCGCTATGTGCACGTCATGCACCTCGGCAACCTTCAAACGGAAGCCCAGCGAGGGAGTCGGCCACGATCGATAACCACATTAGTACCTAGTCCGGGTTTATCGCCTATTTGAGGGTAACCCACACGGATGTTCGGCCGAGGTTTACGCCACGGCCCCAAACGAAGTGTGCACGGTTCCCAAGCCCACCATCCGAGTGCCACTTGGTACACCGTGCCACCGCCTACCGCATCATAGCCCACCTCTAAGGTCAGCACTATGCACGGCCTCGAGCATGACCATAAACCCCAGAAACTACTTGCGACTCCTGGATCGAGTACTAGGCGATTAATAAGTCCAGCGGGATCATATTTTAGGGCCCAACATGTGGTAGTATCTCGTCTTGGATTACATAAACGCAACTCAGTTCCTAAGGACGGTCCCAATGAAACAACCCTCCATGTACTCCTACCTAGCCTTTCATCGGTACCTTTACCAAATCAGGTTCCACACTTAAACTTTGTCACTATAACACATTCATCCATTCCCGTTCATCACACGGATGAAACAGACCTGACACAACTTCTAGGCATAGCAAGCATAGCAGGGATAACACATCCCAGTTAAGGCATCTACCAGGTATGCTAGGTTACATGGTTTGGCTATTTATTGTGACAATGACAGGTCATGCAAAGGAATATGATCAGCTACCGAAGTAAAGCATTTGAAATAGTTTGTCCTAATGCAATAAGTGGGAGCAGGAGCAAGAATCATGGGATGGTATCGGGATGATCAAAAGGGTGCTTGCCTTGTTGCTCAGCAGAGGGGTAATATCCGTCAGTCAGATATTCAGTTGTATCCGGAGGGGCGGGGCCTACCGGAATAACAACCACAATTAATTACAATCATATGCAACAATCATGATGCATGAACATGACATGAAATGAGGGGTGATATGATTCAGTGTGGTTGGTAAAACCTTAGTTTGCATCTGGTTTGAAATCCAAATTCAAATATCATTTGAAATGGCATATTTATGTTAAACATTTAATTGATTTCACCTGATGTTGTTTCATAATTTAGTTTATCAAGCATGAAAGTATCACCATTGTGTTCATTGAATTTTTCTGATCAATTTGCATATATAATTTATCTAATTTGGAGTTATAATCAATTTTCTATGAATTTCCAAAGTTTTGCAATTATTCAGGAATTATTTTAAAACCAGAATTGTATTTATTGCATCAGCATGACATCAGGAGGTCAGCTGGCCGTTTGAAAGTCAAACCTGACCAGTGGGACCCACTGGTCAGTGACCCTGGCCAGAAATTAGTTAAGTTTAAACTTAATTAGGTATTTAACAGGGTCGGGCCCGCATGTCAGTGTGTGATTAACTTTTAATATTATTTTTATTTTTATTTTTTACTAATCTCAATTAGTCACGGGGCTGGCCCCACTTGCCAGTTACTCACGAGAGTCAACCCCACCGGCGATGCGGTGAAACCCACCGGCAGCGAGGCTCCTGCGACCACCAGAACGGTGGAGGGCGTTGGAATTCTGTTTCCGGCAACCAAACGAGCAGCGGAGGGGCTCAAACGATTGGCCACTCGACCGCGGGCAAGTTGGAACAAGCCTCGGGGACTGGGATGACGGAATCGACATCGGCGACGAGCTCGGCGGCTGCCGGAGCTCGGCCATCGTCGAGGTCATCGAAATCGAGGGCAAAACGCGCGGGGTTGGGCTCCTAGAGCATCTAAGCGACGAGGTGGAGCTGTTGCAGGCCTCGGGTGGACCAACCGGTCACCGTAGGGTCACCGGCGATGAGCTACAGCGGCGGTCCTCGTCAGGCTCCGGTGAAACTGGGCCTAGAGCTCGGGAAAGAGAGGGGAAGATGGGGGGAAACACTCCGGAGCTCACTGCGGTGTCGAGGGGAGGCTCGGGCTGCTCGAGGAGGCACTGGATCCGACGAATCGACGGTGGCTTGCCAACGGGCGAAGGTGGAAGACAACGGTGACGAGGGTGATGCAGAGCTCGGGGGCTCTTCTCCTTTGGCAGGGACGACTAGCTCGATGAGGCGGAGGGAACGACGCACTCAGAGGTGAGGGAGGACGACCGGAGCGATGGCTAGCTCGAGATCAAGCTCGCAGCAATGGCGGCTGAGAGAGAGAGATGCAGGGGGCGAGTGAGGAGGGGGAGAGGATGGGAACGAGCCCGGGGAGGCTTATCCTCCCTCTCCAGCTCATCACGGCGAGCCAAGCACACACATAGGTGCGTGGGCGCGCCGGGAGATGCGGCGGCCAGCTCCTGCTCCGACTGGCGAAGGAGGAAGACGACACAAGGGGAGTGGGCTTGGTCCAAGTAAGCGAGGTATAGCTCTTTTCATTTTTTTCTTTCTTTTCCAATTTCTGTTTTATCATTTTTGATTTAGTTTATTTTATTTTTGGCTCCAAACTATTTCAAAATAGTTTGAATGATACTAGGGTGTTATTTGGAATATTTCCAAACATATATAAAAGTTTCAACATTTTAAGAGAATTTGAAATATTTGAAATCAAATATATAATTGATTTCAATGACTTTTATATTTAAAATAAAATGCCAAAAGCATTTTGAAAATATATTTCACCCTTGATATTTTTTTCCAAGAATTATCAGAAAAAATGAACTTTTATGATGGCCATTTTGGGTTCATTGATTTGCTACCAAATTTGAATTGTTTTTGAAAATAGAGTTGCTAGGGTTTGCTTTAGATTTCATTTCATTTTCTTGGATGCAAAGGAAAAGACATGAGCACACTCTTGCTAAACTCTATTAGGGATTCGGGGATGTGACAACTCACCCCCACTCAAAAGAATCTCGTCCTGAGATTTGGAAGTCGTCGGGAATAGCGCGGGATACTCAAGTCGAAGACAATCCTCTCTTTCCCATGTTGCCTCTTTTTCAGAATGATTTGACCATTGAAGTTTAAGAAACTTGAGGTTTCGACGTCGAGTGGTACGCTCAGCTTGATCAAGAATACGAACAGGGTATTCTCGGTATGAAAGGTTATCTTGGAGGTCAAGCGTTTCGCGGTCCACTTCACGGATAGGATCCGAAAAGCAATGCCTGAGTTGCGAGACGTGGAATACATCATGAACCTTGGAAAGATGCGGAGGAAGTTCCAATTGGTAGGCAACTTCTCCTCGTTTGGCAAGAATGCAAAATGGACCGATGTAACGAGGAGCCAACTTGCCCTTGATACCGAAACGATGGGTACACTTCAGAAGTGTAACCCAAAGGTAAGCCTTCTCGTCAACTTCAAAGGTCATAGCCTTAGGATGACGATCATATTGCTCTTTTGACGAGATTGAGCTGTTTTCAACTTTTCACGAATAATGCGAACTTGCTCTTCTGCTTCCTGGATCATATCCGGACCAAAGAGTTGCCTCTCTCCGGTTTATGACCAATTAAGAGGTGTTCGACATCTTCGTCCATAGAGAACATCAAAAGGGGCTTTGCCCAAGCTTGATTGATAACTATTGTTATAAGCAAATTCGCGAATGGAAGACAGCTCTCCCAATTCATATCGAACGATATAACACAAGCTCGGAGCATATCTTCTAGGATTTGATTCACTCTTTCTACTTGACCACTTGATTGAGGATGGAAAGTAGTGCTAAAAGATAGGTGAGTCCACATGGCATTTTGAAAACTTTCCCAGAAGCGAGAAGTAAAAATACTTCGATGGTCTGAGTTAATCTCCAGAGGAACACCATGAAGAGACTCTATTCGAGAGACATATAACTCTGCTAGCTGGCTAGCTGTTATATTCTCACGAACTAGAAGAAAATGAGCTACTTTGGAAAGACGGTCATTGACCACAAAGATAGCATTATTTCCTTTCTTAGTCTTGGGAAATCCAGTGATGAAATCCATACTGACTTTATCCCATTTCCATTCAGAAATAGCTAAAGGTTGAAGGGTTCCAGTAGGCCTTTGATGTTCTGCCTTAACTCGATGAAAAACAACGCCGTTAGCAATGAACTCAGCAATTTCTATCTTCATCCTAGTCCACCAGAACCTCTAGCGTAGGTCCTGATACATCTTAGTACTACCAGGATGAATGGTGAGAGGAGAATCATGAGCCTCCTTAAGGATAAACTGCCTTAGATGTGGATTCTTAGGAACCACTAGGCGATTCTGGAAGAACACAACATCTTGATCATTAATTGAGAATTCCTTAGTGTTTCCGCTAATAATATTCTCCTTGATCCGTGATATACCCTTATCACGCTTTTGGCCAGCTATGATCTGATCCCTAAGAGTAGGTTTCGCCACCAGGTTAGAAAGGAATCCTTGAGGAACAATGTGAAGATTTAATTTTCAAAATTCCTCATAGAGATGTGGTTGACCTCGTTGTAACATCAGATTGTTACAATAAGACTTATGACTTAGTGCATCAGCCATAACATTGGCCTTCCCGGGGTGTAAGTTATCCCTAAGTCGTAATCTGTGATCAACTCAACCCACCGTCTTTGCCCGAGATTCAAATCCAGCTGGGTGAAGACATATTTCTGACTTTGGTGATCAGTGAATATTTCGCAATGATTACCAAGAAGGTAATCTCGCCAGGTTTTAAGTGCATGAACTACAGCTGCAAGCTCGAGATCATGTGTGGGATAATTATCCTCATTTGGACGCAACTGTCGAGATGCGTATGCAATCACATGACAATCCTGCATGAGAATGCAACCTAATCCTTGTCGTGAGGCGTCGCAATAGATAACAAAGTCCTTAGAAAAATCTAGTGGTAGCAACACAGGTGTGGAAGTTAGGCATCTTTTCAGTTCCTGAAAACTATGCTCACACTGTGGTGTCCACTCGAACTTTTTATCTTTCTTGAGGAGTTGAGTTAGAGGCTTTGGAACCTTGGAGAAATTCTCGACAAAGCGGCGACAATAGCTCGCTAGACCAAGAAAACTCCTAACTTGCTTAACCGATTCAGGTTGAGTCCAATCAAGGACGGCTTGAACTCTCTCGGGATTGATAGAAATACCCTTACCAGAGATTACGTGGCCTAGATAGGTCACTTGTGGTAACCAAAATTCACATTTTGAAAACTTGTCATAAAGGCGATGCTCTCAAAGTTTCATCAATACCATCCTTAGATGCTCGGCATGTTCTTGTTCGTTCTTCGAGTAGATGAGAATATCATCGAGGTATACCACGATGAATTTATCCAAATACTCCATGAAGATTGAATTCATCAAGCGAGAGAAGGTGGCTAGGGCATTGGTTAAACCGAAGGACATGACGGTGTACTCGTATTCGCCATAACGAGTGACAAAAGCCGTTTTTGGAACGTCCCTGTTCTTGATCTTGATTTGATGGTAACCCAACCTCAAATCCATTTTGGAGAAGACTGAGGATCCAACGAGCTGATCATACAGATCGTTGATCCTGGGGAGCGGATACTTGTTCTTTATGGTGACCAGGTTAACTGGTCGATAATCTACAACCATCCGGTCCGTTCTGTCTTTCTTCTTGACGAAGAGGACGGGACAAGCCCAAGGAGAAGAGCTAGGACGAATGAAACCTTTATTCAAGGCCTCATCTAGTTGCTTCTTAAGTTCGGCTAGCTCCAAGGGTGCCATCTTATAGGGTCTTCTGGCTATTGGAACAGTTCCAGGAACAAGGTCTATCACAAACTCTACATCCTTGTCAGGTGCAATTCCTGGCAGTTCTTCTGGAAAAACATGTGGGAAGTCACGGACTACTGGAATGTCTTCAAGTTCTGGGAGATGGTTGGCATTGAGGGAATATAGTTGGCATTTGGCAGCTCGAGTAGAGACATTAACTATCTCACCCGAGGGATGGGTAAGCTGAAAATTTCTAGAATGAGTATGAATCTTGGCATAGTGAGCTGACATCCAGACCATACCCAAGATGATATTCATATCCGAAGATTTCAGGGCTATCAAAGATGCTAGAAAAACTGGCCTGTCTACTAGGATTTCATTGTCATAGGTTATCCTGGAGGTTTGCCACTTACTACCAGGGGTTTGGACAACCAATGGGATTGGTATATCACAAAAGGATATGTTATGCAACTGTGCATAACTTTCTGAAATGAAGGAATGAGATGACCCAGTGTCAAAAAGGACAGACACTGGGTGATGATTGACAAGGAGCGTACCCAATATGACGTCAGGATCTTCTGTAGCTTCTTCTGCTGAAACATAATTCACGCGGCCACGTGCAGGAGATGGCTTCACATAGTAAGCTTTGCCCGACTTGCCTTGCCCAACGGACTTTCCAGGATGCTTGGCAGCTATATTTTGAGGACACTCTCGTGAGTAGTGCCCTGGTTCTCCGCACTTGTAATAGATCACTTGATTGGCACGAGGTGCAACATTGCTAGCTGGACCACCATAGGTCTTTGTTGGAGGGTTGGTCTGATTCGCCTAAGGCGCCACATACGATGGCCTCGGGGTATATATTGGTGGCAGAGAGCTATTCGGAACCCATAGCATGCGTTTTGGAAACGCGGAACCAGATGAAGAGCCAGAGTCACGGGAGTGCTTCTTCGTGGCTTCATAGTCGGTATGACCAGTCTTGGCATTGATCGCCTTGTTGACAAGAGCTTGAAAGCTTGTACATTCATGGAGGTGCAGGTCACGACGAAGTTCAGGGCTCAGACCCTTGCGGAATCTTGCTTGCTTCTTGACATCAGTTGACACCTCTTCAGTTGCGTTGTGAGCGAGGTTACCGAACTCGCAGCTATAAGCATCCACGGTCAACTTTACCTGGGTGAAGGCACATAATTCCTCTCTGTTACGGTCCATTAGACCCTCTGGAATGTGGTGCAGACGGAAGGCTGCACTAAAGTCTGCCCATGTGGCTGCTGGTCCGGCAGGACGCATAGCTTCAAAGTTCCCCCACCACAGATTGGCGGGTCCTTCTAGAAAGTATGCCGCAAAGGTCACCTTGTCAGCCTCAGAAACATTGGCAGAGAGAATCTTGCATTCATGTACTGCACAACGAGTCATCAGCGTCGAGAGGATCAACGGAGTGATGGAACTTCGGGGGATTCAGCTTCACGAAGACATTGAGGGACACTCCGTCATTCCTCGGCTGGCGAGCCGTATTTTGCTCAATATGCTCTAGCAGACGGTTGGTCTCTCATTTGTTTCTTTCTGCCTCAAGCATAACTTCCGCCAGAGAAGGCGGGTGAGGCAATTCCTCCTGTGATGCCTGACTACCTTCTCCCTGCTCATGGGCAGGGACACGGTTCTACCTGGTGAACACCATCCTGACAAACAAACTCACAACTTAGACCAATATCAACATCAATACTAGCTATGGATTAAGAATGCACTGAACACATGGAATGCGGAAATGAACATCCGAACAACACGGTAACAAGCAACTGCTATATATACACCATGGTTCATACACACCATTACATAGTTCAGTACAACCTCAACAAAAGAGAAAACTACTGAAAAGATGATACTACTCATCCGAGGCTTTCCAAGCTTCCTATACATTATTTATCTATGCCTACGGAACTCATCTTACGACATAGCATACTCCACAAGACACACAGGACTCTGGAAGTACATCTACTACCATACTACTCCTCCACTCATGGTTCAGGCATCCGCATAAAACATCTCATAAAGGTCGCCTCCATGGCCTGGGAGCTCAACCTGCGGATGAGGAAAAACTCGAGCCTGAGATCCCTGGGAACCGTAAGGACACGGGTGTGGCCTTGGTCCCCTGACTGGTGGTAGTAGAGATCCCTGAAGAGGGGTGACTCCTCCTATAGCAGGCCAGTTAACATGAGCTGGAAGATGGTTCCTAACAGGTTTCAACATCTCCATATCTCCATACCCTGTCTGGACTACAGGTGACAGCTGTGTCAAAGCCGTCCACAGACGGGCACGTGTAGCATAAAGCTCCATACGAAGGGCACGAGCATCTCTGTCACTACTCTCTAACATCTCAGCGGTGGACTACAGTAGCGGATTCTCCATAGAGGAATCAAAGTAGACCCCACTAAGGTATCCTTCTTCTCCTGGCTGAGAGGCAGGAACATAGTAGAATTTCGAATTCTACAGCAATGCATATCTGGCTCTCATGATGGTCAACAGTGAATAGGCAGCATCTTGTACCACCATGTCAACAGTAACCCCCAATCCATAAGACCAATGGATCGGCTCCTCGGCTCCATGGTAATCTGGGAATCCCTAACACTGCACAGGTACCGACTCTGGTTAAAATCCCGGTAATGCTCCTCCACTTTATACTCTGGGTACCAGCGGTAACCGGCTACTGACATCATCCTGACCAGCATGGCCGTGTGACCCGGCACATCAATGCACCTAGTGAGACGGACCACCTGACGAGAAGGACGGCCAGACATCTGAAAATAGAGAGTAATGCAAAAGGCATTAGAGCTGTGGAGATAAAATTGGGCAGCATAACGGTTGTAAATGCTCAAAAACAATTTTGAGACAACCCACAGAAGATAGGATAGCATAATCACTGAACTATCAAGTTCAATTCCATGGTCATCAAAACTTATTTACTTTCCCTTGGAATAAAAGAAACTTGGAGTAACTCTCGACTCGTTGTCCTGTAATCTACTGATTAATAATACACGATCCTGAGAGAAAGATAAGTAACCTAGTTCTTAATCCCCGCAGAAAAGACGAGGATGACCAGAATAGAACGACTTGAGAAGAGAAGCAAGAATCTTATGTTCCCTTCCACAAACAATTCCCTTATATATAACTAAAGCAATTCTAGACTCAACTTGGACCAGTTTGGCTTGGTAATCCTACAGTCAGTCAGGCTCTGATACCAACGCTGTCGGGACCCCAATCCTAAGTCATAGGAATCCAGCCTGTAACACATTGCATCCCTTTGTAGTCTCATGCACGGTTATCCCCACGGCTGCCACCTTACCTAAGCCGGGACCATTTGCACTTGTTGACTCACGTATGCATTAGTGTCGCTAGCATTCCAATGTCAAAGAACCCGGGTCGACATGTCTAGTCATAAACTCAAGTGGCTCGACTATACAGAGACATGCATACATAACCCAACAAAGGAGGTGTCGGTCAACAACGAGTGTAGACGAGTCATAGCAAGCTACAAGGACTCCATTACACCGCGTGACATTTCCCCGAAGGGATAGACACAGCGGCTAAGAAGGATACATGCCGGTCAAACAATGTGTCCGGAGTAGTAGCGAACTACCAGGGCTCGGTGGAATTAAAAAGGGGCATTTCTCTGTATAGAGAGCTACTAAGGCATACAACTAGGTGTCGAATCCCATACATATCACAGTGCATCACACATACGCATGACATACTAGATATGCATAGATACAACAATGGCATCACAACATAACCATACAACATCACGACATTTATTTAGAAGACTCGGAAGAGTCTCGAATAATATGTTCATACAAGCAGGGGTCACACGACCCGACACTCAAAGTCATACAAACCAACAGAAGCATAAAATTGTTTGAGTACAGGCAGATGAAAGGATAAGGCATAAAGCCTGACTATCTATAGATCCCTTCTGAAAGGGGCCAGGTCGTAGCTGGGACACCAGCTAGTCGTCATCATCGATGTCTAGAAAGAACCCACATGTTGGCTCATGGGTATCCTCTGCAACCATTATTAAGCAAACATTAGTACAAAATTACTCTGCAAGACTTTAGAATAGATCTATCTATTCATGCTCATGCATCAATAAAGGGGGTTGTGGTGTTTCATGCAGCAAGCCAACTTTGACTCTTGGCTAGACAAAACTACATTTTTAAAATACTTTTGACAACTTGTTTTCTCGCACACTAGTCTACTAACTCCACAACAATACACCATCATGGAATATTTCCCGTATTCCTACGGAAATGCCATCCATGACACTCACACTTACCTTGATACTTTTATGACTAGCCATTAAAGTTATCTATGAACAAAATATGTCTCCAAGTAGTCCATATCCGCGGACGCGGCTATTCGAATAGATCATAACCTTGCAGGGGTGTACTTCATCACACACGCTCTCGCCACTTATCTCTATGTGCATGTGATGCACCTCGGCAACCTTCAAGCGGAAGCCCAGCGAGGGAGTCGGCCACGACCGTTAACCACATTAGTACCTAGTCCAGGTTTATCGCCTATTTAAGGGTAACCCGCACGGAAGTCCTGTCGAGGTTTCCGCCACGACCCCAAACGATGTGCGCAGGGTTCCCAAGCCCACCATTCGGGTGCCATTTGGTACACCGTGCCACTGCCTACCGCATCATAGCCCACCTCTAAGGTCAGCACTATGCACTGCCTCCAGCATGACTATAAACACCAGAAACTACTTGCGACTCCTGGATCGAGTACTAGGCGATTAATAAGTCGAGAGTATTATTTGTCTGATTTGGAGTTATAATCAATTTTCTATGAATTTCCAAACTTTCGTAATTATTCTGGAATTATTTTAAAACCAGAATTGGATTTATTGCATCAGCATGACATCAGCAGGTTAGTTGGCCGTTTGAAAGTCAAACTTGACCAGTGGGACCCACATGTTCAGTGACTCTGGCCAGAAATTAGTTAAGTTTAAACTTAATTAGGTATTTAACAGGGCTGGACTCACATGTCAGTGTTTTATTAACTTTTAATATAATTTTTTTACTAATCTCAATTAGTTAGGGGGCTGGCCCCACTTGCAAGTGACTGAGGGGAGTCAACCCCACGAGCGATGGGGTCAAACCCACCGGCGGCGAGGCTCCGGCGACCAGCAGAACGGCGGAGGGCGTCGGAATTCTGTTTTCGGGGACCAAACGAGCAGCGGAGGGGCTCAAACGATGGGCCACTCGACCACGAGCAAGATGGAGCAAGCCTCGGGGACTGGGATGACCGGAATCGACACCGGCGACGAGCTCGGCGGCTGCCGGAGCTCGGCCATCATCGAGGCCATCGAAATCGAGGGCAAAATGCGCAGGGTTGGGCTCCTAGAGCATCTACCCGACGAGCTGGAGCTGTTGCAGGCCTCGAGTGGACCAACCGGTCACCGTAGGGTCACCGGCGGTCCTCGTCGGGCTCTGGTGAAACTGGGCATAGAGCTCGGGAAATAGAGGGGAAGATGGGGGAAACACTTCGGAGCTCACTGCAGTGTCGAGGGGAGGCTCAGGCTGCTCGGGGAGGCACTGGATCCGACGAATAGACGGTGCCTTGCCAGCGGCCGAAGGTGGAAGATGACAGCGACGAGGGTGATGTAGGGCTCGGGGGCTCTTCTCCTTTGGCAGGGACAACCAGCTCGACGAGGCAGAGCGAATGGCGCACCCAGAGGCGAGGGAGGACGGCCGGAGCGATGGTTAGCTCGAGCTCGAGCTTGCAGCAATTGCGGTCGAGAGAGAGAGAGACGCAGGGGGTGAGTGAGGAGGGGGAGAGGATGGGAAACGAGCCCGGTAAGGCTTATCCTCCCTCTCCAACTCATCAGGGTGAGCCAGGCACGCACATAGGTGCGTGGGCGCCCCGGGAGAATCGGCGGCCAGCTCGTGCTCCGACTGGCGAAGGAGGACGACAACAGAAGGGGAGTGGGCTTGGGCCAGGTAAGCGAGGTATAGCCCTTTTCATTTTTTTTTCTTTCTTTTCCAGTTTCTATTAAATAAAACAGGAAATAAATCCTAAATAAAACAAAATCTATAATACTTTTATATAGACATATTATATATGAAAATTTGCAGAAAAAGATTTCCTACGAGATGAACATATTTTCAAGGCCAAACAAAAATATCACAAATTCTAATAATTCAAGCAGTGCTACTGTTTTAAATAAAAGGCAAAGAAAACATTTTGAAAATACTAAAATGGATTCAAATTAATTTATCTCCATTTTTATATTGAAGGGAATCAGTTTACCCTATTTTCCATGTATTTTATTTTTGGAGAAAAATAAATTTGAAAACCATTTCAAAAAATGTTTTTGAAACATAATATAAATCATTTTCAAAACAGTCTTCTGAGTTTCATATGTTCAAAATATAATTTCAAATAGCCCCTGGTTTGGAGTGTCATATTGCTCCTCTCAAGATTTTGAATTTGGGCAAGGGGATTTGAATTCATTTAAACTTTCGAATAGGACCAAAATATTAAATAGATTGCAAAAGGAATTATTTTCACAAACCACCTTTTGTTCCAAGTCCTTTATTTTGAAGAAGTCATGTTATCTTCTCTCAGTGATTTGTATTCGATGAAATTAGAATTCAAAAGGAAATGGGAAAGTCATTTTACTCCCTCTCATTCAAAAGTTTTAAAAAGTTTTGAATTTCATTCAAGTTTCAATCACTCAATCAAACAATCAATCAATCTAGTAATTATTATAACATACCAAAATTTGGGATGTTACAAACCTACCACACTTAAAATGAATCTCGTCCTCAAGATTCGAAGAGGCTAGAAAGAAAAGGTAGGGTTTGGTGGTCTTCTAACAAATCCAATCTCCCGCAAGGTGGGGTGCTAGCACACTTAGAATGAGAGTTACTGGTCCCTCAAAAATTTACAATCCTCTGGGGTCTTGCAATCAGACTCCTCACATTCTTCATACTAACACCTTTGGTGATGCTCTTGCGTTATATTCATAATATTCCCCTCAAAATCCGATTTTTTTCGTGGATATAAGCTTCTTCCGTCACTGGGTCTTCTTATCTGACAAGTCTCGTGATCATTCTAAATAACATATCAATGATTCTCATGGTGGTCTACCATGTGTGGTTATCCTGAAGTGAGAAGGGTCTTGGCTTCATCCTCACCGTAAAATTTCCTACTCGTGACAAAAATTGCCATGTACATGGGCTTTCATCATACCATTCTAAGGCTTAAACAAAAGCTTCGAAGAGCGTCGTCCATCGCTATGGGTAAGTCTCTCGTATTTACCATTTCGAATAGCAAGAGAATGATAAGAGTAAGTCGTCATGGTGATCAATCCATTCCACACCGAAATTATTACTCTGTATAAGGTTTAGTGAATCTCGTATTCTAACACTCAGGCATCCTCACAAGCGTTGCAGAATTTCTCTTGTACAAGAAAGAAGGTCGTATGAATCCTTTGGTTCTGCAAGCTGAACAAAACATCTATCGCGTTCTGCATCACTCTCAGGTTTTCGTATGCTTCTAATATAATGTTTGCTGATCCATCATAGCTTATCCCTTCATGCTCTTAGGATAACCTTCATGAAAATCTTGAGATGCATCCTTGGTACCGGTTGTATTCCTTGAACTCATTTTCCTTTCCATTATTCTGTGTACCAATAAAAGTGTTTGTTTGTCATATTAAATCTCTCCTCAAATATCCAATTCCATGGTATATTATTCAACTGTTGTCACCCCAAAGTTTGATATTATCCAGCATTTGCTTCGATGGTATTCAGTCGGTTTGACTCCTTGGTATGCATGGTACATTCTTACTCATTGGATCTTGTGGGTTTACGGATTACTACATCATTTAAAATGAAATATACTCACACCTGCATATACCATATTTTCTCATATTCTCGAAAATGAACAGAGATCTTTGTACTTGGAGAAACATCTCATACAATTTCAACATAGGAAATCATGACACAATATATTCCATTGATTCATGAAGTTATTACAATGTCTGAGTCTTACATTAAAAAAATCAACTCCATAATCTCATGAAAAACAAGAGTGCTTCATGTTACACTTATTGCCATTACCAAAACTTAACTACACCATTTTAGCTTTCTTCTCATGTGGACATTTAGTAGCATAATGTCTTGCTTCCTTGCAACGAAAACAAATGACTTCCGACCTGTCTCGAGGCTTCTTGGTGTTTGCTTTTGCTCCTTGCGTTTCGTGCTGCCTTGCTAGGCACATATTGGCATAGTGACCTAAGGTCTTGCATTTAAAACATGGGATATGACTCAGGTCCTTATCTGCAGAGATTTTGCTTGTCCGAGTGTACTTTCTCTTCTTTCTAGACTTCTTCGTTCTCGCCAGTTCTTCTATTTCATGAGGATCAAACTCTACTTTTTCTGTCGGGAAGTTCCCTAGACACTCTTGGCTTTCCTTCATGCACTCGTGTGAAAAATGTCCTTCTTCACCACATGAGTAGCAGGCATTGGAGAAAAAATCTGGTTAGGCCTTGTCCATCAGGGTCTTCAATATTTTCCTTCATCAAATGTTCTTCCAAAATCTTCTTCTTGAGTGTTTCGTTCATTGCCACTTTCTGCTGCTTGACAACTTGTTGCACCTTGGGGTAAATGTAACACTGGGCTGGGTAGTGGGTGGTTCCTTCACACAAGAAACAAGTCACCTCACTAGTTGGGCATTCCTCTGATGAGTGATTTTCTTCACAATGATGGCATCCATCCTTGTGTTCTTCCTGGGTGTGTCCTATTTTTGCACAGATCTTGCATGCACAAGGCTTGTTCATCGGGTTATCATAGCACTTCTTGAATTCGTCCCAGGTTTCTGCTCCACTAAATCCTTGTATGGCATGATGCATTTTCCACTAGATAGCAGCACCTTGGGTAAAGTACTGAAGAGCGTGTGCAACTTCATATTTCCTTGAAATAAAAATTGCTCCTGAAGTGGTTCTCCATGTTCTGAATCCATATTTCAACTTCCAGCTGGGTCATTGGTCCAGAGATTACAAGTCTAGCTTGATACGCCATCTATTGGGTCCAACGATTTTGGGATGAGATGGGTAAGAGAGAGAGGGAAAGAGGGAGATACACACAATACAAACAATATTTTTGAGAATAGATTTTATGTGTGGATGTCGGAAAACACACACAAATGACGGCTCACAAATCATCATATCTAACGTGGATATATAACACGGGTTTGGACTTCTAATTTCCATAAAAATATTGGAACACTTCAGGGTCTTTGAATTCTTCTGGTCTTCAGAGTTTTCAATTGGTGCAGCTTAAATTCTTCAAATGCATGGTGAAATCCTGTTTACTTTGAAGTGTGACTCAGTTGATTCTTCATGTGGTCAAAGGGGAAATGGTATTTCTAACTATTTCAGGTGAGAGAGAACATGTGATGAAATCAGAAGAGATGATAAGTACAGGATGTTCTTGGAAATAAAATTTAGAGAGACCCTTTCCTAAGGGATTTCCAGTTTCTAGGGTCACGTCCTACAGTCAACTTGTGCTCTGATACCATATTTGTAGAGACTCGACTCAAAACGAGTCAAGCCTTTGTGTATCTGTGCCATCCCTGGATCAGTATGCTGGCACACACAGTACATCAATGTATATATCAAAGTGCAATCACATGTAAATAATGTAAAACTGTTATGTACCTCAAAATCTCAGCGGAAACAATCAAAGGGAATGGAGTCCCACTAGACACCAATGGCAGGTTGAGTGCAGACCGTAACCCTGAATCATACTCTTACTCGTCGAACAAAGTATCTGCAACATAAGACATTGCAGCCATGTAGGTCCGCATATTGAATATGCCGGCAACACTACTGAAATTCAGAAATTTGCCGTCTGCCAAGGCGGACGGCAAAGGGGGCAACCACGGACGGCAAAGGCTTTGCCGTCTGCCCCCTCATGGCAAAGTAGAAGGTAAAAAAAAATCCGGTGAAGAGGCTCTTTGCCGTCTGCTTTCACAAAGCGGACGACAAAGAATCTTTGCCATGAGGGGGCAGACGGCAAAATAAGTGGGACGGCATATATTGCAACGTCCCCGTTAAGTGTTAACGGCAGGCCTCCTCTCTTTGTCGTCTGCCTCCCCCCCTTTGCCATGCGGGGGCAGACGGCAAAGAGGGGAGAGAGAGGGGGCAGATTCCCTCTTTGCCGTCTGCCTCCCCCCTTTGCCATGTGGGGGCAGACGGCAAAGAGGGGAGAGAGAGGGGGCAGATTCCCTCTTTGCCGTCTCCCTCCCCCCCTTTGCCATGCGGGGGCCGACGGCAAAGAGGGGAGAGAGAGGGGGCAGATTCCCTCTTTGTCGTCTGCCTCCCCCCCTTTGCCATGTGGGGGCAGACGGCAAAGAGGGGAGAGAGAGGGGGCAGATTCCCTCTTTGCCGTCTGCCTCCCCCCCTTTGCCATGTGGGGGCAGACGGCAAAGAGGGGAACCAGCCCCTTTTTTATTTAATTTTTGTTATATCCAGCATTTTTAACAATAATCAGGATATATATATATATTTGACATAAATAAATTTCTTTCCGTACTCATAACCATATTAAAATAACTCTCATCCATAGTGCATACATATTATGGAAGTTACATCCGTACCAAACCATATATTACACCAGTTTCATCCACGTGCATACAAAGTTTCATATATTCATATACTACAATAGTTTCACTACAACCCATGGTACAAGAAATAATCTTCAAGCATTCCAGCAACCAAGCTTCCCGTGAAGTGAAGGTAATCTGCAAAATGACAAATAAGAAAGTTAGAAAAATAATACTAGATGAAGTAGTGTATATATAGGTTATTTCGGAGAGAAATTAGCTAAGTATAGACCATTTAGGAGCTAACTAAGCTAATTATGTCATTTAGGTGGAACCCTAGCTAACTATAGGAGAAGAGAAAGAGAAGAAGAAGTAAAAGAAGGAGGAGGAGGAGGAGAAGGAGAAGGAAGAGGAGAAGAAGAAGAAAAAGGAGGAGGAGGACGAGGAGGAGGAGGAGAAGGAAGAGGAGAAGAAGAAGAAGGAGAAGAAGGAGAAGAAGAAGGAGAAGGAGCGGGACGGCAGACGGCAAAGGACCCACGCGTCCCCTTTGCCGTCTGCCCTGGGGCTCTTTGCCGTCTGCTGGCAGACGGCAAAGGACCCACACATGGCAAATAGTATTTTTGCCATGTGTCAGTTCTTTGCCGTCTGTATTGTGTCAACTGATGGCAAAGAGGTTCTTTGCCGTCAGCCAGCAGACGGTAAAGAACTGGCTGACGGCAAATTTCTGGATTCCAGTAGTGCAAGTCACAAAAGAGAGGGTGAAAATATCATCTATATACTATATGCATATATGGCAGGTGGGGCTGGAGTTTAAGTTTTGCGTAAAGCAAATTTTTCCTACAACAAGAGAGAGGTAAAAGCAAAATTTACTACATTCTTGGTTGTTAATGAGAAAGGTTCCACCAACCATTTCTCGTACCCAAGTTATCAATATTACCCACATCAATAAGTTAATCGTGTTGAGAATTCCTGATAGCTTCGGTTCCTTTGGCTCAAGTTATCCATGACCATGGACACGGATAATCGATTAGGTTTGAGTACACTGCAGAGTTTTGCACACGTTCCCCACAAGATTTGATCGCCTCCGTTGGAGTCCTCGCACTTTAGGGTGTTTGAGAACCGGATGATCAAAACATGGTCTTCCAAAGGGTTCCTCTGAGCCACTTTCGGTGCCCATCCAATCCTACCGTTCTTCTAGATCTCGTAGCACCGCCCATCTAGAGTCACCATGATGTCCAACCAAGCCAGAGCCCATAATGACTTGTGGCTATGCAGGTATGCCTCAGGTCTTGAATTATCCATCCATCTCTTCGTGCCTGGGTGAAGCTTTCCGCAAGATGTCATGGCGCTTCCTCATGCATCCCGGGTCATCCACTAGTTTCCCAGGGAGCCCATCAAAATTGTCCTTCACCCACAGGTATATTGCATCATGATGTCTTGAAAAGTCTTGAAATCTTCCGGTCTTCATTATTGAATTCTCACAACACTCGTGATAAACACTCATCCAAAACCCCGTCTACTAAAAGCATAGCAAAATTAAATTATCGTCCCGGGCCAAGTAACAAGGGTAATTGGTGCCTTCCACATGATACTACATCAAGATCCAAATTTCCAAGTACCTTCTTTGCATGCAATGGGTGGAGAAGGTTGAACTACAATGCATATAAAACCATAGGTAAAACATGATCAATGTGACTTGCCTGGTAAGGTTGTTGCAGATAGATATCGCTTAGAGGAAAAACTGGATAGAACTATTTGTCACTCTCCGATGAAATATGTATAATCAAACATAGTATTCATATAAGAAATCATACTAAACAACATTCTAACAATCAATATCACAACAACAATTAAAATTATCCAGTACATCAAATCAATAACGAATCCAAAAGAAACTCCAAATAATGAAATAAATAGAAATTTTGTTGTTATTGAAAACCTACTGTTAATGAACATAAAACAAGATATAACTTTTCACAAGTATAAAATAAAACAAATTAAAAACAATTATAGCAAAAGAATTAGCAATAATCCTAAAAAGAACTAAACATAATCTGTTTTTCTTAAAACTCTAATTTAAAATATCCTAAAAATTCTGAAGTTAAACCCACTGATAAATAATATCACTAGTGATGAGTAGCAAAAAGAATCAACTCAAAAGCTATTTTTAAAGTCCCGGTATTCATAAAACAAGGTTTAAACCAAATCTATTTAAACTCAAAATTAAAATATTCAAACATGGACAAATTTTATATCGACAGAAACTACATAAAAATTGTGATCCAACGCAAAATTAACCACCTAATTTGAAGTTATAGAGTAATAGGTATGAATTTTCTAAGTTTGCTCTTTTCTTACAGAAAAAACTGTTACGGGATTTTTGAAGCTCACCGGAGGTAGTCGCCGGAGTTGGAGAAGACGACGGGAAGGTGGCTCTGGTGCCCGACCGAGGTGGTGGAGGGGTACATGTGGAGGAGGGGGAGCTCCGGCTAAGCTTGGTGGTGCCCGCGTTGTGTGGGCGTGACGCAGGGAGGCTGCAGGAGATCCGACGAGTTCCTGTTGGATGCGAACTCCGGCGAGGGCGGGGCAGGGCGCTGCGGCAAGGGAAGGGGCAGGGCTACAGGGAAAATGGGAAGAGGGGAGGTTCCTCTATTTATAGGCGACCTCGGGAGGGTCGGATAAGGAAGGAGCGAGGAGATCGGGTCGATTTGATTTACTCCCGGCCATGGAAGGTTTTGTACGTGAGGAGAGGAAGGAGATCGCTTGGAGGAAGAAGAAAGAGTTTTGGGCCAGATTTGCTAATGGGCCCAAGTCACTTTCCTAATAAAAAGATTTATTATAATAGGAAAAAAATCCTAATTAAAAGAAAATCTATAATACTTTTATATAGACATATTATATGTCAAAATTTGGAGAAAAAGATTTCCTATGAGATGAACATATTTTGAAGGCCAAACAAAAATCTCACAAATTCTAATAATTCAAACAGTGCTACTGTTTTAAATAAAAGGCAAAGAAAACATTTTGAAAATACTAAAATGGATTCAAATTAATTTACCTCCATTTTTATATTGAAGGGAATCATTTTACCCTATTTTCCATGTACTTTATTTTTGGAGTAAAATAATTTTGAAAACCACTTCAAAAATTGTTTTTGAAACATAATATAAAACATTTTCAAAATAGTCTTGTGAGTTTCATATGTTCAAAATATAATTTCAAATAGCCCCTAGTTTGGAGTGTCATATTGCTACTCTCAAGATTTTGAATTTGGGCAAGGGGATTTGAATTCATTTAAACTTTCAAATAGGACCAAAATATGAAATAGATTGCAAAAGGAATTATTTTCACAAACCACGTTTTGTTCCAAGTCCTTTATTTTGAAGAAGTCATGTTATCTTCTCTCAGTGATTTGCATTGGATGAAATTGGAATTCAAAAGAAAATGGGAAAGTCATTTTATTCCCTCTCATTCAAAAGTTTTAAAAAGTTTTGAATTCACTCAAATTTCAGTCACTCAATCAAACAATCAATCAATCTAGTAATTATTATAACATACCAAAATTTTGGATGTTACATCATTGCTGCGCAGAGGGCTTATGTCCTTAATGCACCGCTTGGTGTACTGCACCTCGAGCGTCGTGTGTGGATGTTGCGAACATCTGACATACAAGTTTGGATGACTACGTGATAGTTAAGTGGGTAATACTTAACGGCTTAGAATTGAGGCGTTGAAGACATTTTTTAACGTCACGGAACATATGAGATGTTCTAAGAGATGAAACTGGGATTTCATGCTCGTGCCCTTGTTGAGAGGTATGAGACCTCCGACAAGATTCTTTTTCTACAAAGTAAAAGGAGAAAAGCTCAATCGTTGAGCGTGTGCTCAGATTGTCTGAGTGCAACAATCGCTTGAATCAAGTGGGAGTTAATCTTCCAAGATGAGATAGTGATGGTTCTTCAAAGTTACTGCCACCAAGCTGGTACAGCTTCATGATGAACTATAACATATCGAGGATAGATATGATGATCCTTGAGCGACTCGCAATGTTTGACACTGCGAAAGTAGAAATCAAGTAGGAGCATCAATTGTTGATGGTTAGTAAAACCACTAGTTTCAAGAACGGCATGGGCTAGAAGGGATACTTCATGAAACGGAAAACCAGTTGATGCTCTAATGAAGAAACCCAAGGTTGAACCCAAACCCGAGACCAAGTGCTTCTGTTATGAGGGGAACGGTCACTGAGGCAAAGCTACCCTAGATACTTGGTAGATAAGAAGGCTGGCAAAGTCGACAGAAGTATATTTGATATATATGATATTGATGTGTACTTTACTAGTACTCCTAGTAGCACGAGGGTATTAGATATCGGTTCAATTGCTAAGTGTTAGTAACTCGAAATGAAAGCTACAGAATAAAAGGAGACTCTCTAAAGGCGAGGTGACCATATGTGTTGGAAGTGTTTCCAAGGTTGATGTGATAAAACATCGCACACTCCCTCTACCATCGGGATTAGTGTTAAACCAAAATAATTGTTATTTGGTGTTTGCGTTGAGCATGAACATGATTAGATCGTGTATATTGCAATACGATTATTCATTTAAAGAGAATAATGGTTATTCTATTTGCTTGAATGAATACCTTCAATTGATTATTGAATCTCGATTGTAGTGATACACATGTTCATAATATTGATGCCAAAAGATACAAAGTAGTAATGATAGTACCACTTACTTGTGGCACTACCACTTGAGTCATGTTGGTGTAAAATGCATCAAGAAGCTCCATGTTGATGGATCTTTGTACTCACTCATTTTTGAAATGTTTGAGACATGCAAACCATACCTATTGGTATGAACGCATGAAGAAACTCCATGCAGATGGATCTTTTGGACTCACTTGATTTTGAATCACTTGGGACATGCAAATCATACCACATGGAACAAGAATGTAACTTGTTGGAAGTAATACATTTTTGATGTGTGCAGTCCAATGAGTGCCGAGGCATGAAGTGGATATCGTTATGTTCTTACTTCACTGACGACTTGAGTAGATACAGGAGTATTTACTTGATGAATCAAAAGTCCGAAATATTGAGAAAGTTCAAAGCTATTTAAGAGTGAAGATCATCGTGACAAGAGGATAAACTATCTTCGAAATGATCATAGAGATGAATATCTGAGTTGCCAGTTTTGGTACACAGTTAAGACAATGTGCAAATGGTTTCACAATTTATGCCACCTAGAACACCATAGTGTGATGGTGTGTCCGAACATCATTGCCGCACCCTATTTCATATAGTGCATACTATGATGTCTCTTATTGAATTACTGCTATCGTTTATGGGTTATGCATTAGAGACAACCGCATTCACTTTAATTAGGGCACCACGTATTTCCATTGAGATGACATAGTATTAACTATGGTTTGGAGAATCCTGAGCTGTCGTTTCTTGAAAGTTTGGGGCTACGACGCTTATGTGAAAAAGTTTCAGTCTGATAAGCTCAAACCCGAAGTGGATAAATGCATCTTCATAGGATATCCAAAACAGTTGGGTACGTCTACTCTCTCAGATCCGGAAGCAAAGAGTTTGTTTCTAGAAATGGGTCCTTTCTCGAGGAAAGGTTTCTCTCAAAAGAATTGAGTGGGAGGGTGGTGGAAATTGATGAGGTTATTGGACCGTCACTTCAACCAGTGTATAGAAGGGCGCATGAAGTTGTTCATGTGGCGCCTACACCAATTGAAGTGGAAACTGATGATGGTGATCATTAAACTTCGGACCAAGTTACTACAAACCTCGTAGGTCGACAAGCTCGCGTACTGCTACAGAGTGGTACGGTAACCCTATCTTGGAGGTCATGTTATAGATCAACAATGAACCTACGAGCTATGGAGAAGCAATGGTTGGCCCGGATTCCGAAAAATGGTTGGTGGCCATGAAATCCGAGAGAGGATCCATGTATAAAAACAAAGTGTAGACTTTGGAAGAACTACTTGATGGTCACAATACTTTTAAGTACATATAGACCTTTAAAAGGAAGACAAATGATGATGGTGAAATGTCACCATTAAGAAAAGCTCGACTTATCACAAAGATGTTTCTGACAAGTTCAAAGAGTTCACTCGTAGCGATGCTAAAAGTCGGTTGGAATTATGTTAGCAGTTGATGCATTATTTATGAAATATTGCACATAGGATGTCAAGAACATTGTTTCCTCGACGGTTTCCTTGAGGTAAGGTTGTATGTGATACAACCACAAGATTTTGTCGATCCTAAGGATTCTAAAAAGTATGCAAGCTCCAGCGATCCTTCTATGGACTGGTGCAAGCATCTCGGAGTTGGAATATACACTTTGATGAGATGATCACAGCTTTTGGGTTTGTACAATGTTTATGAGAAACTTGTATGTCCAAAGAGGTGAGTGGGAGCACTATAGAATTTTTGATAAGTATATGTGGTTGACATATTGTTGATCGGAAGTAATGTAGAATTTCTATAAAGCATAAAGGGCTGTTTGAAAGGAGTTTTTCAAAGGAAAACCTGGATAGAGCTACTTGAACATTGAGCATCAAGATCTATAGAGATAGATCAAAACACTTAATAGAACTTTCAATGAAATGCATGCCTTGACAAGTTTTTGAAGGAGTTCAAAATAGATCAACAAAGAAGGAGTTCTTGGTTGTGTTGTAAGGTGTGAATTTGAGTAAGACTCGAAGCCCGACCACGGCAGAAGAAAGAGAAAGGACGAAGGTCGTCCCCTATGCCTGAGCCATAGGCTCTAAAGTATTACATGATGTGTACCGTACCTGATGTGTGCCTTGCCATAAGTCTGTCAAGTGGTACGAAGAGTGATCTAGGATTGAATCACTGAACAACGGTCAAAGTTATCCTTAGTAACTGATGGACTAAGCAATTTTTCTCGATTATGGAAGTGATTAAAGAGTTCGTCGTAAAGGGTTACATCGATGCAATCTTTGACAATAATCCGAATAATTCTAAGGAGTAAAGAGGATTCCTATAGTGGAGCAGTCATTTGGAGTAGTTCCAAATGGCACGTAGTAGCAGCATCTACAGGATAACATAGAGATTTGTAAAGCACATAGACCAGACAGGTTCAGACTTGTTGACTAAAACCTCTCTCAAAATCAAGACGTCATCAAACCCCAGAATTGTATGGGTGTTGGATTCGTTAAAATCACATTGTGATGTGAACTAGATTATTGACTCTAGTGCAAGTGTGAGACTGTTGGAAATATGCCCTAGAGGCAATAATAAATTAGTTATTCTTATATTTATTTGTTTATGATAATCGTTTATTATCCATGCTATAATTTTATTGATTGCAAAAACAAATACATGTGTGGATACATAGACAAAACACTGTCCCTATTAAAGCCTCTAGTTGACTAGCTCGTTGATCAAAGATGGTTAAGGTTTCCTAACCATAGACAAGTGTTGTCATTTCATAATGGGATTATGCTACCTCTTGAGCTTGCGTTGGTTTTTCCCTTGCAGAGGAAAGGGTGATGCAGCACAGTAGCGGTAAGTATTTCCCTCAGTTTTGAGAACCAAGGTATCAATCCAGTAGGAGAATCAAGCCAAGTGTCCAGAGTACCTGCGCAAACACAAATAAGCTTGCACCCAACGCTATAAAGGGGTTGTCAATCCCTTCAAGATTGATTGCAAAGTGAGATCTGAAGGCAGAAAGTGCAACGAAGTAAAGGTGAAAGGCTGAAAATATGGTGTGAAGTAGACTCGGGGCCATAGTGTTCACTAGAGGTTTCTCTCAAAATAGCAAATATTATGGTGGGTGAACAAAATACTTTCGAGCAATTGATAGAACCGCGCAAATTCATGACGATATCTAAGGCAATGATCATACATATAGGCATCACGCCCGAGACAAGTAGACCGATACTTTCTGCATCTACTACTATTACTCCACACATCAACCGCTATCCAGCATGCATCTAGTGTATTGAGTTCATGACGAACAGAGTAACGCCTTAAGCAAGATGACATGATGTAGAGGGATAAACTCAAACCAATGATGTAAACCCCATCTTTTTACCCTTAATGGCAACAACACGATGTGTGCCTCGCTATCCCTTCTATCACTGGGTGAGGTCACCGCACGGTATCAACCCAAAACCAAGCACTTGTCCTATTGCAAGAATCATAGATCAAGTTGGCCAACAAAACCCACAACTCGAAGAGAATTACAAGGATATGAAATCATGCATATAAGAGATCAGAAGAAACTCAAATAAGATTCATAGATAATCTGATCATAAATCCACAATTCATCGAGTCTTGACCAACACACTACAAAAGAAGATTACATCGGATAGATCTCCATGAAGATCATGGAGAACTTTGTATTGAAGATCCAAAAGAGAGAAGAAGCCATCTAGCTACTAGCTATGGACCCGAAGGTCTATGGTGAACTACTCGCGCATCATCAGAGAGGTCATGTTGTTGATGAGGAAGCCCTCCGTATCTGAATCCCCCTCCGGCAGAGCACGAGAACGTGCCCCAGATGGGATCTTGTAGAGACAGAAGCTTGCGGCGACGGAAAAGTATTTTCGTGGATCTCTCCTATAGTTTTGTATTTTTCGGGAATTTATAGGCGGAAGAGGTAAGGCAGACGAGCCACACGGGGCCCACAAGCCTGCTAGGCGCGGGCCCCTGACCGTGCCTAGGGGGCTTGTGGCCTCCCCTGGTGGCCTCTGCCTTGGTTCTAACGCCCCCTGCGTATCTTCTATTCCGGAAAAATTATTTTCAGAAGTTTTATTCCGTTTGGACTCCGTTTAATATTCTCCTCTGAAAAGGATAAAAAACACACACAAAATAGGAACTCGCACTTGGCACTGAGTTAATAAGTTAGTCCTAAAAAAGATATAAAAGGCATACAAAACATCCAAAGTTTGACAACATAATAGCATGGAACTATCAAAAATTATAGATACGTTGGAGACGTATCAGATCACATCATTAGTAGAATGGTGTGATGGACAAGACCCAAACTATAAATGTAGTGTATGATCGTGTCAGTTTATTGCTACTATTTTCTGCATGTCAATATATTTGTTCCTATGACCATGAGATCATGCAACTCCCGGACACTGGAGGAATACCTTGTGGGTTATCAAACGTCACAACGTAACTGGGTGACTATAAAGGCACTCTACAGGTATCTCCAAAGGTGTCTGTTCGGTTGGCATGGATCAAGACTAGGATTTGTCACTCCGTGTAACGGAGAGGTATCTCGGCGCCCACTCGATCATGCAACATCACAACAAGCCTAGCAAGCAATGTGACTAAGGAGTTAGTTACGGGATCTTGTATTATGGAACGAATAAACAGACTTGTCGGTAACTAGATTGAACTAGGTATGAAGATACCAACGATGGAATCTCGGGCAAGTAACATATCGAAGGACAAAGGGAACAACATACAAGATTAACTGAATCCTTGACATAGAGGTTCAATCGATAGAGATCTTCATAGAATATGTGGGAGACAATATGGACATCCAGGTCCCGCTATTGTTTATTGACTAGAGAGTGTCTTAGGTCATGTCTGCATAGTTCTTGAAAACGCAGGGTCTGCACACTTAAGGTTCGGTGATGTTTCGGTATAGTTGAGTTATATGTGTTGGTGACCAAAGTTTTGTTCGGAGTCTCGGATGAGATCGCGAATATCACGAGGAGTTCCGGAATGGTCCGAAAAAGAAGATTGATATATAGGAAGTTGGTATTTGGATTTCGGAAGGTTTTTGGGCATTGCCGGCACTGTACCGGGAGTGAAGAATGGGTTCCAAATGCCCAATGGGTGGGCCCATCACGACCCAAGGGGTCCACGTGGGTTTATTGGATGTGCAATAAGGCATAATGGGCTGACAAATTCATCCAAGGAAAGCACATGAGGGAAAATTGGAAAATCCAAAAAAGGTGGGAAATTAAGGAAGGTGTCCTAATCCAAGTGCGATTGGAGCAAGATTTCTCCCTCCTCCACATCAGCCAACACAAGGGCTCCTCCCCTGTGGTGCCAAGGCTGCCTCCTCCCTCCTCCTATATATACTAGAGTTTTAGGGCTTTTGAGACACAACTTTGCCACGTGCTTCCCTCTCCTCTAGATCGGTTTTCTGCGGAGCTCGGGCGGAGCCCTGCAGGAATAGATCACCACCACCAACGGCGCCAGAAATTCTTCTTGCTACCAATTGAGCTTGCATTGGTTTTTCCCTTGAAGAGGAAAGGGTGATGCAGCACAGTAGCGATAAGTATTTCCCTCAGTTTGAGAACCAAGGTATCAATCCAGTAGGAGTATCAAGATGAGGCACCAATGTACGTGCGCAAAAACAAGCAAACTTGCACCCAACGCTATAAAGGGGTTGTCAATCCCTTCACGATTATTTGCAAGGTGAGTTCTTAAGGTGGAAAGTGCAACAAAGTAAAAGTGTAGATCTGAAAATATGATGTGAAGTAGACCCGGGGGCCATAGTGTTCACTAGAGGCTTCTCTCAAGATAGAAAGTATTATGGTGGGTGAACGAATTACTGTCGAGCAATCGATAGAATAGCGCAAAGTCATGATGATATCTAAGTCAATGATCATACATATAGGCATCACGTCCGAGACAAGTAGACCGATACTGTCTGCATATACTACTATTACTCCACACATCGACCGCTATCCAGCATGCATCTAGTGTATTGAGTTCATAACAAACAGAGTAATGCCTTAAGAAAGATGACATGATGTAGAGGGATGGATTCATGCAATATGATATAAACCCCATCTTTTTACCCTTGATGGCAACAAGATGATGCGTGCCTCGCTACCCCTTATGTCACTAGGTGAGCACACCGCACGGTATGAACCCAAAACCAAGCACTTCTCCCATTGCAAGAATTATAGATCAAGTTGGCCAAACAAAACCCACAACTCGAAGAGAATTATAAGGATATGAAATCATGCATATAAGAGATCATAGGAGACTCAAATAATATTCATAGATAATCTGGTCATAAATCCACAATTTATCGGATCTCGACAAACACACCGCAAAAGAAAGTTACATCGGATATATCTCCATGAAGATCATGGAGAACTTTGTATTGAAGATCCAAGAGAGGGAAGAAGCCATCTAGCTACTAGCTATGGACCCGAAGGTCTGTGGTGAACTACTCACGCATCATCGGAGAGGCAATGGTGTTGATGAAAAAGCCCTTCTTGTCCGAATCACCCCTCCGGCAGGGCACCAGAACGTGCCCCAGATGGGATCTTGCGGAGAAAGAAGCTTGCGGCAGCGGAAAATTATTTTCGTCGCTCTCTCTGGTGGTTTTGGATTTTTAGAGAATTTATAGGCAGAAGAGGTAGGGAAAAGGAGCCATGGGGGGCCGACAAACCTGTTAGGCGCGCCCCTAGGCCGCGGCTAGGGGGCTTGTGACCTCCCCCGAGGTCCTTTCCCTTGGTTCTCAAGTCCCCTGCGTATCTTCTGTGATGGAAAAAATCATTCCGCATGTTTTATTCCGTTTGGACTCCGTTTAATATTCTCCTCTGAAAAAGGTCAAAAACACGAAAAAAATAGAAACTGCCACTTGGCACTGAGTTAATAGGTTAGTCCGAAAAAAGATATAAAATAGCATATTAATGCACATAAAACATCCAAAGTTGACAAGATAATAGCGTGGAACCATCAAAAATTATAGATACGTTGGAGACGTATCAAGCATCCCGAAGCTTAACTCATGCTCGTCCTTGAGTAGGGAAGTGATAAAGACTGAATTTTTTATGTGGAATGCTACCTAACATATTTGTCCTTTGTAACTTCTTTCTTGTGGCATGAATGTTCAGATCCGTAAGATTCAAAACAATAGTTTACTATTGACATGAAAACAATAATACTTCAAGTAAACTAGCAAAGTAATCATGAACTTTTGAAATAACAAGGCCAAAGAAAGTTATCCCTACAAAATCATATAGTATGGCTACGCTCCATCATCCCCACACAACAAATTTAAATCATGCACAACCCCGGTATTGGCCAAGTAATTGTTTTCACACTCTTACTTTCTCAAACTTTTTCAACTCTCACGCAATACATCAGCGTCAACCATGGATATAGCACTATAGGTGGAATAGAGTGTGGTGGACGTTGTGAGGCAAAAAGGAGGAGATGGTCACATTGACTTGGCATATTATTGGGCTATGGATATGCCCATCAATACATATCAATGTGAATGAGTAGGGATTGCCATGTAACGGATGCACAAGATATATGTGTGAAAGCTCAAAAGGAAAACTAGTGGGTGTGCACCCAACTTCGTTGCTCACGAAGTCCTAGTGAAATTTTGAGGAAGCCTATCATTGGAATATACACGCCAAGTTATATAATGAAGATTCCCACTAGTATATGGAGTGACAAAGCAAGAGACTCTCTATGATGGAGAACATGGTGCTATTTTGAAGCACAAGTGTGGAAAAAGATAGTAGCATTGTCCCTTCTATCTTTTTCTCTCATTTTTTTTGGTTGGGCTCTTTGGCCTCTTTTCATTTTTTTGGTGGGCATCTATGGCCTGTTTTTTTATTTCCTCACATGGGACAAGGCTCTAATAATGATGATCATCACACTTTTATTTACTTACAACTCAATACTTAGAACAATGATGACTCTATAGGAAATGCCTCCGGCAGTGTACCGGGATGTGCAACGATCTAGCTTAGCGTATGACGTTGAAACATCTCGCTAGCTATCTTACGATCATGCAATGGCAATATGAATGTGACGGCACATGTCATGAGACGGAACAGTGGGAGTTACATGGCAATATATCTCGGAATGGCTATGAAAATGCCATAATAGGAAGGTATATGGTGGGTTTGTGCACCAGCGAAAGTTGAGCGGCACTAGAGAAGCTAGCAATGGTGGAAGGTGAAAGTGCATCTATACCATGGACTCACATTAGTCATTAAGAACTCATATACTTATTGCGAAAGTTTAATTAGTAATCGAAACAAAGTGCTAAACGCATACTCCTAGGGGAAGGGTTGGTAGGTGTTAACCATCATGCGATCCCGACCGCCACACAAAGGATGACAATCAATAAATCAATTATGCTCCGATTTCCTAACATAGCGGTTCACCATACGTGCATGCTATGGGGATCACTAACTTCAACACAAGTATTTCTAGATTCACAACACCTTACTAACATAACTCTAATATTACCATATCCATATCTCAATACTAATTGTGAGGAATCAAACTTTTCTTACTGATCAATGCACAAGAATATGTAAGTTTTTATTATATCCTCTTTGGATGCCTACAATATTTAGGACTAATTTCATAGCACACGCCAATTACCAAGTTACTTAGACAGAGCACTCTCAAAAAGATATAAGTGAAGATCGAGAGTTTTTTTATTTCTACAAAATATGACACCGTCGTGCTCTACAAAGATTTAAGTGAAGCACTGGAGAAAAGTTATCTAGCTCAAAATATATAAGTGAAGCTCAATGAGTGTCGTAGCAAATTCACGATGAGTGCATGTCCCTCTCAAAAAGGTGTGCAGCAAGGATGATTGCGTCAAAACAAAAAGACAAGACTCCTATAATGCACGACGCTCCAAGCAAAACACATATCATGTGGTGAATAAAAATATATCTCCAAGTAACGTTACCGATGAATTGAAGACGAAAGAGGGGATGCCTTCCCGGGGCATCCCCAAGCTTAGGATTTTGGTGTCCTTGAATTTGTCTTGGGATTCCTTGGGCATTCCCAAGCTTAAGCTCTTTCCACTCTTTATCCCATTGTCCATGAGTACATCACCCAAAACTTGAAAACTTCACAACACAAAAGTTAAACAGAAACTCGTGATATCATTAGCATAAGAAAACAAACCACCACTCTGTAGGTACTGTAGCAAACTTGATTTCTATTTAGATTGGTGTTATATTACTGTATTCTCACTTTTACATGTCTAGTACCCCCGATACTATCCATAGTTTCATCAAAATAAGCAATCAACACAACAAAAACAGAATCTGTCAAAAACATATGAGTCTGTGGCAATCTGTATACTTCGTATAGTTATGGTATCCCACAAATTCTAAAAAACTATGAAAATTAGGGAAATTTGCATATCAACCATAAGCAAAAAGAATCAACTCAAAAGCTCTTTCTGAATAGGAACTAAAAATAATTTTGTGAGCAAAAAGTTTCTGCCTTTTTCAGCATGGTAAAACAACCATCACCAAAACTGATCATAAAGGTTTTACTTGGCACAAACACAAAAAAAACATAAAAATCACAATCATACAAGAATTATGATGGTGTGGAAACAAAAAACAGAAAGCAAAAAGCAAAGATAAATTCATTAGGTTGCCTCCCAACAAGCGCTATAGTTTAACGCCCTTAGCTAGGCATAAGGCGATAAAATCAAGTATCGTCGTCCTTGGTGCTCAATCCATAAGTAGCCCTCATCATGGATTCATAAGGCAATCTTATTTTCTTTCTAGGAAAGTGTTCCATGCCCTTATTTAATGGAAATTGAAATCTAATATTCCCTTCCTTCATATTGATGACAGCACCAATAGTCCTAAGCAAAGGTCTACCAAGAATGATGGGACATGTCGGAATGCAATCAATATCAAGCACAATGAAATCTATGGGTACATAGTTCCTATTTGCAATAATAAGAACATCATTGATCCTTCCCATAGGTTTCTTAACAGTAGAATACTCAAGATGCAAATTAAGAGAGCACTCATCAATCTCATTGAAGCTTAGAACATCACATAAAGACTTTGGAATAGCGGAAACACTAGCACCCAAATCACACAAAGTATTGCATTCATAGTTTTTACATTGATTTTGATAGTAGGTTCCCACTCATCATGAAGTTTTTTAGGAATATATATCTCCAACTCAAGTTTCTCTTCAAGAGATTTCTTCATAGCATCAACTATATGATCGGTAAAGGCCTTATTTTTGCTATAAGCATGTGGAGAGTTTAGCATGGATTGCATCAAGGAAATACATTCAATCGAAGAGCAATTATGATAATTGAATTCCTTGAAATCCAATGTAGTAATTTCATTACTACTCAAAGTTTTGATATCCTCTACTCCACTTTTAGTGCTTTTAGCATCAAGATAAATATACTCCGAATCATTGGGGCGTTTCTCAACCAAAGTGGATTCATATCTAGCCCCTTCATCATTAGGATTAAAATTAGAAAACAAGGATTCAATAGGAGTCACACCAAGCCCTTTGAGATCTTCGTTATTCTCATCACATATTTCAAGTTTAGCAGCCATTTTATTGACTAAGGTAGCCTGTTTATCAGAAATATGGCCTACCAATTTTTCAAGAAGAGCAAACTGAGAATTTAACGCAAGGAATTCTTTGGCCATATAATCAACTTCTTTATTCATAAAAGCCATAAAAGAATTTTGCTCCCTTAGTTCTCTACGGAAGTAACTATTATAATCAAACTGTGTAGACATGAAGCCTTTAACACTAGTTTCAATCTCTTCCAACCTTTTATAGTAAGCATCATAACCATTTGGGTGCGCCATACAGGTCTTAGCAGGCAGACAAGCGCAGAAGCAAACATAAAGCAAGCGAAAGAAAAGGGCAAACGAAAAAGGCAAATATTTTTGTAAATTTTGTTTTTCAGAAGTGGGGGAGAGGAAACTAAAGTAAATGCAAGAGATGAGTTTGCGATAGTTACTTGGATATGCTTCACTTTGAATACTCCCCGGCAACGGTGCCATAAATTCTTCTTGCTACCTCTTGAGCTTGCGTTGGTTTTTTCCTTGAAGAGGAAAGGGTGATGCAGCACAATACCGATAAGTATTTCCCTCAGTTTGAGAACCAAGGTATCAATCCAGTAGCAGTATCAAGATGAGGCGCCAATGTACCTGCGCAAAAACAAACAAACTTGCACCCAACGCTATAAAGGGGTTGTCAATCCCTTCAAGATTATTTGCAAGGTTAGATATGAAGGAGGAAAGTGCAACAAAGTAAAAGTGTAGATCTTAAAATATGATGTGAAGTAGACCCGGGGGCCATAGTATTCACTAGAGGCTTCTCTCAAGATAGAAAGTATTACGGTGGGTGAACGAATTACTATCTAGCAATTGATAGAATCGCGCAAAGTCATGATGACATCTAAGTCAATGATCATACATATAGGCATCACGTCCGAGACAAGTAGACCGATACTGTCTGCATCTACTACTATTACTCCACACATCGACCGCTATCCAGCATGCATCTAGTGTATTGAGTTCATAAAAAACGGAGTAATGCCTTAAGCAAGATGACATGATGTAGAGGGATAGATTCATGCAATATGATATAAACCCCATCTTTTTACCCTTGATGGCAACAACATGATGCGTGCCTCGCTACCCCTTTTGTCACTAGGTGAGCACACCGCACGGTATGAACCGAAAACCAAGCACTTCGACCATTGCAAGAATTATAGATCAAGTTGGCCAAACGAAACCCACAACTCGAAGAGAATTACAAGGATACAAAATCATGCATATAAGAGATCAGAGGAGACTCAAATAATATTCATAGATAATCTGATCATAAATCCACAATTCATCGGATCTCGACAAACACAATGCAAAAGAAAGTTACATAGGATTGATCTCCATGAAGATCATGGAGAACTTTGTATTGAAGATCCAAGAGAGAGAAGAAGCCATCTAGCTAGTAGCTATGGACCTGAAGGTCTGTGGTGAACTACTCACGCATCATCAGAAAGGCAATGGTGTTGATGAAGAAGCCCTCCATGTCTGAATCCCCCCTCCGACAGGGCACCAGAACGGTCCCCAGATGGGATCTTGCGGAGACAGAAGCTTGCGGCGGCGGAAAAGTATTTTCGTGGCTCTCTCTGGTGGTTTTGGATTTTTAGAGAATTTATAGGCGGAAGAGGTTGGGCAAAGGAGCCACGGGGGGCCCACAAGCCTACTAGGCGCCCCGAGGCTGCGGCTAGGGGGCTTGTGACCTCCCCCGAGGTCCTTTGCCTTGGTTCTGAGATCCCCTTCATATCTTCTGTTATGGAAAAAACCATTCCGCAGGTTTTATTCCGTTTGTACTCCGTTTAATATTCTCCTCTGAAAAAGGTCAAAAACACGGAAAAAAACAGAAACTGGCACTTGGCACTGAGTTAATAGGTTAGTCCCAAAAAAGATATAAAATAGCATATTCATGTACATAAAACATCCAAACTTGACAAGATAATAACATGGAACCATCAAAAATTATATATACGTTGGAGACGTATCACTGTACGTGTGCGGAACGCGGAGCTGCCGTTCGTTCGGCACTTGATCGGGACGGATCGTCGGACGGATCGTGCGACGGTTCACTGGACGGATCGTGGGACGGATCATGAAGAGGTACCACTACATCAACCGCGTTTATTAACACTTCTGCTTAGCGATCTACAAGGGTATGTGGATCCGATCTCCCTCTTGTAGATGATCATCACCATGATAGGTCTTCGTGTGCGTAGGAAATTTTTTGTTTCCCATGCAACATTCCCAACAGTGCCCCTCCCCGACGCCAGCTCACCTCCAAAACGCTCCTAGCACGCGTGCTCCCCCGTGTCAGAGTGCATCCGAGGCACCCTAGCTCTCACCCGTCGCCCCTCCTCCTTTATCCATCTCTCGGCCCTCTGAACCCCCCTAGTTCACCCTCTCATCCCCGTCGAGCTCCTGGACCGAGCCGTTGGAGCTCCCATGCCTCCTCCACCTCCCATTGCCACCATGGTCGTCACTAGGCTTTGCCCAAATTGGCGCAATGCCGATCCCTTCCCTCCTTTCTTCCTCAACCAGAAGATCCCCGTGGTCCACAAAGCCTCCCGGTTTCATTGTCGCTTCCCGGGGATGCCGGTGGCCGCGTTCCCAAGTTCCGGCCGATGCCATGACTGTCGGACGCTCCTGCCCAGGGCCAGTCCTGAATTTTCAATGGCCCGGGTTGAACTTACAAAGTGGGCCCTCTAGTGAAAAAAAGAATTATATATATTGATATAAAGCGCAAAGTTTCTTTTGGTTTGAAAGATCTAGGGAATTTCATTACCAAATAACGTCTCATAATAGAACATGGACAAACACGAATGCACATGCACGTCTTGGCAACAACCAACAAACTTTTTATTCTTACATAACCAACGAAGAAAGGATTCCTAACACTGGAAAAATAAGATGCTACTTTATGTCCTCAGCCCAGCAGAAGTAGTTCACAATGATCAAAAGAGGGCCACTCTTCTTTCCAGCAAGTCTCTCATGTGAAAAAACAAACTGAGAAGAAGTGAAAGACATGTAATCATAGGACATGACTTCTTCAAGCATTCTTTGAAGCAAAATCATCAATCAGTGTATCAAGATTGATATTATCACTACTAGATAAATGCTATTAGTGGCACACCTATTTTGCCTATTAATGGCGCACTATAGGTGCGCCACTATTATCATGCCAGTACTAATAAATAGTAATGGCGCACCCCTGGTGCGCCACTGTTAATATACATAACACTGGCGCTCCACCAGGTGCGCCATTAGTAGGCGCAGAAGTGCACGACAGCTGTGGGTTTACTAATGGCGCACTTTTAGATGGTGCGTCACTACTATGAATATTAGGATTTTTTTAGCACATTGTAGCACATCATCATCATCATCGTCATCATCATCATCATTGTAACCTATGCACTTTTACAAAATACATTGTAGCACATCATCATCATCATCGTCAACTCTAACACATTGTAGCACATCATCACATCATCTCAGAAATAGCTAATAATCATCATAGTCATTACCACCAATACTATTTAATACATTGTAGCACATCATCACATTAACACATTGTAGCACATCATCACATTGTAGCACATCATCACGCTGTAGCACATAATAACACATTGAACCTAGGACCTACTCCTCTGCTTAGGTAGAATATCAAAGAACAAGATAGGCCCTGACTCTCCATTATGGAGAATGGAGATCATCTTGTCTCCAATTCTTGGCCTACGCACAATGTTGCTTCCAAGTAGCTCTCTAGGATATACCATACATTTTTTCCAATCTTCGATTGTCATGACTTCATCGGTTAAGAAATCCAGTATGGACAGGAGTACATCAGATACCTAGGCTGACCTGGCCGTGCTGGTCGTATCATCATAACATCAACGCGACCTCTTGGTAACATCAGATGAGGCACACAATCTTCCGGGATTTTTTGTTGAAAAACATAGTATTAGCTTTGTAGCTAGCAATGTAGTTTAGTTTTACAAGAATTTATGCAAAAGATGCATGGATGTCGTAATAGTAGAAAATCTTACCATGCAATCTCCATGCATGTTACCGTAGTTCACCACGTGCACTAGTGGCATATATTGACCATAATGTTGGGAAGTTTGCTGATTGGTATTGTACTTCTCAAGATCAATGATAAATTGGACAAGATGATGTATCTCCTGACAAGTTAATTCTGCTTCGTCATTGTAGTAATAGGTTCTGTCTACCATTTTTCGTACATTTTTTGAAGAATGAAAATAAGCTGTCAATGGAAATAAGTTGTCAACTATTTTTAAATAAACAATATAAATTACTTATAAATGTGGTTGAGAAACTTACGTAATGGTAGAACTGGAGGCGTCTGCACATCGACCCAGATGTCGATATTACCTTCAATTTCATCTTCCGGATGAATATCAAAGTTGATAAGCATATTACGCTCAAATGCATAAGCCTTGCATAGTGCTACCCAAGTTTTGCATTCAAAAAAGGAGTAGGTTTCTGCATTGTACAATTTTAGGGCAAAAGTATAACCATGCTCGGTCCTCAAGTGAACTATCTTTACCTCCATAGTTTCTTCAGTACTGAAACCAATCTTATCCAACACATAATGTCTTCCATGGCAGGGGATACGCTAGTAGAATAGTAAAAAATTAAAATTATAAGTTGAAGCAAAAGAAGTCATGCTTAATTACGAAAAAAGACTTGTCGTTGTGACTTACTGTATCCACTTCGAAGTCCCCATCCAGCATGATGCTGAAGCGCCTATCATCAACTAGGAAAGGCGTGTCACAAAGGCCGCGCTTGTCTTGGCAGTATTCGCACATAACATATTCATCGTTAGACGACAATTCCTAAAACAGAGAAAATTTGGGCATGCCATTTACTAAAAAGTAGACATATGGAGCGCCTGAAATTTGCAAGAATGGAAATGAATCAACATTCCGGCAAAACAAGCAAAGCTACCAAACATGAAGAGCACTCTTTCGATGCAATACATTACACGTATACCTCTCTCGGTAACATGGCACAATAGTAATATTAGCGTGTAAAATGTAGAAGTAAGATGAATGATACCTCTCTTGGTAGCATGGTTCATTGCAATGCATAAATTGTTTTTGTGTGCTGATGTTCTCAGTCTTTTCTTGTAGTTGCTTCTTTTGAAACGAGGAGGTCGAGTAATATATGGAGGTTCACTTGGTGTTAACTCAGTTGATATGATTCATTATTTTCAGGTACCTACAACAATTGTATTGTTTCTTTATTAACAGCGGGTCAAAGATTAAGTCTTGGTATTGTGTGTTTGTGGGGGGAGGGGGGTACATACTTTTAAATTATAGAATTTAACTGGCAAATTTTAACCTTCTATTTCTAGTCACCTAGAACAACCAAACAAGCAAGTGAAGTTCAGAGTACTCTAGAAAATAAAGTGCCAATATTGGATAGACAAAATATTTCTAACCTCATTCAGGAAATTGTTTGCAGGATAAGAAAAGTCATAGGCCCTCAGATGTATCATCTTTATCTCTTTGTTCAGACCAAATGGCTTTAGAAATTAATCAAATGATGTACTAATAATTCATAATATCATATATGTAAGAGGTTATGCTTCTCAGAAAATTAGCTTAATCTGTAGTACCCATAATTAGATCCAAGATACATATAGCTAGTTGGTAACCACTTCTGGAATTAGATCTCAGAGCAGGGAGGGAAGCAACACTAGCATCAAGCCCATAATTTTTCTTTGCATCACTCCTCACTGATTGTGAGAAGTGGTATTCAGGGTGCATGTTTAGTGCGGTACGTGTGCATTTGGGCAACACTGTATGTTGATCCTTGAATTCAAACACACACCTCACTCATTCACTCTGTATCACGTGCTTGTGTAATATGACTCAAATTCAATAATATACGTGTCAATACTCAAACTCATTGTAAACACACATGTTTTTAGTCGAAAGATCTCTGCAGTCTCATCACCTCATTTCTATTCAATTGAGAAAATAGCCACGTCCACGGCTATATCGATGCCTTTTAAAAAGCGTCACTTGATAATCTACATTAGGTGAGGGAGGTAGGGTTCTGGGGGAGCACAATTGCTTGCTCAAGTTCAACTACACCCCTGATGACCGGCCGGCTGCCCCCTCTATGGTGAAAGGCTACGCCATTTTTCACCACCATGGAACTCATATGTTTTGAATCTCTCTGCCGCTCTTGTTGTTTGCCATTTGTTTCAGGGCATATGCAAAGTTTGTTGTGTGTGATTTGGCATGTCAGTGAACTTGTGATGAATCTAGATGTTGACGAAAGAATCTAGATTAAACTTAACAAAGAATTACTTAGCATTTTAACAACAATGTGTTGAAACTTGAAAAAACGAGACAAAACTTAGCGATGTTGGACATTTTTTTCTAAATTAGACATCGCTTGCTCTGTTTTTTTTTGAGGTAATTATTTCAAAAATGCGGGGGAGGGAGGGGGTGAACCTCGAGGCGAACCTCGCGGCCGAAAGAGGGGAGCGCGGCGGAGGCGGAGGGGGAGGCGGCGGCGCCCTTGTTGTCGCCCATCATCGGGGGTTCCTGGCGGCTGTGGGGAGAGGCAGGGAGCGGGGAGGGTGCGGTGCGAGGCAGACGGTGGCGCAGCTGCGAGGGGGGAGCAGGGGGTTCAGCCGGTGGTGGAAGGTGCGGTGTGGGAGGCGGCAAGTACGGTGGGAGGGGTGGCCGAAGGGCATAGTGGCAAGGGGGGAGCTGGGAGTTTCACTGGATTGGATCAGGAGGAGAGCCACGAGGGGAGGGGAGTGGTAGTTTTTTTTTCAATTCTGGTTATCAATGGCGCACCCACGTAAGAATGCGCCATTGGTAACCAGGGTTACGAATGGCGCACCTGGTAAGAATGCGCCATTAGTAGTTTTAAAAAAACTGAAAAAACAATTGTTAGTTCTGGCGCACTGTGGATGTGGTGCGCCATTACTAGTTAAAACTAGTAATGACGCAGTTATGGCGCACTTCCCGTGGTGCACCACTGATATGTCTAGGAAAGGGTGTGGGGCGAGGACAAAGATAGTAATGGCGCACCACACACAAGGTGCGCCATTAGTAATATGGACACTAGTGGCGCATGGTGCGCCACTGCTATATAGCAGTGGCGCACCACATACATGGTGCGCCATTAATGTCCATATTAGCTATAGCCATTTTTCTAGTAGTGTATCCAACCTATTTTCTCAATGCAACACAAGGCCGGACCATTCAATCTTTCTTGGGACATAGTTGAACTCAAATATTTTTTTAGTAATTTAGCTTGGAAAAGTTTCTCCTAGCCGATGCTACTATCACAGGTATCGTTAGGAGTATTCGATAAGGAATTGAAGTATTTGGATAACAATCTGCAGCTCGGACAAACTCCAAAATATCATCAACTGACATGAGGTTATTTGGCAAAATTATTTGCAGAACTTTCAATTCAAAAAATAAATCATTTGAATCAACATGTGATGAGATGATATGAGTAAAAGTATTTGCAAAGTTGGTGCAACATTTTCTTACATCATCGTCCTCTAACGACTTCAATTCTTTCGAGTTGAACAGAAAACCAAACATATTTCTAAATGACTTTAGCTCATCAAATATTTTCGTTAGTGAAGCAATTGCCACATCTATCATGAAAAGAAAATAATTTATGCTAAATGATCCTCCGCATTTTGCACTTCTTCATCATTTTGATCATTTTCGTTCAATTCATCGAAATGTCGTTTCCTGGTAACATGACGTTTTGTAGGAAATGTAGGTTCTACATTCAATTCAGATGCAATAGATTTTGCAATATGTATACTAGATGTAAAGCCATCATTTCTGTACTTCTTGAAAAATGTAATTGTCTCTTGAGTTAGCTTAAGTGTAGCATCAATGCACACAAACTTAGACTCTAACTTCTTACTAACCAAGTTTACAGCAAATACAATATCATACCAAATTACCATGCCTAGTAAAAAATTCAAAATTTCCAAGTGCACTAACCAAAGATTTTGCATCACTCTTAATTTTGGGGTCATCATCAGAAGTTCTTTGCAATTCTAATGAAGTTGAGCGTAATTGAGGGTCTTGGAATCTAATCGCTTTAACACTTTTTATTTGACTCTCCCAACGCGTAGTAGACAACAGTCAAGTCTGAAACATTATCACGCAGTATTTTACATATGTTGGTTGAACTTGAAAATAAAACATAAATTCACTACACAACTCCAAAGAATGTAATAGCTTTGCCGCAAGATTTTGCCATATCACAAATGTAAGATTGAAACTACGACAAACGCATGGCATGTATAATGGTCTTGGATTTATTTGAAGCAATGGGATCTGAACCCCTTGGTATTTTCCCTTCATGTTAGAATCATTATCATACCCTTGACCTCTAACATCATTAACATTCAAATCAAGAGATTTATGTGCATCTATTAGCTTCTTAAAAAGTCTGAGTCCAGATGTATCATTCACCTTCAAGAACTCTAGAAAAAACTCCTCTACTTTTGTAATGGTACTTGACATGTTAACACACGTCACAATTAAATTCATTTGTTCTTCATGGCTTACATCCTAGGTATAGTCCAGAATTACAGAGAAATATTTAGCATCCTTAATTATTATCAAGATAGAACTCTTAACACTATCAGCAAGAAGAGAAATTAACTCATTTTGGATGTTACGTCCAAGATAATGATGATGAATTTAACTATTTTGGATGCGCCTAATATGGTCTTGCATAATGGGATCAAATTATGTAATAATTTCAAGTACCCCCAAGAAATTACCATTATCATCTTGATAAAGTTTCTCATTTGTTCCACGAAAGCCAGATTATGTTTAGCAAGAAATTTCCCGGCGACGACAATTCTTACTAACACTTGTCTCCATCCCTCTTTCTCTTTTGCAATTTCATGCTGCACATACTTATCAATAGTTTGATTGTTACGTAGTCTGACTCATAGTTCATTCCACGTGTTCATATTAGTGAGGTGCTCAATACTATTCTCATGATGTTTAAGCCGCTCACTTAATTTTTCCAACCACATAGTCCCTCAAATGCTAACATACTTTTACTAGCTTGAGATTTAAACATCTTGCAACAAAAACAGTAAACTTTGTTCACATGTTTAGAGTAAACTAACCATTTTCTATCACTTACCTCACCATTGCTTAACTTTCTTGAGTAGTGTGCATATGAAAAATGTCTAGAACTAGAAGTATTATTAGGCTGAAACACAAGATTGTAGTCCCTTTTCGGACCCTTCTCAACTAAAATGTCTCTATACTTATTGTCAAGAATCTCCCAATTCCGGGGGTCATAAATATCTAAAGGACTAGTTTCCTGTTCATTTGTAATTGGGCTTTTAGTATTAACATCATTTTCACGCTCACTCGAATTTTTGCCCTGATTGTGATCATTTGCAGAATCTAAGTCATCTACAGGGTGTTGACCTAATTCATTTGAACTCTGAGCAGTGACATTCCTCGGAAGAAATTTGTGCATAACACCTTTTTGAGTACCAATGAACTCTTCTTCTGGCTTTTTCTTCTTCCATTTCTCAGAACCAGACAAATGCTTTTTTAGGCAACATTTTTATGGGAAAGGATAGGGAACACCTGAATTTGTCAGAGTATTGAAGAAATCCAGCTATCCAGTCCCAAGCATATCAGATCTTGCAATGGTCCTTGGATCCTCAAATGAGCAGCCTAAATAAACATTAGAGAAGATCCGTCAGGGAATCGCTAAAACACCAAAAAAAAACAGTGCAAAGATGGAGCGGGAAACAACTCAAAAATTACAAAAACCTTGTGAATGGAGCAGTTGACCCAGGAAAATTGCAATTCGCAAAGAGACTAGGTCGATGAAGTGTGTGTGGTCTGATGCCCTTGGCTCGCTGCAAATACTTATAGGGACATCCATAGGGAAGTGAGATGGAGAAGGATAAGAAATCAGCTACAACGGAAATATCCATTAATTTTCTAGCCATGATGTGTGCTTTGGGACTAGGAGCGCTGGAGCGGGATGAGGAATGAGAATTCAGAGGAATCAGTGACTCTCGAGAGAAGAAACGGCGGCTACTGGATCGATCTTTCTTTGTCGCTGCCTCCACACATTCTCGTACGTAACCTAGTAAGGCTATGGGCAATTATGGGCGTTTTGTGTTGGGATTAAAATTATATACATAATGTATATAGGTACAGGGTCGGGCCCCTCATCAGGTTGGGCCCTAAGGCTTCACCCTTGTTGCCCCTACCCAGGGCCGGCCCTGCTCCTGCCGTTGTTGCTCTCGTCCTCCATCATAGTCTCCCTGCCACCAGTGGATGTGCCGCCCCATCCCAAGCCCGCCGGTGTGCTCGCCTTGGCTAGGGATGACCGGAGGCACTTGGGCCATCGCCGGCTGCGCCGCTCCCTCGCCCCTGTCATGCCGAGTCGGGAGGAAGGAGAAGGAGCAGGGACAGAGAGAGAGAGTGAGCGGGATCTGCCCATCAGCGAGAGAAGCACCGGGGCCTCGCGGGGTAAGTGGAGACGGTTCCCCGCTGGTGTATTCCCCGCATAGGAGGCTTATTGCCTGAAGGTGCCTCCTACGTCACCCACTTCAGCTGGCCATGGCAGGCAGGGACGGCCCGCGGCCTATCTAGCGCATAGGGTGCAACTTAGCCCCCTAGTATAACTTGTTTAGCCTTTTTCCTTTTTTACAGAAAATTCAAAAATTCATGTCTATTTCATTTTCACTCCAAATCAAATGATTCAAATTTCAACTAACTCCTAAAAACCTTGCCTACCAAGTTATGTGCATTGCACATATTTTCAAGGGACTTTTCTATGGTGTTAATGTTCAAATACAAATTAGAATATTTTAAACACCACCTTGGAAAAATCCTAGAGAACTCAAATTAACTCCAATTGGAGTGATTCCAATTTCCACACGCATATAAAATCATGATCTAATTTTATAGCCTTAGTAAATATTTTTCTCGCCCATATTTCTGTTGCATCAATTAATAGCACCTATTTTTCTTTATTCCACGTTAGAACACCCAAAGGAAAATCATACCAACTCCAAATCGAGTGAAACCACTTCTTAAATATTTCTAAAAACATGCCCTATTAAATGAGTCCCTCCACTCATTTTTAGCAGAATATTTTCTATAGACTTCTTGTGGGGTCAGTAATGCCTCCATTTCCATCATTCAAAACCTCTGGTAATCCAAATCTCCTACAACATGATTTAGGTATTTTTCTTATGACTAGAGATGTCCAAGAAAAATAAAACTCCTATTTGTAGAACACTTTTGTTTTTGCTTGCTGTGAGGCTTACCATGGTTGTTTCCGACAATAGTAGGCGAAATAGACGAAGTACTCGGAGTTGGACTAGAGGACCTCGAAGACCCCGGGGACCTATTTGAGCAAGGCAAGCAGCCCTTTGACCATCTTTGAGAAAATATTTTTATGCATGCCATGTTTAATATTTCATTCTGATGCATGTGGTCATGACGGATTCGGTAAAGCCCTCGGTAGGGTGTTTCCGATGGTTCTTCGATATTACATGCATGAGAGCATGACCCTACCATATATGAGGGTCACGCTGATAAAAGATGATAGGTTGATAAGTAGTGTTATGCATAGGGTGAGCATATGCATGTCGATGGTAACACAAAGGTAATTACAAAGGTGTTTTGAAAAGCACGTCGGGTGCCACTAATGCCCGAGGGTGAAGGTGTTGAGATGCAGGACTACTTGAGAAATAAGTGGTGTACCAAGAAAGGTTTTACGTGTGTGGTTTTGGAAACTATATTAGATCTAAGATTTGTCGACCATCCCAACCTTACATGTGCGAACATGATACCCCTTATGGGATGGGCCTTCGGCGATTACTTTGGTCGGTGCTAGCAAAGAGCACGCCTTACTGGTGATGGGAGTGAAATGGTCACTCTCGGGATGTGGTCATGCTAGGTAGGCCGACTATGCTATTTTTACACGTAATGGGCACACTCTTGGTCCCCGCATGGATGATACGATCTAGAGCGACGCTCGTAAGATGTACATCATGTGGGCTGGGTACCAATCAAGTGGACTCTTTGTCTAGGGTCATCAGGGGAAAGGAATTGGTCAGGTTCTTACTCGGGTATGTTATATACCGTGACTCGTGGATGACATGAAAGTTCCCCGGGTCTCGTGGGTACAACGTGCAACCTCTTCAGAGTGTAAAATCATTCAAATAGTCGTGTCCATGGTAAAGGACAGTTGAGTGGTGCTGGTTAAACTACGTCTAGTGGTTTCTGCATAAACCAAATGTGTGTGTGTGTGTGGGGGGGGGGGTTAATATGAGGAAAAAGATGGAGACACGGGAATTATGACGTTGGAGCTAAGTCATGTGACTTGGTATGATGGGTGAACATGGGATGTTCAACCCTTAGTTGATATTGATATTTGTAACCTGTTCATTGGGTTACCGCTAAGCAATGTGGTGCATGTCGCACGAGAATTTGATCATGTTATTGCACTAGGGAGAAATCCGCTTTGCATAAATATAACTTACAAATGTTATATCATGCTTCATTATTGCCTTGTTCCAAACATTGGTTGCTTGCAAGTACGTTCAAAGTACTCATTGGCCTGCCACTAATTGTTTCATTGACCAGGTAAGAGAGAACATGAGATGGTGAAGAGTAGCTTGGTACATTCCTGCGAGCTAGGACGCTTCCCAGTCAGAATGGCTGTAAGGTAAGGCAGATGGCATGCGTTCACACTTTCAACCAAGATTTCCCCTATTAGTTGAGTTTGGTGTGTTGGCCTTCATGGCCCTATCCATCTAAGACTTGACCTCAATGGTCCTTTTTGTATCGAACGGTATGTGTGGATGTAAGACTCTTGTTATTCAGTTTTTGTGTGTTCAGTGAGCATGACCTCTGGGATCACTGAGCACGTACATTTGACGATCAAGACCTACAAGTGAGGGTCCTCACAATTAATTTCTGGGATCACTATATATACACATGCCTTCGATGGTCACAACTTACAAGTCTGGGTCCCCATAGAACTGGTATCAGAGCCATCCTGACTGTAGGAAGCCTTAGTTAGCATGGACGTTAGATATGATGAACCCCTTTCCGGAAATTATACCTAATGTCTATACTTAGGAGTTTCTACACTTCTTACCTCCTCCACTCTACTTCAAAAGCATTACTGACACCCTCACATTTAATCTTGTAGATGGCCGTCGTACCCGGAAACCTCCTATCATCCGGCTTTCCCCTACTCCTTGAGGACAGCCTAGAGAAGTGCCAGTTCTACCGATCACCCATTTTCCTCTACCACGAGCAGTGGGTCGATGCCACCAAGAAGGAGTACCACGTTGATGTGGTCGAGAAGGAAAATGACTCCCCGGCAAGTTGGTTCTTTTAAGGACCACAGATGGAGACCTTAGCACTAGGAGTTGAGACAGCTGCACGGAAGGCACTCGTCCACCTTCGAGACATCATTCCAGAGATGGCTGATGAGCTGGCTACTTGCCACTTTACGTTTCGGAAGGATGATATTGGCGAGAGTTGGACATTGTCCCCATCCCTGGAGGATGGAACACCACTCCGATTCTAGACCTACTTCGGCCTATCCATCGATAGTCTAGCTCAAAGCCTGACTAAGGAGTCTCTAAGGCTCCATGAGGAACTTCACCACACTCGTGAACTACTCCGACTGGCCAAGGCGAAGCTAGATAAGATCAAGAAGGATGGAGTCCCCGAGGGACGACCATCTATCGCTTACCATGGAGGAGTACCCCCAGCCACACATGCACCCACATGACGTCATCACATGAACGTGAAAGAGTATCATGAGCTCTTCATCGTCCCACCGGCAAAGCATCGTCAGGATGAACCTCTTCATCCTCCAACCTCCTCGACGGGAGACGTTGCCAAGGAGGAAGACCTAGAGGAACGTGAGTACGAGACCGAGCACTCCACCACTTGAATCCAAGAATCCCTAGGGTAGGATAAGCCATGCGAACTCGAGTCCGTGTAATGGTTCATATGAAACCATGTGTGCTTGTTGTTAGTTTTACTGTTTGTGTTTCAATGCGAGCCGCACTTTGGCCTTAGGCAACATGTAAGCGACTATATTGCCTATCTTATTCTAATGATATGCATCGGGCCTTTTCAACCTTTGATTGTCTCACTTGCACTTTACCAACCCCCTTAGGCGCACTTTTCTTCTTGTTGATTTATCTTGCGTGTCCAAGTGGTTTGACTCGGCTGCTCCAAACAAGATGGTGACTGCGACTCGCACCAACACTTTTGGCAACCCCGACGCCGGCAATGCTAGCCAATAGCCGGATGCCATTGGGTCTACTCAAGATGGAGGTCACCAGGAGCAGGCACAAGTCGACATTCCCCCGCCACCACCTCCACCAGAGAACATGACCATAGCTCAGTTTATCCAAGTTCTTCGAGAAGAGCGCCAAGACACCTCTACTGCTATGCAGCAGTTAGCCCAGACCCTTGTGAACAAGCAGAAGCAAGGTAGGAATGGCAATAGTTGCTCCACTCTGTCAGAGTTCATGAGGAATTCCCCACCAACCTTCACTAAGACTGATGAGCCTTTGGATTATGATGATTGGATCCACACCATTGAGGACCCCCTTGCATCATTCAACTGTGATGAGGATCTTGAGAGGGTTCTTTATGCCTCTCACTGCCTCGGAGGTACCGCCAGAGCTTGGTCGGATGGGTTCCAGGTCATGCAAGGCGACCGTGTTATCACCTGTGCTGACTTCAACCAAGGTTTCTGCAACGCACATCCCTTCTAGGATTATGACTATCAAGAAACAAGAATTTCGAGCGCTAAAGCAAGGAAGTAGCTTTGTCAAGGAATACCTGCAAAATTTCAACCTTTTGTCAAGGTATGCACGTGAAGACATTAGCACTGAGGTAGCCAAGTTCATGGAAGGGCTCCAGCAAGCCCTGTAGTATCAACTCATTGTTTGTGACTGCCAAACTTTCTTCGAGCTGGTAAACAAGGCTCTTATGCTTGAAGACAAGTGTCGGGCCATGGAGCACACTCGCAAGCGCAAGTTGACCAACAAAGGTAGTTCCAGCAAAGAGAAGCCCTGCCCCTTGCAACCGGCCCCACCAAAGCCAACTTATCAGCCTCAGCAAGTCAAGCCCCCTACGCCTCGTCCGAGCTACCAGCCTCAGTAGTATGCCAATCCCAGGCCGTCATACAACAGTCCCAACAATAGTGGTGACAACAATAGCAACTCAGGCCAGGTCACCTATTTTGGATGTGGTCAGCCTGGGAAAATCTCAAGGTTGTGCCCCAACAAGAAGCCCGATATACCACACCCCAATAGGCTGAATCAAGGAAAAGGTCATGGAGAACCACCCAAGAACCCCGCTCATCGTAAACAACCCAACTATGGCAAAGCTCGTGTGAACCATGTCATCGTCGAGGAAGCCCAGGAAGACCCAAATGTTATACTCTGTCCGGTCCTTCTCAACTCAACCCCAACAACAGTTCTATTTGATTGTGGTGCTTCACATTCTTTTGTTACTCACAATTTTGCACAAAAGAGTGGTATGGAGCCCATACCTTGGGTAGTATGGTGATGTCACACAACTGTAGGGGATCTATCATAGTCCTTTCGATAATTAAGAGTGTCGAACCGAACGAGGAGCAAAAGGAAATGACAAGAAGTTCTCAATAAGGTATTCTCGGCAAGTACTGAAATTATCAGTAACAGATAGTTTTGTGATAAGGTAATTCGTAACGGGTAGCAAGTAACAACTGTAATAAAGGTGCAGCAAGGTGGCCCAATCCTTGTTGTGGCAAAGGACAAGCCTGGACAAACTCTTATATAAATCAAAGCGCTTCCGAGGACACATGGGAATTTCTATCAAGCTAGTTTTCATCATGCTCATATGATTCGCGTTCGTTACTTTGATCATTTGATATGTGGGTGGACTAGCGCTTGGGTGCTGCCCTTACTTGGACAAACCTCCCACTTACGATTAACTGCTCTTGCAAGAATCCACAACTACGAAAGAAGAATTAAGATAAATCTAACCATAGGATGAAACATATGGATCCAAATCAGCCCCTTACGAAGCAACGCATAAAGTAGGGTTCTAGCAACCCGTCATCTACTTATTACTTCCCAATGCCTTCCTCGAGGACCAAATAATGGTGAAGTGTCATGTAGTCGACGTTCACATGACACCACTAGAGGAGAGACAAAATACATCTCATCAAAATATCGAACGAATATCAAATTCACATGATTACTTATAACAAGACTTATCCCATGTCCTCGGGAACAAACGTACTACTCACAAAGTATATCATCTTCATAATCAGAGGAGTATTTATGAAAATTAAGAATCTGAACATATAATCTTCCACCAAGTAAACCAACTAGCATCAACTACAAGGAGTAATCAACACTACTAGCAACCCATAGGTACCAATGTGAGTTTTTGAGACAAAGATCGGATACAAGAGATGAACTAGGGTTTGGAGAGGAGGTGGTGCTGATGAAGATGTTGATGGAGATTGACCACCTCTTGATGAGAGGGTCGTTGGTGATTACGATGGCTTCAATTTTCCATCCCGGAGGGAAGTTTCCTCGACAGAAAAGCTCCGCGAGAGCCCTAGATTGGTTCTGCCCAAGTTCCACCTCAAGACACCGGCGCTTCATCCTGAAAGCTCTCTTATGATTTTTTCCATGTCAAAACCCTTCATATAGTAGAAGATGGGAGCCGAAGGCCTGCCAGGGGGCCCACAAGGCACAGGGGCACTACCAAGGGGGTAGGTCGCGCCCTACTGGCTTGTGGCCACCTGGTGGGTCCCCTGACTTATTTCTTCCACCCAAAAATTCTTGGATATTTCAAAATAATTTCCGGTAATTTTTCAGGACTTTTGGAGCTGTGTAGACTAGGTCTCCAATATTTGCTCCTTTTCTGGTCCAGAATTCCAGCTACCAGCATTCTCCCTCTTTATGTAAACCTTGTAAAATAAGGGAGAAAAGGCATAAGTATTGTACCATAATGTGTATTAACAACCCATAATGCAATAAATAAAAATATAAAAGCATGGTGAAAAATGGACGTATCAACTCACTCAAGCTTGGACCTCACTTGTCCCTAAGAGAATGCCGAAATTGATAAATATGTCCACATGTTTAGAGATAGAGATGTCAATAAAATAAAATACGGACATGCACACATCATGGCTATATTTGGAAAAGCAACATATAAGGACATATAATCTCTTATGCTAGAGTGAAAATTAATTCACATGGTAAAATATGAATCAAGAACTCTATTGAGAACTAACAAACTATGATCTCAATCATTGAAGGACTTCCAATTTATCATAACATAGGAAAGAGTCAATATAAGAGCTTGTAAAGAAGATCCACATACTCAATTATCTTATAGTCTTTCATAGTTGCTAGCACTCATGCGGTACCTATGAGGTCAAAGCTTTCATCAGACACAGAGAAAGATAGGGGCTAAAAATTTGCCTCCCAACTATTTACCTCAAGGGCAATGTCAACAGTAATAACTCATGAACACTCACATCCGAGTGGATATATGTATCTTGATCATTCCCCAACACAAGAAGCTTGCCAAAAGATAAAGGCGAAATAAAGGAAGTGGTGAGGATCACCATGACTCTTGCATAAAGGTAAGTACTAGAAAGTAAAGGTAACAGATAGGCCCTTCGCAGAGGGAAGCAGAGGTTGTCATGCGATTTTATAGTTGGATGCACAATCCCTTAATGCAAAAGAACGTCACCTTATATTGCCCCAAGATAATATATTTATATGTAAACCTCTCTTTCTTTATTACTTCCTTTTAATTGTAACAATGGCTAATAGCTTTGTTTGTTAACTCACAACAAATATCAATCGACATACTTTTTATATGTGAAGTCATCACTCCCCATAAGATCATTATATACTCTTTGCTTTTATTCTACACTTTTCTATTTCTTTTTCTCAAGACCATAGCAAGCAAGCAAAGCCCTCAACTCGAAACTACTCGTTATTATGTAACTCTCGGACTTGCTTACATAGGGGGAACATAAAGCAAAACTAAATAGATGAACTAGTCTCCGGGATCCTCAAATCTGCAACCAAACTCATTTTCTTAAATTTGTATTCATACTCATAGTTTTGGTTTTGCAAGTCATAGATCTGGGCTTGGAGATGCTCGATTTTCTCGTAAATCTTGAACACGTGACCCCAGAGGTCCTTGGCATCTAGCTGTTGGGGAACGTCACATGGGGAACAAAAATTGTCCTACGCATACGCAATACCTATTCATGGTGATGATCATCTACGAGAGGAGCGATTGAATCTACATACCCTTGTAGATTTCTAAGCGGAAGCGTATGTAACACGATTGATGTAGTGGAACATCTTCGTGATCCAAATCGCAGCTCGTCCCATGATCTCATCGCGATCCATCCCGCGATCTCATCACGATCCCTCCCGATCTAGTGCCGAACGAACGATACCTCCGCGTTTAGCACACGGACAGCTCGATGACGATCACCTCCTTCTTGATCCAACAAGAGGGGTGGAGAGGTAGATGAGTTCTCCTGCATGATGGCGTGGTGGTGGTGCTATCTCGGTAGGGCTACGCCTAGCGCTACAGAAACCACGAACATAGGAGAAAACGATTTAGGGAGAGAGAGGGGCGCCAAGGGCTTCGTGTGTACTCTTGGGGAACCCCCGTCCTCTCTATATATAGGTGGAGGGGCGTGGAGAAGAGCCCCTCCAAGACCTAGGGTGCAGCCAAGGGGGGAGGAGGTGGAATCCTAGTCCCCTTCCTTCCCTTCCATACAAAGGTGGACTTTCCACCTTTCCCAACTGCATGGGCCTTGAGGGACTTGTGCGCTTGCCCAATAAGGCCATGAAATCTCCCCTCACCCCATGCAAACCCTTGGGACATGCTGGAACCCTTGGTGAACTTCCGGACTCATCCGGAAGTTTACGGAACCGTCTAGGAGCTTCTCGATAAAATACTGTAAAAACCTAAAACTTTTCTGGTAGCCAAAATATGACTTCCCATATATAAAGCTTTACCTCCGAACCATTCCGGAGCTCCTCGTGATGTCCAGGATCTCATGTGGTACTCCGAACAACATTCAGTCACCAACATACATAACTCAATAATACCAAAACGTCACTAAACCTTAAGTGTGCAGACCCTGCGGGTTCGAGAACTATGCAGACATGACCGAGACACTCTCCATTCAATAACCAATAGCGGGACCTGGATGGCCATATTGGTTCCTACATATTCTATGCAGATCTTTATCGGTTGGACCTCTATGTCAAGGATTCATATAATCCCATATGTTGTTCCCTTTGTCCTTCAGTATGTTACTTGCCCGAGATTTTTCCGTCATTATCTACATACCTAGTTCAATCTCGTTACCAACAAGTCTCTTTACTCGTTCCATAATACAAGATCCCATGACTAACTCATTAGTCACATTGCTTGCAAGGCTTATTATGATGTTGTATTACCGAGTGGGCCCCGAGATACCTCTCCGTCATACAAATCCCAGTCTGGATTCACGCCAACCCAACACACACCTTCACACATACTGATACGTCACCAATGTATCTATAATTTTTGATGGTTCCATGCTATTATCTTGTCAAGCTTTGGATGTTTTGTATGATTTTTATATCTTTTTTGGGACTAACTTATTAACTCAGTGCCAAGTGTCAGTTCCTGTTTTTTCTGTGTTTTTGACCTTTTTCAGAGGAGAATTTTAAATGGAGTCCAAACGGAATAAAACCTCCGAAAAGATTTTTTTCGAAAGAGAAGATACATAGGAAGCTTGAGAACCAAGGTAGAGGGCACCAGGGAAGGCCACAAGCCTCCTAGCAGCGGCCAGGGGGACCCGCGCCTAGCAGGCTTGTGGGCCCCCTGGGGCTCATCTGCCCTAGTTCTTCCACCTATAAATTCCCAAAAAATCTGAAACCACGGGAGAGGGCCACGAAAATACTTTTCCACCATCGCAAGCTTCTGTCTCCGCAAGATCCCATCTGGGGCACGTTCTGGTGCCCTGCCGGAGTGGGGATTCGGACACGGAGGGCTTCTTCATCAACACCATTGCCTCTCCGGTGATGCGTGAGTACTTCACCACAGACATTCTGGTCCATAGCTAGTAGCTAGATGGCTTCTTCTCTCTCTTGGATCTTCAATACAACGTTCTCCATGGTCTTCATGGAGATCTATCCGATGTATTCTTCTTTTGCGGTGTGTTTGTCGAGATCCGATGAATTGTGGATTTATGATCAGATTATCTATGAATCTTATTTGAGTTTCTTCTGATCTCTTATATGCATGATTTCATATCCTTGTAATTCTCTTCGAGTTGTGGGTTTTGTTTGGCCAACTTGATCTACAGTTCTTGCAATGGGAGAAGTGCTTGGTTTTGGGTTCATACCGTGTGGTGACCTTACCCAGTGACAGAAGGGGTAGCGAGGCACGCATCGTGTTGTTGCCATCAAGGGTAAAAAGATGGGGGTTATATCTATTGCATGAATTTATCCCTCTACATCATGGCATCTTGCTTAAGGCGTTACTCTGTTCGTTATGAACTCAATACACTACATGCATGCTGGATAGCGGTCGATGTGTGGAGTAATAGTAGTAGATGCAGAAAGTATCGGTCTACTTGTCTCAGACATGATGCCTATGTGTATGATCATTGCCTTAGATATCGTCATGACTTTGCGCGGTTCTATCAATTGCTCGACAATAATTCTTTCACCCACCGTAATATTTGCTATCATGAGAGAAGCGTCTAGTGAACACTATGGCCCCGGGGTCTACTTCACATCATATTTTCAGCCTTACACTTTTACTTTGTTGCACTTTCCGCCTTCAGATCTCACCTTGCAGTCAATCGTGAAGGGATTGACAACCACTTTGTAGCGTTGGGTGCATGTTTGGTATTTTTGCGCAGGTCCTTTTGGAGACTTGGCTTGATACTCCTACTGGAGTGATTCCTTGGTTCTCAAACTGAGGGAAATACTTACTGCTACTGTGTTGCATGACCCTTTCCTCTAAAAGGAAAAAAACGAACGCAAGCTCAATAGGTAGCAAGAAGAATTTATGGTGTCGTTGCCGAGGAGCATCTAGTGAAGCTTATCCAAGTAACGGTCGCAAACTCATCTCTTGCATTTACTTTTTTTGACTCTCGTCCTCTCACCCACTTCTGAAAAACTAAATTCACAATTTTTTTGCCTTGTTCGTTTGCCCTTTTTCTTCGCTTGCTTTCTGTTCGCTTGTGTGCTTGTCTGCTTGCTAAAGTCACCATGACTGAAAACACCAAACTTTGTGACTTCTCGAATACTAATAATAATGATTTTATTATTACTCCGATTGCTCCCGCCACTAGTGCGGGATCATATGAAATCAATGCTGCTTTGCTGAATCTTGTTATGAAAGAGCAATTCTCCGGCCTTCCTAGTGAAGATGTCGCATCCCATCTTAATACCTTCATTGAGCTTTGCGATATGCAAAAGAAGAAATATGTGGATAATGATGTGATTAAATTGAAGCTATTTCGGTTCTCATTGCTAGATCGAGCAAAAACTTGGTTTTCATCTTTGCCCAAAAATAGTATTGATTCATTGAACAAGTGCAAAGATGCTTATATATCCAAGTATTTTCCACCGCCTAAGATTATCTCTCTCCGTAATGATATCATGAATTTTAAGCAACTAGATCACGAACATGTTGCACAATCTTGGGAGAGAATGAAATTGATGATTAGAAATTGTCCCGCTCATGGCTTGAGTCTTTGGATTATTATACAAATCTTCTATACTGGTTTGAATTTTGCTTCTAGAAATATCTTGGACTCCGCCTCCGGTGGAACTTCCATGGAAATCACATTAGGAGAAGCCACAAAAATCCTAGACAATATCATGACAAACTATTTTCAGTGGCACACTGAAAGGACACCTACTAGTAAAAAAGTACACGCTATAGAAGAAATTAACTCGTTGAGTGCTAAGATGGATGAGTTAATGAAATTGTTTGCTAGTAGAGGTGCTCCTTTAGATCCAAATGGTATGCCCTTGTCTTCCTTGATTGAGAGTAGCAATGAGATCTTGGATGTTAATTTTGTTGGTAGGAATAATTTTGGCCACAACAATGCTTTTAGAGGAAACTATATTCTTATGCCTTTTCCTAGTAATCCCTCTAATAACTTTGGCAATTACTACAACAATACTCATGGATATTACAATAAATTACCCTCTGAGATAAAGAGTAATATTAAAGAGTTTATCAACTCGCAAAAGATTTTCAATGCATCCATAGAAGAAAAACTACTCAAAATTGCTGATTTGGCTAGGAGCGTTGATAGAATGTCTCTTGATATTGATGCTCTGAAAGTAAGATGTGCTCCTCCCAAGATCAATATGGATGAAACTTTGAAAGCTATGCGTGTTTCCATGAATGAGAGTAAAGAAAGAACCGCCTAAATTCGTGCTAGACATGAATGGCTTAAAAAGGCGTGTTCTCGTGATAAGAATCACGAAGATCTTAAAGTGCTTGGTGTGACTCCCATTGAATCCTTGTTTTCTAGTGTCAAACCTAATGATAATGGGGCTGGATATAAATCCACTTTGGTTAAAAACGCCCCAATGATTCGGAGTCCATCTATCTTGATGCTAAAAGCATTAAAAGTGGAGTAGAGGATATCAAAACTTTGAGTAGTAATGAAATTACTACTTTGGTTTCAAGGAATTCAATTATGATTGTTGCTCTTTGATTGAATGTATTTCCTTGATGCAACCCATGCTAAACTCTCCACACGCTTATAGCCAAAACAAGGCCTTTACCGATCATATCGTTGATGCTATGATGAAATCTCTTGAAGAGAAACTTGAATTGGAAGTTTCTATTCCTAGAAAACTTCATGATGAGTGGGAACCTACTATCAAAATCAAGATCAAAACTATGAATGGAATGCTTTGTGTGATATGGTTGCTATTGTTTCCGCGATTCCAAAGTCATTATGTGATGTTCTCGGCTTCAATGAGATTGATGAGTGCTCTCTTAATTTGCATCGTGCGGATTCTACTGTTAAGAAACCTATGGGAAGGATCAATGATGTTCTTATTATTGCAAATGGGAACTATGTACCCGTAGATTTCATTGTGCTTGATATTGATTGCAATCCTACATGTCCTATCATTCTTGGTAGACCTTCCCTAAGGACTATTGGTGATGTCATCAATATGAAGGAAGGGAATATTAGATTTCAATTTACATTAAAGAAGGGCATGAATCACTTTCCTAGAAAGAAAATAAGATTGCCTTATGAATCCATGATGAGGGCTACTTATGGTTTGAGCACCAAAGACGACGATACGTGATTCTATCGCCTTATGCCTAGCTAAGGGCGTTAAACAATAGCACTTGTTGGGAGGCAACCCAATGAATTTATCTTTTCTTTTTTGCTTTATGTTTTGTTACGTCCACCCCATCATAATTCTGTTATGATTGTGTTTTTTGTGTTTCTTTTTGTGTTTGAGCCAAGTAAAACCTTTATGACTAGTTTTGGTGATGGTTGTTCGATCTTGCTGGAAAAAGACAGAAACTTTTCGCTCACGAAATTATTTTAATTTTTATCCAGAAAGAGATTTTGAGTTGATTCTTTTTGCTGCTGGTTGATACACCAATTTACCAAATTCTTGTATTTTTACACAATTTTTGAGATACCAGAAGTATACGAAGTATACAGATTGCTATAGACTGGTCTGTTTTTGATAGATTCTGTTTTTGTTGTGTTGATTGCTTATTTTGATGGAACTATGGATAGTATCAGGGGGTACTAGCCATGGAAAAGTGAGAATACAGTAATATAACACCATTATAAATAGAAATCAAGTTTGCTACAGTATCTAAAGAGGCGGGAGTTTGTTTTCTTGTGCTAATGATATCACGAGTTTCTGTTTAAACTCTTGTGTTGTGAAGTTTTCAAGTTTTGGGTGATGTTCTCATGGACGATGAGATAAAGTGTCACATCCCTGGATCCCTAACTAGGTTTATCATTGTGCTCATGTTTACATTCATTTCATTCAAGAACTTGAAACAATTACAAAGCAAGCGGTTAAACAAAACCCCAAAAACCCTAGACACTTCTAATTCAAGGAAAATTCAAATATTGTTAAAATCAATGAACCCAAAATGGCCTCAAGAAAAGTTCAAATTTTCTGATAATTCTTGAAAATAAATTATGAGGGAAGAAAACTATTTTCAAAACACATTTGGCATTTGATTTAAATTCAAAAAAGCTACTGAATTCAAGTTTAAATTTGAATTCAAATAATTTCAAGTTTCAAAAATGTTGCAAACCTCAGGAGTAGTTGGGAATATTCCAACTATCACTCAGGGCTTTTCAAACTAATTTTTGAATAGCTTTTTGAAGCCAAAACAAATAGCAAATAAAATCATCAAGTAAAGTAGTAAACAGAAATAGCAGGAAATAAAAAAAATCCTAAGCTACGCTCACCTGTGAGGCCCAGCCCACTCGGGCAGGGGCGTCTTCTTCCTCGTGCCTTCTCGCAGAGGAGTGAACGCCCACGGCGGCTCCTCCACCTCCTGCTTCACCATGGCACGCTCCGGTGCCCCCCAGGACAGCGCGACAATGGGGATCACTACCCCGAGCACGTCCCTATCCATCCCCGCTATCCATTCCTCCCCCTCCTCTCGGTTCCTTCCCTCTCCTCCCGCCGCCATTGACAGAAGCTCGAGCTCGAGCTGCCCGAGCCACTAGCCACATGATAGTCCCTCTGAGTGCTCCTTTCTCTCCACCCTGTCGAGCTAGCGGTGTACGCCGAAGCATTCGACCTCCCCGAGCTCTGCTGCGCCACATCACCGTCGTCTTCAACCTCCGGCCGCCGGCAAGCTTCTGTTGATTCGACGTCCACAACACCTCCCCGAGCCGTCTGAGCTTCCCATCGCCTCCACCGTGAGCTTGCGCGTGTTTCCCCTCTTCTTCCCCTCTTTTTCCTGCATGCTAGCCAGTAGACCGACGAGCCCGATCTCCGGCTACCGCCTCAGCTCGTCGACGCATTCTCCGACCACCCACAGCCCCTCCTGATGCCCGTAGAGGATGATGCCGAGCCTGGGGATCATCCCAGTGCTCTCAGCACTCGATCCCGAGCACCACAGCGATCTCTGGCGTCTCTCCGGCGAGGATCCACCGCGGATCTTGTCGCCGCCGGTCAGTCTCCGGCAGGGGATGACCTGGCCGCACTAATCCACAAGTTTAAGCGATAAGGAGACGCTGACAGTGGGCCCCAGTCTCGAGTCAAACTCACTTAGGGGCTGGTCAGCGCAGGATTAGCCCTGTGACGGTGACCAGTGGCCCCCACGTGTCAGGTTTGACCTGACCAGGTCAGCCGACAGCTGACGCCATGCTGACGTGGGCCTAACGCAATAAATAGCTTTTCTGATTTAAAAGAATTCCAGAAAATGCCCAAAACTTCTAAAAATCATAGAAAATAATCTATATCTCCAATGGAAATAATGTATATATTAAAAAGTATGAGAAAAATCCAAGGAATCTGATTTTGATATTTTCAAACATGTTTGAAAATGTTAACATCACCAAACAGATTAAATAATGAGTAAGATAACCATATTAAGTGAAATAGATTTGGGATTTGAAATCCATTTGAATTCCATTTCAAATACTATGACCAAACAATGATCCAAAACAATCAGCACCTCAAAATACCATCATCATGCATGCTAATACAAGATTACCTGAGCATCAGGCCGAATCAATTAAAATGGAATCTAAAAATACCTTGTTTGAAGTGATATTTGAATCTTGATTCAAGTCAGCTTCAAACTAAATAAATGATAGCTACATTAGCCTATCACCCTTCATCTTCATGCCATGCTCATGCATCATCTTGTTGCATATGATTGATATTGATTGATGTCATTTCTATCGGTAGGCTCCGCTCCTCCGGATTCCACCGAATATCCGACTGACAGATATTGTCCCTCTGTTGAGCAACAAGGCAAGCAACCATTTTGATCATCCCGATAAATCCCATGTTCTCGCTCCTGCTCTTATTTATTGCATTAGGTCAAAATGCTTCCAGTGCTTTTACCACGTTAGTTGAACCCACTTCCTTTGCATGACCTGTCCTTGTCACAGTAAATAACTGAACCTTGCAACCTAGCATACCTGGTAGATGCTTGAGCCATGATGTGCCTTATCCTGCTATGCATGCTACGCTTAGAGTTGTGTATGGTCTGTCATCTGGGTGATGAACAGAATTGTGAGAATGTGTTCAGTAAGTAAAGGTTGTGTGTTGAACCTGATTTGGTAAAGGTACCGGTGAAAGGCTATGTAGGAGTACATGGCGGGTTGTTTCATTGGAACCATCCTTAGGAACTGAGTTCCGTGTATGTAATCCAAGACTAGATACTACCACACGTTGGGATACTTAATTGACCCTCTCGACTAATTAATCGCTTAGTACTCGGTCCAGGAGTTGCAAGTAGTTTCTGGTGTTTATAGTCATGCTGGAGGCCATGCATAGCGCTGACCTGAGAGGTGGGCTGTGATGCGGTAGGCAGTGGCACGGTGTACCAAGTGGCACCCGGATGGTGGGCTTGGGAACCCCGCGCACATCGTTTGGGGCCGTGGCGGAAACCTCGGCCGGACTTCCGTGCGGGTTACCCTCTGATAGGCGATAGACCTGGACTAAGTATTAGCATGGTTAACGGTCGTGGCCGACTCCCTCGCTGGGCTTCCGCTTGAAGGTTGTCGAGGTGCGTGACGTGCACATGGCGATAAGTGGCGAGAGCATGTGTGAAGAAGTACACCCCTACAGGGTTATGATCTATTCGAATAGCCGCGTCCGAGGATATGGACTACTTGGAGACATATGTTGTTCATAGATAACTTTAATGGCTACTCATAAAAATGTCAAGACAAGCGTGAGTGTCGTGGACGGCATTTCCGTATGGAGACGGGATGATTCCACGATGGAGTATTGTTGTGGTGTTAGGGGACTCATGTGCGAGAAATCAAGTTGTCAAAATTATTTAAAAAATGCAAGTTGTCTAGCCACGAGTCAAATGCTGGCTTTCCGCATGAAACCCCACAACTCCTTATTGATACATTGCATGAGTAGATAGTTATCCTACAGTCTTGCTGAGTACCTTTGTACTCACGTTTGCTTAATAATTTGTTGCAGAGGTTGTTAATGACCCTAATGGAGGGTTCTACCTAGACATCGACGATGACGAGTAGCTGGTATCCCAGCTACGGTCTGGTCCTAGGGTGGGTCTGTAGATAGTCAGGCCATGTGCCTTTGTCTTTCCATCTGTCTGTACTCAGACAGCTTTACTCTTCCACTGGTTTGTAAGAATTGTGTGTATGACTTGTGATGATGGGTCGTGAGACCCCTACTTTGTAATATTATGTGTGTGGCTCTTCTGAGCCTTCTAAATAAAGTTTGTATGTTTACGGTTATGTTGTGATGCCATCGATGTATCTATACATATCAGTATGCCATGCGTACATGTGTTGTACTTGATATGTATGGGGTTCGATTACCTAGTCGTAGGCTTTAGTAGCATTCCTTACAGGGAAATGCCCCTTTGTGATCCAACAAGCCATGGTAGTTCGCTACTGCTCCGGACACATTGGTTGACCGGCAAGTGTCCTTCTTAGCTGTTGTGTCTGTCCCTTTGGGGAAATGTCACGCGATGTAATGGAGTCCCTGTAGCTTGCTACGACTCGTCTACATTCGCTGGTGACCAACACCTGCTTTGCTGGGTCATGTTTGCATGTCCCTGTGCGGAACTACCGCTTTGGTTTATGACTAGACATGTTGATCCGGGTTCTCTGTCATTGGATTGCTAGCGACACAATCGCATACGCGAGTCAAAAGGCGCAAATGGTCCTGGCTAAGGTAAGGCTGTAGCCGTGGGGATAACCGTGCGTGAGACCGCAAAGAGATGCGATGTGTTACACGCTAGATTCCTATGGCTTAGGATCGGGGTCCCGACATAAAGAGTGGAAAGATATCAAGCTTGGGGATTCTCAAGGCATCCCAAGCCAAATTCAAGGACACCAAAAAGCCTAAGCTTGGGGATGCCCCGGGAAGGCATCCCCTCTTTCGTGTTTAATCCATCGGTAACGTTACTTGGAGCTATATTTTTATTCACCACATGATATGTGTCGTGTATTATAGGAGTCTTTTCTTTTTGTTGTGTCACAATCATCCTTGCTGCACACCTTTTGAGAGAGACTTGCACTCATCGTGAATTTTCTAGAATACTCATTGAGCTTCGCTTATATCTTTTGAGTTAGGCAATTTAGCTCACATGTGCTTCACTTATATCTTTTGAGCTAGATAACTTTGCTCTAGTGCTTCACTTAGATCTTTATAGAGCACGGCGGTGTCATATTTTTTAGAAATAATAACTCTCGATCTTCACTTATATCTTTTTGAGAGTGCTCTCTCTGAGTAACTTGGTAGTTGGCTTGTGTATGAAAATAGTCCTAAAGATGATAGGCATCCAAAGAGGATACAATAAAACTTCCATATTCATGTGCATTGATTAGTAAAGAGAAGTTTGATTCCTCTTAATTAGTTTTGAGATATGGATTTGGTAATATTAAGAGTCATGTTAGTAGGGTGTTGTGAATCTAGAAATACTTGTGTTGAAGTTAGTGATTCTCGTAACATGCACGTATGGTGAACCGCTATGTTAGGAAGTCGGAGCACAATTGATTTATTGACTGTCATCCTTTGTGTTGCCGTCGGGATCGCGCGATGGTTAACACCTACCAACCCTTCCCCTAGGAGTATGCATTTAGCACTTTGTTTCGATTACTAATAAAAACTTTGGCAATAAGTATGTGAGTTCTGCATGACTAATGTGAGTCCATGGTATAGATGCACTGTCACCTTCCACCATTCCAGCCTCTCTAGTGCCGCACAACTTTCGCCGGTACACAAAACCACCATAGACCTTCCTCAAAACAGCCACTATACCTACCTATCATGGCCTTTTTATAGCGAGTCCGAGATATATTGCCATGCAACTCCCACCGTTCTGTATCGTGACATGTACTTTCACTTTCATATTGCCATTGCATGATCGTAAGATAGCTAGCGAGTCATACGCTAACCTAGATCGTTGCATATCCCGGTACACTGCCGGAGGCATTTCCAATAGAGTCATCATTGTTCTAAGCATTGAGCTATCAGTAAATAAAAGTGTGACGATCATCATTATTAGAGCATTGTCCCATGTGAGGAAATAAAAAAGAAAGAGGCCAGAGTTGCCCACAAAAAAAATATGTGGAAAGAGGCCAAAGAGCCCAAACAAAAAATAGAAAAAAAAGAGAGAAGGGACAATGCTACTATATTTTTCCACACTTTTGCTTCATAATAGCACCATGTTCTTCATGATTGATAGTCTCTTGTATTGTCATCACCATATACTAGTGGGAATTTTCATTAATAACTTCGCTTGTATATTCCAATGATAGGCTTCCTCAAAATTGCCCTAGGTCTTCATGAGCAAGCAAGTTGGATGCACACCCACTAGTTCTCCTTTTGAGCTTTCACATACTTATAGCTCTAAGTGCATCCATTGCATGGTAATCCCTACTCTTCCACATTGATATCTATTGATGGGCATCTCCATAGCCCTTTGATACACCCAGTCAATGTGACCATCTCCTCCTTTTTGTCTCGCAACCTCCACCATACTCTATTCCACCTATAGTGCTATATCCATGGCTCACGCCCATGTATTGCGTGAGAGTTGAAAAAGGTTTGAGAAAGTAAGAGTGCGAAAACAACTACTTGGCCAATACCGGGGTTGTGCAAGATTTATATTCGTTGTGTGGGGGTGATGGAGCATAGCCAGACTATATGATTTTGTAGGGATAACTTTATTTGGCCTTGTTATTTGGAAAGTTCATGATTACCTTGCTAGTTTGCTTGAAGTATTATTGTTTTCATGTCAATAGCAAACTATTGTTTTGAATTTTATAGATCTGAACATTCATGTCACCTGAAAGAAGTTACAAAGGACAAATATGCTAGGTAGCATTCCATATCAAAAAATCAGTCTTTATCACTTCCCTACTCGAGGACGAGCAGGAGTTAAGCTTGGGGATGCTTGATATGTCTCCAACGTGTGTATAAGTTTTTATGGTTCCATGCTATTATCTTGTCAAACTTTGGATGTTTTGTAGGATTTTTATATCTTTTTTGGGACTAACTTATTAACTCAGTGCCAAGTGCCAGTTCCTGTTTTTTCCGTGTTTTTGACCTTTTTAGAGGAGAATTTTAAACGGAGTCCAAACGGAATAAAACCTCCGAAAATATATTTTTCCGGAACAGAAGATACGCAGGAAGCTTGAGAACCAAGGCAGAGGGAACCTGGGGAGGCCACAAGCCCACTAGCCGCGGCCAGGGGGCCCTAACCTAATAGGCTTGTGGGCCCCCTGGGGCTCCTCTGCCCTAGTTCTTCCGCCTATATATCCATGAAAAATCTGAAACCACGGGAGAGAGCCACGAAAATACTTTTCCGCTGCCGCAAGCTTCTGTCTCCGCAAGATCCCATCTGGGGCACGTTCTGGTGCCCTGCCATAGGGGGATTCGGACATGGAGTGCTTGTTCATCAACACCATTGCCTCTCCGATGATGCGTGAGTAGTTCACCACAGACCTTTGGGTCCATTTCTAGTAGCTAGATGGCTTCTCCTCTCTCTTGGATCTTCAATACAAAGTTCTCCATGATCTTCATGGAGATCTATCCGATGTAATCTTCTTTTGCGGTGTGTTTGTCGAGATCCGATGAATTGTGGAGTTATGATCAGATTATCTATGAATCTTATTTGTGTTTCTTCTGATCTCTTATATGCATGATTTCATATCCTTGTAATTCTTTTTGAGTTGTGGGTTTTGTTTGGACAACTTGATCTACAGTTCTTGCAATTTGAGAAGTGCTTGGTTTTGGGTTCATACCGTGCGGAGACCTCACCCAATGACAGAAGGGGTAGCGAGGCACACATCATGTTGTTGCCATCAAGGGTAAAAAGATGGGGTTTATATCTATTGCATGAATTTATCCCTCTACATCATGTCATCTTGCTTAAGGCGTTACTCTGTTTGTTATGAACTCAATACACTAGATGCATGTTGGATAGCGGTCGATGTGTGGAGTAATAGTAGTAGATGCAGAAAGTATCGGTCTACTTGTCTCGGACGTGATGCCTATATGTATGATCATTGCCTTAGATATCGTCATGACTTTGCGCGGTTCTATCAATTGCTCGACAGTACTTCGTTCACCCACCGTAATATTTTCTATCATGAGAGAATCCTCTAGTGAACACTATGGCCCCCGGGTCTACTTCACATCATATTTTCAGCCTTGCACTTTTACTTTGTTGCACTTTCCGCCTTCAGATCTCACATTGCAGTCAATCGTGAAGGGATTGCCAAACCCTTTGTAGTGTTGGGTGCAAGTTTGCTTTTTTGCGCAGGTACTCTTGGAGACTTGGCTTGATACTCCTACTGGATTGATACCTTGGTTCTCAAACTGAGGGAAATACTTACTGCTACTGTGTTGCATCACCCTTTCCTCTTCAAGGGAAAAACCAACGCAAGATCAAGAGGTAGCACATACCTGTAGAGCACCTTTATAGTCACCCAGTTACGTTGCGACGTTTGATACACACAAGGTCTTCCTCCGGTGTTCGGGAGTTGCATGATCTTATGGTCATAGGAACAGATACTTTCATAGCGATAAACTGACACGATCATACGCTACATTCATAGTTTGTTTCTTGTCCATCACATCATTGTCGTAATGATGTGATCACGTTATCAAGTGACAACACTTGTCTATGGCTAGGAAACCTTAATCATCTTTGATCAATGAACCAGTCAACTAGAGGCTTACTAGGGACAGTGTATTATCTACGTATCCACACATGTATCTGAGTTTCCAATCAATACAATTATAGCATGGATAATAAACGATTATCATGAACAAGGAAATATGATAATAACAAATTTATTATTGCCTCTAGGGCATATTTCCAACAGTCTCCCACTTGCACTAGAGTCAATAATCTAGTTCACATCACTATGTGATTGCAATGAATTTTACACCCATACAGTTTTGGTGTTTGATCATGTTTGCTTGTGAGAGAGGTTTTTAGTCAATGGGTCTGAACCTTTCTGATATGGTGTGCTTTACAAATTTATATGTCATCCTGTAGGTGCTACTACCAATGTGCCATTTCGAACTATTCTAAATGACTGCCCCACTATACCAATTTGGTTTACTACTCGAAGTCATCCGGATTTAGTGTCAAAGCTTGCATCGACGTAACCCTTTACAACGAACTCTTTCATCGCCTCCATAATCGAGAAAAATTCCTTAGTCCACGAGTTACTAAGTATAACTTTTGACCGCTGTCCAGTAGTCCACTCGTGGGTCACTTTCGTACCCCTTGAAAAATTCATGTCAAGGCACACATCAGGTGCGGTACATAGCAAAGCATACTATAGAGCCTACGGCTAATGCATAGGGGACAACCTTTGTCCTTTCTCTTTCTTTTGGAGTGGTCGGGCTTTGAGTCTTATTCAAATTCACACCTTACAACATAGCCCAGAACTCCTTCTTTGCCAATCTATTTTGAACTACTTCAAAAACTTGTCAAGGCATCCATTTCGTTGAAAGTTTTATCAAGCCTCTTGATCTATCAATATAGATCTTGATGCTCATTGTTCAAGTAGCACAATCAAGGTTTTCCTTTGAAAAACACTTTTTTCAAACAACCATGTATGCGTTCCACAAATTCTACATCATCTCCGATCAATAATATGTCAACCACATATACTCATCAGAATTTCTATAGTGCTCCCACTCACTTCCTTGGAAATACAAGTTTCTCATAAACTTTGTATAAACACAAAAGCTCTAATCATCTCATCAAAGCGCATATTCCAACTCCGATATGCTTACTCCGGTCCTTAGAAGGATCGTTGGAGCTTGCATACTTGTTAGCATCCTTAGGATCGACAAAACCTTCTGGTTGTATCACATACAGCCTTTCCTCAAGGAAACCATCGAGGAAACAATGTTTTGACATCCATATGCAAGATTTCATAATTGAGAAAATACAACAACTGCTAACATAAATCCAACAGACTTTTAACATCGCTACGAGTGAGAAAGTCAAACCTCTTTGCAACAAGTCGAGCTTTCTAAATGGTGACTTTCAACATCATCATCCGTCTTCCTTTTAAAGATCCATATGTACTTAAAAGTATTACGACCATCAAGTAGTTCTTCCAAATTCCACACTTTGTTTTCATCCATGGATCCTCTCTCGGATTTCATGGCCTCCATCCATTTGTCAGAATCCAGGCCCACCATTCACTACTAGGAAAAACCTTATAGGGAGGACCTCAGTAGTGGCGCTGGAAAAAAGAAAATATTGCTGCTAATTAGTAGTAGCGCTGATCGAGCTAAGCGCTACAACTAACACCTTAGCAGTAGCGCTGCTTACTAAAAACGTGCTAGTACTATGTGGGACCACACGATGCCACCGACGGTAGCTATAGTAGGAGCATTGCCCAAAACCCAGCGCTACTGCTAAGTGTTTAGCGGTAGTGCTTTGTTTTGCAGTACCGCTCCTGCTAGTTCGCCCCACTTAGTAGTAGCGCTCGCTGGTACGCAGCGCTACTACTAATAGCATAGCAGCATCGCTCTGTGGTATCCAGCGCTACTGCTAGTTGCGGCTACCACCTTTTTACCCCCTCCCCCTCCTCTCCCCCACTTTTACCTCTCTCCCCCTCCTCTTCCCGCTCCACACTCTCCACACCATTGTTTCTCTTCTTCTCTCTTCCTCCTACCTCTCTACTCTCCTCATTAATGTCCCCCTCCACCATAACTCTTCTTCATAAATGGCTTATCTCACATCTCTCTTTCTCCTACCTCTCTTCCTCTCCCCATTATATTAATTCCCCCATCCACCATAACTCCCTCTCCATTAGTTAGATAGCTAGATTCACCTCTCCTCGCCAACAACTAGATCTAGCTAGCTATTTAGCCATCCGCACATGCTCTTTCAATCGGTCTCTCTCATCATATCTCTTGGTCGTTCTCTCTCGGGAGGTATATAGGTGAGTACAAATTTGTTCATTTAAAGAATGGGAATATGTGTGTGAATGAGAATATGTGTGTTTGGGATATATATATATATGGAGAGATTCATGCGAGTGTGACATGCCCTCCGATCGAGTTGCTTAGGTTTTCCCAAAATGTAAATTTATTACCGTTTCGGTGAATTACGAGCAAACTCAATATGTCCTATTTTTAGGCAAGGTCATGACAAAACTTTATATGACTTTGAAGCATGCATACATTATTTATTTTATAACCCTTTTGCTTGTTATACCGTGCATTCGGTCATGGATGTGAGTGGATGGAAGGTGGAGCGGTACATACAATCCGCGGTGATGGACATGCATGCAAATAATCACACTAGGATTAGATGTCCGTATGCAAGATGCAAGGAAGGAGTCCTTTTGGACCCTTCTGATCGTGGCACTTTCAAGGCGCACCTGCTAATGAATGGTTTCATGGATGGCTATACTCGGTGGATAAGTGAATAAGATGATGATGATGAGGACGTCCAAATGGCAGGAAATAACAACATGGGGCTAGACGAAGAGATGACCGATCGACACGAAGACGATGGTGCCGGACATGGCGGTGGGGAAGAGTCCGGAAATGATGGCGGCGGAGAAGATTCCGGACACGGCGAAGAAGAGTCCGGACATGGTGAAGAAGAGGCGGTGGTCATGCCGCAGTCTTCGACGCTACTAAGTGCAGTCGTGCAAGACCCTCATGTTCAAGACCTCCTTCGCAAGAGTACGACTAGCAGGAGAGTGGCTTCTAGAGAGGAGGCCAAGTTGGCTAAACTTGAAGTGGATTCGAGGACTCCATTATATGACGGTTGTGATCCTGAGGTGACCCGCTTCAGTTTCATGCTTGAACTTCTGAAGACGAAGGCCAAAAATAAATGGATAGACAAAAGCCTCGATGAGCATTTGAAGTATCTACATAATAACGTTCTTCCCGCAGGGAACCTGTGTCCTAGTAGTGTCGAGGAGGCCAAGAAAATCGTTTGCCTTTTTGATTTGCTGCACATTAGGTACCACACATGCATCAACAATTGGATCATTTATCGGGGGCGCACGCGGAAAAAACAAACTGTCCAGTGTGCAGTGCTTCTCGATACAAGAAGGCAGGAAAGAAAGCTCCTCAGAAAGTTGTATGGTATTTTCCTTTCACTCCCCGTCTGCAGCGGTATTTCATAGATCCTAAAGAAGCAAAGCTCATGTACTTTCACGTTGAGAGGAAGAAGCCCGACGATGGAGATGATCCGAGGCTGAGACACCTCAGAGATGGTAGCCAGGGGAGAGCATTCAACACCGTATATGGATTTGCTAAAGAAGATCCAAGGAACATCGTGCTTGGTGCGAGTACCGATGGCATGAATCCGTTTGGAAACTAGAACACCAACCACATCACATGGCCCGTGTTTGTATGGATGTACAACCTCCCCCCATGGAAGTGCATGAAGACAAAGTACATACACATGTGTATGCTGATTCAAGGGCCGAAACAACCGGGAAATAGTATTAACCTGTATATGTGGCTTCTGCAAGAGGAGCTAGACACGTTATGGAAATCACCAGCATGGACATGGGACACCAGCAAAGGGGTGTATTTCCAAATGAGAGTCGCGCTGATGACGATGGTGCATGACTATCTCAGTTACGGGTACACCTCAGGTCCGATTTGCCACGGATACTACGGATGCACGAGGTGTATGGATGATACAACGTGTCACCAGCTTACGTCAACGAAAGATGGCGGGTTTGGGAAAATCGTGTACATGGGGCATCGTAGATGGCTCGAGAAGGATGACCCGATGATAAAGCGTGGAGATCTATTCAATGGGTTGGCTGAGCTTCGAGGACCTCCACATAAGAGGAGCGGCGCCGAAACCAACGAGTTGTTGAGAAACTAGGAACAATGCCCCGCGCCGGGAAAGATCGAAAAGGCGCCAGAGTCACTGCTGAAGGTATGGAAAACAAGGTATGTTTTCTGGGACTTAGAGTACTGGCCCAATCATGACACGCCTCATTGCCTTGATCAAATGCATATCACCAAGAATGTCCTCGAGAGCTTGCTAGGCACACAGATGGACATACCGGAGAAGACCAAGGATGGGCCTAAGGCAAGGAAAGACTTGGAAGATTTGAAGATCAGGAAAGACATCCACCGTAAAAAGTTGATGGAGGAGACGGAGACCGAGACAGAGGAGGGGGAAAGGGGCAGAAAAGTCAACAAGAAGGAGGAGAATTATTGCCCCCTTCTTGGTTCACGTTAAGTCTAAAGGAGATCGATCAATTCATCAAGTGCGTTATGGGAATCAAAGTCAGCTTCGGTTACTGTGGGAAGATAAGCAGATTTCTAGACCCCAAGAAGAAAAGGTTCAGCGGGATGAAGTCTCATGACTGTCACGTGATGATGACACGGATACTCCCGGTTGCCATTAGAGGGATAATGGACAAGCACGTCCGTGACACGCTTATTGGTCTGTGCAACTTCTTCGACGTTATGTCTCGAAAGTCCATAAGTGTGAAGCAGCTCCGAAGGCTACAGCAAGAGATCGTTGTCATACTATGTGAGCTTGAGATGTACTTGCCGCTTGAGTTCTTTGACGTCATGGTGCATCGATGTGTCCACATCGTGGACGACATCATCGACCTCGAGCCGACATTCCTTCATAGCATGATGACGTTCGAGAGGATGAATGGGGTCATCAAAGGATTCGTTTCGTAACAAGTCCCATCCCGAAGGGAGCATCGTCCAGGGGTATCTGACGCATGAGTGCGTCTCCTTTTGCGAGAATTATATAAGCGTCGGAGACCCCATTGTTGGTTTGCCCGTCAAGAAGCACGATGGGAAGCTCGAAGGAGATGGTCACAACAACGGTCGGAGGGAATTGCACGTGGACTAGTCGGATCGACGAAATGACTTCGACAAGGTTAACTTAGTAGTGCTACAACACCTAGATGTGGTAGATGATTATGTAGCATGACATAAAGAAAGCATCGCAAAGAAGTACCGTGATAAGGGGATGCTCAAGACGGACGACGAAGTTACTGTAGAGCACAAAGCTACTTTCTTGCGTTGGTTCAAAGGGCAAGTTCTTGAAAATCCCTCGGAGGGGGGCAGTTCGGACGATTGCTCATACATGCCTTAGAACATGGCCCTGCGCTCAAGCTCGCGACCTATCAGTCCTATGATATCAATGGGTACACGTTCTACACGAAGGCCAAAGTCATGGACAGTGATTATCAGAACTCTGGGATGATAATTCAATGTGTGACCGACGCCAACCGCACAACTGGAAGATTCTATGGAAGGGTCGAAGAGATCTGGGAGCTTGACTATGTTGGAATGCACTATGCGACGATGTTCTGTGTCAGATGGGCCAAGGACGTCGTAAGAGAAAACAAGTATTTCACCACCATGTCTATACCCGGCACGAAGAGCACTCCCGTGAACGTTAACATCATCGCCAAAAATGAGCCATGGGTACACCCTAAGGACATGACACAATGCTTCTTCATAACCGACCAGCCCAATCCCAGCCGTGTTGTCGTGAGGAGATCCAAAAGGAGCATCGTCGGAATGGATGGAGTCGCCAACTTGGAAGAATACGACCAATATGTCAACCCGATGAGTGAAGATGACGATGACGATGAAGCATACGTGAAAAGAAGAATCAAGACTACATGGCGGCGGAAAGATCATACTCCATGGCTCCGGATAATTCACAAGGAGGGTCTCAATTACTCGGCAATGAACAAGATAGGGAAGAAGCTCAATGTAAAACATCGTCGACGCAGCTGATCAGAAACCTACATTTATATATTTGTATCTATTTTGTGTACGCACTTAAGTAACCATTAGCGGTCAACTGATATGTTACCACATGCATGGTTCCGGTGATATTCACGCATTGGGGGAGAGGGAGACGTCGTCGTCGTCGGGAGAAAAACAAATAATAAAAAGAAAATAAAAGTAAACAGAAAAGGAAATAAAAAATAATAATAATAAAATGAAAGTAATAAAGAAAATAAAGTAGAGAAAGTTATTAGTAGCGCTGGATTGGTACAAGCGCTACTGCTATTTATTAGTAGCGCTCGTACTAAACCAGCGCTACTACAATAGGACTTAGCAGTAGCGCTAGATTAGTACCAGCGCTCCTGCTAAGTTAGAAGTAGCGTTGGTACTAACCTAGCGCTAATACTATGTTTAGTTAACCCGACTCAAAATTTTCCTAACTCCCCCTCTCCCTCCACTCCCCCTCGATCCCCCCTCTCCAACGCTCCTGCAGTTTTGCCGCCGCCCCCCGCCGGAGACCTCCAGGCGCCGACGCACCCCTCCAGGCGCGGCCGCACCCCTCCAGGCGCCGCCTCCCACTACTAGGGAAAAGCGTATACACAGGACCTCAGTAGTAGCGCTGGAGAAAATAACACGCTGCTGCTATTTAGCAGTAGCGCTGATCCACTTAAGCGGTACTACTAAGAGCTTAGAAGTAGTGCTGCTTGTCACGAAAGCACTACTACTATGTGGGACCAGACGATGCCACCGACGGTAGCTGTAGTAGAAGCGTTGTCCATAAGCCAGTGATACGTCCATTTTGCATCATGCTTTCATGTTGATATTTATCGCTTTATGGGCTGTTATTACACTTCACGGTACGATACTTATGCCTTTCCGCTTTTATTTTGCAAGGTTTACATGAAGAGGGAGAATGCCGGCAGCTGGAATGCTGGCCTGAAAAAGGAGCAAGTTTGAAATACCTATTCCGCGCAACTCCAAAAGCCGTGAAAATCAACGAGGAATTATTTTTTAATTTATAAAAAATACTGGGCCGAAGAAGTACCACAGGGGAGCCACCCGGAGGCCACAAGCCTGCTAGGCGCGGCCTACCCCCATGGCCGCGCCTAGGGGGCTTGTGGGCTCCCTGCTGGCCCTCTGGCTCCCCTCTTTTGCTATAAGAAGGGTTTCGTTCCATAAAAAATCAAGGGGAGGCTTTCGGGAGGAATCGCCGCCGCCACGAGGCGGAACTTGAGCAGAACCAATCTAGAGCTTCGGCAAGGCCGTCCTGCCGGGGAAACTTCCCTCCCGGAGGGGGAAATCGTCGCCATCGTCATCACCACACTCCTCTCATCGGAGGGGATTCATCACCATCAACATCTTCATTATCACCATCTCATCTTCAAACCCTAGTTCATTTCTTGTAACCAATCTCCGTCTCGCGACTCCGATTGGTACTTGTAAGGTTGCTAGTAGTGTTAGTTACTCCTTGTAGTTGATGCTAGTTGGATTACTCGGTGGAAGATTATACGTTCATATCCTTGATGCTAGTCAATACCTCTCTGGTCATGAACATGATTATGCTTTGTGAGTAGTTACTTTTGTTCCTGAGGACATGGGATAAGTCTTGCTATAAGTAGTCATGTGAATTTGGTATTCATTCGATATTTTGATGTGTTGTATGTTGTCTTTCCTCTAGTGGTTTTATGTGAATGTCGACTACATGACACTTCACCATTATTTGGGCCTAGAGGAAGGTATTGGGAAGTAGTAAGTAGATGATGGGTTGCTAGAGTGACAGAAGCTTAAACCCTAGTTTATGTGTTGCTTCGTAAGGGGCTGATTTGGATCCACTAGTTTAATGCTATGGTTAGACTTTGTCTAAATTCTTCTTTCGTAGTTGCGGATGCTTGCGAGAGGGGTTAATCATAAGTGGTATGTTTGTCCAAGTAAGGGCAGCACCCAAGCACCGGTCCACCCACATATCAAACTATCAAAGTAGAGAACGTGAATCATATGAACATGATGAAAACTAGCTTGACAGAAATTCCCATGTGTCCTCGAGACCGCTTTACCTCCTATAAGAGTTTTTCCAGGCTTGTCCCTTGATTCAAAAGGGATTGGGCCACTTTGTTTCACCTTTGTTACTATTTTTACTTGCTACTTGCTACGAATCATCTTTTCACACAACTATCTGTTATCGATAATTTCAGTGCTTGCACAGATTACCTTGCTGAAAACCACTTGTCAGATCCTTCTGCTCCTCATTGGGATCGACACTCTTACTTATTGAAAGGACTACGATAGATATCCTACACTTGTGGGTCATCAACACTCTTTTCTTGCGCCGTTGCTGGGGAGTGAAGCGCCTTTGGTAAGTGGAATTTGGTAAGGAAACATTTATATAGTGTGCTGAAATTTATTGTCACTTGTCACTATGGAAACTAATCCTTTGAGGAGCTTGTTCGGGGTATCTTCACCTCGAACGGAAGCACAAAGAGTTGCTCCTCAACCTGCTGCACCTACTGAAAATATTTTCTACGAATTTCCTTCGGGTATGCTTGAGAAACTGCTGGCTAATCCTTTTACAGGACATAGAACATCGCATCCAGACTTGCATCTAATCTATGTAGATGAAGTTTGTAGTTTATTTAAGCTTGCAGGTTTGCCCGAGGATGAGTTCAAGAAGAAGGTATTTCCCTTATCTTTGAGGGATAAACCATTGACATGGTATAGGCTATGTGATGATATTGGATCATGGAACTACAACCGATCGAAATTGGAATTTCACCAAAGGTTTTATCCTATGGATTTGGTACATCGTGATCGGAATTATATTTATAATTTTTGGCCTCGTGAGAGAGAAAGCATCGCTCAAGCTTGGGGGAGGCTTAAATCAATGTTATATTCATGCCCCAACCATGAGCTCTTGAGAGAAATTATCATTTAGAACTTCTATGCTCGGCTTTCTCATGATAATCGCACCATGCTTGACACTTCTTGTACCGGTTCTTTTATGAAGAGAGATATTGACTTCAAATGGAATTTATTGGAGAGAATGAAATGCAATTTTGAAGATTGAGAGTTTGAAGAAGGTAAGGAGTCAGGTCTGAATCTCATGTTTGATTGTGTTAAATCCTTTGTCGAAACAAATACTTTTTGTGATTTTAGCGCTAAGTATGGACTTGACTGTGAGATAGTAGCTTCATTGTGTGAATCATTTGCTGCTCATATTGATCTCCCTAAAGGGAAGTGGTTTATATATCATCCTCCCTTAGAAGTCAATGTAGTTAAACCCAAACCAGTTGAAGAGAAAGTCATTGCCTATAATGATCCTATTGTTCCTAGTGCTTACATTGAGAGACCACCTTTCCCTGTTAGAATAAAGGACCATTCTAAAGTTTCAACTGTGATACGTAGAGGCTACATTAGAACACCTACACCCCCTGAGAAAATTAGAGTTGAACCTAGCATTGCTATTATCAAAGATCTCTTGTTCGACAATGTTGATGGCCATGATATTCACTTCTGTGAAGATGCTGCTAGAATTGCTAAACCTCATGCTAGAGACAAACATAGGCCTGTTGTTGGCACGCCTGTTGTTTCTGTTAAGATAGGAGATCATTGTTATCATGGTTTATGTGACGTGGGTGCTAGTGTTAGTGCAATACCTCAATCCTTATATGATGAAATCAAAGACGTGATTGCACCTGTCGAGATGGAACCCATTGATGTCACTATTCAGCTTGCCAATAGAGATACTATCTGCCCTTTGGGAATTGTTAGAGAGGTTGAAGTCTTGTGTGTTAAAACGAAGTATCCTGCTGATTTTCTCGTTTTGGCTACCTCACAAGATAGCTTTTGTCCCATCATATTTGGCAGACCTTTTCTTAATACTGTCAATACTCATATTGACTGTGAGAAGCAAACCGTCACTGTTGGCTTTGAAGGTTTGTCACATGAGTTCAATTTCTCCAATTTTGGTAGACAACCTCATGAAAAAGAGTTGTTTAGTAAGGATGAAATTATTGCTCTAGCTTCTATTGTTGTGGCTCCTACTGATCCTTTAGAGCAATACTTGCTTGAGCATGAAAATGATATGCATATGGATGAAAGGAATGAGATAGATAGAGTTATCTTTGAACAACATCCTATCCTTCAGAATAATTTGCGTGTTGAACTGCTTGGAGATCCACCCCCACCAAAGGGTGATCTTGTGTTCGAGCTTAAACAGTTGCCTGATACTCTTAAGTATGCTTATCTTGATGAAAAAGAGATATATCCTGTTATTATTAGTGCTAGCCTCTTAGAGCATGAAGAAAAGAAGTTACTAAAAACTCTAAGGAAGCACCATGCTACTATTGGATATACTCTTGACGATCTTAAGGGCATTAGTCCCACTCTATGCCAGCACAAAATTAAAACCGATCCTGATTCCAAACCAGTTGCCGATCATCAATGGAGATTAAATCCTAAGATGAAAGAGGTAGTAAGAAAAGAAATACTAAAGCTCCTGGAAGCAGGTATTATCTATCATGTTGCTCATAGTGACGGGGTAAGTCCGGTGCATTGCGTCCCTAAGAAGGGATGTATTACCGTTGTCCCTAATGATAAGGATGAATTGATCCCACAGAGAATTATCACTGACTATAGCATGGTGATTGATTTTAGGAACTTGAATAAAGCCACTACGAAAGATCGTTACCCTTTGCCTTTTATCAACCAAATGCTAGAAAGACTATCTAAACACACACACTTCTGCTTTCTAGATGGTTATTCTGGTTTCTGCCAAATACCTATCGCACAATCTGATCAGGAGAAAACCACTTTCACCTGCCCTTTCAGTACATTCGCTTACAGACGTATGCCTTTTGGCTTATGTAATGCACCTACTACCTTTCAAAGATGTATGATGGCTATATTCTCTGACTTTTGTGAAAATATTGTTGAGGTTTTCATGGATGAGTTCTCCGTTTACGGGTCTTCTTTTCATGATTGCCTCAACAACCTTGATCGAGTCTTGCAGAGATGTAAGGATACCAATCTTGTCTTGAATCGGGAGAAGTTCCACTTTATGGTTAATGAAGGCATCGTCTTACGACATAAAATTTCTGAAAGAGGTATTGAAGTCGATAAGGCTAAGGTTGATGCGATCAAGAAAATGCCATGCCCTACAGATATCAAAGGTATAAGAAGTTTCCTTGGAAATGCTGGTTTCTATAGAAGGTTCATTATGGACTTTTCTAAGATTTCTAGGCCTCTTACCAATCTCTTGCAAAAGGATATTCCTTTTTTTACAATGATTGTGAGGAAGCCCTCGAAATACTTAAAAAGGCCTTGATAACTGCACCTATTGTTCAACCACCTGATTGGAACTTACCTTTTGAAATCATGTGTGATGCTAGTGATTATGTTGTTGGTGCTGTTCTAGGACAAAGAGTTGATAAGAAGTTGAATGTCATTCACTATGCTAGTAAAACTCTAGACAATGCCCAAAGAAACTATGCTACTACGGAAAAGGAATTTTTAGCAGTTGTGTTTGCATGTGAAAAGTTCAGATCTAACATAGTTGATTCCAAAGTCACTATTCACAATGATCACGCTGCTATTAAGTACCTCATGGAGAAGAAAGATGCTAAACCTAGACTTATCAGATGGGTTCTCTTGGTACAAGAATTTGATTTGCATGTTCTTGATAGGAAGGGTGCTGAGAACACCGTAGCAGATAACTTGTCTAGGTTGGAGAATTTTCTTGATGACCCACAACCTATTGATGATAGCTTTCCTCATGAGCAACTTAATGTCATCAATGCTTCACGTAGTACACCGTGGTATGCTGATTATGCAAACTATATCGTTGCCAAATATATACCACCTAGTTTCACATACTAGCAAAAGAAGAAATTCTTCTTTGATTTGAGACATTACTTTTGGGATGATCCTCACCTTTATAAGGAAGGAGTAGGTGGTGTTATAAGATGTTGTGTGCCTGAACATGAACAAGAACAGATCCTACAGAAGTGTCACTCCGAGGCTTACGGAGGACACCATGCGGGAGATAGAACTGCACACAAGGTATTGCAATCAGGTTTCTATTGGCCCACTCTCTTCAAGCCTGCCCGTAAGTTTGTCTTGTCTTGTGACGAATGTCAAAGAATAGGTAATATCAGTAAACGTTAGGAGTTGCCTAGGAATTATTCACTTTTCATTTAAGCATTTGATGTTTGGGGCTTTGATTATATGGGACCTTTTCCAAAATCCAACGGGTATACTCCTATCCTACTTGATGTTGATTACGTTACTAAGTGGGTAGAAGCTATCCCAACTAGTAGTGCTGATCACAACATCTCTATTAGGATGCTTAAAGAAGTTATTTCCCCAGATTTGGAGTCCCTAGATATTTGATGACTGATGGTGGTTGACATTTCATTCATGGTGCTTTCCGTAAAACGCTTGCTAAGTATGATGTCAACCATAGAGTTGCATCTCCCTATCATCCTCAGTCTTGTAGTCAAGTAGAGCTAAGCTATAGAGAGATTAAACTAATTCTACAAAAGACTGTCAATAGGTCTAGAAAGAATTGGTCTAAGAAGCTTGATGATGCACTGTGGGCTTATAGAACTGCCTATAAGAATCCCATGGGCATGTCGCAGTACAAAGTGGTTTACGACAAAGCATGTCATTTACCTCTTGAGCTAGAACATAAGGCTTATTGGGCAATCAAAGAGCTCTACTTTGATTTCAAACTTGCTGGTGAGAAGAGGTTATTTGATATTAGCTCACTTGATGAATGGAGAGCTCAGGCATATGAAAATGCCAAGTTGTTCAAAGAAAAGGTTAAGAGGTGGCATGATAAAAGGATACAAAAGCGTGAGTTCAATGTAGGTGATTATGTCTTGTTATATAATTCTTGTTTATGAATTTTTGAAGGCAAGCTTCAATGGGAAGGTCCTTACATTGTGGAGGAACTATATCGTTCCGGTGCCATCAAGATCAACAGCACGGAAGGTAATTTTCCGAGAGTGGTAAATGGGTAAAGAATCAAGCATTATATCTCAGGTACTCCCATAAATGTTGAAAGCAATATTATCAATGCCATAACTCCGGAGGAGTGCATAAGGGATATTTATCAGCCTGTTTCAGACTTCAAAACGAAGAGGTATGTGATTCGGTAAGTAAACCGACTCCAAAACTTTTCCAATAGGAATTTTTCTCCGTTTTGGAATTTTTAGAAAAATAGAAAATTTTAAAGTAGTCCGGAAAGCGCACAAGGAGGCGACAAGCCTGCTAGGCGCGGCCTACCCCCCTGACCGCGCCTAGGGGGCTTGTGGGCACCTCGTGTGCCTACCAGACTCCGATTTCTTGCGGAGTACTCCTTCTGTTCGAAAAAAAATCATTATATATTCTCCCGAAAGGTCTGACCCTCGTATCACGCAATTTTCCTCTGTTTTCATTTCAAGCCTGTTTCTGCTGTAGATCTAGATCGCTATGACGTCCCCAAAAGCTCCGAAGGACAAGATCTTTGAGAAGGTCATCAATCCCTACCTCACGGGAGTGCTGCAACACCCTCATTCTATCGAGATGCGTGAGGGGGTGCTGCACATCTATGATGTTGAGGGGCCCAAGAAGACCGGAAGCATGGAAGCAAGGCTCGAGGCAATGGAGCAGCAAGTCTTCAAGTGCCAAGGGATGGTGGAGCGTGGACTCAACGCCAACCACATGATGATCATGGAGTTCACCAACAAGCCCAAGATCGATGCCAATGACATCGGGAAGCACCTCTCCAGGCTCTATGACAGAATTGATCACCTCCAAGCCTAGATCTATGACCTACAGAAACAAAACTATGAGTATGAGTACAGATTTCAATCAATACGGTTGGCTGCATATTTGACGATTATGGAGACTCGGTCTTCTTTCCATGATGGAGCACCTATGCCTTGGAAGACGGAGGATCAAACCCAGGTTGCAACAATTCCAGCACCATCACCTCCAAAGGAAGACAACTAAGCACGGGTATGGGCAATCCCCTTGGCTTGTGCCAAGCTTGGGGGAGATGCCCCGGTATCGTGTCACCATCAGATCTTTTGCCTTTACCTATTCTTAGTTCGATCCTTTTTGGTTTTATCTTTCTCTAGTAGATTAAAGTTCTTAGTGTTTTAGGCTTGAGTTTTTCTTTGTGTCACCCCCGATGTATTTGAGTTCGTGAGTCATATAATAAATAGTGTTTTAGTTAAGGGCCTTGCTTCATGCCATGATAAAAAGAATGATAAAAGAACAAAAGCATGAAAGATCATGTAATGATCTTATGGGAAGTGATGGCTTCACATATAAAAAGAATGTTGATTGAAACTTGTTGAGGGTGGACAAACATAGACCTTGGTCACTGTTGCAATTAATAGGAAGTGATAAAGAAGGAGAGGTTCACATATAAATATATCATCTTGGGCACCATCTATGATTGTGAACACTCACTAAACTATTGCATGCTTAGAAGTAGATGTTGGACAAGGAACACAACATAATGAATTATTCTTGCTTGGTTCCGAACAATGTTATATGATTAGAGATCCCTTAGCATGTGATGCTTTCTTCCACCTCATATCAGCCAAAACTTCCGCACTAAGTAGAGATACTACTTGTGCATCCATAAACTTTCAACCCAGTTTTGCCATGAGAGTCCACCATACCTACCTATGGACTGAATAAGATCCCTCAAGTAAGTTGTCATCGGTGCAAGCAATAAGAATTGCTCCCTAAATATGTATGATCTATTAGTGTATGTAAAACAAGCTTTGTACAAACCTGTGATGAGGAAGACATAAAAGAGACAAACTGCATAATAAATTTCTTTATCACAGGAGGCAATATGAAGTGACGTTCCTTCACACTAAGAGGTCACACATCCAAACCTCAAAAACGCATGACAACTTCTGCTTCCCTCTACGAAGGGCCTATCTTGTACCTTTACTTTCTGCCCTTGAAAGAGTCATGGTGATCAACACCAATTTCCTATTTCGCCTTTATCTTGGCTAACTTCATATGCTAGGGAAAGATCTACATTCATATGTCAACTTGGAAGTAAGTATTCATGCATTATGATTGTTGACATTACCCGTGAGGTAAGTAGTTGGGAGGCAAAACTATAAGCCCCTATATTTCTCTCTGTCCAACTAAAACTTTGATCTCATGAGTACCATGTGAGTTGTAGCAATTGTAGAAGACGAAAGGATGATTGAGTATGTGGATTTTCTTTACAAGATCTTATTTGACTCTTTCCGATGTTATGATAAATTGCAATTTCTTCATTGACTAAAGGCTATCGGTTGTTAATTCCCATTAAGCTTGTTGATCCTTACTTTACTTTGTGAAGGAATTATCACTTTAGCATGAGAGATTATATGATGATATTGCTGTTCTGATTATGATCATGATGCCTGCATGTCCGTATCTTGTTTTGTCGACACCTCTATCTCTAAACATGTGGGCATAAGTTGATATGTCCATTTTGCATCATGCTTTTATGTTCATATTTATCGCTTTATGGGCTGTTATTACACTTCACGGTACGATACTTATGCCTTTCCGCTTTTATTTTGCAAGGTTTACATGAAGAGGGAGAATGCCGGCAGTTGGAATTCTAGCCTAAAAAAGGAGCAAGTTTGAGATACCTATTCCGCGCAACTCCAAAAGCCATGAAAATCAACGAGGAATTATTTTGGAATTTATGAAAAATACTAGGCCGAAGAAGTACCACAGGGGAGCCACCAGGAGGCCACAATCCTGCACGGCATGGCCTACCCCCTGGCCGCGCCTAGGGGGCTTGTGGGCTCCCTGCTGGCCCTCTGGCTCCCCTCTTTTTCTATAAGAAGGGTTTCGTTCTAGAAAAAATCAAGAGGAGGCTTTCGGGAGGAATCGCCGCCGCCACGAGGTGGAACTTGAGCAGAACCAATCTAGAGCTCCAGCAGGGTCGTCCTGCCGGGGAAACTTCCCTCCCAGAGGGGGAAATCGTCGCCATCGTCATCACCAACACTCCTCTCATTGAAGGGGATTCATCACCATCAATATCTTCATTAGCACCATCTCATCTCCAAACCCTAGTTCATCTCTTGTAACCAATATCCGTCTCGCGACTCCGATTGGTACTTGTAAGGTTGCTAGTAGTGTTAATTACTCTTTGTAGTAGATGCTAGTTGGATTACTCGGTGGAAGATTATATGTTCAGATCCTTGATGCTAGTCAATACATCTCTGGTCATGAACATGATTCTGCTTTGTGAGTAGTCACTTTTGTTCCTGAGGACATGTGATAAGTCTTGCTATAAGTAGTCATGTGAATTTGGTATTCGTTCGATATTTTGATGTGTTGTATGTGGTCTTTCCTCTAGTGGTGTTATGTGAACGTCGACTACATGATACTTCACCATTATATGGGCCTAGAGGAAGGCATTGGGAAGTAGTAAGTAGATGATGGGTTGCTAGAGTGACAGAAGCTTAGACCCTAGTTTATGCGTTGCTTCGTAAGGGGCTGATTTGGATCCACTAGTTTAATGCTATGGATAGACTTTGTCTTAATTTCTTCTTTTGTAGTTGCGCATGCTTGCGAGAGGGGTTAATCATAAGTGGGATGTTTGTCCAAGTAAGGGAGCACCCAAGCACCGGTCCACCCACATATCAAACTATCAAAGTAGCGAACGTGAATCATATGAACATGATGAAAACTAGCTTGACAGAAATTCCCATGTGTCCTCGGGACCGCTTTACCTCCTATAAGAGTTTGTCCAGGCTTGTCCCTTGCTACAAAAGGGATTGGGCCACTTTGCTGCACCTTTTTTACTATTGTTACTTGCTACTTGCTACGAATCATCTTTTCACACAACTATTTGTTACCAATAATTTCAGTGCTTGCAGAATTACCTTGTTGAAAACCACTTGTCAGATCCTTCTGCTCCTCATTGGGTTCGACACTCTTACTTATCGAAAGGACTATGATGTATCCACTACAATTGTGCATCATCAAGACTCTTTTCTGGCGCCATTGCTGGGGAGTGAAGCGGCTTTGATAAGTGGAATTTGGTAAGGAAACACTTATATAGTGTGCTGAAATTTATTGTCACTTGTCACTATGGAAACTAATCCTTTGAGGAGCTTGTTCGGGGTATCTTCACCTCGAAAGGAAGCACAAAGAGTTTAGCCTCAACCTGCTGCAACTATTGAAAATATTTTCTATGAATTTCCTTCGGGTATGCTTGAGAAACTGCTGGCTAATCCTTTTACAGGAGATGGAACATCACATCCCGACTTGCATCTAATGTATGTAGATGAAGTTTGTGGTTTATTTAAGCTTGCAGGTTTGCCCGAGGATGAGTTCAAGAAGAAGGTCTTTCCCTTATCTTTGAGGGATAAAGCATTGACATGGTATAGGCTATGTGATGATACTGGATCATGGAACTACAACCGATTGAAATTGGAATTTCATCAAGGTTTTATCCTATGTATTTGGTACATCGTGATCGGAATTATATACCGCTAGTTGCGGCTGGTGACGCCTTTCTACCCCTCTCCCCCTCCTCTCCCCCACTTTGACCTACCTCCCCCTCCTTTCCACTCTCCACTCTCCACTCTCCACACCATTGTTCACTACTAGAATTCAGTTATTTGTCGTCAGCCTCTTCTTTGTCGTCTGCTAGCTGATGGCAAAGACCCTATTTACCGTCAGTCACCCGAAAAATGACGGCAAAGAGCAGACCGATGGCAAAGATACTCTTTGCCATCTGTATTGTCTTTGTCGTCTGCTGGCGCACGGCAAAGAGCTAGAGGGCAGACGGCAAAGAGCACGGGGCGGCCCACCACACACCCCCTCCCACCCCATAACGGGCGCTCCCTTTGTCGTTTGCCCTCCTGCTCTTTGCCGTTGGGGGGCGAACAGAAAAGAGAGCCCCCCTAATGGCCGTCTCCCCACCCCACGTCCCCTATCTCCGACAGTTTCCTGCTCGCCCATCTTTCTGTCTCTCTCACCCGCTCTCTCTGCTCGTCCCCCCGCCCGCCGGCCGCCTCCCCTCCGCTCGTCCGACCGCCGCGGCACCCCTCCTCCCCACGTGTCGGCCGCCTCCCCTCCCGCCCGTCGGCCATCCCCCTCCCCCTCCCCCGCGCCCGCCGCCCGCCTCCCCTCCCGCCCGCAGGCCGTCCCCCCCCCCCCCCCCCCCGCCCGCCGGCCGCCTTCCCTCCGATCGTCCGAGCGCCACGCCACCCCTCCTCCCCGGAGCTCGGCCTCCCCTCCTCCCCGGCTGCCCACCGCGCCAGCTGCCCACCGCCCGGGCTGCCCACTGCCCCGGCTGCCCCTCCTCCCTGGCTACCCACCGCCCCGGCTGCCCACTGCCCTGGCTACCCCTCCTCCCCGGCTGCCCACCGCCCCGGCTGCCCACTACCGTCCTCTAATAGGTGAGTTTGTTTTTTGTTATTTGATTAGATTTAGTTAGTTGATTTAGTTATTTGATTTAGTGGTAGTTCAGTTAGTTGTTTTAGTTAAATAGTAGATTTAGTCCTAGGTTTAGTTAATTAGTGCTAGGTTATTTGTTATTTGTTAATTAAGAGGTAGATTCTATTTTGTTAATTAGTGTTAGATTCTTTTTTAGTTAATGATTGGTAGATTCTGTTTTTGTTAATTTTTTTGCTGTTTAGTGCTATATAGGTTTAGTGATAGGTTTAGTGATAGGTTTAGATTCTACATAGTCATAATTGAAATAAGTAGAAAAAAGATGAAGAATAAAAGAAGAATAAGTAGATAAGGGAAGAAGAATAAGAAGAACAGGAGGAGGAGGAGGAGGGGGAGGAGGATAAAAAGAAGAAGAAGAAGAAGAAGAAGAAGAAGAAGAGAAAGAGGAGAGAGGAGAAGAATAAAGAAGATGAAAAAGGAAAAGAAGGAAGAAGAAGAAGAAGAAGAAGAAAAGGAAGGAAGGAAGAAGAAGAAGAAGAAGAAGAAAAGGAAGAGGAGAAAAAAAGAAGATGAAGAAGAAGAAAATGACACCCTGACACCCCGACACCCGACACGATGCCCGAAACCCCGACACGACATCCTCACGACACCCTGGCAGAAAACTCCGTGCAGCTGTTAGTACGCCGCCCTCGACGCCTCTGACCCCCAACCCCCGACCTCCGACACCTCTTCGGCCTCTTGTTGACCAAAAAGTCCCCCGACCACCGAACCCTGACGCCACTGACCCTGGACCTCCGACAATACTGACCCCCGACCACCGACTCCTGACGCCACTGACCCTGGACCCCCGACGACACTCACCCCCGACCACGGACGCCACCGACACCCGAACCGACCGACCCTCAACGGCACTGACTCCCGACGCCACTAACCCCCGACAACTCTTCTGCCTCCGGTTGCACGAGAAGGTGCTTTTCGGCCTTCCACAAACTGACGGGGTCATAGTTTTGTAAATTATGAGTTAGGTCACATATTTTCCAATTATGTTTTAAAAACATCATATTTGTGTTGATCGTGTTAATTTCAATGTGCAGTTGTTCGACGACCTTCACGTGCGTTGGACGAGCTACGCCCCTGCGTTTGTTGGTGAGCACAAATGACTTCTCCTCCTACCCCCTTAATTTGCTCTGTTTCGGTCTTCGTGCTGATGAAACTTGCCAGATATAGGTTTCTTCAATCATGAGTATGCGTGACCAGTATGCGTCTCCTTTTCGAAAGGGCGACATCTATAAATATGCATGTCTTTGCATATTTATAACCGCCATCCTTTCGAATTGTCCAACGTTATCCATGGACAGCCTGAGTATGTGTAGATTGGATTCGTTTTCCCGTATACTATGCTCCGGATCCGATGCGGAATTTCGTCAGTGCCTCCCTGTTGTTCTCCGGGTACACATCCTCTCTGCTTATTGCCGAGACGTGTATCAGGAGAACAGCGGGGAGGTGCTGCCGAAATTCTGCGTCGCATCTGGAGCAGAGCAAGGGAAAACGAACCCAATCTACACATACTCGGGTGGGATTTGGACCTATCTACCTATTAGCGTGTAGGTTGCATGGACGTAATAAAACTGACAAACTTGATTAGCGGATGAATATAGATGATGAATTATATATTTATTTCTTCTGCACCCATAGGTAGCTAGGCAACATGAGTGATCGTGCTTTAATGTACACTGGTCACCCTAGTCACAAAGACATGACCAATGAATGGTTAACAAAAACCAGGGGGTTTGTGAGAGCCGCATTTGCAAATGGCCAGCAAAAAACATGGTGCCCCTGTCCCAACTGCGACAACAGGAAAAAGCAGACAGAGTTTGAAATGGGTAATCACCTGCATAAGTGGTGTTTTACGCCTATTTATACGGTGTGGACTTTTCATGGTGAGTCTGACCAACGTGCCAGAGCTGAGGTGATTCGTCGTTGCACTGACGAACATGGTACCGGGATTGAAGACATGGTGCAAGACTTTGATGATGCTCGGGATTCGGACGATGAGATGGAGGAATCTGCAAAGGCCTTCTATGAAATGTTGGAGTCTTCAAAACATCCTCTCCATGAGCAGACCGAGCTTTGTCAGTTGGATACCATCGCGCAAGTAATGGCTCTGAAGGCTCAATTCAACCTAGGCAGAGAATGCTACGACGCGATGATGACGATATTTGGACGCTTTCTACCCAAAGGCCATGTACTGCCTGCAAACATGTACCAGTCAAAGAAAATCCTCCGTGTACTTAAGATGCCCTATGAGAAGATACATACCTGTGAGATTTGATGTGCCTTATCTAGGCTTGAGTATGCGGCCTTGAACTATTTCGCCATTTGCAATTCTTCCAGGTATATTGTGGTAGACAACGGTATGGGTGAGAAGAATTAGACGAAAATCCCCATTTGTGTTCTTAGGTATCTGCCAATCGTACCAAGACTTCAACGTCTTTTCATGGTCGAAGAGACGGCTAGACAGAGGACATGGCACAAATTGGGCAAAAGAACCGAACAAGATGCGGATGGGAACAAGATGCTATTACACACTTCAGATAGTTTTGCGTGGAGGCACTTCGATGCATTACATAAGGATAAATCGGAAGATCCAAGGCATCCTAGAATTGCCATCAGCACGGATGGGTTCAATGTGTATGGTATGACGGCAGCACAATATAGTTGTTGGCCTGTATTTGTCATTCCACTCAATTTGCCACCCGGAGAGATTATGAAAAGAAAGAACATTTTCCTGACGTTGATAATTCCAGGGCCAAACTATCCGGGGAAGAATATGAATTTTTACATGCAGCCGCTTAAGGATGAGTTGCAAGAAGCCTGGGATAATGGGATCAAGACCTACGACGCGGCTACCAAAACAAATTCCAAAATGCATGTGTGGTACATGTACTCGACGCATGATTATCCAGCGTTTGCGCTATTCGCTGGCTGGTGTGTGCATGGAAGGTTCCCGTGCACCACATGCAAGGCAGTTCTTCAGTTTCGTTGGCTGCAGGCTGGTCGCAAGTTTTCTTGCTTCGACATGCATAGAAAATTCCTAGATCCTGATCATAAGTTCAGAAAAGACAAGAAGAATTTCATCAAAGGTAGAGTTGTCAAAAACACTGCACCAGTTGCGTTGACAGGCCAACAGACCCTTGATTAGTTAAACGCTCTCGAGCCTGATCCTTTGCGTCCAGGATACTTCCAAGGGTATAATACAGAACACGCGTGGACTCACAAGTCATGCTTATGGGATCTGCCTTACTTCAAAGACCTCCTTTGCCCACACAACATCGACCTGATGCACACTGAAAAGAATATTGCGGAGGCCATTTTTGGTACATTGTTTGGCATAGAGAGGAAGTGAAAAGATAATCCTAAGGCTAGAATCGACCTGGAGGCTCTATGTGATAGACCGTTGCAAAACTTGCGACAACGGAAAGGAAAGTAAAGCATAGTGAAGCCAAAGGCATGGTTCAATCTTGAAAGGCCATCTATGAGGGAAATGCTATTGTGGGTGAAAATGCGATTGATGTTCCCCGATGAGTATGCTGCGAATCTAAAGAGGGGAGTGAGTCTTGAGAAATTGAAAATATTTGGTCTCAAGAGTCATGATTGGCACATATGGATTGAGCGGGTAATGCCGGTGATGGTGTGTGGCTTTATCCCTGAGGATGAATGGCTAGTACTAGCAGAGCTGAGCTATTTCTTCCGTTCTCTTTGTCCAAAAGAACTATCGCCTGGCGTGCTAGATGAAATGGAAGATTTGGCGGGGGAGTTGATCTGCAAATTAGAAAAGATCTTTCCACCGGGCTTCTTTAATCCAATGCAGCATTTGATTTTGCATCTCCCGGCCGGGGCAAGAATGGGGGGGCGTTCAAAATCGATGGTGCTACTCAACTGAGAGGATGCAGCAGACGCTTCGAGCTAAGTGTAAAAATAAACGTAAAATTGAAGCATCGATGGCCGAGGCATTCATTACTGAGGAGGCGGCAAACTTCATGACAGCACACTACGAAGCCAAAAATCATCATTTGCATAACCCGAAGCCTCGGTACAATGATGGCGATCCAAAAAAAAGTTTGATCCAACCTCAGCCCATTCAAAGGTAAGCTCGCACCATCCGGTGCTTCGAAAGGGAAATCGTTGGATGTTGAAGAATGGCGGACCATTTCATTGTATATCTTCACCAACCTAACAGAAGTGTGGCCGTACATCGAGTAAGTTTTCGGTAAATTATTGTTCCGCAACTTCTAATTCCTTTGAACTACTCTCATTCCCGGATATTTGATATAGTCGATACGTCGCCGAATTCTCGGATGGAGAGCTCATCGAAAAGGATTCCGTCAAAGAGTATGAGCTTCTCGCAAAACATGGAGGTGACTATCCCGGTTTCATCTCTTGGTTCAAACAAAGGGTAATTAATTACCATTAAGGGCCCATTTGATTTCTTGGTCTAATTTGCGGATAATGCATCCATTCTTTCGTATTAAACTTGTAGGCCGATGCAGAGTCTATGGACGCCGAGTTGAGACAAGTCGCTAATGGTTTTGACTATAAGGTCCATTCATTTGACAAATACAACATCAACGGGTATCACTTTCGTACCTTTGGCAAAGAGCTATCTATGCCCGACCTAAAGACTACAAATTGTTCTGTCTCTGCTATCGGCGAAGGAGGCACCGAGTATTATGGAAGAGTTGAAGCAATTTATGAACTTCTATTCTATGGTGAAAACACACCGACCATCGTAGTCTTCAAATGTTATTGGTTTGAGCCGAGTGAGACTAGAAGGACTCATGAACATATAGGACTTGTCGAAATCAACCAAAACACCCACTTAGATGTTCCCGATGTCTATATTACGGCTCAACAGGCTACACAAGTTTTCTATCTACCGTGGGCCTGCCAAACTGATCCAAATGTCAAAGGTTGGGATGTCGTTTATGAAGTGCCACCACATTTTAGACCACCTACCCTCAATGAAGAGGATTACGAACCTCACATTAACCCAGACACATATCAAGGAGAATTCTTCCAAGAAACACGTATGTACAAGAAACGTTTCAAGAACCGCTCTACTTCACCCTAGAACATTGAAGTAGACAGCAACACTGAATTCGTCTTAACCCCTGAGCCCGAACAGGAAGAGTTGGAAGAAGAAGAGGTTACTGTTGCGGATGACCTGTCAATTCTTGACCGAATACATCATGGTGGCCTTCCACATGTTCTTCCTGATAGTGATGATGATGATGCATTTATTGATGATAGTGATGATCATGATGCATTTATTGACCCTGAAGCATATAGAGACAAGCACGATTGTTATTAGTTCATGTTAGGTATTCAACTATTACTATATATAAATTTTGAGTTCATGTTAGGCATTCAATTTTTATTAGTCATGTTGGTATTTATGACGATGATACACTTAAATTATATACATTTTATTACTCATGTTGGTATTTATGTTGTACTAATTTCATTTACTCTTTGTCATGACACGTGTTGAAAGATGGTGGGAAAGGGTCGAAAGCACTCCGTGGCTCCTTCTTCGTCGGCGGGTGGTGGGATGGGTACTTCCATTCCTACCTCGACTCTTCGGAGAGCGTTGATCTCTACTCTACAACAAGCGTCCCCCGTGCTTCACCACTGTGATGACGATAATGGTGCAGAATATCTCCCGAAACGCATTGCACGACCGTTCTACAGTGGAGCCTTCTCCGGGACAGCCTTCTCCAGGTGAAACAAGCCAGAGCCACCGTGCTTCACCGCCGTGATGACGATAATGGTATGCTCCAAAATGACGTAATTAGCTCCAAAAAGGCATAATTAGCTAATTTAGCCCGAAGAAGGGGACAAGAGGAGAAGAAAGAGGAAAAATGAAAGGAAGGAAGAAGAAGAAGAAGAAGAGAAGAAGAAGGAGAAGGAGAAGGAGGAATAAGAAGGAGAACAAGGAGAAGGAGGCGAGAAGCTCCTTCTCCTTCTTCTCATCCTTCTTCTCCTTCTTCTTGTCCTTCTTGTTTTCTTATTCTTCTCCTCTTCCTTCCCTTTCTCCTCCTCCTTATCCTCCTCCTCCTTCTTCTTTTACTTCTCCTTCTTCTTCTCTTCTTGCCTCTTCTCTTTTTCTTCTTCTACGTAGCTTAGACTCATCCAACAAAGACTAAATTGGCTAATTATCCTACAAAATGACATAATTAGCTTAGTTAGGTGAAAAGATCATAAGAACCTTGGTTAGCTCATTAAAATGACCAATTTAGCTCAAAAATGAAATAATAAGCTCAAAATGGCATAAGAACCTTGGTTAGCTCCTGAATATTATATACTTAGCTTGGCTTCCACCTAAATGATATAATTAGCCAATTTAGCTCCAATATGGATTAATAAGCATAGTTAGCTCCAAAATGACATATTTAACCCAAGTTAGCTCCAAAACGACATATAGTTAGCTTGAGTTCCACCTAAATGACATAATTAGCTTAGTTAGTTCCAAAATGACCTATTTAATAAAAAATGACCTATACTTTGCTAAGTTCTCTCCTAAATTACATAATAAGGCTAACTTAGCTACAAGATGACCTATTCCCCCTAACTTAGGTATTAAATGGCCTATAATTAGCTTAGCTAGATCCAAAATGGCTTAATAACATTGTTTGCTCCGGAATGACATATTTTACCCAAGTTAGCTCCAAAATGACCTATAGTTAGCTAGGCTTCCACCTAAATGATATAATTAGCTTAGTTAGCTCCAAAATGGTCTATTTAATAAAAATGACATATACTTAGCTAATTATCCTCCAAAATGAAAAAATTAGCTCCAAAAAGGCATAATTAGCTAATTTAGCCCGAAGAAGGGGACAGGAGGAGAAGAAAGAGGAAAAATGAAAAGAAGGAAGAAGAAGAAGAAGAGAGGAGAAGAGAAGAAGAAGGAGAAGGAGAAGGAGGAAGAAGAAAGGAGAGAAGCTCCTTCTCCTCCTTCTTCTCCTTCTTCTTGTCCTTCTTCTTTTCTTCTTCTTCTCCTCTTCCTTCTCCTACTCCTCCTCCTTCTCCTCCTCCTCCTCCTTCTTCTTTTACTTCTCCTTCTTCTTCTCTTCTTGCTTCTTCTCTTTCTCTTCTTCATAGTAGCTTAGACTCATCCAACAAAGACTAAATTGGCTAATTATCCTACAAAATGACATAATTAGCTTAATTAGGTCAAAACATCATAAGAACCTTGGTTAGCTCATTAAAATGACCAATTTAGCTCAAAATGAAATAATAAGCCCTCCTTCTTCTTCTCTCCTCCTCCTCTTCCTTCTTATTTTCTTCTTCTTCTCCTCTTCCTTCTCCTTCTCCTTCTCCTCCTCCTCCTTCTTCTTCTTCTTTTTCTTCTCCTCTTCTTCTCTTTCTTCTTCTACGTAGCTTATTTTGCCCAACATAGACATACTTAGCTAATTATCGTCCAAAATGACATAATTAGCTTAGTTAGATAAAAACATCATAAGAACCTTGGTTAGCTCATTTAAATGACCAATTTAGCTCCAAAATGACATAATAAGCTCATAATGGCATAAGAACCTTGGTTAGCTCATGAATATGGTATACTTAGCTTGTTTTCCTCTAAAATGACATAATTATCCCATTTAGCTCGAAAAAGACATACTTAGATAATTTAGCTCCAAGAAGAGGAGAAGAGGAGAAATGAAAAGAAGGAAGAAGAAGAATAAGAATAGAAAAAGAAGAGAAAGAGAAGGAGAAGGAGAAGGAGAAGGAGAAGGAGGAGCCTTCTTCTCCATCTTCTCCTCCTCCTTATTCTCCTTCTTCTTCTTCTTCCCTTCTTCTTCTCTTCTTCTTCTTCTTCCTTCTTTTCATTTCTCCTCTTCTCCTCTTCTTGGAGCTAAATTAGCTAAGTATGTCTTTTTGGAGCTAAATGGATATGAAACTTACTTATATCTTATGCTCTTCATCTAGTCTTCTTCTTCTGACTTACTTATTTCCCATTTTGCAGATTACATTCAATTCACGGAAGCTTGGATTATATTGATGGAGTTCTTCAATATGGTTTCTTCTAAAATGGCTTCACAGAAACTTGGATTGAAACTATTGTAGTAACCGGATATGAAACTTTGTATGTATGGATGAAACTAGTGTAATATATGGTTTGGTACGGATGAAATTTGCATAATATGTATTGATTATGGATGAAACTTATTTTAATATGGTTATGAGTATGGGTAGTTTGTGTGTAATATATTATGTCATTTGGAGCCTTTGTGTGAAATATATTATGTCATTTGGGACAGTTTGTGTGTAATATATTCTTGATTTGTGTGAAAATTGCTAGATATTATTAAAAATAAAATAAACAGTGGCAGTTTGGAGCCTTTGCCATCGCTACTATGTCAGCAGACCTTCCCTGGCAACGGCGCCTGGAATCCTTCTGCTACGGGCTACGGCTATAGGGACTTCCTTGCCAAATATGCAAAGGATTTCCCCGCGGCCTCGGAGCCTTGTGTTGGTCTTCCCTCGAAGAGGAAAGGGTGATGTAGCACAGCGGCGGTAAGGATTTCTCTCAGTTTGAGAACCAAGGTATCAATCCAGTAGGAGGAGCGTTCAAGTCACAAGTACCTGCACAAACACAAAGAGCTTGCACCCAACGCTATGAAGGGGTTGTCAATCCCTTATAGATTGTTTGCAAGGTGAGAACTGAATGCAACAAAGAGTAAACAAAGCAAAGTAAACGTGAAAGTGGAAACGATAGTTGTGAATAGACCCGGGGGTCGTAGTGTTCACTAGTGGGTTCTCTCATCAAAGCAAGTAGATGGTGGGTGAACGAATTACTGTCGAGCAATTGATAGAACCGCGCAAAGTCGTGACGTTATCTAAGGCAATGATTATATCTATAGGCATCACGTCCAAAACAAGTAGACCGATGCTTTTTGCTTCTCCTACTACTACTCCACATGTCGACTGCTATCCATCATGCATCTAGTGTATTAAGTCCAAAAGAATAGAGTAACGCCTTAAGCAAGATGACATGATGTAGATGGACAATCTCATATCTACGATAAAATCCCATCTTGTTACCGTTGATGGCAACAACACGATGCGTGCCTTGTTGCCCCTTTTGTCACTAGGAAAGGTCACCACACGGTATGAACCCAAAACCAAGCACTTCTCCCATTGCAAGAATCATAGATCTAGTTGGCCAAACAAACCTCAAGACTAAAAGGGATTTACAAGGATATCAAATCATGCATATAAGAAATCAGCAAAGACTCAAATATAATTCATAGATAATTTGTTCACAAATCAACAATTCAACGGATCTCGACAAACACACCGAGAAAGAGGATAACATCGGATAGATCTCCATGAAGATCATGGAGAACTTTGTATTGAAGATCCAAGAGAGAGAAGAAGCCATCTAGCTACTAACTACGGACCCGTAGGTCTGAAGTGGACTACTCATGAGTCATTCGAGAAGCGATGATGTTGATGTAGAAGCCCTCCAACTCCAAAGTCCCCTCCGACAGGGCACCGGGAAGGGTCTCCAGATGAGATCTCGCGGAAATGGAAGCTTGCGGCGGCAGAAAAATGTTTTCGTGGATGCTTTGATTTTTTCTAGATTTTTAGGGAATTTATAGGCCAAAGAGCTAGGGCAGGGGAGCGCAAGGGAGGCCACAAGCCTGGTTGTCGCGGGCCCCCTGGCCGCGGCAACAGGGCTTGTGGGCTCCCTGTGGGCCCCTTGCCTTGGCCCTCAAGCCTCCCGATCTTCTTCCGTTCTGGAAAAAATTATGTCGGGGATTTTATTCCGTTTGGACTCCATTCCAAAATCAGATCTGAAAAGAGTCAAAAACACAGAAAAAACAGGAACTCGCACTTGGCACTGGATTAATAAGTTAGTCCCAAAAAAGATATAAAAGGTAAACAAAACATCCAAAGTTCACAAGATAACAGCGTGAAACCATCAAAAATTATAGATAGGTTTGAGATGTATCAAGCATCCCCAAGCTTAACTCCTGCTCGTCCTCGAGTAGGGAAGTGATAAAGAATGAATTTTTTATGCTTTCATGCTACCTAGCATAGATGTCCTTTGTAACTCCTCTTATGTGACGTGAATGTTCAGATCCATTAGATTCAAAACAATAGTTTTCTATTGACGTGGAGACAATAATAATTCAAGCAAACTAGCAAGGTAATCATGAACTTTCAAAATAACAAGGCCAAAAGAAAGTTATCCCTACAAAATCATATAGTCTGGTGATGCTCTATCATCCTTGCACAATGAATTTAAATCATGCACAAGCCCGGTATTGGCCAAGTAATTGTTATCACACCTTTACTTTCTCAAACTTTTTCGACCCTCACGCAATACATGAGCGTGAGCCATGGTTTTAGCACTATAAGTGGTGTGGAGTGTGGTGGAGCTTGCAGGGCAAACAAGGAGAAGATGGTCACATTGACTAGGCATATCAATGAGCTATGGAGATGCTCCTTAATAGATATCAACGTGAATGAGTAGGGATTGCCATAAAAATGATGCACTAGAGCTAAGAGTATGTGAAAGCTCTTAAAGAAAACTAGTGGGTGTGCATCCAACTTGCTTGCTCATGAAGACCTAAGGCAATTTTGAGGAAGCCTATCATTGGAATATACAAGCCAAGTTATATAATGAAAATTTCGACTAGCTATATGGTGGTGACAAAACGAGAGACTCTCAATCATGAAGATCATGGTGCTTAATATGCACACAAGTGTGGAAAGATAGTAATATTGTCCCTTCTCTCTTTTTCTCTCATCAATTTTTTTGGTGGGCTCTTTGGCCTCTTTTTTTTCTTTTTTCTTTTTTTATTTTTGTGGGCATCTTTGGCCTATTTTATTTCCTCACATGGACAATTCTCCATCAATGATGATCATCACACTTACAACTCAAAACTTAGAGCAATGATGACTCTATATGGAATGCCTTCGGTAGTGTACCGTGAAAATGATCTAGCATGGCATAGACATCAATGGAAACATCATGCTAGCTATCTTATGATCATGCAATGGCAATGTAGAAGTGGTGGCACATGTCATGATGGTTGTTGTATGGCAATATATCTCGGAATAGCTTTGAAAAAGCCATAATAGGTATGTATGGTGGCTGTTTTGAGGGAGGCTATATGGGTGGTTTTGTGCACCGGCGAAAATTGCACGGCACTAAAGAAGATAGTGATGGTGGAAGGTGAAAGTGCATCTAAACCATGGACTCAACATTAGTCATGAAGAGCTCATATACTTGTTGCAAAAGTTATAATAGTAATCGAAACAAAGCATTCAACTCATACTCCTAGGGGAAGGGTTGGTAGGTATAAACCATCGCGCGATCACGACCACCACACAAAGGATGACAATCAATAGACTAATCATGCTCAGACTTCATCACATAGCGGTTCACCATACGTGCATGCTACGGGAATCACTAACTTCAACACAAGTATTTCTAGATCCACAACACCTTACTAGTATAACTTCAATATTACCACAACCACAACTCAAAACTAATTGAGATGAATCAAACTTCTCCAACTACTCAATGCACATGAAGGTGGAAGTTTTCATATCCCTTTGGATAACTACCCTTTTTGAGACTACTATCAAAGCATAGATCAACTACCAAGCCATGCACCGTTGTGCTCTAAAAGATATAAGTGAAGCACATAGAGCAAAAGCAACTAGCTCAAAAGATATAAGTGAAACACATGTGAGCTGAATTGTCTAACCAAAGGATATAAGTGAAGCTCGACAAAATCACGGTGGGTGCATGTCTCTCTCTCTAGGTGTGAAGCAAGGAAGTTTGTGACACAACAAAAATAAAAGACTCCTACGATACAAGACGCTCCAAGCAAAACACATAACATGTGGTGAATAAAAATATAGCCCCAAGTAACGTTACCGATGGATTGAAGACGAAAGAGGGGATGCCTTCCCGGGGCATCCCCAAGCTTAGGTTTTACGGCATCCTTGAATCAACTTGGGGTGCCTTGGGCATCCCCAAGCTTGAGCTCTTACCACTCTTTATCTTTTTTTCCATAAGAACTTCACCCAAAACTTGAAAACTTCACAACACGAAACTTAAACAGAAACTCGTGATAACATTAGTATAAGAAAGCAAACCACCACTTCCTTAGGTACTGTAGCAAACTTAAATTCTACTTATGTTGATGTTGGGTTACTGTATTTTCAATCTTCCATGGCTAATACCCCCCGATACTATCCATAGTTTCATCAAAATAAGCGACCAACTCAACAAAAACAGAATATGTTAACAGCAGACCAGTCTGTAGAAATCTGTATACTTCGTATACTTGTGTTACTTCAAAAATTCTGAAAAATTACGACAGCCTGAAGAATTTGCGTAGCAATCAGCAGCAAAATGAATCAACTCAATAGCTCTTACCTAAAAAAATGCAAATTCTTTTCGTGAGCAGAAAGTTTCTGTCTTTTCCAACATGACCAAACGATCATCCCCAAGATTAATCATAACGGTTTCACTTGGCACAAACGCAAAAGAAACACAAAAAACACAATCATAACAGAATTCGGAAAGTGTGGAAAACAAAAAACAGAAAGAAAAAGGATAGATTTGTTGGGTTTCCTCCCAACAAGCGCTATTTTTTAACGCCCTTAGCTAGGCATAAGGTTATGGAATCTAAGTCTAACATACTTCCTATGCATAGGCATTTTATAGGGAAACAAATTGGCAAGACAACCAATAGTTACCAAATTGAAGGAAGAAGAAAAAGACAATACCAATCTCAACATAACGAGAGGTAATTTGGTAACATGAAAGTTTCTACCAAAATATTTTCCTCTCTCATAGCAATTACATGTGGGATCATATTCAAATTCAACAATATAGGTACCCCATAGAATATTCTTTTCATGATCCACATGCATGCAAAGTTGACGCTCTTAAAAAATAGTGGGATTATCATCACTTAAAGTCATGACTTCTCCAAACCCACTTTCAATATTATTGCAAATATCATATTCATCATGAGGTTTAAACAAATTTTCAAGATCATAAGAAAGATCATCACCCCAATCATGATTCTTTCAATAAGTAGTGGTCATAGCAAAACTAGCATCCCCAAGCTTAGGGTTTTGCATATTTTTAGCATGATTGTCACTAATAGAATTTGTAGTGAAACCATTGCAATCATGCTTTTCATTCAAGGAGCCCTCGTGAATCACTTCATAAATTTCTTCCTCACAATTTTCATATTCACGCATCTCAAGCAAAACTCCATAAAGATAGTCAAGTGCACTCAACTCACTAGCAATTGGATCAACATAATTGGATCTTTAAAGAGATTAGCAAGTGGATGAGGATCCATATCACTAGATTTTCAGCAAGCGAAGATGCAAGCATATTGAAGGCACATGGCACACAAGCTAACAGAAAGCAAGCGAGAGAAAAGGGCGAACGAAATAGGCAAACGAAAAAAAAGGCAAACGAAAAAGGCAAATTAGTGAAGTGGCGGAGAGGAAAACGAGAGGCAAATGGAAAAAAGGTAAATGCAAGAGATGAGTTTGTGACACTTACTTCGATAGATCTTGACTTGATCTCTCCCCGGTAACGGCGCCAGAAATCCTTCTGTTACTGCGTCAACAGACCTTCCCTGGCAACGGCGCCAGGAATCCTTCTGCTATGGGCTACGCCTATAGGGACTTTCTTGGCAAATATGCAAAGGATTTCCCTTGAATAGGAAAGGGTGATGTAGCATAGCGGCGGTAAGTATTTCCCTCAGTTTGAGAACCAAGGTATCAATCCAGTAGGAGGAGCGTTCAAGTCACAAGTACCTACACAAACACAAAGAGCTTGCACCCAACGCTATGAAGGGGTTGTCAATACCTTATAGATTGTTTGCAAAGTGAGAACTGAAAGCAACAAAGAGTAAACAAAGCAAAGTAAAAGCGAAAGTGGAAACGATAGTTGTGAATAGACCCAGGGGCCATAGTGTTCACTAGTGGCTTCTCTCATGAAATCAAGTAGACGGTGGCTGAACGAATTACTGTCGAGCAATTGATAGAACTGCGCAAAGTCGTGATGTTATCTAATGCAATGATTATATCTATAGGCATCACGTCCAAAACAAGTAGACCGATACTTTCTGCATCTACTACTATTACTCCACACGTCGACCGCTATCCAGCATGCATCTAGTGTATTAAGTCCAAAAGAACAGAGTAACGCGTTAAGCAAGATGACATGATGTAGATGGACAATCTCATATCTACGATAAAAGCCCGTCTTGTTACCCTTGATGGCAACAACATGATGCGTGCCTTGTTGCCCCTTCTGTCACTGGGAAAGGTCACCACACGGTATGAACCCAAAACCAAGCACTTCTCCCATTGCAAGAATCATAGATCTAGTTGGCCAAACAAAACCCAAGACTCAGAGAGACTTACAAGGATATCAAATCATGCATATAAGAAATCAGCAAAGGCTCAAATATAATTCATAGATAATCTGATCACAAATCCACAATTCATCGGATCTCGACAAACACACTGCCAAAGAGGATTACATCGGATAGATCTCCATGAAGATCATGGAGAACTTTGTATTAAAGATCCAAGAGAGAGAAGAAGCCATCTAGCTACTAAATACGGACCCGTAGGTCTGAAGTGGACTACTCACGAGTCATTGGAGAGGCGATGATGTTGATGTAGAAGCCTTCCAACTCCAAAGTCCCCTCCGGCATGGCACTGGGAAGGGTCTCCAGATGAGATCTCGCGGTAACGGAAGCTTACGATGGCGGAAAAGTGTTTTCGTGGATGCCCTGATTTTTTCTGGATTTTTAGAGAATTTATAGGCCAAAGAGCTAGGGCAGGGGAGCACAAGGGAGGCCACAAGCCTGATTGTCGCGGGCCCCCCTAGCAGCGGCAACAGGGCTTGTGGGCTCCCTATGGGCCCCCTGCCTTGGCCCTGAAGCCTCCCGATCTTCTTCCGTTCTGGAAAAATTTATTTCGGGGATTTTATTCCGTTTGGACTCCGTTCCAAAATCAGATCTGAAAAGAGTCAAAAACACAGAAAAAACAGGAACTGGCACTTTGCACTGGATTAATAAGTTAGTCCCAAAAAATATATAAAAGGTAAACAAAACATCCAATGTCGACAAGATAACAGCGTGAAACCATCAAAAATTATAGATACGTTTGAGACGTATCAGCCGTGTGCCCACCGACGGCAAAGGAGCTACAGCAGACGGCAAAGGGCCCAAACTGGCATGTTGAATCAAATTGGGTGCCCCTTTGCCGTCTGTCGTGCTGGTGGGCAGACACCAAAGGTTAAAAGGGCAGACGGCAAAGGGGCAAGTGAGAGGGGCTTTGCTGGTACCTTTGGCATCAGCCCACAAGCACGGCAGACGACAAAGGGGCAAAGGGCAGACGACGAAGGGTCAAAGGGCAGATGACAAAGAGGCAAATGAGTGGGGCTTTGGCGGTGCCTTTGCCGTCAGTCCACCAGCACTGCAGACGGCACAGGGGCAAAGGGCGGACGGAAAACTATCTGTGGGCCCAGCAGGTTGCCGTTAGCACTTGACGGAGGTGCTCGCAGATGTGCCATCCCATATTCTTTGTCGTCAGCCCCCTCACGTCAAATATCCTTTGCCGTCAGCTGTCCCAATGCAGACGACAAAGAGGCCCTTCACCGGATTTTTGTTTGTCGTCCAGTTTGCCGTCTGCTGACGGACGGCAAAGGCCTTTGCCGTCCAGGGTGGCCCCCTTTGTCGTCCGCCATGGCAGACGGCAAAGTCTCAGATTCCTGTTGTGGTTAGTCTTCTTCTCTCTTCCTCCTACCTCTATTCTCTCCTCATTAATGTCTGCCTCCACCATAACTCTCCTTCATAAATGGCCTCTCTCACATCTCTCTTGGTCCTAGCTAGCTACCTCTCTTCCTCTCCCCATTAATGCCCCCCTCCACCATAACTCCCTCTCCATTAGTTAGATAACTAGATTCACATCTCCTCCCCAACAACTAGATCTAGCTAGCTATTTAGCCATCCACACGTGCTCTTTCGATCGGTCACTCTCTCATCATCTCTCTTGGGCGGGACATTATAGGTGAGTAAAAAAAGTTGTTCATTTGAAGAATGGGAATATTTGTGTGAATGAGAATATGTGTGTTTGGGATATATATATAATCTCTCCATGCATGCAAATAATCGGACTAGGATTAGATGTCCGTGTGCTAGATGCAAGGAAGGAGTCCTTTTGGACCCTTTTGATCGTGAAACATTCAAGGCGCACCTGCTGATGAATGGTTTCATGGATGGCTATACTAGGTGGATAAGTGACGAAAACGATGATTATAAGGACGTCCAAATGGCAGGGAATAACTACATGGGGCTAGACGAAGAGATGATCGATCGACACGAAGACGATGGTGCCGGACATGGCGGCGGGGAAGAGTCCAGAAATGACAGCGGCGAAGAAGATTCCGGACACGACGAAGAAGAGTCCGTACATGGCTGAGAAGAGGCGATGGTCACGCCGCAGTCTTCGACGCTACTAAGTGCAGTCGTGCAAGAACCTCATGTTCAAGACCTCCATCGCAACAGTACGACTAGCGAGAGAGCTACTTCTAGAGAGGAGGCCAAGCTGGCTCAACTTGAAGTGGACTCGAAGACTCCATTGTATGACGGTTGCGATCCCAAGGTGACCTGCTCGAGTTTCACGCTCGGACTTCTAAAGACGAAGGCTAAAAACAAATGTACAGACAAAAGCCTCGATGAGCATTTGAAGTATCTACATAATAAAGTTCTTCCAGCGGGGAACCTATGTCCTAGTACTGTCGAGGAGGCCAAGAAAATTGTTTGCCCTTTTCATTTCCCGCACATTAGGTACCACGCATGCATAAAAAATTGCATCTTTTATCGGGGGGGGGGGCACGCGGAAAAAACCAACTGCCAGTGTGAAATGCTTCTCGATACAAGAAGGAAGGAAAGAAAGCTCCTCAGAAAGTTGTATGGTACTTTCCGATCACTCCCCGTCTGCGGTGGTATTTCGTAGATCCTAAGGAAGCAAAGCTCATGCGCAGGCACACGGAGAGGAAAAAGCCCGATGATGGCAATGATACGAGGCTGAGACACCTCGTAGATGGTAGCGAGTGGAGAGCATTCAACACCGTATATGGATTTTCTAAAGAAGATCCAAGGAAGATCGTGCTTGGTGCAAGTATTAATGGCATGAATCCGTTTGGAAACTACAACACCAACCACAACACATGGCCCATGTTTGTATGGATGTACAACCTCCCCCCATGGAAGTGCACGAAGACAAAGTACATACACATGTGCATGCTGATTCAAGGGCCGAAACAACCGGGAAATAGTATTAACCTGTATATGGCGCTTTTGTAAGAGGAGCTAGACACATTATGGAAATCACCGGCATGGACATGGGACGCCAACAAAGGAGAGTATTTCCACATGAGAGCCGCGCTGATGACGACGGTGCATGACTATCTCGGTTACGGGTACACCGCAGGCCTGGTGTGCCACGGATACAACGGATGCACGAGGTCCATGGATGATACAACGTCTCAGCAGCTTACGTCAACGAAAGATGGAGGGTCTGGGAAAATCATGTACATGGGGCATCATAGATGGCTCGAGAAGGATGACCAATGGAGAAAGCGTGAAGATCTATTCAATGGGTTGGCTCAGCTTCGAGGACCTCCACCTAAGAGGAGAGGCGCCGAAATCGACGCGTTGTTGAGAAACTGGGAACAATGCCCCAAGCGGGGAAAGATCAAAAAGGCGCCAGAGCCGCTGCTGAAGGTATGGAAAATGAGGTCTGTTTTCTGGGGCTTGGAGTACTGGCCCAATCACGACACGCCTCATTGTCTTGATCAAATGCATCTTACAAAAAATGTCCTCGAGAGTTTGCTTGGCACACTGATGAACATGCTGGAGAAGAACAAGGATGGGCCGAAGGCAAGGATAGACTTGGAAGATTTGAAGATCAGGAAAGACCTCCATCATAAAAAGTTGATGGAGGAGACGGAGACGGAGATAGAGGAGGGGGAAAGGGGCAGAAAATTCAACAAGAAGGAGGAGAATTATTGCCCCCCTTCTTGTTTCACCTTAAGTCCGAAAGAGATCGATCAATTCATCAAGTGCCTTATAGGAATCAAAGTCAGTTCCGGTTACTGTGGGAAGATAAGCATATTTCTAGACCCCAAGAAGAAAAGGTTGAGCGGGATGAAGTCTCATGACTGTCATGTGATGATGACTTAGATACTCCCGGTTGCCTTTAGAGGGATAATAGAAAAGCACGTCCGTGAGACACTTACTGGTCTCTGCAACTTCTTCGATGTTATCTCTCTAAAGTCCGTAAGTGTGAAGCAGCTCCGAAGGCTACAAGAAGAGATCGTTGTCATATTATGTGAGCTTGAGATGTACTTCCCGCCCACGTTCTTTGACGTCATGGTGGATCTGTGTTTCCACATCATGTACGACATCATCGACCTCGGGCCGACATTCCTTCACTGCATGATGCCGTTCGAGAGGATGAATGGGGTCATCAAAGGATTCGTTCGTAAAAATGCTCGTCCCGAAGGGAGCATTGTCCAGGGGTATCTCATGCATGAGTGTGTCTCCTTTTGCGAGAACTATATAAGCGTCGGAGACCCTGTTGTTGGTTTTCCCGTCAAGAAGCATGATGGGAAGCTCGAAGGAGATGGTCACAACAACGGCCGGGGGGAATTGCATGTGGACTACTCGGATCGGTGGAACGACTTTGACAGGGCTAACTTAGTGCTACAACACCTAGATGTGGTAGATGATTATGTGGCACGACGCAAAGAAATCATCGCAAAGAAGTACCATGATAAGTGGATGCTCAAGAAGGATGACGAAATTACTGTACAAGACAACGCTACTTTCTTGCGTTGGTTCAAAGAGCAAGTTCTTGAAAATACCCCGGAAGAGGGTAGTTCGGACGGATTGCTCATACACAACTTAGAACATGGCCCTGCGCCCAAGCTCGCGACCTATCAGTCCGACGAAATCAATGGGTACATGTTCTACACAGAGGCCAAAGACATGGACAGTGATTACCAGAACTACGGGGTGACAATTCAATGCGTGACCGACGCGAACGACACAACTGAAAGATTCTACGGAAGGGTCGAAGAGATGTGGGACCTTGACTATGCTGGAATGCACAATGCGACGATGTTCCGTGTCAGATGAGCCAAGGACGTCGTAAGAAAAAACAAGTATTTCACCACCATGTCTATACCCTACGCGAAGAGCACTCCCGTGAACGTTAACATCATTGACAAAAATGAGCCATGGGTACACGCTAAGCACTTGACACAATGCTTCTTCATAACCGACCCGGCGAATCCCAGCCGTGTTGTTGTGAGGAGATCCAAAAGGAGCATCGTCGGAATGGATGGAGTCGCCAACGAGGAAGACTACAACCAATACGGCAACCCGATGAGGGAAGATGATGATGACGATGTAGCATACGTGAAAAGAAGATTCGAGACTACATGGCGGCGGAAAGATCATACTCCATGGCTCCAGAAAAGTCACAAGGAGGGGCTCAATTACTCGGAAATGAACAAGAAAGGGAAGAAGAAGCTCGATGTGAAACAAATTTTGTGTATGCACTTAAGTAACCGTTATCGGTCAACTGATATGTTTACCACGTGAAGGTTCCGGTGATATTCACGCATAGGGGGGAGAGGGAGACGCCGTCGTCATAGGGAGAAAAACAAATAATAAAAAGAAAAGAAAAGAAAACAGAAAAGGAAAGAAAAATAATAAAAATAAAAGAAAAATAATAAAAAGAAAATAATAAAGAAAAATAGTAAAAATAAAGTAATAAAGAAAATAAAGTAAATGGCTTAGTAGTAACGCTTGTACAAAGCCAGCGCTACTACTATGGCACTTAGCGGTAGCGCTCGTACAAAGCGAGCGCTACAACTATGGCACTTAGCGGTAGCGCTGGTACAAAGCCAGCGCTACTACTATGGCTTAGCGGTAGCCCTGGTACAAAGCCACCGCTACTACTATAGTTACCCCGACTCAAAATTTCCTAAATCCCCCAACCTCTCCATACATTCCCTCCTATCGACCCCCCCTCTCCAAACACCGCCCCACCTCTCCAGCGCCGTCGCACGAAACCCTCTCGCAGCCATCTTGCGGTGCGCCGCCGCACCCACCAATGCCTACTCCCGACACCGCCGCATCCCCTGCTCAGCGCCCACCCTCCCTGCTCGGTGCCCACCGCCCCTCCCTCCCACCTCCCCTGCTCGGCGCCCATCTCCCCTCCCTCCCACCTCCCCTGCTCGGCGACCGCACCCTCCCTGCTCAGCGCCCATCACCCCCTGTTCAGCGAGCTCGCCTCCCCTGCAAGCTTCGACCATGAAAAACAAAGGTATGATTCTCCCCTTCTGTTTTCATGTATTTTTTTTCATTGCTATTGTGTGTTGATGAATTATATCAAGGGTAGTGGTATTATGTGTTGATGAATTGTATCATTGCTATTATGTGTTGATGAATTGTATCAAGGGAAGGGGGTAATGTAAATGACATTATGCTGAAATAATAGCTAGTAGTAGGAAAAGAAAGAAGAAAGTCCTTTCTTTATTAGGAAGTAATGTAAATCTGGTGCAAGCGGTAAAGCATTTTATTATATGCCAATTACTTTTATAAGAATTTGTTTGGTCCTTTTGAATGTCTAAAGAATATTACCCTAGATAGTGATATGTCCTTCTGAATGTCCGAGTGGCCTATTTTTTTACTGGAATGTTGATTCATTTCCGTTCCGGCAAATTTCACGCGCTCCATATGTCCAATTTTTAGCAAAGGTCATGCCGAAACTTTCGGCATGACTTGTGCTAGAAACTAGGATATATGGAGTACCCAGGATTTGCCGGAAGGGGAATGAATCAACATTCTGACAAAATATAGGCCCCTTTTTTCTCTTCATTATATCTTTTATTTACAATTGTTGCATATGAAACATGTCTACCAACGTTGAAGTCGTGGGTGGTTCTGCTCCCTCCTCAGACCCCATGGAGGTAGCAAATCACTATTTCGATTACCTGGACGAACACGCCTTGGGGTTGCATGCTGGCGACAGTGGTCCCAACCCCAACACCGGCGCCAACACCGGCACCGACACCGCCCCCGAGACCGGCAACGATGATTTCTTAGCCGGTAAAGCACCGAAGAAGAAGAGGACAAGAAAACCAAACGCGCTTGGCATCGGAGAAATTGTGGTCACGGAGATTCACCCCCAAGAAGTTAGAGCCAACGGCGCCAGAGGAAGCGCGCAAGTGCTGGGGCAATCAACTTGGATGCATCCTCACTGAAACCGCCAACATCAACGACGAGAGGTTGAAGCAGATACCACATATGGAGCACATGGTCCTAAAAAAGTTGCACAATAGGTTCATGTTCCCCGGCCGGAATGAAGAGAAATATAAAGAGCCATGGGATGATCCCGTCGTGACAAAAATAAATGAGAAGGTGATGGTGACGTTCACCAACAACTTGTCCTCCTGGAAAGTTCAGGTGAAAAAAGCGGTTGGGAAGAATAAACCATGGTCCAAGATTCATGCTAATAATCCGACAATAACGGAAGATGACTTTGCAAAATTCCTGGAGAATAGTGAAAAAGAAGAAGTCAAGGCAAAGTCGGAGAAAATGAAGGCGCTCCAGGCCAGGAACACGCCTCCCCACCACCTCGGAAGTCGTGGTTACGAGGGGAAGAGGCACATATGGGCCCAGGAGGACGCCAAACGTGAAAGTCTCGGGATCCCAAACCCCTTGGCGGAGTTCAGCGACCCGCTAGAGCATGACCGGATCAGGGCCCGGTACAAGTGGGACAAACAGAGAAAGATCTTTTACACGGACCGGATCAGGGCCCGAACACGAGCGAGTTAATAAGACTTCTGGTAATTGTTATATTACCACATTATCATATTAATTAGCTTCCAATCAATTTGACTGGAAGTTTTGTCACATTAGTAAACCATCCACGTTCCTTTTGCAAAAAGAGCAGCACCAGAAGGAAGCCGAAAGCGACGAGTCTTCACAGTCGTTGGCAAGGCCCAAGTGGGACACCCCATTCAACCGGGCTCTGAACATACTGAAAAAGGTCCCGGTGGACAAGCCGCCGTCTTATGGACGTGTGCACGGCATCGAAGATGGGGCCTTGTGGAAGACGTCCTACCCAGAGGAGCCAGAGGAGAGAAGGAAGAGACGGTTGGTCGTCACTCAGGAGAGCATCAACGAGAAGGTCACGATTGCGGTCAATAAGAACAAAGCTGAGACCAAAGAAGAGTTGGTCTGGGTAGTCAGTGGGTTGGTCACTTACGTGGTGGCCAGCTTGATTCCGGCAATTTTCAATTACACGAAGAACAATCCAAATGCAAGGCGGGAGGACTTTCCAATTCCCAGCTTTGTCGGGAGCAACTCGACGAACACCACTGCACCACCACCTGCCCAAGCAACCGCAAAAGGTCCCGTTCCTGTTCATAGCAGCCCAACCTCAGTCTCTGGCATGCTCGGCGGGCCTTCCTCGCTGGCTGAGCTTGACGCCCTCACGGTAATTAAGTGTCACACCCTTCTCACCAGCATGTATATAGTCTTCCGTTTCAGTTGCCTTTCAGATGTTTGATGTCGCAAACATGTCTCCTTCGTAGGCCGATGACACCCCGTGCCCCTACTCTACGACATCAACGGCCAGGAGGTGGCTGTGGGAAAGGCAACCATCGTGAAGCCGAAGGACCGCATGTTCCACAACCGACAGATGCCCGATGGTGTCTTCTAGGTTATCGTGGCCAGTGTCTTAGTGGGCTACGAAGATATTCCTCCTCCGATATCAGTCGATGACAACAAGACCCTTAAGACGATTGGCGCATGCAAGAACTGGTTCTTGACTTGGCCGAAGTCTCTTCTTCGTCTCGAGGAGCCGAGTATCATCACTCCTATGCCAACTTCTCAAGAAGGTATGAACACCACCCCACCTACCACATTACCTTCACCTGTCGTGGCGGATGATGGTAGCATACGACGCGAGGGAGAGCCTCCATTAGTGCCAGATCATGTCGCCCCCGCTGTCAAAGAAGCAAATGTTGATGATGACATGGAGGATGATGATGATGACTCGAACCAGTATTTCAATACCGCCTATGATGGATTGATGGCTCAGGACAACGAAGACTCAGGCTATGACCGTGCAGATGATGACTTGATTCTGCCTGATTTGCCGGAGCCGGAACGTCCGAAGGCAGGATGCAAAAAGTCTCTCTTCAAGCCATCCTCGCAGGAGACGCCTCCAGATGCCGCCTCTACCCAGCAACCACCCGAGGCCCGTCCACTGTTTATCCCGAGGACACTTGGGGTGGTGGTTAGGGAAGGTATGGTGGGCTCACTACCGCCACCCCCCAAGAAGCAAAGGAAGAGACCGACCAAGAGACCTAAAAGCGCCATAGGTGCTTCAAGCAGCCAATCGCCTGTGAAACCCTTGGTGGTAGACAGAGTACCTGTCAAAGGTAAGCCGCGTGTAAACATTGTCGGCGAGCCGATCCTACCTACCAAAGCGCTAGATCACATACTGAACAATGATCTAAAGAGACTCCATGAATATGTGTTGGCCAGAGAGAAAAACCTTCTCGCCCTGAAACATCCAGGATACCCGCTTTACGTGGCTCATGTGTCGGGTGGGAAGATGTACGTCGATACCTGGCCCGTGAATAGATTCATAATGCGATTTGACTACATCTACAACATGTTCCACATGACCAAGCTGGATTTCCAGTTCATCCACATGTATTGCATGTATCTCGACTACATCATCTCGAGGGAGAGCATCAACTATATCTGCGTCGTGGACGCAGACTATATGCACGAGATCTTCTTGGAACTTTGCAAAGAGCACCGTGAGTATGCGAGCAAGTACCTCGGTGAATTCATGATCGCTAATAAGGACAAGGAAGTGATTCTCCTGCCTTATCATCCCTCGTAAGTCATCCGCGCATATCCTTTCGACATGTTAATCATTCCTTTGCAAGCATGGTGGCACAACTCAGGTGTACTTAATTTGTGCAGCGGGGACGGCGCCGTCCTCATCGTTCTATACCCGGAATACTCACATGCTATGTGCTTGGACTCATCGAAGAACCTGAAGAAAAAGGATTACACGCACGTCAAGAATGTTCTCGACTGTGCCCTGTGGACCTTCAGCATGACTAGTGGATATATCAAGGTGAAAAAGTCCAGGAATAAAGCACCGGCTTTCGGCCATAAGGCCGACTTCTTCTGCATCCAGCAACCGAACGAGAGTCAGGCTGATGGATCCTACCTCATGCATCACCTGCTGGAGTACAGAAGGGATCTCAACGCCTTCGCATGTCAGCTACTACCGAATATGGCAAGATTGTCAGTTGGGCCGCAAGCATTGGAAAGACACTGGATCATCGAATCTGAGCTGAGTTTTATAACGTACAGTGTGAACTAGCCCAAGTGATCATGAAGCAAGTCCTCGAACTAACGGGGATGTTCTACCATGGGCCAATCACGCGCGTTGATATCCGAGCACTTGTAGTCGCTCAGCGTCTGGACCTGAAGCCTTTCCTGAAGCTCGGCTGCGTCCTCCCTAACTATAAAGATTGGAACGCCGACCTAGACGACTGATTGTCAATGACAATGCATTGTAACTAAACCGTGGTCCTGAACTAGCGCGCCTTATTAGTATTGTCTTTCTATGGCAAAACTTTGAAATTATGCACGACGAAATTATGTGATGTAACTAAACCGTGGTCCTGAACTAGCGTAGATCGTTCTAGTTAATTAGTTTGGGTATGAGGAACTTCGTCATTTGTGTTTACTATTGGTTTCTTTTATTTTGGTAATCATGTCTATTTTATTTTTCTTAAGTACATTATGTTGCATATTATCGTTCAAATCAATAACTCACGTTGCAGGTACTAGCTAGATAGCAGATTGCGAAGGGCTACTACGTCATGTACGTTGGGAGGGTTCCAGGAGTCTATGACCACTGGCCAGCCGCTCAGTCCCAAGTGCACAGGTACCCGGGTTCTAGCCACAGAGGGTTCGACACCAGAGCCAAAGCAGAAAATAGTTACTTGAGGTGGTCGACACTCCAGAATGAGCAGGGGCGGCACCGTCGGTACTACATAGTCATGCTCGTCTTCATGCTGATCACTCTTCTATTCTACATCACATTGTAGATAGAGATGATGAAACTTGTGGTTGTGCCATGACCATGGAGTTGCGCTTACTCGAGACATGACATTATCGCACTTATGTATCGCTATTTTCGAGACTATGTGATGATATTTTCTGTTGAATGATAATGATGATGATGATGATGCATGGTATTATGACAAGACTATTGTATGTCTATGATATGTGAGAAGGGTATATTTTTAATATGATGTGATGAAACTATTGTATAGAACCTGTATAAATAAATCACAAATAGGTAGAGGGTGCAAATCTACGAAAACTGTAAAAGTTAGCAGTAGCGCTGGTTAATACTTACCAGTAGCGCGGCTTAGTAGTAGCGCTTTCTGTGAGCATGCGCTACTACTATAGTTAGCAGTAGCGCTGGAGGGGGAAGCGCTACTACTAACTATACTTACCAGTAGCGCTGCCCATACCAGCTGGAGGAGGAAGCGCTGCCCATACCAGCGGTACTAGTAGTTATTAGGTGTAGCGCTCGGCCCAGCGCTACTCCTATAGGATTATCAAGCGCTACCGGTAGGCTTTTCCCTAGTAGTGTCCCCCCTCCAGGCACCGCCGCACCCCTCCAAGCGCTCCCTCGACCTCACATCGGGTCCTCCAAGCACCGCCTCCCACCTCCAAGCGCCGCCGCACCCCTTCACAAGGTGTGATTGGTTTCCCCCCTCCGATGATACCCCAATCCTTGTCCGCCTCCTAGGGTTCGTTCCTGCATTAGATCGGGATTGTGATTTGGAAATGGAATTCATAATAAGCATGTGGCAAGATAAGCAGGGGAGGAGTGTGTGTTAGCTATTGTGCAAATAATAATACTACTACTTAATGCCATATATACTACAATTGGTAGAAACCATAGTTTGATACGCTAATTTTGAACTAGTGGGCAGAATTGTTTTTCGTTTGATAGACTAACTTTGAACTAGTGTAGATAGTGCTTGATGGAATTTTTTCGTTTCATCAAAAAAATCGAATCTGGTCCAAACTCCACTCAAACAAAATTTGAAATATTTGAACTAGTGGGCAGAAAGTTTTTGGGAGCTAGGTTCTGAGTACTAAGGACTAGCTGGGGTAATTTATTTGAGGTCAAAATCCTAAGGCACCTATGAGCTCCTTTGTAAATAGAAATATGAAATGGTTAGATGTTTTGGGTAGCTTGCTAAAGAAACGTTTGTTCCTTCCACCAGAACTTAGAGTGTTCCATGAGGAGATTTGCCAAAATCGAGGATGGTCCTCCAAAACAAAAAATGTGGCAAGAAAATATTTTCCCCTAGTGAAACAATTTGCTTTGTCTTCGAGCTTGACAAGGGATCTCTGTTTACAATAGTGGTATTGTTACGTACAGTTTTTGCCTTTCTCAGATTCAGCGTAGGTCATTGCATCCCTTTGCTAGTACTTATTATATCCTCATGTTTTCCATAGTACTTATTATTTTCTGTTTATATTTGTATAATTAATCTTGTGATGGTGTCAAGAGAATTCCATTTATTATCCTCATGGTATCCCTTCTTGTCATTGATGTTTTGCCGGAATGTTCGAGTGGCCTATGTTTTGCCGGAATGTTGATTCATTTCCGTTCCGGCAAATTTCACGCGCTCCATATGTCCACCTTTAGTAAAGGTCATGCCGAAATTTTCGGCATGACTTGTGCTAGAACTAGGACATATGGAGTACCTAGGATTTACCGGAAGGGGAATGAATAAACATTCCGACCAAATATAGGCCCCTTTTTTCTCTTCATATTTCTTTTATTTACAATTATTGCATAGGAAATATGTCTACCAACACCGAAGTCGTGGGTGGTTCTGCTCGCTCCACAAACCCCATGGAGTCAGCAAATCACTATTTCGATTACCTGGACGAACACCAGATGGGGTTGTATGGTGGCGGCAGTGGTCCCAACCCCGACCCCGGCGTCGATACCGGCACCAGCACCGGCACCGAACCGCCCACGAGACCGGCAACGATGATGTCCTAGCCGGTAAAGCACCAAAGAAGAAGAGTACACGAAAACCAAACGAGCTTGGCATCGAAGAAATTGTGGTCATGGAGATTCACCCCTTGAAGTTAGAGCCAACGGCGCCATAGGAAGTTCGCAAGTGCTGGGGCAATTTATACGTCTCCAACGTATCTACTTTTGCAAACTCTTTTGCCCTTGTTTTGGCCTATAATTTTCATGATTTCAATGGAACTAACCTGGACTGACGCTGTTTTCAGCAGAATTGCCTTGGTGTTATTTTTGTGCAGAAATCAAAGTTCTCCAAACGTCCTAAAAATTTACGGGGAGCAGTTTTGGAAAATATCAAAAATATCTGGGCAAAGTTCCACCTCACGGGGTGGGCCAGTGGGCCACAAGCCCCTGCTCCGCCACCCCCCTGGTGGCGGTGGGCAGCCTTGTGGGGCCCACAGGCACCTGCCACCCCCAACTCCAGCTCTATAAGTTGTCTTTTGTCCCAGAAAAAATAAAAAGAGAAGTTTTCATCGCGTTTTCGATACGGAGGCGCCACCACCACCTGTTCTTCATCTGGGGGCTAGATCTGGAGTCCGTCTTGGGCTCCGGAGAGGGGAAATCATCGCCATCGTCATCATCAACCTTCTTCCCTCTATAATTCCAGGAAGCTCTTCGTCGTTCGTGAGTAATCTATTTGTAGCCTCGCTGGGCGGTGATGAGAGGGATGAGATCTATCATGTAATCGAGTTAGTTTTGATGGGGATTGATCCCTAGTATCCACTATGTTCTGAGATTTGATGTTGCTACTACTTTGCCATGCCTAATGCTTGTCACTATGGCCCGAGTGCCATGATTTCAGATCTGAAATTATTATGTTGACACCAATATATGTGTGTTTTAGATCCGATCTTGCAAGTTGTAGTTACCTACTATGTGTTATGATCCGGCAACCCCGGAGTGACAATAACCGGAACCACTCCCGGTGATGATCATAGTTTGAGGAGTTCATGTGTTCACCAAGTGCTAATGCATTGGTCCGGTTCTTTATTAAGAGGAGAACCTTAATATCCCGTACTTTCCTTTTGTACCCCGCTGCCACGGGAGGGATGGACAATAGATGTCATGCAAGTTCTTTTCCCTAAGCACGTATGACGACACACGGAATGCATCCCTACATCACATTGACAAATGGGAGCTAGCCACTTATCTCTCCATGTTATAGTTGTTGCATGATGAATATCATCCAAACAAATCACCGACCCATTGCCTACGAGTTTGTCCTACTGTTGCTACTGCTGTTACTTGTCTTGCTCTGTTGCTACTACTGTTGCTACTATTGTTACTTGTTTTGCTCTGCTGCTACTGCTGCTACTGTTGCAACTTTTGCTACTACTGTTGCTACTTGCTACTGCTGTCACTACTGATGTTCCTTGCCACTGCTATTGCTCGTTACACTGCTACTACCTGCTACACTGTTGGTTCGCTGGCCGTTGACGGGAATTGACAACTTCCGTCAACGCGGCAACGGAGGCGCCATTGATACAATTGTTAGGAATAGTCTGCCATCAATAGATCGTTTCTGACACCGTTGCTATCATATTACTTTGTTGTTACTACTGTGGTTGCAGATACTAATCTCTCAGGTGTGGTTGAATCCGACAAATTCAGCTGCTAATACTTGAGAGTATACTCTCACCTCCTGACTGGCTTACCTACAAATTTGGGTCGAATACTCTACCCTCAAAAACTGCTGCGAACCCACGCGCTTGTGGGCCATCAACAACATTCTTCCAGTTTCATTGCCGGGAGTGCTAGCAGCATTCTTCTGGTGCCGTTGCAGGAGAAGGTTCGTTTTCATAAGCATTCGTCTAGCAAACGCCAGAGATTGCTTGATCAGCCATTTTCTGGAGCCATTGCCAGGGAAGCACAGCTGACGTCGGCATTTTTCTGGCGCCGTTGCCGGGGAGGTATTGCTATATTCTCTGAGTTAGTTGGGATTTATATCTACTGATCACTATGAAGAATCTGAAGGATCCGAAGACCAAAGTCTTGCCCTCAACTACGAGGGGAGGTAAGGAATTGCCATCTAGCTCTGCACTTGATTCACCTTCAGTTATGAGTAAGTTTGCGACATCACCTCCTGCTAGAAATCTTGATATGTCGCCTCTGATTGATGATGCTTGTGATACTACTGCTAGAGATGCTATGCTTGATACTATGCCTGATGATGCTATGCTTGATACTATGCCTGATACTGCTAGAGATGCTATGCCTGATACTGCTAGAGATGCTATGCTTGATACTGCTTTGCCTGATGATGCTAGAGATGCTATTTTGCCTGATGATGCTATGCTTGATACTGCTAGAGATACTCCTTTGCCTGATGTTCCACTAGGAGTGTTCCTTGATGCTCATATTGCTAGAGTTACTGCCAATGCTCGTGATGCTTCTGAAATTGCCGATGCTATTGAGATAGAACCTGCTTTTGCTCCTGCTAGATCTAGCTCTCCTAGATATGAATTGCCTGATATACCTGAGGGTTACGTTATGGAGGGAGAGATAGCTGAGGATTTTCTTGCGTGTAAGGATGCCTATGAAGCTGAGAAATTAATTCTCAAGTGGAAGGAAAAATCTCGGGAAATTAGGATGAAAAATGATCCGAAGTTTGCCACTTCGCCTATCTTTGTCGTCGATAAGGATTATGAATTCTCTGTCGACCCTGAGATAATCTCTCTAGTCGAATATGATCCTTTTCACGGTTATGAGTCTGAGACGATCATAGCCCATCTTTCCAGACTATCCGAAATAGCCAACCTTTTCACTAATGAGGAGAAGATCCGCCACTACTATATCCTTAAGTTCTTTCCTTTCTCTCTAAAGGATGATGCTAAAGCCTGGTTCACCTCTCTTGCTTCTGGATGTGTGCGTAGTCCCCAGGAGATGGTCTATTACTTCTGTGAGAAATATTTCCTTGCACATAAGAAGCAAGTTGCCTTGCAGGAAATATACAACTTTGCTCAACTCCAAGAAGAGAGTCTTCCACAAGCTTGGGGGAGGCTCGTCCAGCTACAGAATGCTTTGCCTGATCACCCTCTCAAGAAGAACGAGATACTTGATATCCTCTATAACGGACTTACCGATGCCTCTAAAGTCAGTTGTGGTTTTAGGGAACGAACTGTAGAACAAGCTGAGACTCTACTGAATAATCTCTTGATCAACGATAATGCTTGGACTTTTCCCGAACCACCTCCTAAACCAACTCCTAAGAAAACAAGTATTCTATTCCTCAGTCCCGAAGATATGCAAGAAGCCAAGAAATCTATGCAAAAGAAAGGCATTAAATCCGAAGATGTCAAGAATCTACCACATATTGAAGAGATCCACGATCTCGATAACCCGATACAGGTAGTAGAAGTGAATTCTCTGCATAGGTTTGACGAGAGTGATATTCCTTTTGATAAACCTGCTAGCCTATGCTTTGATGAATTTGACAACTTTGTTGCCAAACAACAGAGTTTCGATGATTATGTTAGCAGACATTTGGAACAAAGTACTCGTATGCTTAGCCATTTAAGTGCTTGTGTAGACAGAAATGTCAATGCTCTGAAGCTTCTGAGTAAACATGCCTCTATGATTGCTACTCGGGTAGAACAAGTACTTAAAGCTCAGAATGATCTGCTCAATGAATTGAATGACAACTCTGCCAGAGTCATTACTAGAGGAGGCAAAATGACTCGGGAACCTTTGTATCCTGAAGGTCATCCTAAGAGAATTGATCAAGATTCTCAAGGAATCAATGCTGATACACCTAGTCATCCTACGGAGAAGAAGAAGGATGATAGAAACCTGCATGCTAGTTCACCAAATACTATCACACCTGAAGAACCTAATGATATTTTTGCGTCTGATGCATAAACACGAACTGGTGATGAACATGAACCTGGTGACAATGTGGACAGTGATGTTCATAATAATGCTCAACCTAGACATGATGAGGATGTGGAGATTGAACCTACGGTTAATCCTGATAATCCACAACCTAAGAGATTCGACAAGATGACTTTACTGCTAGGAAGCATGGTAAAGAAAGAGAGCCATGGGTTCAGAGACCTATGCCCTTTCCTCCTAAGCCATCCAAGAAAAAGGATGATGAGAATTTTGAGCGCTTCGTTGAGATGATAAGACCCGTCTTTCTGCAGATGCGGTTAATTGATATGCTCAAGATGTCTTTGTATCCTAAGTACATGAAAGATATCGTGACTAATAAACGGAAGATACCAGATCTTGAGATCTCCACCATGCTTTCCAACTACAGTTTCCAAGGTGGAACTCCTAAGAAACTTGGTGATCCCGGAGTGCCCACTATACCTTGCTCCATTAAAGAAACTACGTAAGAACTTCCTTATGTGATCTTGGAGCCGGTGTTAGTGTTATGCCGCTCTCTCTTTATCGTAGACTTGAATTTGATAGGTTGATACCCACTGAAATTTCTCTGCAAATGGACGACAAATCAACTGCTTTCCCTATCGGCATTTGCGAGGATGTGCCTGTTGTGGTTGCTAATACCACTATCTTAACAGACTTTGTTATCTAGGATATTCCCGAGGACGATGCCATGACTATTATCCTCGGAAGACCCTTTTTAAACACTACAGGGGCTGTTATAGATTGCAACAAAGGCAATGTCACTTTCCATGTCAACGGTAATGAGCACACAGTGCACTTTCCGAAGAAACGATATCCAGTACATTGCATCAATGCTATCGAAAAGACTTCATCGATTCTCATTGGGAGCTTTGAATGCCCTATTCCTCATGTCAAGATGAAGTATGATTTGCTTGTTGGGGAGATACGTATCCCCATTGAGGTGACTTAGTGGCTATTCGAAAATTCTTCGTTCTCTCTTGCGATTCGAGAAGGTTTTGTCATAAGGATTTGATCAACGCCATTGACGGATTTCTTTCGATGACCATGAAACGGATGAATCAGAGAGTCACATACCTCTGTTTTGAGTTTTCCTTTTCTGTTGCTTAGAAGAAAAATGATGGAATTAGTTTAGCTTTTCCTGTTTTCTGTTTTAGCGTCCTGGAGAAAAATACCTCGAAAATAAAAATTCTCCGATGGTCCTGAAAATTTAGTATGATTTTTTATGGAATTTTGGAAAATTTCTGGGCCTGAGAGCTGGCCTGGGGGCCAGACCAGTGGGCCACAAGCCCCCCCCCCACCGCCACCTACCCCCCTGGTGGCGGGGTGCAAGCTTGTGGGGGGCATAGGCATCCCCTCCACTCATTCCTGCTCCCAGCCTCTTCTTCCTCCTCTAGAAAAAAACATTCGCAGCTCAAACCCGTGTTCTTGCTCATTTGGCTGTGATTTTGGATCTCCTTGCTCAAAGCATCATTCTCCGAACTGTTTTGGGGAAATTACTCCTTGGTAAGTGACTCCTCCATTGGTCCAATTAGTTTTTGCTCTAGTGATTTATCCTTCGCGAATGCTTGCTACCTTGGTGACCCTGTTCTTGAGCTATAAATGTTGATTTTAGCTGGTTCCAAGTAGTTTTAGCGTGTGATACGGTCTCTAGGCACTAGTAGGAGTAGTTGCTACAAGGTGTGGTGGGTCTTTATTCACTTTTCTCTTGAACTTCAAAAATTCCAGCATAAGGAAATTATGTTCAGGAGGAAGTTTCATGGTGGTTCCTCAAGTAAGAAGGGTCCCCGTCTCTCTTTTCGGGAGCCTGAACCTTTTCAACTAAGGGACGCACCAGTGCAACCATGTTAATGGCCTTCTAATGAGTTCATGATCGAAGCAGGCCTCAAGGATGAGTTTGATGCACTTGTCCGCAATGCCGGGTTAGAAGAATTCCTCTCAGATAAATGTGACCAGTATGCTATGCTCACTTCCTCTTTCGTGCGTAGATTTAAATTTTTAGCTAGGCATGAATCATCCATACTGTTTGATTTGTACGATAAATCCTATACCGTGGGTCTGGAGGATTTCAATAGGATTTGCAAGATACCCGATCGAGGTAGTGTTATTGATCCTCCTAAGTCTTCGGTCAGAGACTTTGGCTCTAGTATAATAGTTGGAGAAACCAGAGATATCACGCAATCCACCATAGGAAGCATCCATTTCCCTGCCTTTCACTACCTTGCCCTCTTCATAGGTAGGTGCATTAACGGCAAGGGTGCACATTGTCACCTATGCGCTTCCGACATTAGTATCCTTAAGAGTGCAGTAACAGGTGACATGAGCTTCAATATGGGAGCTATAATAGCAAGGAGGCTGAATAAAAATGCCACCGAGGGGCATTTCTTTGGTGGAGTTTATGCTACACGCTTGGCAAATTTTCTTGGAGTATCCATACGTCCAGGAGACCCTCCTCTCCGTACAGCCTACCTTGATCGTGTCGCTATAACATGCTACCAGTTCCTTGAGAGAGATCATGGATCCCTCCTATACTGCTTGATATTTAACCGGCAGCGTGTTTTCCATATTACCCTTCCTGCTCCTGCTTTCTTTGATTTTCAGGTTAAACGAAGATACTACATAACCATAGGAGAGGCAGAGGAGTATGAGAGTGAGGCGACTGCTGCTCGACTTCGTGAGGCAGCTATTCAGGCAGTGGCTGCAGCATTCCCGTATAACACCCATTATGACTTTGGGTTTCGCCAGGATCATCCATGGGAGTAGACCAAGCTAGGCCAAAAGCCTAAGCTTGGGGGAGTACGTGTTCTCACCGACTTTACATTCATGCTTATGATTTCACTTTGTTAGCCAGTGTTTACACTTTTCCACTGTACTATCCATGCTAGTTTCTTTTCATTTTCTTGTTTTCTTGTGTTTGTGTCCTTTTGAGAAAACCCAAAAATATTTTTCTTTCTTCTTTTGCTTGTTGGGAGCTTTCCCGTGTAAATAGCTTTCTTTTTCTTTGTGTCAAGGTAGAAAATATTGGTTACAATGCTTAGTGGTTCTTACATGCTTACCTGTTTAACTTTCAAAGAGCCATATTATTTTGTCTTCTCCTTTGTGTTTGCCTACAGATTCAGCTTAGTCCAATGTGCTTATTATTCTTCACATCGTTCAATTGTGCAAATGAAAGGCAACAATGATGATATATGATGAAGTGACTGAGACTGAAAAGCTGGTATGAACTCTATCTATTTTGTTTTTGTAAATATGACTAGCTTGTCGACCCAGATTGAGCTTTGTTGTGAGAGAACCATGTTTGCAATGACAACTTAGAGATCATAGTTTCTGATGCCATGCTTATTTAGCTGAGACCTTATAATGGTTTGTATTGATTGCCAACATAGATTTTGAGATGACTGTGATGTAGTATGATAGGATGGTATTCTCCTTTGAATGTTTCAAGTGGCTTGACTTGGCGCATGTTCATGCATGTAGTTGAAACAAAATCAACATAGCCTCTATGATGTTCGTATTCATGGTGATTTATATCCTGTTCATGCTTGCATTCAATGTTAGTCAAACTCATTGCATCTTGATGACTGTTGTCGCTCTCTAGTTGGTCGCTTCCCAGTCTTTTGATAACCTTCACTTGTACTAAGTGGGAATGCGGCTTGTGCATCCACTTCCATAAACCCAAAAGTTTTTCCATGAGAGTCCACCATACCTACCTATTTGCGGTATCTACGTGTCGTTCCAAGTAAATTTGCATGTGCCATTCTCTAAACCTTCAAGAAGTAAATCTGTTTTGCATGCCCGAACCGCTCATGTGGTGACAGAGGGCTATTGGTATCTTCCATGCTAGGAGTGTCATCCTCAACATGTGTTTATTCACAGTCCTTCACGAGAAAGGGGCCGGTATTTGGGATGCTCAGTTCCATGCTTAAATCGAAAACATAACTGTAAAACAAGACTCCCCCTGGATTGATGTTAGTATGGACGGTAGCCGAGGATTCGGCTAGCCGTGGAGTGTGATTGATTGTTGGTGGGGGAGTTAAAACTTTACTTTTCTGTTTGGGAACTGCCTACAGAATGAGTAGCATGGAAGATATTGAGAACTCTTGGTCATTGCATTGACAATGAAAGCATGCCACCCAAAATTATTATCTCTGTTTTCAAAGCTTGAGCTCTGGCACCTATGCAAATCAATGCTTCCCTCTGCGAAGGGCCTGTCTATTTATTTTCCTGTTGAGTCATCCTCCTCTTATATAAGCACCAATTAGAGAGCTCCTCTGTCATTTCTATGCTTTGCTTTTGATTGATATTGAGTATGACTATGACTGGATCTTCGTTGCTATGAATTACAATGTTTAGTCAGCCCTTGATCTTTGAAAGTGCTCTGCATTTATGTTTTGCGGTCTCAGAAAGAGCTAGCGAGATGCCACCTATTCCCATTGCTTCATGCTTGTTTTGATTGAAGTGTTGGTATTTGAAACTCATTATTATTTGCTCGTTAGCTGATTATGCCATTGATATTAGATTATTGTGAGACCTTTGTGTCATTTGCTTCTCTGGTTAACTTGTGATCTTGCTGAAATTCTGGTTATGAGTTAGAAATAGTTGCAACAACAAGATCAAACAAAGTTTGTCAAAGTTTTTCTTTCTCTCTCAGTTTGTCAACTGAGTTGCTTGAGGACAAGCTAGGTTTTAAGCTTGGGGAGTTGATACGTCTCCAACGTATCTAATTTTCCAAACTCTTTTGCCCTTGTTTTGGACTATAATTTGCATGATTTGAATGGAACTAACCTGGACTGACGCTGTTTTCAGCAGAATTGCCTTGGTGTTATTTTTGTGCAGAAATCAAAGTTCTCCAAACGTCCTGAAAATTTACTGGGAGCAGTTTTGGAAAATATCAAAAATATATGCACCATGTTCCACCTCAGGGGGTGGGCCAGTGGGCCACAAGCCCCTGCTCTGCCACCACCCCCCTGGTGGCGGTCGGCAGGCTTGTGGAGCCCACAAGCACCTGCCGCCCCCAACTCCAGCTCTATAAGTTGTCTTTCGTCCCAGAAAAATAAAAAAGAGAAGTTTTCATCGCGTTTTCAATACGGAGGCGCCGCCACCACCTGTTCTTCATCTGGAGGGCAGATCTGGAGTCCGTCTTGGGCTCCGGAGAGGGGAAATCATCGCCACCGTCATCATCAACCTTCTTCACTCTCCAATTCCATGAAGCTCTTCGTCATTCGTGAGTAATCTATTTGTAGGCTCGCTGGGCGGTGATGAGTGGGATGAGATCTATCATGTAATCGAGTTAGTCTTGATGGGGATTGATCCCTAGTATCCACTATGTTCGGAGATTTGATGTTGCTACTACTTTGCCATGATTAATGCTTGTCACTAGGGCCCAAGTGCCATGATTTCAGATCTGAAATTATTATGTTGTCACCAATATATGTGTGTTTTACATCCGATCTTGCAAGTTCTAGTTACCTACTATGTGTTATGATCCGGCAACCCTGGAGTGACAATAACCGGAACCACTCCCGGTGATGATCATAGTTTGAGGAGTTCATGTGTTCACCAAGTGCTAATGCGTTGGTCCGGTTCTTTATTAAAAGGAGAACCTTAATATCCCGTAGTTTCCTTTTGGACCCCGCTGCCACAGCAGGGATGGACAATAGATGTCATGCAAGTTCTTTTCCCTAAGCACATATGATGACACACAGAATGCATGCCTACATCACATTGACGGACGGGAGCTAGCCACTTATCTCTCTGTGTTATAGCTGTTGCATGATGAATATCATCCAAACAAATCACTGACCCATTTCCTACGAGTTTGTCCTACTGTTGCTACTGCTGTTACTTGTCTTGCTCTGCTGCTACTACTGTTGCTACTGTTGTTACTTGTTTTGCTCTGCTGCTACTGCTACTACTGTCGCTTGCTATTGTTGCTACTTGCTACTGCTGTCACTACTGCTGTTCCTTGCCACTGCTATTGCTCGTTACACTGCTACTACCTGCTACACCGTTGGTTCGCTCGCCGTTGACGGGAATTGACAACTTCCGTCAACGCGGCAACGAAGGCGCTATTGATACAATTGTTAGGAATAGTCTGTCATCAACAGATCGTTTCTGACACCTTTGCTATCATATTACTTTGTTGTTACTGCTGTGCTTGCAGATACTAATCTTTCAGGTGTGGTTGAATCCGACAAATTCAGCTGCTAATACTTGAGAGTATACTCTCACCTCGTGACTGGCTTACCTACAAATTTGGGTCGAATACTCTACTCTCAAAAGCTGTTGCGAACCCAAGCGTTGGTGGGCCATCAACAACATTCTTCCAGTTTCATTGTCGGGGAGTGCTAGCAGCATTCTTCTGTGCCGTTGCAGGAGAAGGTTCGTTGTCATAAGCATTCGTCTAGCTAACGCCCGAGATTGCAGGATCAGCCCTTTTCTGGAGCCATTGCCACGGAAGCACAACTGGCGTCAGCAATCAACTTGGATGCATCCTCAGGGAAACCGCCAACATGAACGACGAGAGGTTGAAGCAGATACCACATATGGAGCACATGCTCCTAAAGAAGTTGCACAATAGGTTCATGTTCCCCAGCCGGGATGAAAAGGAATATGAAGAGACGTGGGGCGACCCCGCCATGACAAAGATAAACGAGAAGGCAATGGTGACATTCACCAACGACTAGTCCTCCTAGAAAGTTCAGGTGAAAAAAGCGATTGGGAAGAATGAACCGTGGTCCAAGATTCATGCTAATAATCCGACAATTACGGATGAGGACTTTGCAAAATTCCAGGAGAATCGCGATAAATAAGAAGTCAGCGCAAAGTCAGAGAAAATGAAAGCGCTCCAGGCCAGGAACATGCCTCCCCACCGCCTCAAAAGCCGTGGCTACGAGGGGAAGTGGCACATATGGGCCAAGGAGGACGCTAAACGTGAAAGTCTTGGGATCACAGACCCCTTGGCGGAGTTCACCGACCCGCTAGAGCATGACTGGATCAGGGCCCGTTAAAAGTTGGACAAAGTCAAAAAGATCTTTTACACGGACCCGAACACAAGGGAGTTCATGAGACTTCTGGTAATTGTTATATTACCACATTATCATATTAGCTTCCAATCAATTTGAGTGCAAGTTTTGTCACATTAGTAAACCATCCACGTTCCTTTTGCAGAAAGAGCAGCACCAAAAGGTAGCCGAAAGCGACGAATCGTCACAGTCATGGGCGAGGCCCAAGTGGGACACCCCATTCAACCGGGCCCTGAACATACTGAAAAAGGTCCTGATGGACAAGCCATCCTCCTATGGACGTGTGCACGGCGTCGGAGATGGCGCCTCTTCGAAGACGTGCTATCCCAAGGAGCTAGAGGAAAGAAGGAAGAGACGGTTGGTCATCACTCAGGAGAGGATCGACGAGAAGGTCGCGATTGCGGTCAATAAGACCAAAGATGAGACTAAATAAGAGTTGGTCAGGGTAGTCAGTGGGTTGGTCACTCACGCGGTGGACATCTTGATTCCGGAAATTTTGACTTGGTCGAAGAGCAATCCAAATGCACGGCCGGAGGACTTCCCAATTCCCAGCTTTATTAGGAGCAACTCGGTGAACACCACAACACCAACATGTGCCCAAGAAACCGCAAAAGGTCGCATTCCTGTTCATAGCAGCTCGACCTTCGTCTCTGGTATGCTCGGCGGGCCTTCCTTGCTGGCTGAGCTCGACGCCCTCACGGTAATTACGCATCATACCCTTTTCACCAGCATGTGATTATTCTTTCGTTTCAGTTGCCTTTCAGATGTTTGATGTCGTAGACATGTCTCCTTCGTAGGCCGACGAGACCCCATGCACCCTACTCTACGACATCAAGGGCCAGAAGGTGGTTGTGGGAAAGGCAACCATCGTGAAGCTGAAGGACCGCGTGTTCCACAACCGACAGATGCCCGATGGTGTCTTCAAGGTTAACGTGGCCAGTGTCTTAGCAGGCTTCGAGCATTTGCCTCCTCTGATACCAGTCGGTGACGCTGAGATCCCCAAGACGATTGGTGCATGCGAGAACTGGTTCTTGACTTGGCCGAAGTCTCTTCTTCGTCTCTGTCCTCATCGTTCTGTAACCTGAATACTCCCATGTTATGTACTTGGACTCGTCGAAGAACCTCAAGAAAAAGGATTACACACACGTAAAGAGTGTTCTTGACTCTGCCCTGTGGACCAACAGCCTGACTGGTGGATATATCAAGGTGAAAAAGTACAGGAATCAAGCATCGGCTTTCGACCATAAGACCGACTTATGCTGCATCCAGCAACCGCACAACAGTACAGCTGATGGATTCTACCTCATGCATCACCTGATGGAGTTCTAAAGGGATAATCAATGCCTTCGTATGTCCGCTATTACCGAAGTTGCCGAGATTGTCAGCTGGGCCACAAGCATAGGAAAGACACCGGATCATCGAATCTGAGATGAGTTTTATCACGTACAGTGTGAACTAGCCCAAGTTATCATGAAGCAATTCCTTGAACCAACGGGGATGTTCTACCATGGGCCAATCACGTGGGATGATGTCCGAGCACTGGTAGTCGCTCAGCGTCTGGACCTGAAGCCTTTCACGAAGCTCGGGTGCATCCTCCCTGACTATGAAGATTGGAACACCGACCTGGAGGACTGATTGTCAATGACAATGCGATGTAAGTAAACCGTGGTCCTGAACTAGCATGCCTTATCACTACTGTCTTTCTATGGCAAAACTTTGAAATTATGCACGGTGAAACTATGTGATGTAACTAAACCGTGGTCCTGAACTAGCGTAGATCGCTCTAGTTAATTAGTTTGGGTATGAGGAACTTTGTCATTTATGTTTACTATTGGTTGCTTTTATTTTGCTAATCATGCCTCTTTGTTTTCTTAATTACATTATGTTGTATATTATCGTTCAAATCAACAACTCACGATGCAGGTACCTAGATCAGAGATGGTGAAGGACTACTACGCCGTGTACATTGGGAGGGTTCCAGGAGTCTACAATCACTGGCCGGCCACTCAGGCCCAGGTGCACAGGTACCCAGGTGCTAGCCACACAGGGTTCGACACCAGAGCCGAAGCAGAAAGTAGTTACTTGAGGTGGACACTCCAACATGAGCAGGGGCGGGACCACCGGTACTACATAGTCACGGTCTTCCTCATGCTGATCACTCTTCAATTCTACATCATGTTGTAAATAGATATGATGAAACATGTGGGTGTGCCATGACCATGCAGTTGCACTTATTCGATACATGACATGATCGCACTTATGTATCGCTATTTTCGAGATTATGTGATGATATTTCATGTTGAATGATGATGATGATGATGGTATGATGAGACTATTGTATGTCTATGATATGTGAGAATGGTGTATGTTTAATATGATGAGATGAAACTATTGTATAGAATCTGTATAAATACATCACAATTATGTAGAGGGTGCAAATCTATGAAAGCAGTAAAAGTTAGCAGTAGCACTGCTGTGGGAAAGCGCTACTACTATAGTTAGCAGTAGCGTTGGGTAGGGAAGCGCTACTGCTAATACTACTTACGAGTAGAGCTTCCCATACGAGCACTACTACTAGGATTTAGCTGTAGCGATAGTAGTAGCGCTTGGCCCAGCGCTACTGCTACACATATTTCCGATGCTACTACTAGGGTTTTCCCTAGTAGTGATTGCTTCTCCATAGCTCGTAGGTTCATTGTTGTCCAGCAACATGACCTCTAAGATAGGATTACCGTACCACTCCGGAGTAGTGTGCATCCTTATCGACCTATGATGTTTGGAAGTAACTTGATCTGAAGCTTCATGATCTCCCTCATCAGCTTCCACTTCAACTGGTGTAGACGCCATAGGAACCACTTCTTGTGCCCTTCTACTCCCTGGTTAAAGTGATGGTTCAAAATCTCATCAAATTCCACCATCCTCGGACTCAATTCTTTCGAGAGAACCTATTTCTCAAGAAAGGACTCGTTTCCTGAAACAACCACTTTGGTTCTAGATCTAAGATAGGAGGTATACCCAACTATTTTGGGTATCCTAGAAGATGCATTTATCAACTTTGGGTTTGATCTTATGAGACCGAAGCCTTTGGACATAACCATCAAAGCCCCAAACTTTTAAGAAATAATAGCTGAGGTTTCTCCAAACCACAGTTCATACGGTGTCATCTCAATGGAACTTATGTGGTACCCTGTTTAAACTATATGTGTTTGTCTCCAATGCATAACCCCAAAACTATAGTGGTAATTCGATAAGATACGTCATAGTACGCACCATATATAACAGGGTGTGGCTATGATGTTCGGACACACAATCACACTATGGTGTTCGAGGTGGCATTAGGTGTGAAAAAAAGTTCACATTGTGTTAAATGTGTACCAAACTCGAAACTCAGATATTCATCTCTACGATCACATCATAGACATTTCATCCTCTTGTCACGACGAACTTCATTCTGAAATTACTTGAACCTTTCAATAATTCAGATTTGTGTTTCATCAAGTAAACATACTAGTATCTACTCAAATCATCTATGAAGTAAGATCATAACAATATCTACTGCGTGCCTCAACACTCATTGGATTGCATATATCAAAATGTATTACTTCCAATAAGTTACTTTCTTGTTCCATCTCAATGGAAATCAAGGCCTTCAGTCATCTTGCCCATGTGGAATGATTTTCATGTATCAAGTGATTCAAAATCAAGTGAGTCCAAATGATCCATCTGCATGGAGTTTCTTCATTCATTTACACGAATAGGCATGGTTCGCATGTCTCAAATGATTCAAAAAACGAGTGAGTCCAAAGATCCATCAGTATGGAGCTTCTTCATGCGTTTTACACCAATATGAATCAAGTGTGAGTGCCACAAGTAAGTGGTACTATCATTACTACTTTGCATCTTTTGGCATCAATATTATGAACATGTGTATCACTACGACCGAGATTGAATGAACCATTCACATTGGTCCATGACCATTGAAGGTATTATTCATGCAAACAGAATAACTTTTATTCTCTAACTTAAATGAATAACTGTATTGCAATAAACATGATCCAATCATGTTCATGCTCAACGCAAACACTAAATAATATTTATTTAGGATCAACACTAATCGTGATGGTAGAGGGAGCATGTGATGTTTGATCACATCAACCTTGGAAATACTTCCAACACACATCATCACCTCGCCTTTAGCTAGTCTCTGTTTATTTCGTAGCTTTTATTTCGAGTTACTAACACTTAGCAACTAAACCGGTATCTAATTCCCTAGTGCTACACGGAGTAATAGTAAAGTACACATCAATATCATGTATATCCAATATACTTTTGTCGACTTTGCCAACCTTCTCGTCTACCAAGTAACTAGGGTAGTTCCGCTTCAGTGACTGTTCCCTTATAATAGAAGCAGTTAGTCTCGGGTTTGGGTTCAACCTAGAGTTTCTTTACTAGAGTAGCAACTAGTTTTCCATTTCATAAAGTATCCATTTTAACCCTTGCCCTTCTTGATACTAGTGGTTTTACTAACCATCAACAGTTGATGCTCCTACTTGATTTCTATCTTCACGGTGTCAAATATCGTGAATAGCTCAAGGATCATCATCTCTATCCCTGATGTGTTATAGTTCATCACGAAGCTCTGTAGCTTGGTGGCATAGACTTTGGAGAACTATGTCAATCACTATCTTATCTCGAAGATCAACTCCCACTCAATTCAAGCGATTGTAGTACCCACACAATCTGAGCACATGCTCAACGATTGAGGTTTTCTCCCTTACTTTGTGGACAAAGAATCTTGTAGGAGGTCTTATACCTCTCAATACGGGCACGAGCCTCAAATGCCAATTTTATCTCTCGGAACATCTCATATGTCGCATGACATTCGAAACGTCTTCGGTGCCCCAATTCTAAGACGTTTAAGCATTATGCACTGAACTATCAGGTACTCATAAAAAATGTGTTGTTTAGATGTTCGCAATATCTACAGACGACGCTCGGGGTTTGGCACACCGAGCGGTGCATTAAGTACATAAGCCTTCTGTGCAACAATGAGGACAATCCTCAGTTTACGGACCCAGTCGGCATAATTGCTACTATAATCTTTCAACTAATTTTTCTCTAGGAACATATCAAACACAGTAGGGCTCCAGCGCAAGCTACAACATAATTTTCAAAGACATTTTGACTATGTTCATGATAATGAGTTCAATTAATCATATTACTTAAGAACTCCCACTCAAATAGACATCCCTCTAGTCAGTCGAGGGGCGCATGATCCAAATCCACTAACTCAAGTCCGATCATCACGTGCGTCGAGATTAGTTTCAATGGTGAAAATCTCCATGTTGATCATATCCACTATATGGCTCATGCTCGACCTTTCGGTCTCTTGTGTTCCGAGGCCATGTCTGTACATGCTAGGCTCATCAATTTTAACACGATTGTTCCGCGTGTGAAACTGTTTTGCAGCCGTTGTATGTGAACGTAGAGTCTATCACACCCGATCATCACGTGGTGTCTCGAAACGACGAATTGTCGCAACGGTGCACAGTTGGGGAGAACACAATTTTATCTTGAAATTTTAGTGAGGGATCACCTTATAATGCTACCATCGTCCTAAGCGAAATAAGGTGCATATAAAGGATTAACGTCACATGCAAATCATAAGTGACATTAAATGGCCATGAACTTGTGCTTCTTGATCTCCATCATCAAAGCACCGACATGATCTCCATCGTCACCTGCGCCGCACCATGATTTCCATCATTGTGCTTCCAACGAGGTTGTCGCGCTAACTATGTTGTTACTACTAAAGCTACCGCCTAGCAATAAAGATAGAGCATCTACAAGCCCAAAATAAATTTAAAGACAACCCTATGGCTCCTGCCGGTTGCCGTAGCATCGAAGTGCAAGTCGATATTTAACTATTACAACATGATCATGTCATACATCCAATATATCATATCATGTCTTTGGCCATATCACATCACATGCATACCCTACGGAAACAAGTTAGACGTTGATACGTCTCCAACGTATCTATAATTTTTGATGGTTCCATGCAATTATCATGTCAACTTTGGATGTTTCATATGCATGTTTATGCTATTTTTGTGGCTAACTTATTAACTAAGTGCCAAGTGCCGGTTTCTGTTTTTTCCTTGTTTTTGACCTTTTTCAAAGATGCGTGAGTATTTCACCACACACCTTTGGGTCTGTATCTAGTAGCTAGCTGGCTTTTTCTCTCTCTTGGATCTTCAATACAAAGTTCTCCATGATCTTCATGGAGATCAATCCGATGTAACTTTCTTTTGCGGTGCGTTTGTCGAGATCCAATTAATTGTGGATTTATGATCAGATTATCTATGAATATTATTTGAGTCTCCTCTGATCTATTATATGCATGATTTCATGTCCTTGTAATTCTCTTCGAGTTATGGGTTTCGTTTGGCCAACTTGATCTATAATTCTTGCAATGGGAGAAGTGCTTGGTTTTGGGATCATACCGTGCAGTGTCCTCACCTAGTGATTGAAGGGGTAGCGAGGCACGCATCATGTTGTTTCCATCATGGGTAAAAAGATGGGGTTTAGGTCATATTGCATGAATTTATCCCTCTACATCATGTCATCTTGCTTAAGGCATTACTCTGTTTGTTATGAACTCAATACACTAGATGCACGCTGGATAGCGGTCGATGTGTGGAGTAATAGTAGTAGATGCAGAAAGTATCGGCCTACTTGTCTCGGACGTGATGCCTATATGTATGATCATTGCCTTAGATATCATCATGACTTTGCGCGACACTATCAATTGCTCGACAGTAATTTGTTCACCCACCGTAATACTTGCTATCTTGAGAGAAGCCTCTAGTGAACACTTAGATCTTTTGAGCCAGATAACTTTGCTCTGGTGCTCTAGTGCTTCACTTAGATCTTTTTAGAGCTAGATAACTTTTCTCTAGTGCTTCACTTTGCTCTAGTGCTTCATTTAGGTCTTTTTAGAGCACGGCGGTGTCATATTTTGTAGAAATCAAAACTCTCGATCTTCACTTATATCTTTTTGCGAGTGCTCTCTCTAAGTAACTTGGTAATTGGCGTGTTCTATGAAATTAGTCCTAAATATGATAGGCATCCAAAGAGGATATAACAAAAAATTCCATATTCAAGTGCATTGATTAGTAAGAGAAGTTTGATTCCTGACAATTAGTTTTGAGATATGGATTTGGTAATATTAGAGTTATGTTAGTAGGGTGTTGTGAATCTAGAAATACTTTTGTTAAAGTTAGTGATTCCCGTAGCATGCACGTATGGTGAACCGCTATGTTAGGAAGTCGGAGCATAATTGATTTATTGATTGTCATCCTTTGTGTGGCGGTCGGGATCGCGCGATGGTTAACACCTACCAACCCTTCCCCTAGGAGTATGCGTTAAGCACTTTGTTTCGATTACTAATAAAACTTTCGCAATAAGTATATGAGTTCTTCATGACTAATGTGAGTCCATGGATTATACGCACTCTCACCCTTCCACCATTGCTAGCCTCTCTAGTACCGTGTAACTTTCGCCCGTGCATAAACCCACCATATACCTTCCTCAAAATAGCCACCATACCTACCTATTATGGCATCTTCATAGCCATTCCGAGATATATTGCCATGCAACTCCCACCTTTCCATCTCATGAAATGTGCCATCACTTCCTTATTGCCATTGCATGATCGTAAGATAGCTAACGAGATGTTTCAACGTCATACGCTAAGCAAGATCGTTGCACATCCCGGTACACTGCCGGAGGCATTTCCTATAGAGTCATCATTGTTCTAAGTATTGAGTTGTAAGTAAATAAAAGTGTGATGATCATCATTATTAGAGCATTGTCCCATGTGAGGAAATAAAAAAAGGCCAAAGATGCCCACAAAAAAAAAGAAAAAAAAGAGGCCGAAGAGCCCAAACAAAAAAATGAGAGAAAAAGAGAGAAGGGACAATGCTACTATCTTTTTCCACACTTGTGCTTCAAAATAGCAACATGTTCTTCATGATAAAAGAGTCTCTTGTTTTGTCACTTCCATATACTAGTGGGAATTTTCATTATATATCTTGGCTTGTATATTCCAATGATGGGCTTCCTCAATTGCCCTAGGTCTTCGTGAGCAAGCAAGTTGGGTGCACCCACTAGTTTTCTTTTTGAGCTTTCACACACTTATAGCTCTAGTGCATCTGTTGCATGGTAATCCCTACTCATTCACACTGATATCTATTGATGGGCATCTCCATAGCCTATTGATACGCCGAGTCGATGTGACCATCTCCTCCTTTTTGCCTCACAACCTCCACCACACTCTATTCACCTATAGTGATATATCCATGGCTCACGCTCATGTATTGCGTGAGAGTCGAAAAAGTTTGAGAAAGTAAGAGTGCGAAAACAATTACTTGGCCAATACCGGCGTTGCGCATGATTTAAATTCATTGTGTGGGGATGATGGAGCATAGCGAGACTATATGATTTTGTAGGGATAACTTTCTTTGGCCTTGTTACTTCAAAAGTTCATGACTACTTTGCTAGTATGCTTGAAGTATTATTGTTTTCATGTCAATATTAAACTATATTTTTGCATCTTACGGATCTGAACATTCATGCCACAAGAAAGAAGTTACAAAGAACAAATATGATAGGTAGCATTCCACATCAAAAATTCGGTCTTTATCACTTCCCTACTCGAGGACGAGCAGGAGTTAAGCTTGGGGATGCTTGATACGTCTCCAACGTGTCTATTATTTTTGATGGTGTCATGCTATTATCATGTCAACTTTGGATGTTTTATATGCATGTTTATGCTATTTTTGGGACTAACCTACTAACTCAGTGACAAGTGCCAGTTTCTGTTTTTCCGTGTTTTTGACCATTTTCAGAGAGAATATTAAACGGAGTCCAAACAGAATAAAACATGCGGGATGATTTTTCCATAACAGAAGATACACACGGGACTTGAGAACCAAGGTACGAGACATCGGGGGAGATCACAAGCCCCCTAGCCGCGGCCTGGGGGCGCGCCTGGCAGGCTTGTGGGCCCCACGTGGCTCCTTTGCCCTACCTCTTTCGCCTATAAGTTCTCTAAAAATCCCAAACTAGAGGAGAGAGGCACGAAAATACTTTTCCACCGCCGCAAGCTTCTGTCTCCGCAAGATCCCATCTGCGGACCGTTCTTGTGCCCTGTCGGAGGAGGATTCGGACACGGAGGGCTTCTTCATCCACACCATTGGCTCTCCGATGATTCGTGAGTAGTTTACCACAAACCTTCGGGTCCATAGCTAGTAGCTAGATGGCTTCTTCTCTCTCTTGGATCTTCAATAGAAAGTTCTCCATGATCTTCATGGAGATCTATCCGATGTAACTTTTGTTTGCGGTGTGTTTGTACAGATCCGATGAATTGTGGATTTATGATCAGATTATCAATGAATATTATTTCAGTCCCCTCTGATCTCTTATATGCATGATTTCGTATCCTTGTAATTCTCTTCGAGTTATGGGTTTCGTTTGGCCAACTTGATCTATAATTCTTGCAATGGGAAAAGTGCTTGGTTTTGGGATCATACCGTGTGGTGTCCTCACCTAGTGACAGAAGGGGGGTAGCGAGGCACGCATCATGTTGTTGCCATCATGGGTAAAAAGATGGGGTTTAGGTCATATTGCATGAATTTATCCCTCTACATCATGTCATCTTGCTTAACGCGTTACTCTATTTGTTATGAACTCAATACACTAGATGCACGCTGGATAGCGGTCGATGTGTGGAGTAATAGTAGTAGATGCAGAAAGTATCGGCCTACTTGTCTCGGACGTGATGCCTATATGTATGATCATTGCCTTAGATATCATCATGACTTTGCGCGACACTATCAATTGCTCGACAGTAATTTGTTCACCCACCGTAATACTTGCTATCTTGAGAGAAGCTTGTAGTGAACACATAGATCTTTTGAGCCAGATATCTTTGCTCTAGTGCTCTAGTGCTTCACTTAGATATTTTTAGAGCTAGATAACTTTGCTCTAGTGCTTCACTTAGATCTTTTAGAGCACGGCGGTGTCATATTTTGTAGAAATCAAAACTCTCGATCTTCACTTATATCTTTTTGCGAGTGCTCTCTCTAAGTACCTTGGTAATTGGCGTGTGCTATGAAATTAGTCCTAAATATGATAGGCATCCAAAGAGGATATAATAAAAACTTCCATATTCAAGTGCATTGATTAGTAAGAGAAGTTTGATTCCTGACAATTAGTTTTGAGATATGGATTTGGTAATATTAGAGTTATGTTAGTAGGGTGTTGTGAATCTAGAAATACTTGTGTTAAAGTTAGTGATTCCCGTAGCATGCATGTATGGTGAACCGCTATGTTAGGAAGTCGGAGCATAATTGATTTATAGATTGTCATCCTTTGTGTGGCGATCGGGATCGCGCGATGGTTAACACCTACCAACCATTCCCCTAGGAGTATGCGTTAAGCACTTTGTTTCGATTACTAATAAAACTTTCGCAATAAGTATATAAGTTCTTCATGACTAATGTGAGTCCCTGGATTATACGCACTCTCACCCTTCCACCATTGCTAGCCTCTCTAGTACTGTGTAACTTTCGCCCTTGCACAAACCCACCATATACCTTCCTCAAAACAGTCACCATACCTACCTATTATGGCATCTTCATAGCCATTCTGAGATATATTGCCATGCAACTCCCACCTTTCCGTCTCATGACATGTGCCATCACTTCCTTATTGCCATTGCATGATCGTAAGATAGCTAGCGAGATGTTTCAACGGAATACGCTAAGCAAGATCGTTGCACATCCCGGTACACTGCCGGAGGCATTTCCTATAGAGTCATCATTGTTCTAAGTATTGAGTTGTAAGTAAATAAAAGTGTGATGATCATCATTATTAGAGCATTGTCCCATGTGAGGAAAAAAAAGGCCAAAGATGCCCACAAAAAAAAGAAAAAAAAGAGGCCGAAGAGCCCAAACAAAAAAATGAGAGAAAAAGAGAGAAGGGACAATGCTACTATCTTTTTCCACACTTGTGCTTCAAAATAGCACCATGTTCTTCATGATAAAGAGTCTCTTGTTTTGTCACTTCCATATTTACTTGTGGGAATTTTCATTATATATGTTGGCTTGTATATTCCAATGATGGGCTTCCTCAATTGCCCTAGGTCTTCGTGAGCAAGCAAGTTGGGTGCACCCACTAGTTTTCTTTTTGAGCTTTCACACACTTATAGCTCTAGTGCATCTGTTGCATGGTAATCCCTACTCATTCACACTGATATCTATTGATGGGCATCTCCATAGCCTATTGATACGCCGAGTCGATTTGACCATCTCCTCCTTTTTGCCTCACAACCTCCACCACACTCTATTCACCTATAGTGCTATATCCATGGCTCACACTCATGTATTGCGTGAGAGTCGAAAAAGTTTGAGAAAGTAAGAGTGCGAAAACAATTACTTGGCCAATATCGGCGTTGCGCATGATTTAAATTCATTGTGTGGGGATGATGGAGCATACCCAGACTATATGATTTTGTAGGGATAACTTTCTTTGGCCTTGTTACTTCAAAAGTTCATGACTACTTTGCTAGTATGCTTGAAGTATTATTGTTTTCATGTCAAGATTAAACTATTGTTTTGAATCTTACGGATCTGAACATTCATGCCACAAGAAAGAAGTTACAAAGAACAAATATGATAGGTAGAATTCCACATCAAAAATTCGGTCTTTATCACTTCCCTACTCGAGGACGAGCAGGAGTTAAGCTTGGGGATGCTTGATACGTCTCCAACGTGTCTATTATTTTTTATGGTGTCATGCTATTATCATGTCAACTTTGGATGTTTTATATACATGTTTATGCTATTTTTGGGACTAACTTAGTAACTCAGTGACAAGTGCCAGTTTATGTTTTTTCCGTGTTTTTGACCTTTTTCAGAGAGAATATTAAACGGAGTCCAAACGGAATAAAACATGCGGGGTGATTTTTCCATAATAGAAGATACACAGGGGACTTGAGAACCAAGGTACGAGACATCAGGGGAGATCACAAGCCCCCTAGCCGCGGCCTGGGGGGGCGCCTGGCAGGCTTGTGGGCCCCACGTGACTCCTTTGCCCTACCTCTTTTGCCTATAAATTCTCTAAAAATCCCAAACCAGAGGAGAGAGCCACAAAAATAGTTTTCCACCGTCGCAAGCTTCTGTCTCCGCGAGATCCCATCTGGGGACCGTTCTGGTGCCCTGTCGAAGGGGGATTCGGACACGGAGGGCTTCTTCATCAACACCATTGCCTCTCCGATGATTCGTGAGTAGTTTAGCACAGACCTTCAGGTCCATAGCTAGTAGCTAGATGGCTTCTTCTCTCTCTTGGATCTTCAATACAAAGTTCTCCATGATCTTCATGGAGATCTATCCGATGTAACTTTTTGTTTTCGGTGTGTTTTACAAATCCGATAAATTGTGGATTTATGATCAGATTATCTATGAATATTATTTCAGTCCCCTCTGATCTCTTATATGCATGATTTCGTATCCTTGTAATTCTCTTCGAGTTATGGGTTTCATTTGGCCAACTTGATCTATAATTCTCGTCGTACGGTGTCCTCACCTAGTGAGAGAAGGGTTAGCAATGCACGCATCGTGTTGTTGCCATCAAGGGTAAAACGATGGGGTTTATGTCACATTGCATGAATTTATCCCTCTACATCATGTCATCTTGCTTAAGGCGTTACTGTGTTTGCTATGAACTCAATACACTAGATGCATGCTGGATAGCGGTCGATGTGTGGAGTAATAGTAGTAGATGCAGAAAGTATCGGTCTACTTGTCTCGGACGTGATGCCTATATGTATGATCATTGCCTTAGATATCGTCATGACTTTGAGCGATTCTATCAATTGTTCGACAGTAATTCGTTCACCCACCGTAATACTTGCTATCATGAGAGAAGCCTCTAGTGAACACTATGGCCCCCGGGTCTACTTCACATCCTATATTCAGATCTACAAAATTACTTTGTTGCACTTTTCACCTTCAGATATCACCTTGCAAATAATAGTGAAGGGTTTGACAACCCCTTTATAGCGTTGGGTGAAAGTTTGTTTGTTTTTTCCTAGGTACATTGGTGCCTCATCTTGATACTCCTACTGGATTGATACCTTGGTTCTCAAACTGAGGGAAATACTTATCGCTACTGTGCTGCATCACCCTTTACTCTTCAAGGGAAAAACCAACGCAAGCTCAAGAGGTAGAAGACGTCCTCTAATTTGTTGTTGCAAATTTTATGTGGCTGCTATGAGTATCTAGTATGATCGCATCTTACTTACGCAGGGCCATAATGGTGATATGCAAATTGCTATTTAACATTCACCAAGGACCACCTTGGTCAAATCCGATTCAACTAAAGTTGAAGAAACAGACACCCGCCAGTCATCTTTATGCATAAGTTACATGTTAGTCGATGAAACCGGTCTCTCGTAAGCGTACGAGTAAAGTTGGTCCGGGCCGCTTCCATCCAACAATACCGCTGAATCAAGAAAAGACTAAGGAGGGTAGCAAATTGAACATCAATGCCCACAAACTCTTTTGTGTTCTACTCGAGATATCATCTACGCATGAACCTAGCTCATGGTGCCACTGTTGGGGAATGTCTCATGGGAAACAAAAAATTTCCTACGCACATGCAATACCTATTCATGATGATGATCATCTATGAGAGGAGATATTGAATATAGTTACCCTTGTAGATTGCTAAGCGGAAGTGTATATAACGCGGATGATATACTAGAACATCTTCGCGATTTAAATTGCAGCTCGTCCCGCGATCTCATCGCTATCTGTCCCGCTATCCCATGACGATCCATCCCGATCTAGTGGCAAACGGATGGCACCTCCGCGATCATCACACGTACAGCTTGATGACGATCACCTCCTTCTTTATCCAGCAAGAGGGTAGAGAGGTAGATGAGTTCTCCAGCACGACGGCGTGGTTGTGGTGGTGGTGGTGCTATCTCGGTCAAGGCTACGGCTAGTGCTGCCAAAACCGCGAACGGAGTAGAAAATGATCTAGGGATAGAGAGGGGCACAAAGGGCTTCGTGTGTACTCTTGGGGCATCCCCTCCTCTCTATATTTATGTGGAGGGGCGTGGGGAATAGCCCCTCCAGGCCCTAGGGCGCAGCCAAGGGGGGAAGAGGTGGAATCTTAGTCCCCTTGCTTCCCTTCCATACAAAGGTGGACTTTGCACCTTTCCCAACTGCATGGGACTTGAGGGACTTGTGCGCTTGGCCCAATAAGGCCACGACATATCCCCTCAGCCCATGCAAACCCATGGGACGTGGTGGAACCCTTGGTGGACTTCCGGACTCCTCCGGAGGTTTTCGGAACCTTCTAGAAGCTTCTCGATACAATACCGAAAAAATCCAGAACTTTTTCGGTAGCCAAAATATCACTTCCCATATATAAATATTAACCTCCGGACCATTCCAGAGCTCCTCGTGACAACCGTATCATCCAGGAATCCGAACACCTTTCAGTCACCAACATACATAACTCAATAATACTGAAACATCACCGAACCTTTAGTGTACTGCGGATTCGAGAACTATGCATATATGACCGAGACACTCTCCGGTCAATAACCAATAGCGGGACCTGGATGCCCATATTGGTTCCTACATATTCTACGAAGATCTTTATGGGGTCAACCTCTATGTCAATATTTCAGTTAATCACGTATGTTGTTCCCTTTGTCCTTCGGTATGTTACTTGCCCGAGATTCGATCGTCAGTGTCTCCATACCTAGTTCAATCTTGTTACTGGCAAGTCTCTTTACTCGTTCCGTAATACAAGATCCCATGACTAAATCCTTAGTAACATTGCTTGCAAGTCTTATTATAATGTTGTATTACCGAGTGGGCCGTGAGATACCTCTCCGTCATACAGAGTGACAAATCCCAGTCTCGATTCATGCCAACCCAACAGACACCTTCGGAGATACCTGTAGAGCACCTTTATAGTCACCCAGTTATGTTACGATGTTTGATACACACAAGGTATTCCTCTGGTGTCCGGGAGTTGGATGATCTCATGGTCATAGGAACAAATACTTTGACATGCAGAAAACAGTAGCAATAAACTAACACGATCATATGCTACGTTCATAGTTTGGGTCTTGTCCATCACATCATTCTCCTAATGATGTGATCCCGTTATCAAGTGACAACACTTGTCTATGTCTAGGAAACCTTAAACATCTTTGATCAACGAGCCAATCAACTAGAGAATTACTAGGGACAGTGTTTTGTCTATGTATCCACACATGTATCTGAGTTTCCAATCAATACAATTATACCTTGGATAATAAAAAATTATCATGAACAAGGAAATATAATAATAACCTCTTTATTATTGCCTCTAGGGCATATTTCCAACACTAGCTTGTTCTCATGGGTAAACTCTATGATTATCATGTGATTGGCATTGAGTCCTCATTCCACCATCCCTTGGCACTTGAAGACTTGTTACTCCATTGCTTCGAGCCTTGTCTCCACGCTTTCGGCCTTATTTGGTCCCTCAACATCACGGATGTGCAGCACCCCCTCATGCATCTCAATGGTTTGAGGGTGCAGCATCACCTCCGCCAGATAGGGGCTTATGACCGTCTAGAAGAACTTGGCTTTTGAAGCATTTGGAGACGTCATGTTGATGTAAATCTGTAGCAGAAACAGCTCAAAACGAAAATAGGAGATATTGTCGTGATACGAAGTTCGAAACCTTCGAGAGATTATATAATGAATTTTACCGACCCGAAGGAGTATACCACAAGAAAACGGAGTCCGGGGGGTACTCGGGGCGGCCACAAGCCATAGGGGTGCGATGAGGGGGGTAGGCCGCGCCCCACATGCTTGTCGCCTCCTCATGCACTCTATGGACTACTTTAAATTTTCCTAATTTACTAAATTTTTCGAAACTGATAAAAAATGCCATTGGGAAAAGTTTGGAGTCGGTTTGCATACCGTAACACATACCTATTCCTTTTCGGAGTCTGAAATGTTCTAATAGGTCTCCCTAATGTACTCCTTCGGAGTTAAGGTATTGATAATTTTGGTTTCTACAGTTATGGGAGTACCTAAGATATAACGTTTGATTCTTTCCCCATTTACCACCTTTGGATTTGTACCTTCGGCGTTGTTGATCTTGATGGCACCGAAACGATATACTTCCTCGATAATGTAAGGCCCTTCCCATTTAGTGAGAAGTTTTCCTGCAAAAAATCTTAAGCAAGAGTTGTATAGCAAGACATGATCACCTACGTTGAATTCACAATTTTGTATCCTGCTATCATGCCATCTCTTAACCATCTATTTAAACAACTTGGCATTCTCATAGGAATCGGTAGTCCATTCATCAAGTGAGCTAATATCAAATAACCTCTTCTCACCAGAAAGTTTGAAATCATAGTTAAGCTCTTTAATTGCCCAATAAGCTTTATGTTCTAGCTCTAGAGGTAAGTGACATGCTTTACCATAAATCATTTTATACGAAGACATACCCATATGATTTTTGTAAGCGGTTCGATAAGACCATAATGCATCATCAAGTTTCTTAGACCAATTCTTTCTAGATCTATTAACAGTATTTTGAAAGATCAATTTAATTTCTCTATTGCTCAATTCTACTTGACCACTGGACTGAGGATGATAAGGAGATGCAATTCTTTGATTAACATCATACTTAGCAAGCAATTTTCGGAAAGCACCATGAATAAAGTGTGAACCACCATCAGTCTTTAAATATCTAGGGACTACAAATCTAGGGAAAATAACTTCTTTTAGCATATTAATAGAAGTGTTATGATCAGCACTACTAGTTGGAATAGCTTCCACCCACTTAGTAACATAATCAACAACAACTAAAATATGAGTATACCCGCTGGACTTTGGAAAATGTCCCATATAATCAAAACCCAAAAACGTTAAATGGTTCAATAACAAGGGATTAATTCGTATGCATTTCCTGCCATCTACTAATATTACCAATTCTCTGACATTCATCACAAGACAAGACAAACTTACGAGCATCCTTGAAGAGAGTAGGCCAATAAAAACCAGATTGTAATACCTTGTGTGCAGTTCTATCTCCATCGTGGTGTCCTCCGTAGGCCTCGGAGTGACACTTGTGTAGGATCATTTCTTGTTCATGCTCAGGTACACAACGTCTAATAGTACCATATACTCATTTATAAATGTGTGGATCATCCCAAAAGTAATGACTCAAATCATAGAAGAAATTTTTTCTTTTTTTGGTATGTGAAGCTAGGCGGTATAAATTTAGCAAAAATGTAGTTAGCATAGTCAGCATACCAAGGAGTACTACGTGAAGCATTTATGACCGCTAATTGTTCATCAAGAAAGATATCATCAATAGGTAGTAGGTCATCAAGAACATTCTCTAATCGAGACAAGTTATTCGCTACGGGGTTATCAACACCCTTTTTATCAATAATATGCAAATCAAATTCTTGTAGCAGAAGAACCCATCTAATAATTCTAGGTTTAGCATCTTTATTTTTCATAAGGTATTTAATAGTTGTGTGATCAGTATGAATAGTTACTTTGGAATCAACAATCACTACTACAAATTAGACTATTAACGACCATCTACAAATAAAATTGGTCGTTACTCGGCGATGCCACATCCCACATCCATCTTAGGCTCATCGGGCCTTCGTGAGGGTATCCCGTCGTTAAGTTATTTTATAGGAAGCGGTCGTTGTTGGCTATTTTAGGAGTAGTTAACTATTCCTAAACACGTTTGCATCGAGAAACAAGGATAAATAGCAGTCTTTTTTTTTGAACAAGTAAATAGCAGTCTATTTATTAACTCAAGGTATCCTAATATACTTAAATCTCACGTATGTCCATCAGATCCATGGCGGCAGAACCTTGTGCCCTCGAGTACTGTATCCCTCTCTAAGAGCAATGACTGCGAGGCGCTAAGGCAGATTCCCCCGTTTCCACCGCCGGTGGCCTAGCAGAGGTCGTTTTCATCCGGATCCGCGGATCTAGTTGGAGGATGAACAATTGTTCAGGTCCAGATCCATCCCGTGCGGATCTTGGGCGTTCAACATGGATTGGCATGGGTATTCGTGAGTTCGTCGCTGTCTTCTTGCTCGGTGATATAGGATAGAGGAACTTCATCCTCTTCTTCTTAATTGAGCAGCGGTAGTCTGCAGCAAGCCAAGTACGCAGGTATGAGGGAGTGCCCCATTGGAGAGAATTCCTACAGGGCCTGGGTGCTTCTACACCACCGGCATGATCAGCGCTACCTCCTTGGAATTCCATGGAAAGTTTTCCCAATTATTTTTTTTTTCTCATTCTATTGACCTTACGACCTTGCTCCCATTCCGCGCGGCTACCTCTTGGATCTTCCTTTGTGGTGTGTGCGTGCGTTCGTCGGTGATCAGGGCTTCCTCTTATGGGAAGAGGAGGTTGTTGCGTGATGTGTTGTTCCCGGGACTGCCCATCACATGTTTGAGGTAATGCCAAAGTTAAACTAGGACACTTTGTTTTAATGTTCTCTTCCAATCATGACCGAGAATCATGACCATGTTACACTATTCATTGCTTTATTGACCACATACTCTTCGTTAGCTCACAATTCATCAGCTGATTGGCCGTAAACAGTTCAGACATATAATTTTGAAGCAGGTACATAGTATAACTTCTCTTGTTGATTTCAATTTCCAATAATATAATCCCAGTGTGGCTTGTCTTTCCATTTTATTGCAACTAATAATAGCCACTTGCCTCTCTTGTAATAGGGTGAAAGGAAAACAGGGCACCAAGTATAGCTAAACTATTTTGTGAGACTCACATGAAGGATATAGCCTTTTTGCTAATTCGACAACCTCGGCCGAACATGTAAGACATAGGCCCCGTTTGATTGCAAAGTATTTTCTTAGTATTTTATGAATACTGCAGTTTTTTTAGATACCACAGTTTTATTTACTGTGACCTGTTTGACTAATGTTAAAATTGTGTTATTAAAACTTGAGTATTTGCAAAACTGCGGTAATTTCTTTGCATAATAAAAAGAACCCCGAATCTCATTTTTTTAAACAGAGCGAGCGAAATAAATGAGTCTGTCGCTAAATATACCCAATAAACTCATCTCATTTGATCATAGAAAGGATCCAATGTAATTCATAGCTATCCTTTATAGATCAACCAAGGTCGGGAGCCTCTCTTAAGGACTACTAATCACTGAACCCAAAATCCTTTACAATTTTGAGGAAAAATTGAAGAGCCGTGTTGTGGGTGGCCTTTTTCTTAACATATAAACTGGAGTTGTCGTGCATGCTGTTGTTCTATGCACGCTGGTGGCAAGGGCTAACCAGCTACCTAGCTGGATAAACGTAACAAAAATAGAGTTTGCACCACAAAAAGCAACAGTTAACTAGCTATGAATGCATGAGGGCGAACTGCTAGCTAGTAAATTTTACAACATTTTGTGGCCTAACCAAACATGTCCTCTGCATTGTGAATATTCCAAAAAACATTGTTATATTAAAACCATGGTATTTTGTACCTATACGCAAAATAACTGTAGTTTTCGATACTTTGTTTTTTTAGTACTTTGCTATCAAACATGGCCTTAGTTTAAGCGTAAATGATTGTTCTCATGAAAGCCAGCATGATCATGTAAGTTGTTCTCATACATTGATTTCATATGATATTATACTTTGTGCTAATTTATTTACATAGACTAATATTCATAAATTACTCAATGTTTTGTAGGACTAATGGTCCATCATAATATATAGAAGCATCAGGAAGCACTGTAATCGCCAATGAAGAATGACATCAATACGAACAACAATGGTGTCCCTCAATTGAAGCTTAATAAACATTATCTTTCATAGTTGTCTCCTTTTCTAGATAGATAAGGGGAACTACATTTGTCATATAAGGAGTGCTTTTGAATTAAAAAAATTGAAGGATACTTTAATTCCATTATTGTATGTCGAGATGTTGTTAATTTATTTGATTTTTACTAATAAAAGAAGCTATGGCCCTCTCAATTCAGATTTTGTTTTGTATATGTGGATGTTAATATTCAAATGTTGGATGTAGCATAAAGTGATCATTGAATGGAAAGTAATACCAAATATAAGTTGTCCTGAAGTATATCAAAGTGAAGAGAACGATCGCTAATATTACAAAGTAGTCGTTAATGATAGTTTTGGTCATCATTAAAACATTATTACAGATGAAAAAAGTGGCCGTTGATACTACAATTATGGTCGTTGTTGCATTAGGATTGACGACGACACAATATCCCATCTGTTATAAGAATAAAGACCACAAAAGGTATGTGGTCGTTATACTTTTAACGACGGAGCCTACTACGACCAGCAAATTGTGGTCGTTAATGACTTTTAACGACTACAATCTGACTTTTAACGACCAAATATACCGTCGTTAAAAAGTGTTTTTATAGTAGTGAATATATGGTATGAACTTATCACAAGCAAACACAACTCCTAAAAATTATTTCTCAGTGGTAGCGTAGTTTCTTTGAGCACTGTCTAGAGTTTTACTAGCATAATGCATAACATTTAGTTTCTTATCAACTCTTTGTCCTAGAACAACACCAACAACATAATCACTGGCATCACACATAATTTCAAAGGGTAGGTTCCAATCAGGTGGTTTAACAACACGTGCCGTGATCAAGGCTCTCTTAAGAATTTCAAATGCTTCTACACAATCATCATCAAAAACAACTGGAACATCCTTTTTCAGAAGACCAATGAGAGGCCTACAAATCATAGAGAAGTCTTTACGAAACCTCCTATAGAAACCAGCATGACCAAGGAAACTTCTTATAGCTTTGATATTTGTAGGACATGACATTTTTTCAATAGCATCAACTTTAGCTTTATCAACTCCAATACCTCTTTTGGAGATCTTGTGTCCCAGGACAATGCCTTCGTTAACCATAAAGTGGCACTTCTCCCAATTCAATACAAGATTAGTTTCTTCACATCCCTGCAAAACTCGATCAATGTTGCTCAAGAAATCATCAAAAGATGTCCCGTAAACGTAAAAATCATCCATGAAAACCTCAACAATCTTTTCACAGAAGTGAGAGAATATAGCCATCATACATCTTTGAAAGGTAGCAGGTGCATTCCCTAAACCAAAAGGCATACGTCTATAAGCAAAGGTACTAAAGGGAGAAGTAAAAGTGGTTTTCTCTTGATCCTCTTTTGACATAGGCATTTGAGAGAAACCAGAATAACCATCTAGAAAGCAAAAATGTGTATGTTTGGATAGTCTTTCTAGCATTTGATCGATAAAAGGTAGAGGGTAATGATGTTTCCTAGTAGCTTTATTTAATTTTATAGAAACAATTACCATTCTATAACATGTAACAATTCTTTGCGGGATCAATTCATTTTTATCATTAGAAACAACCATAATACCTCCCTTTTTAGGCACACAATGAACGAGACTAACCCATCTACTATCAGCAATAGGATAAATTATACTTGCCTCCACAAGCTTTAATATTTCCTTTTTCAACACTTCTTTCATTTTAGGATTTAACCGTCATTGGTGATCAACAATGGGTTTAGCATCACGCTCCACATTAATTTTGTGCTGACATAGAGTGGGACTAATGCCCTTAAGATCATCAAGAGTATATGCAATACCAACACGATGCTTCCTCATATCTTTAAATAATCTCTTTTCTTCATGCTCTGAAAGGTTAGCACTAATAATAACATGATATATCTCCTTTTCATCAGGATAAGCTTACTTCAGAGTATCAGGTAGTTGTTTAACCTCAAACACACTATCACCCTTGGGTGGAAAAGGATCCCCAAGTATTTCAATGGTAAGTTGTGTTTCAATATAGGTTGTTGATCAAATAAAATCTTATCTATTTCATTCCTTCCATTCATATGCATATCATTTTCATGGTCTAGGAAATATAGTTCTAAGAGATCGGTAGGAGGCATACGATAGAAGCTAGACCAATTATTTCATCTTTACTAGGCAATTCTTTGTCATGGGGTTGTATATGAAATTTAGAGAAACTGAACTCATGAGACACATCCCCAAACTTACAATAACAGTTTCTTTCTCACAATCAATCCTAGCATTAACAGTATTCAAGAAGGGTCTACCAAATAAAATGGGAAAAATCATCTTGCGGGGAACCAAGAACAAGAAAATCAGTAGGATACTTTATTTTCCCACACAAGACTTCAACATATCTAACAATCCCAATAGGTGCAATAGTATCTATATTAGCAACCTTAATGGTAGCATCAATTTCTTCTAATTCAGCTGGTGCAATATCATTCATAATTTCTTCGTATAAGGTAAAGGGAATTGCACTCACACTAGCACCCACATCACACAAGCCATGATAACAATGATCTCCTATTTTAACACAAACAACAAGAATGCCAAGAATAGGTCTATGTTTACCTTTAGTGTCATGTTTAGCAATTCTAGCAGCTTCATCACAAAAATGAATAACATGTCCATCAATATTATCAACCAAAAAATCCTTAACCATAGAAATACTAGGTTCAACTTTAAATTGTTCAGGTGGCATATGTATCCTAGTACAACTCTTACGAACCACGGTTGAAGTTTTAGCATGATCCTTTATTCTAACAGCAAAAGTTGGTTTCTCAATGTAAGTAGTAGGAATAACAGGAGCATCATCATAAATAATAGTTTCTTCTTCAACTTTAATAGGTTCAACTACTTAAACTTGAATGGGAGGATGATATTTAAACCCATTCTCCTTGGGGAGATCAACATGGGTAGCAAAAGATTCACACAAAGAAGCTACTATCTAAGAGTCAAGTCCATATTTAGTGCTAAAATCATGAAAAGTATTGGTGTCTATAAAGGTTTTAACACAATCAAAATTAAGGCTTATACGTGACTAATTACCTTCGTCAAGTTCCCAATCTTCAGAGTTGCATTTAATTCTTTCTAATAAGTCCCATTTGAATTCAATATCTTTTTCATAAAGGAACCAACACAAGAAGTGTCGAGCATGCATTGATCATTACGAGAGAGCTGAGAATAAAAATTCTAAATAATAATTTCTCTTGGGAGCTCATGATTGGGGCATGAATATAACATTGACTTAAGCATCCCCCAAGCTTGAGCGATTCTTTCAACTTCACGAGGCCAAAAATGATAAATATAATTCTTATCACGGTAAACCAGATGCATAGGATAAAACTTCTCATGAAATGCCAATTTCAATCGGTTGTAGTTGTTGGAATTATGCCCTAGAGGCAATAATAAATGTATAGTTATTATTATAATTCCTGTATCAAGATAATAGTTTATTATCCATGCTATAATTGTATTGAATGAAGACTCATTTACATGTGTGGATACATAGACAAAACACCGTCCCTAGCATGCCTCTAGTTGGCTAGCCAGTTGATCAATGATAGTCAGTGTCTTCTGATTATGAACAAGGTGTTGTTGCTTGATAACTGGATCACGTCATTGGGAGAATCACGTGATGGACTAGACCCAAACTAATAGATGTAGCATGTTGATCGTGTCATTTTGTTGCTACTGTTTTTCTGCGTGTCAAGTATTTATTCCTATGACCATGAGATCATATAACTCACTGACATCGGAGGAATGCTTTGTGTGTATCAAACGTCGCAACGTAACTGGGTGACTATAAAGATGCTCTACAGGTATCTCCGAAGGTGTTAGTTGAGTTAGTATGGATCAAGACTGGGATTTGTCACTCCGTGTGACGGAGAGGTATCTCGGGGCCCACTCGGTAATACAACATCACACACAAGCCTTGCAAGCAATGTAACTTAGTGTAAGTTGCGGGATCTTGTATTACGGAACGAGTAAAGAGACTTGCCGGTAAACGAGATTGAAATAGGTATGCGGATACTGACGATCGAATCTCGGGCAAGTAACATACCGAAGGACAAAGGGAATGACATACGGGATTATACGAATCCTTGGCACTGAGGTTCAAACGATAAGATCTTCGTAGAACATGTAGGATCCAATATGGGCATCCAGGTCCCGCTATTGGATATTGACCGAGGAGTCTCTCGGGTCATGTCTAAATAGTTCTCGAACCCGCAGGGTCTGCACACTTAAGGTTCGACGTTGTTTTATGCGTATTTGAGTTATATGGTTGGTTACCGAATGTTGTTCGGAGTCCCGGATGAGATCATGGACGTCACGAGGGTTTCCGGAATGGTCCGGAAACGAAGATTGATATATAGGATGACCTCATTTGATTACCGGAAGGTTTTCGGAGTTACCGGGAATGTACCGGGAATGACGAATGGGTTCCGGGAGTTCACCGGAGGGGGGGCAACCCACTCCGGGGAAGCCCATAGGCATTTGGGGGGGTCACACCAGCCCTTAGTGGGCTGGTGGGACAGCCCACCAATCCCCTATGCGCCAAGAAAGAAAAATCAAAGGAAAGAAAAAAAAAAGAGGAAGAAGTGGGAAGGGGGAAGGACTCCCTCCCACCAAACCAAGTAGGACTCGGTTTGGGGGGGGAGAGTCCTCCCCCCTGGCTCGGCCGACCCCTTGGGGATCCCTTGGACCCCAAGGCAAGGTCCCCCTCCCTCCTCCTATATATATGGGGCTTTTAGGGCAGATTTGAGACGACTTTCTCACGGCTGCCCGACCACATACCTCCATAGTTTTTCCTCTAGATCGCGTTTCTGCGGAGCTCGGGTGGAGCCCTGCTGAGACGAGATCATCACCAACCTCCGGAGCGCCATCACGCTGCCGGAGAACTCTTCTACCTCTCCGTCTCTCTTGCTGGATCAAGAAGGCCGAGATCATCGTCGAGCTGTACGTGTGCTGAACGCGGAGGTGCCGTCCGTTCGGTACTAGATCGTGGGACTGATCGCGGGATTGTTCGCGGGGCGGATCGAGGGACGTGAGGACGTTCCACTACATCAACCGCGTTCTCTAAACGCTTCTGCTGTACGATCTACAAGGGTATGTAGATCACTCATCCCCTCTCGTAGATGGACATCACCATGATAGGTCTTCGTGCGCGTAGGAAAATTTTTGTTTCCCATGCGACGTTCCCCAACAGTAGTTCCATGATCCAATATCATCGCATATCCTATACCATGTCAATGCCTTTCCCTTCAAATATAAAGGAAATACTTTCTTCTTGACATCATCCTCGGGAAGACGTGCAAGCCTAAATAATCTACAAACTTCATCCACAGAGATTAGATGCAAATCAGGATGTAGTGTTCCATCTCCTGCGTAAGGATTAGCTAGCAATTTTTCTATCATACCAGAAGGAATTTCATAATAAATATTTTCGGTAGGTGCAGCAGTTTGAGTTGAATTTCTTTGTGCTTCTGGTCGGGGTGAAGATACCCCAAACAAGCCCATCAAAGGATTAGTTTCCATAGTGACAAGTGATAGTAAGTTTCAACACAATATATATTTTTTTCCTTACCAAGTTCCACTCACCAAAGGCGCTTAACTCCCCGGCAACGGCGCCAGAAAAGAGCCTTGATGACCCAAAAGTGTAGGGGATCTATCATAGTACTTTCGATAAGTAAGAGTGTCGAACCGAACGAGGAACGGAAGGAAATGACAAGCAGTTCTCAATAAGGTACTCTGTGCAAGCACTAAAATTATCGGTAACATATAGTTTTTTGATAAGGTAATTCATCACGGGTAGCAAGTAACAAATGTAATAAAGGTGCAGCAAGGTGGTCCAATCCTTTTTGTACCAAAGGACAAGCCTGGGCAAACTCTTATATAAAGCAAAGCGCTCCCAAGGACACATGGGAATTACTGTCAAGCTAGTTTTCATCATGCTCATATGATTCACGTTTGTCACTTTGATAATTTGATATGTGGGTGGACCGGCGCTTGGGTGCTGCCCTTACTTGGACAAACCTCCCACTTATGATTAACCTCTCTCGCAAGCATCCGGAACTACGAAAGAAGAATTAAGATAAATCTAACCATAGCATGAAACATATGGATCCAAATCAGCCCCTTACGAAGCAACACATAAACAAGGGTTTAAGGTTCTATCACTCTAACAACCCATCATATACTTATTACTTCCCAATTCCTTCCTCTAGTCCCAAATAATGGTGAAGTCTCATGTAGTCGATGTAAACATGACACCACTACTGGAGAGACAACATACATCACATCAAAATATCGAACGAATACCAAATTCACATGATTACTTATAACAAGACTTATCCCATGTCCTCAGGAATAAATGTACTACTCACAAAGAAAATTGATGTTCATAATCAGAGGAGTATTTATGACACTTAAGTATCTGAACAAATAATCTTCCACCAAGTAAACCAACTAGCATCAAGTACAAGGAGTAATCAACACTACTAGCAACCCACAGGTACCAATCTGAGGTTTTGAGACAAAGATCGGATACAAGAGATGAACTAGGGATTGGAGAGGAGGTGGCGTTGATGGATATTGACCCCCTCACATTGAGAGGATCATTGGTGATGACGATGGCTTCGATTTCCCCCTCCCAGAGGGAAGTTTCCTCAACAGAAAAGCTCCGCCGGAGCCCTCGATTGGTTGTGCCGAAGTTCCGCCTCGAGACAGTGGCGCTTCATCCCGAAAGCTCCCTTCATATAGAATAATATGGGAGCCGGAGGCCTACCAGGGGGTCCACAAGCCACAGGGGCGCAACCAGGGGGCTAGGCCACGTTGTGCTGGCTTGTGGCCACCTGGTGGGTCCCCTGGCTTATTTCTTCCGCCCAAAAATTCTTATATATTCCAAAATAATTTCCCGTAAGTTTTCAGGACTTTTGGATCTGTGTAGAATAGGTCTGCAAGATTTTCTCCTTTTCCGGTCTAGAATTCCAACTACCGGCATTCTCCCTCTTCATTAAACCTTGTAAAATAAGAGAGAAAATGCATAAGTATTGTACCATAATGTGTATTAATAGCCCATAATGCAATAAATAACAATATAAAAGCATGATGCAAAATGCACGTATCATCTGGTGATGGTACAAACAATGGGTGAAGTATTAAGGTCTAAGATAGGATATAAAGGAGTCGGGATTAATATAAACAAAGTAGACTTCCTAGTAGATCTTATCATCCTGAAGTCGCAAGGCTTAGATATGATCCTTGGGATGGATTGGTTGACCAAGCACCAAGGCTTGTTGGACTGTGCCAAGAGGATTGTTACCATGACCAATAGCGAGGGAGTTGAAGTCAAGTATGTTCCTAGCCCCGCCTCCGCTCAAGCCCTGCAGGTTAATTGCCTCTCGGGAATTGAGTTGGACCAAGTGCCAGTGGTATGTGAATACCTGGATGTCTTTCCTGATGAACTGCTCGGAATGTCTCCTAACCGTGACATTGAGTTCATTATTGAGCAAATTCCCAGAGCAAGACCCATCTATAAGAAGCCCTATAGAATGGGGTTCAAAGAATTGGCTAAGTTAAAAAGGCAACTGATTGAGTAGCTCACCAAAGGATTTATTCACCCTAGTGCCTCTCCTTGGGGATCACCTATTATATTTGTGTCCAAGAGGGACAAAACTATCAGACTTGATATTGATTATTGTTCTCTCAATAAAGTCATGATAAAGAACAAGCATCCACTCCCCAAGATGGAAGAGCTATTTGGTCAGTTGAATGGTGCCAATGTGTTCTCTAAGATCGATCTCAGGTCCGGGTACTACCAATTGAAGATCAGACCCGAAGATATTCCGAAGACGGCATTTGTAACCAGGTATGTCCTGTATGAGTGCACGGTCATGTCATTTGGGTTAACCAATGCCCCAACCTACTTCATGTACCTCATGAAAAAAGTATTCATGGAGTATTTTGACAAGTTTCTCGTTGTCTTCATCGACGACACAATCATCTTCTCCAAGTCTGAAGAAGAACATGAGCAACACTTGAGGATGGTCCTGGACAAGCTTCGAGAGCACCAACTTTATGCCAAGTTCAGCAAGTGTGAATTCTAGCTACATGAAGTTGGATTCTTGGGTCATGTGATGACAACAGGAGGATTGTCGGTTGACCCTGCCAAGACTGAAGCCGTGACGAAGTGCCAACCTCCGACAAATGTGAAGGAAGTCACGAGCTTCCTCGGACTCACGAGGTACTACCACAAGTTCATTGGAGGATTCTCAAACATCGCCGAACCAATGAAGTTGCTCTTGAAGAAGGACAAGAAGTTTGAATTGACGCCGAAGTGTGAAGAAAGTTTCCAGGAGCTCAAGAAGAGATTGACAACGACCCCAGTTTTGGCCACCCCCGATATTCACAAGGAATTTGTGATATATTGTGATGCATCAAGGACGGGGCTTGGAGGTGTCCTGATGCAAGAAGGTAGAGTCGTGGCATATATCTCCAGATAGCTACCCCCTCATGAAGAGAACTACGCCGCTCATGATCTGCAGCTGGCAGCAGTAGTTCATGCCTTGAAGACATGGCAACATTACCTTCTGGGTAAGCGATGTCAGATATACATAGAACACAAGAGTTTGATGTATATTTTCACTCAAAATAAATTGAACATGAGGCAGCGAACATGGTTGGAGTTGATCAAAGATTACGACCTCAATGTCCAATACCACCCCGGAAAGGCCAATGCGGTAGTTGATTACTTGAGCAGGAAGGCTTGGTCCTTGAATGCTTTTGTCAAGGAAAGGTTACCTGCCTTGTACGAGGAGCTTGAAAGCTTCGGATTGGAGCTAGTCGCACTAGGATTTCTGGCCAACCTCGAAGCGAAGCTTACATTGATGGATGATATCGAGGAAGCTCTGATGGGTCACGAGAGTATCAAAGGTATCAAGAAGAAGATGAAGAAAGGCAAAGCCCCGGGATTTCCAGTGAATGAACAAGGAGTTGTATGGTTTGGGAATCGCATTTGTGTTCCCAACAAGGATGAGCTCAAGAACTTGATCTTGCAAGAAGCCCGTAAAACTCCGTATTCCATCCATCCTGGTGGAACCAGTATGTAGCAAGACCTCAAGGCAAGATTCTGGTGGAATGGCATGACGAGAGAGATAGCTTCTTATGTAACTAAGTGTGTGGTATGCCAAAGGGTCAAAGCTGAACATCAGCGACCCGCTAGACTGTTACAGCCTCTCAAAGTTCCAGAATGGAAGTGGGACAAGGTCGGGATGGACTTCATCACCGATCGGCCCAAATCAAGCAAGGGACATGATTCCATTTGGGTCATTGTCGATCACCTTACAAAGATAGACCACTTCATTCCTGTAAAGACCTCATATGATGGGCACAAGCTAGCCAGTCTCTATGTCGAGCGTATTGTGAGCCTCCACGGAGTTCCTAAGGAGACCGTGTCAGATCGAGGTACTCTGTTTACCTCGAGATTTCGGATGCAGTTGCAAGGAGCCATGGGAACCAAGCTTTCTTTCAGCCCTGCCTTTCACCCTCAAACAAGCAGACAAACAGAATGACTAAATCAGATACTCGAGGGCATGCTCCGTGTCTGTGTTTTGGCATATGGAGCCAAGTGGGAGGATTATTTTCCCTTTGTCGAGTTCTCCTACAATAACTGCTACCTGTCCAGTCTGCAAATGGCACCATTTGAGGTGTTCTATGGACACAATTGTCGCACTCCCCTCATCTGGTCCGAGACCGGAGAAGGGCTAATCTTCAGACCAGATATTCTCCATGAAGTCGAAAAGCAAGTTCAAATCCTCAAGGAACATCTAGAGACCTCCAAGTCAAGGAGGAAGAGCTACACCGACTCACAATGCCGAGAGGTGGACCTCAGCACCGGAGACTATGTATACCTCCGCGTCATGCCTTTCAAAGGAATCAAGTGTTTCCATGCTAAGGGGAAGCTTGCACCAAGATATATTGTCCCCTTCAAGATCACCGCAAGGCAAGGATAAGTTGCTTACCACCAGGAGCTACCATCCGAGCTTTTGGATGTGCACAAAGTCTTCCACGTGTCACAACTCCCGAAGTGCCTCCAAGTTCCCAACTGTCCGGACCTCTACAAGGATGTCGATCATCACGCCATCGACCTTCAGCCAGACCTCACTTGTCGTGAGAGACAAATCCGCATCTTGGAAGAAGTCGAGCATTGCACCCGAACCCGCACCATCAAGCACTTCAAGATCCAGTGGAGCAACCACACCGAATCAGAAGCAACATGGGAGCGTGAACACTACCTTAGATCTGAGTTTCCTTATCTTTTTAGCGTTTAGCCTAGGAATCTCGGGGACGAGATTCTTGTAAGGGGGATAGATCTATCACACCTTGTGTTTTTACCACTTTGGCAAATTGTGTTTTCACAAAATTTGGAACCCATTAAATCTTTTTGAGTGCTTGTGATGGTTGGTTTGATTTCAACTTGCTTGTGTGATTGATTGTGTTTCAAATCACCAAAATGATTCTTCCCTCTAAAACTCCTCTACTTGACCCCAGACCCTTGCCCAATGACCATGCCATGTGTATAGGACCAGAAACTATTTTTATAAATTATTATTTCCAAAAAGGGCATTTACTTATTTAAAGGTCCAAAACCCCATCATTTGGGATTTGTACTACAAGTCCTTAATTTAGGAGGGATGTTTTACCGCAAAGATTTTATTTTGACTATATTATAAAAAGACTTCCGAAAACCACAAAATAATTATATTAAAAGTTATTTTCCTATTTTATTTAAATACCTTTTTGTGAGGCCGGAAATGATCTTTTGTGGGTAAAAATTATTTTGTTGCTTTAAAAATATTTGAGAAAATTTAGGGAAACTGAGTGGACATATATTTTCCATACATATGAGTTTCAACACATGGTCATGGTCAACATATTGGACAAAACCCCTCAAAACCCTTTCTCCCTATTTCAAGCTTTTGAAATATTTCCATACGAAATATTTTTAATAAATTCCAAGAAAGTTCTAGCAAGTCACACATGATATATGTAGTGACCCTGCAAAATTTCATCTCAATCCAAGTTGATTTGGTTCACCTAAGAACCCCAAAACCCTTCGTGTCCATAACCAAATTTGAGCAACTTTATATTGCCAAGCTTATCCAATTGATTCCAAGTTTAAGAGAGGTGATCTAGACCCCAAGTAAGGATGCTACACCAAGTTGTGAATTTGTGGGAGTTGATTTGGTCACCAAAGTCAACAGCAATTTGATTTTGTCTATTTTTTGGGAATTTCATGTTTACATTGCCAACTTTGCTCAAATGAGCCGAAACTTGGTGAACGATCTTGGTTTTGACCATAATTAAATCCTATTACCTTTCACAACAACTGGGAAAAGGTAACTTTCCCAAACAATCATCAAACACCTTGTGGTAGTTTGGTAAAGTGGCTTATTTCGCCCCTTTTCCTCATCCGCTTCACTTCAAATGTCTACCACATCTTGTGTGGTGCTCTTTTACCCCAGTAAGTCTCCCACGGCCACAACTCCATTATTGATGGGGTAAAACCCACATTTCCCCTTGTGGACAGTAGGATTCCATCTCTCTCTCCACTCCTCTCTCCCTGTGATAGCCCCCAGAGTGCCTCATACCTATTTCCCCCTTGTTTACTCCCCCCTTCAGATTTTGGACATGGGTGGACACGTGAGAGAGCGTCAGTGATGCAATGATGCCGGCCAAAACCGTGCTTTGGAGAATACCAGAGAGCATCAGAGGTTTGACCTCGCTCTCCTGCCTGTTTCTGACCGCCTCGAGCCCTCCCCTCGTGCCACTCGATGTGCATGGATGTCCGGGCTTGTCGGCCCCCTCTTCTCTCTCCCTACAACGCCCGTTGCCACACGCGACCAAGCGCCACCTAGTTCGGCCAACCAGCAGCCTCGCACGCATGCGCCTCCCCTCTCTCTTTCTTCCTCGCCGAGGCGTAGACCACGCCCAGAAACACCTCAAGCGCCTCCCCTCGAGCCCCCATGCCCACTGGCCTCGGTCACGGCCTCGTCGGTGCACCAAGGAATGATGGACCATGGGCAGCCAATTTAAGGCCACCTCGGGTCACTCTCTCCCCTCTAATCGATCTCCCCTCCACCCAATCGAACACCCGCTCCTCCTATTTCCCCTCTCGGAGCCCCAGTGCACGGGATCGAGCTCGACGACGCCGCTTCGGGCCACCGCCGATCTCATGTAGGGTGTCACTCTGGCCTCTCTCTGTCTCCCTCTTTGGAACCGCCACATGTTGCTAATGTGTTTCCCTCTTTCCCCAGAGATTTTTGCAGCTTCTAGCACCAACTCCGATCACCTCTCGAAGCTCCTCTTCCGTGGGTGCTCATCGCCGGCGAGCCACGGCACATCCGGCCTCCCTTCGACCTCCACCCGAACGGCAGGTCCTCCCTGAATTGAGCCCCACCGCTAGCTCACCCTGCCGCCATCGAAATCATCGCTCGTGGGGCCCGGTCATCAGGCACTGCCCTACCCCTCCTTGCTCCCGCCTCCCCCTCTGTGTCGCTAGCCACTAGTTTCCGCGTACTAGGTTCAAACCTAATGGCCCGCGCGCCGCGCCGCGCATCTCCTGGGCTAGCTTCGCTAGATGAGCCGGTTTGGCCAGCAACCTCTCGCCCACAAGTCATAGGGCCTTTTTCCCTTTTTCTTTTTGCTCTGTTTCGCAAAAATTCCATAGAAAAAAATATTCATCCAAATCAAATTATTATTCCACCACAAATATAGTAATAATGCCACCACAAAGATGACACTTGATCTGAGTCAGACGACTTGGTATGGGAAATGGACGTGGGACGTTCAACCGCTGCTTATGATGATAACTATAACTTGTTCATATCGATATCTGTGACATCTAGATGCAAGGTTTAACAAGATTGATCATGTCATTGCACTAAAAAATTAGCTTTCCGCAAATTTACCTACTTAGTGTTATATCATGCATTGTTATTGCCTTGTTCCACATCATGGGTTGCTTGCGAGTACATTGAAAGTACTCATTGGCTTTCCACTGGTTATTTATTTGGGCAGGCATGGAAGAGCAGGAATATGGAGAAGAGTTCGTTGAAGACGAATACGCGAACTAGGATGCTTCCCAGTCATAATGCATGTAGGTTTATGGCAGATGGCTCGGGTTCAAGCTTTCGATCAAGATTTGTGCTGCTAGTTATGTTTGATGTGTCGGCCTTCAAGGCCCTCTCTATATAAAACTTGACCTTAATATTCTCTATTTGAATCAGATGGTATGTATGGATGTAAGACTCATGTATTCAGCTTTTGTGTGTTTAGTGAGCATTGATCTCTGGGATCACTTACACGTGCATTCGGTGATCACGACTTACAAGTATGGGTCACCACAAGGGGGCTAGTTGGGCTATAGTTGGGTTGTGTAGATGGCATGGGCTGATAGAAGAGAGGGAATTTGAGGCCCGTAGTAGGTTTTTGAAACACCAAAAATGTCCGACAAAATAATCGATGACCATGCCGCTACGGTCGACCGTTCGGGTATCAAACGTACTCCGATCGCGACGAATTTGGCAGGTGGCCTTACCTACACTATAATATGACCGCACACCAACTTTCAACCCAATCCGAGAAGTTTTGTGCACACTTTTCAAAACAAGAATTAAATGATGCCACACACACGTGCGTGTGTGGTTGGTCCCGAAATGGTCAAGGAAAAAACGGATAGAACCGACAATGAATAACTGATGCAAGCTTGAAAAATGACGACATCGAAGTGCTGATGCAATGTGGATTATCCGCATGATGCAATGATGAATTGAGACAACCACACAAATCACATGACAACAATGGAATAAAAGGGGAATCTTCCGGAGCATCGGTTTCGGGCTGTTACAACTCTCCTACACTAACAAGAGATCTCGCACCGAGATCTTCGAATGAAAGGGGGAAGAGAAAGAAGAAAGGATGAGGTAAAACATAGTTGCTTCTTGAGAAACAAGTGAACCCAGTGAATCTTGAACGTCGCAAAGAGATGTTAAATGACATGAGGAACAAGCAAGAGTACAAAAGAAATTTTGGTAGCAGTTCAGTAGGAAATAGAGGGAAAATTTGATAAGACGGAAAGTTCTTGAATACATTTCACAACACTCCGGCTAAATGGACAAAGAAGGAAAGAACACAATCTTGAAAAACCGACATGAAGGTCGAAGAGAACAACACCACAACAACTCCGGAACAAGAGAATATTAGCTAGATCAATAGAAAGGAAAGAACAGACAAGAAAATGACAACTTGCACACAGTTGAATTTGAGAAGCATCCTTACAATAAGAACTGAATGGAGTTTTCGGAAAATAAACAACGAAAAGAACAATATTGTTGTGGGCTTAAGGAAAGCATCTCAAAATTATGAGCTCGCCATCAGCCACTAACGGAAACAGAGATTGCTGGGGAGCAACTAGAGATGCAATACTTCTTTCACCAATAGGATACATTGAGAACTTTGATCAACGATACTCACCCTAATAGAAAAATCCTTAGAAAGATTTATGTGAATCTACCAAGATAGCTCAACGAAGAAATCATGAGTTGAAAATATCTCATGACAGAAAAAGTTGGTGGGTTTAAATATCTCCTTTTAGAAACAAATTCTCTTTGAGACTTCATGAATCAAGAATGCTATAACACCACCTCAAAAGAAAATGGAGCAATAATTCACTTTGAAATGCAAAAGAAAGAATGCTTGAGTTTCTCTAACAAGAAACTTTAAGAACACCTTGAGAATGAATTAAATCCTTGAAGAACTACCGTGAAGAACCTCCGTATACAAAATAATGATAAAACAATATGAAGGATGAAAAAGAACAAGATTGAGGCCTTGCCATGATTAGATGAAGCTTTACAAGAGATGATTGAGAAAATTTGAACTCTCGAAAGACAAGATAGATAACTTAGAATCGTGAATTTGATATCATGAGCCACTCCAAAAGGAGAATTGAAATCATCTCAAGGAGAAAGAATAAGAATTATGTTATGCTCATCCTTCATCAAGTTAAAATCATGAAAAGCAACAGATTTGCATACCACCTTTTCTTCTTGAATGATTGAAGAGAGAGAGAGATAAAGCACAAAGTTGAAGAAGTCTTGGAAGAAACACCGGTAAGAATTTTCAATGAAAGAGGATAATGCAAATGAACCGGGCTACATGAGGACAAAGATAGCATGATTTGATTAGAGAATGCTTGAATGAGCCACCGATAAAAAATCAGAAATGCATGAGGATACCAAGATTGAATGGAGATACTTGAGAACAAAGAGACTATGATCTGGATAATAGAAAACTTGAATGACGCACCAAAATAATTGAGATACGAACAAAGGAACAACAATTGAGAAGAATTAAAGAACGAAAGCTGAAAGGTGAGAACCAAGAAATATTCTGAAATAAAGGCCTTCGAAGGCTCGAGAAATGAACACAACACTGAAATGCACCGGATAGATATGGAAGGAATTTCTCGTGATAAAAAACAATTGAAGAAAATAGCACGAAGAAAGAGATATAATCCATCGGTACAAATTAAGAACTTTATGAGGTGAGAACCTCGAAATAATTGAAAGGATTGAATGAAAACATGAATCTTCTTAGATTTCTTCAAAACTCTGGGTAGCACTACTGGAATTGAGAAATTTGCCGTCTGCCTTGCCTTTGCCGTCTGCTGACGCATGGCAAAGATACTCTTTGCCGTCAGCTGGCACAATGCGGACGACAAAGAGGTGGCAGATGGATAAGAATGCTAGAGAGGGATGATCGAACAAGAGGTGCTTGGATAAGAATTTCTAAAATGGGAAAACATTAACAAATGAAAACGCTATGATGAACACCTACGGCTTGAATTGAATTCACCGGAGAAGAAAACAAGAATGAATAATCATGAAAAGAAATAAGAGATTGATCTTGCAATTATTGAAACTAGTCATACACCCGTGCACCTCCACGGGCTAGTAATTGTAAGTAATAGAACAACTTTGATTCATCCTAAAATAAGAAACTACAAATAAGTAATAGAATGTTACATAATTGTGGTTTAGTATTTGTAATATGTTTTATTATGTGCCTAAGATAAGCATTTGATTCCATTTTGCTTCAAGATTGTGGCAAAAGCCACAACAAAATCTTAGTAAGTATACGAACATACTCCAAATTAGAGCTGAATCCTAAACACTTATATATATAAAATGTATGTAACTAAATTATATGTAAAAGTATAAACATGCCTAACGAACGATTATTTCATTTTTTTATGTCTATGAATGGAACACATTACATGTCATCTTTGAATTTTGCAATGTATATACCACAAAAAGAACTTTAAAAATAGATTCATTTCATCAATAGTAATTTACCACTTTTTTGTGGTGTAGAATAGTGTCTCCACTTCACATGGTTGGAAAACACACGTGGAAAGTTTGTCACCATTTGAGTTATTTCAACTCGGCAAACTGGTATTTTCCACTTAAATATTATTCTTTTATTTTTTTCTACTTAATGCGTCTTGGATGTATGAAGTTGTGGCCATCTAAAATTATTACATATCTATTTGCAATGGTCTAAAGGAAGTCCAACCATTTTTTAGTTATAGTACCTTTAAGATACAGGGACTCTCAAAAGGGGAGTACTAGGCGCCGGCGCGCCGGGGCTTGCGCGAGCGCTAGCGCCGGTCGCAGGCTGACCGCCTGATCTGCACGGGGAACCGTCAGATCTTTCCATGCAACATTTTTATCTTCATGCAACAAATTTCGACGCTATGCAGCATTTTTCGCAACGGTTGCAACAAAAAAATTAATTATAGCAAAAAAAATATCTACATGATCGTAGAAAAAAACCGAAGAAGATGATGCGTGGTAGCAAAAGTTAAACGCCGGTTGTAGAAAAAATCTACGTGACGTGTATGCAATTTTTTCAATGAACGGTTGCAGCAAAAAATAATGCCGGTTGTAGCAAAAAATAACACGATTGTAGCAAAAGTCAAAACGCCGGTTGTAGCAAAATTTCAACGAACTCGAGTTACAACCAAACGTATATGCAACTTTTTTACTGTAGATATCTAGTAAATAAAAAACGCTTGTAGCAAATATTAACGCTGGTTGCAACAAATTTGCAAAAAAAAAAGCTACATGTAAAACGTTTGTAACAAAAAAATACACGATTTTTACGAAAAAATGCTGCATACACCTGCGAGCGAGCGTGACCCACGCGCGATCGGCCGAACTATTCGGCGGGGCGTCGGGGGAAACGTTTCGCCTCTCAAAATGCATACACACGTACATGTTTTTCTAATTGACATACGCGTACATGTCTGGTGAGCTTGAAGTCCATGCACGCACGGTTGACATTGGTCTAGACCGGCGCCAGCGGAGGGGAGGAATGTCAGGCTATAGAACCAACATGGAGGGGAGATCTGTAGATTCTACTTTATGTTTTTTCAGTTGGCCTACCCTCGTTGTGATGAAAGGAAAATAAAATTTATGTACATATTTTTTCATTTGACGGGAAGCCTGCAGGCAGATGGCCAAGGCAGTCCAAGCCTCCAAGGTTGATGGGGTGATCCTATTTTCTATAATAAGGAATATAATGTAGAGTCAAAAGTCTATAAACATAAAAGATATCTCTAAAAAAGGAAAACTATAGTATGACTCGTATCTCCTAAGGACTCTAATTCTTGTGGCCATACGAAAGAGATCCTTTTAATCGGGTAAATCGACTATGACTTTTAGTCATCTTGGACTCGAAACTTTCCGTAGATCGGACTATTTATTTTTGTCTTAATCTCAGATGTGCAATTAAAATACAACGGTTATTATTGTCAACTTTCTAGGATCAATATTGTCGTGGTTTTGTCACGACATATGTCCTCGTGCAAAGACTTAGGTGTGAGGCCATCACAACTATGTGGCGGCTTGGGAGTGGTTGGTTGGAATCGGGAGACACGAGTTTACACAGTTTTGGCCGCTCAAACGGAGGTAAAAGCCTACGTCCTTCTTGTGTTTCATAGATGAAGATGATGATCTTGATTACAAGGGTGTGAAATCGCTACCTCTAATCTCGAGGGTGTCTAATCTGTCCATCTCCCATGACTTGTGTATCTAAGACCTGTCTATTGAGACGTCTAAAAACCTGACCCTCTTGGGGTGTCCCGCCCCTCCTTATATAAGCTAAAGGGGCGGGTTACATGTAACACCCTGGTTTTCGCTCATGTTTTTTTCCCTTTGCGGGATTTGGCTCCCGTCTTTTTTCTCGATGTTATCAGATTTCTCTAGCTCTTAGGTATGTGAAGGTGGTCATCTAGCCTTACCTTCCCTATCCAACCAGAAATTCATCCCTTTCCAACCTTGACACCCAAGAACTTTGGTTCGGGGTTTTGTTGTCAAAACCCTACCTTCGGATTTGCCGGAAGGGAAACCCTATTTCTTCCAGTTACAAAGGAACCCAAACTTCCTTTGATCTTTTGACCCCCAAACTTTTCCAGTGATCATCCTTCATCTTTAAACCCAGGATATGCAAAAATATTGCCAAATCATTTTCAATATTTTTCATCTATAATTAATTCCTTTTTCTGCCAGTTAAAGGAATTAAATCCAGGAAAATATCCATCCATCTCGAGAGTTCATGAAAACTTGTGGAGATATTCTTTGTGATCATTTTCAGCTCCCACAAAAATATTGGACATAATTAAATAAGTGAAATTTACTTTCCTATTTAATGACAATATTGCATTTTGGGAACTTTCTTAAGAAACTACCATCTTGGTAGCCAGGAAAAATCCCAAATAATTTGTGAAGCTTCTCGTACCCATATCTTCCCCGTTTCCATCAAGAACCCAAGTTCCATAGTTCAAAGTTTGAACACAACATCAATTTGCAAATTCTGTCCAATTGGGCAATCTGCAAAGGAAGTGCTTGAACCCTTGATCTATTTGAGTTGAAATTTTTCATGGTGACTAACATTGATAAATCACTCATGGAAACCAAAGACCGGCTCAATACCTCTATCCTTTCATCCTTAGTATTTTTCTCAAGTTTCTCTCCATTTGGAAGTGCTTTGAAGGAAATACCACGTTGGCATTTCCAAATGAGCTGAAACTTTTCCAGTAGCTCCATATACTCAAATCATTGCTCTCCACCAAATGTCAGCCCAATTCATTTAGCTATTGTTGCCCAGCATCATTATTTTCAGTTGTGTCCAGCCTGCCAGTTTGTAAGGGGAGTGATAGCTATGTTGGTCTAACTAGCAAAATAGCCCGTGCGTTGCAACGGGAGAAAAAAATACCACACGCTTTTAATTTTTTTATAATTATTTTGATTTAATAAAATAATAAGCTAACTAACTAATGTAGTTAGTCCTATCCTATTTTGTTGAGAAATCAACCCGTCCATTGTTATTCCACCATAATGAGAAATTGAAGCGCGGGTTGAATAACAAAATTACACGGGCTTTTTTATAAAAATGGCGCGGTGGGCTTTCCGGCGGAAGCAATAGCCGCTTTATTATTAGGTATAGATTGAGGTGAAATTTTGTGTACGGAGTGACCTCAGTAGATCATGGCTCCACCCCAAAAATCAGCCACTTTCACCAAGCCAATATTCTCAAGAAACGTGCAAACACCTTCCTGTCAGAAGCTGTTTCTGCAAGTTTCTCCCACCCTAGAGCCCTCCAGTTGATACTACCCACATCTTTTATCTATTTGAGCAGTGAGGGACTTGTTTGGCAAGGTGTGAGGAGCAGTAGCATGCAGAGAATATAGCACACGTGGTGACCATGCTGAGAGTAGGCCAACTACGCGCCCTGTGCACTGGCAGTGTTCGATCTCGTCGGACCGGCCAGCTCAGGCCACCATGGCTTGTCCCCGCATGCCGTCACCAACGTCGATCATGGTGGCCGGAGCCACCGACGACCGTCACCAACGTCGATCCCCTCCCCGGCTCTTTGTTTTGCCACGAGGAGGGAGGAGGAAGAAGAAGGAGGCGGGAGGAGAGAGAGAGAGGGACCCGACAGGCGGGCCCCGATCCCACCTGTTGGCGAGAGAAGGCACGGTCCCCGCATAATATTGATAATATTGGTTTCAACATCTATGGGAGTACCTGAGATATAATGTTTGATTCTCTGTCCATTTACCAAATTCGGATTTGTATCTTTGGCGTTGTTGATCTTATTGGCACCGGAGTGATATACTTCCTCGATAGTGTAGGGTCCTTCCCATTTAGAGAGGAGTTTTCATGCAAAAAACCTTAAACAAGAGTTGTATACCAAGACATGGTCACCTACATTGAATTCACGCTTTTGTATCCTTCTATCATGCCATCTCTTAACCTTTTCTGAAAACAACTTGGCATTCTCGTAGGTACGAGTTCTCCATTAATCAAGTGAGCTAATTTCAAATAAACTCTTCTCACCAGCAAGTTTGAAATCATAGTTGAGCTCTTGAATTGCCCAATAGGCTTTATGTTCTAGCTTTAGAGGTAAGTGACATGCTTTACCATAAACCATTTTCTACGGAGACATACCCATAGGATTTTTGTAAGCGGTTCTATAAGCCCATAATGCATCGTCATGTTTCTTAGACAAATTATTTCTAGATCTATTAATGGCCTTTTGCAAAATCAATTTAATTTTTGTATTGCTCAATTCTACTTGACAACTAGAGTGAGGATGATAAGGAGATGCAATTCTATGATTAACATCATACTTGGCAAGCAATTTGCGGAAAGCACCATGAATAAAGTGTGAACCACCATCAGTCATTAAATATCTAGGGACTTCAAATCTAGGGAAAATAACTTCTTTCATCATTTTAATTGAGGTTTTATGATCAACACTGCTAGATGGAATAACTTCTACCCAATTAGTAACATAATCAACAACAACTAGAATGTGAGTATACCCGTTAGACTTTGGAAAAGGTCCCATATAATCGAAATCCCAAACATCAAATGGTTCAATAACAAGAGAATAATTCATAGGCATTTCCCGACGTCTACTAATATTACCAATTATTTAACATTCATGGCAAGACAAGACAAACTTACGAGAATCCTTAAAGTGAGTAGGCCAACGAAAACCAGATTGTAATACCTTGTGTGCAGTTCTATCTCCAGTGTGGTGTCTTCCATAGGCCTCAGAGTGACACTTGTATAGGATCTGTCCTTGTTCACGCTCAGGTACACAACGTCTAATAATACCATCTACTCCTTGTTTATAAAGGTGTAGATCGTTCCAAAAGTAATGTCTTAAGTCATAGATGATTTTTTTCATTTGTTGGTATGTGAAGCTGGGTGGTATAAATTTAGCAACAATGTAATTATCACAATCATCATACTAAGGAGCATTGCACGAATCATTTATTATAGCTAATTGTTCATCAGGAAATTTATCATCAATTGGTTGTGGGTCATCAAGAACATTCTGTAGTCTAGACAAGTTAACTTCTATGGGATTATCAACACCCTTTCTATCAATAATATGCAAATTAAATTCTTGTAGCAGAAGAACCCATCTAATAAGTCTAGGTTTATCATCTTTATTTTACATAAGGTACTTCATAGAAGCATGCTCAGAGTGAACAATTACTTCAGAATCAACAATATAAGGTCTAAACTTATCACAAGCAAACACGACTGCTAAAAAATTCATTTTCAGTGGTAGCGTAATTTCTTTGAGCACTGTCTAGATTTTTACTATCATAATGGATAACATTTAATTTCTTATCAACTCTTTGACCTAGAACAGCACCAACAACATAATCACTAGTATCACACATAATTTCAAAGTGTACGTTCCAATCAGGTGGTTCGACAATAGGTGCAGTGATCAAGGCTCTCTTAAGAATTTCAAAAGCTTCTACACAATCATCATCAACAACAAATGGAACATCTTTTTGTAAAAGATTAGTGAGAGACTTAGAAATTTTAGAGAAGTCTTTAATAAACCTCCTATAAAAACCAGCATGACCAGGGAAACTTCTTATACTTTAATATCTTTTGGACATGGCATTTTTTCAATAGCATCAACTTTAGCTTTATCAACTTTTAAAGTGTGTGATATCGACTAGAGGGGGGTGAATAGGGATATTTAGAATTTCATCACTGAGGAAATTCCTTTTGAGGAAATTCTTCACTAATGACTAACTTGCATCGGAAACAACAAAGGATCAGGGGTGCAAAGTATCACTGCAGCAGTTTTCAAGATGAGGAATATGAAAAACAGTTTGCACAGTACGCATGCATAGAGAAAGCAGGTGAGGATTAACTCGCGTGAAGAATTTGAGGTTGAGCAAATTCTTCAAACAGTGACAATGAAAATCTTCAACATACAATATTGAGGAATTGAAAGAATTGAAGAAATAGAACCCGTATCAGAGTGCAAACATTGGTTGATGACCCAGTTCCAGCTGCTGTAACAGTTGTATGTCTCGTTTGGAGCGGATTGGTATGGAAACCAAAAGACACACAGTCCCGAGACACACAGTCCCTACCACATTATACTTGAGCTAAGGACACACATTCCTCGCCCAACACTCGTGGTAAGTCTTCAGGGCAGACTTCCAAACCCTCACAAACTTGGTCACCCGGTGATCCACAATTGACTGCTGGATTGCTCTAGACCATGACGCCTAATCGTCTGGAGGATGCACAATCCTTAATGGTGAAAGGCTTCAGTCCCACACAGGAAAAAAATCTTAAGTGATGCTCAATAACTTGTTTTTGGTTTGTGGTTTGGTCTTTGGGGTATTTCCTCACTGATGATTTACTCTCGAAGACTCTGAGGAATTTGGGTTGCTCTAAATGACAAGTGTCAGTTTCTCATGGAGCAGCCAACCAGCTAATGGTTGTGGGGGCGGCAATTTATAGCCTGGGAGCATCCCGACATGATTTGACATCAATGCCCTTAAATAATATGACCGTTGGTGTGGATTAGATCGGTGATGTGGCGCGAATTGCGGCAACGGTCGGGACCCTCAACTATGGGAGTCCTGATGTCTCTCATATTCCTCACTTGAGGCTTTTGGTAGGATTAGGCTTGAGTTGAGCATCATGAGGAAATTCATTCCAAAGTGTTACCTCGACCCCCTTTAACAGTACGGTGTTCCTATGACTCAAGAATGAAGAAAATGAAACAGAAATAATAAATCTTCACGCTTCAAAGTCTTCGGATTGCTTTTCTTCAGGACACACTAAATTCCTCATCTTCAATATCTTCATGAGGAATATCAATTTCATCGCAATTTCTTCGCGATCAAAGTCTTCAGCAAAAGACCAATTTCTTCAGCCGAAGATCTACATTTTTAGGGGTCGATATTCATCGAATATTTTAAACTCCTCAGGGACTTATAGATCCTGTGTACACTCAGGAACACATTAGATACTTAACCTATAAGTCTTCAAACCACCAAAATCACTAAGGGGCAATAGATCCACGTACAATCTCCCCCTTTTTGGTGGTTGATGACAATTAGGTTAAGTTTTCAACGGGGATAAAAATATGAAGTGTAAATACTCATTTGAGGAATTTGAAATCAAGATACAGAGAAACTACCCCTGAAGATGTGCATATCTTGAGGATTTTGACATTCACTGCAAATGCACATTGATGATTTATATCATAGAGATCTCCCCCTGAGTCTTGTAAATCATGTATACATATGACATATAATATGAAAAATTTGAGAATGCATGATGATAAATGGCATCTGACGAATTTCAGCATGCGTGCATAAATATTTTGAGGAATAAGCATGCGCAGAAAAACGTTAAAAACGTCAGAGTACCATCGGGCTTAAGTTACAACTCATTACATAAAACACTTCAGAAGAGCCAAGAGTTTGTAAATTAATAAAGTTCATAAGCCCCAAAATATATCCCGCGTGATGACTAACTATCAGATTTCTTCCCCTTTGTCATCAAGTGACGAAAAGGGACAAAACTGAGGACTAACGCCCCTTAAAGACTTTCACTTCTTGGCTGATGAAGAAGACTGATACGTATCCAACGTATTTATAATTTTTGATGGTTCCATGCTATTATATTGTCAACTTTGGATGTTTTATATGCATGAATATGCTATTTTATATCTTTTTTGGGACTAACCTATTAACTCAGTGCCAAGTGCCAGTTTCTGTTTTCTCCGTGTTTTTGGCCCATTTTCACACGGAGTCCAAATGGAATGAAACTTTAGATAATTTTTTTGGACCAAAAGAGACCCCTGAAGCTTTGGGAGAAGGCCAGATGGGCCACGAGGGAGTCACAAGCCCTCACTCCGCCACCACCACCCCCCTCGGTGGTGGTGCGCAGGCTTGTGACCTCCTCGTGGGCCCAACTGACGCAATTCCACCGCCATAAATTCCTATAAATTGAAAAACCCCCCAGAAAGAAACCTAGATCGGGAGTTCCGCCGCCGCAAGCCTCTGTAGCCACCAAAAACCAATCTGGATCCCGTTCCAGCACCGTGCCGGAGGGGGAATCCATCTCCGGTGGCCATCTTCATCATCCCGGCGATCTCCATGACGAGGAGGGAGTAGTTCTCCCTCGGGGCTGAGGGTATGTACCAGTAGCTATGTGTTTGATCTCTCTCTCTCTTGTTCTTGAGATGTCTTGATCTCGATGTACCATGGGCTTTGTTTCTATAGTTGGATCTTATGATGTTCTTCCCCATCTCCCTCTTGTAATGAATTGAGTTTCCCCTTTGGAATTTTCTTATCGGATTGAGTCTTTGAGAACACTTGATGTATGTCTTGCATGTGTCTATCTGCTGTGATCAACTTGCGGGTTTGTGACAATTGGGAACCTATGCATATGGGTTGGCACACGTGGATTCATGTGAGTACTTGATGTATGTTTTGGTGATCAACTTGCAGGTTCGTGACATTGGGAAACTATGCACAGGGGTTGGCACACGTTTTGACTCTCTGGTAGAAACTTTGAGGCACTCTTTGAAGTTCTATGTGTTGGTTGAATTGTTGGAAATATGCCCTAGAGGCAATAATAAATTAGTTATTATTATATTTCTTAGTTCATGATAATCGTTTATTATCCATGCTATAATTGTATTGATTGGAAACACAATACTTGTGTGGATACATAAACAAAACACTGTCCCTAGTAAGCCTTTAGTTGACTAGCTCGTTGATCAAAGATGGTCAAGGTTTCCTGGCCATAGGCAAGTGTTGTCACTTGATAACGGGATCACATCATTAGGAGAATCATGTGATGGACTAGACCCAAACTAATAGACCTAGCATGTTGATCGTGTCATTTTGTTGCTACTGTTTTCTGCGTGTCAAGTATTTGTTCCTATGACCATGAGATCATATAACTCACTAACACCGGAGGAATGCTTTGTGTGTATCAAACGTCGCAACGTAACTAGGTGACTATAAAGATGCTCTACAGGTATCTCCGAAGGTGTTCGTTGAGTTAGTATGGATCGAGACTGGGATTTGTCACTCCGTAAGACGGAGAGGTATCTCGGGGCCCACTCGATAATACAACATCACACACAAGCCTTGCAAGCAATGTGACTTAGCGTAAGTTGCAGGATCTTGTATTACGGAACGAGTAAAGAGACTTGCCGGTAAAAGAGATTGAAATAGGTATGCGGATACTGACGATCGAATCTCGGGCAAGTAACATACCGAAGGACAAAGGGAATGACATACGGGATTATATGAATCCTTGGCACTGAGGTTCAAACGATAAGATCTTCATAGAATATGTAGGATCCAATATGGGCATCTAGGTCCCGCTATTGGATATTGACCGAGGAGTCTCTCGGGTCATGTCTACATAGTTCTCGAACCCGCAGGGTCTGCACACTTAAGGTTCGACGTTGTTTTATGCGTATTTGAGTTATATGGTTGGTTACTGAATGTTGTTCGGAGTCCCGGATGAGATCACGGACATCACGAGGATTTCCGGAATGGTCCGGAAACGAAGATTTATATATAGGATGACCTCATTTGATTACTGGAAGGTTTTCGGAGTTACCGGGAATGACGAATGGGTTCCGGGAGTTCACCGGGGGGGGGGGGGGGCAACCCACCCCGGGGAAGCCCATAGGCCTTGGGGGTGGTGCACCAGCCCTTAGTGGGCTGGTGGGACAGCCCAAAAGAGCCCTATGCGCATTCGAAGAAAAAATCAAAGAGAAAAGGAAAAAAAAGAAGGAGGTGGGAAAGGGAAGAAGGACTCCACCTTCCAAACCAAGTAGATTTCGGTTTCGGAGGAGGAGACCTTCCCCCTTGGCTCGGCCGACCCCCTTGGGAGTCCTTGGACCCCAAGGCAAGTCTCCCCCCTCCTCCTCCTATATATAGTGGGGTTTTATGGCTGATTTGAGACAACTTTGCCACGGCAGCCCGACCACATATCTCCACGGTTTTACCTCTAGATCGCGTTTGTGCAGAGCTCGGGCGGAGCCCTGCTGAGACAAGATCATCACCAACCTCTGGAGCGCCGTCACGCTGCCGGAGAACTCTTCTACCTCTCCGTCTCTCTTGTTGGATCAAGAAGGCCGAGATCATCGTCGAGCTATACGTGTGCGGAACGCGGAGGTGCCGTCCGTTCGGCACTAGATCGTGGGACTGTTCGCGAGATAGTTCGCGGGGCGGATCGAGGGACGTGAGGACGTTCCACTACATCAACCGTGTTCACTAACGCTTCTGCTGTACGGTCTACAAGGGTACGTAGATCACACATCCCCTCTCGTAGATGGACATCACCATGATAGGTCGTCATGCGCGTAGGAAATTTTTTGTTTCCCATGCGACGTTCCCCAACAGTGGCATCATGAGCTAGGTTCATGCGTAGATGTAATCTCGAGTAGAACACAAAAGTTTTTGTGGGCGGTGATGTGTGTTTTGCTGCCCTCCTTAGTCTTTTCTTGATTCCGCGGTATTGTTGGATCGAAGCGGCTCGGACCGACATTATTCGTACGCTTACGAGAGACTAGTTTCATCGCTACGAGTAACTCTGTTGCTCAAAGATGACTGGCGTGTGTCAGTTTCTCCAACTTTAGTTGAATCGGATTTGATCGAGGAGGTCCTTGGATGAGGTTAAATAGCAATTCATATATCTCCGTTGTGGTGTTTGCGTAAGTAAGATGCGATCCTACTAGATACCCAATGTGACCACGTAAAACATGCAACAACAAAATTAGAGGACGTCTAACTTGTTTTTGCAGGGTATGCTTGTGATTTGATATGGCCAACGATGTGATGTGATATATTGGATGTATGAGATGATCATGTTGTAATAGATAATATCGACTTGCACGTCGATGGTATGGCAACCGGCAGGAGCCATAGGGTTCTCTTTATAACTAACGTTTGTGCTTGCAGATGCGTTTACTATTTTGCTAGGACGTAGCTTTAGTAGTAATAGCATGAGTAGCACGACAACCCCGATGGCGACACGTTGATGGAGATCATGATGATGGAGATCATGGTGTGACGCCGGTGACAAGAAGATTGTGCCAGTGCTTTGGTGATGGAGATCAAGGAGCAAGTGATGATGGCCATATCATGTCACTTATGAATTGCATGTGATGTTAATCCTTTTATGCACCTTATTTTGCTTAGAATGACGGTAGCATTATGAGGTGATCTCTCACTAAAATTTCAAGACGAAATTGTGTTCTCCCCGACTGTGCACCGTTGCTACAGTTCGTCGTTTCGAGACACCACGTGATGATCGGGTGTGATAGACTCAACATTCACATACAACGGGTGCAAAACAGTTGCGCACGCGGAATACTCGGGTTAAGCTTGACGAGCCTAGCATGTGCAGACATGGCCTCGGAACACATGAGACCGAAAGGTCGAGCATGAATCGTATAGTTGATATGATTAGCATAGAGATGCTTACCACTGAAACTATTCTCGACTCACATGATGATCGGACTTGAGATAGTGGATTTGGATCATGTACCACTCAAATGACTAGAGAGATGTACTTTTTGAGTGGGAGTTCTTAAGTAATATGATTAATTGAATTAATTATCATGAACATAGTCTAATGGTCTTTGCGAATTACGATGTAGCTTGCGCTATAGCTCTACTGTTTTTATATGTCCCTAGAGAAAATTTAGTTGAAAGATGATAGTAGCAAACTTTGCAGACTAAGTCTGTAAAACCGAGGATTGTCCTCATTGCTACGCAGAAGGCTTATATCCTTAATGCACCACTCGGTGTGCTGCACCTCGAGCGTCGTCTGTGGATGTTGTGAACATCCGACATACACGTTTCTGATGACTACACGATTGTTCAGTACAAAATACTTAATGGCTTAGAAGCAAGGCGCCGAAAACGTTTTGAAACGTCACGGAACATAAGAGATGTTCTAAAGAGATGAAATTGTGATTTCATGCTTGTGCCCTTGTTAAGAGGTATGAGACCTCCGACAAGATTCTTTGTCCACGAAGTAAAGGAGAAAAGCTCAATCGTTGAGCGTGTGCTCAGATTGTCTGAGTACGACAATCACTTGAATCAAGTGGGAGTTAATCTTCCAGATGAGATAGTGATGGTTCTCCAAAGTCACTGCCACCAAGCTATGAGAGCTTCGTGATGAACTATAACATATTTCAAGGATAGATACAATGATCCTTGAGCGATTCACGATGTTTTGACACTTCGAAAGTAGAAATCAAGAAGGAGCATCAATAGTTGATGGTTTGTAAAACCACTAGTTTCAAGAATGGCAAGGGCTAGAAGGGATACTTCGTGAAACGGCAAAACAGTTGCTGCAGTAATGAAGAGACCCAAGATTAAACCCAAACCGGAGACTAAGTGCTTCTGTAATAAGGGGAACAGTCACTGAGGCGGAGCAACTCTAGATACTTGGTAGATAAGAAGCTGGCAAAAGTCGAAAGAAGTATATTTGATATAGATGATGTTGATGTGTACTTCACTAGTACTCCTAGTAGCATGAGGGTATTGGATACTGGTTCGGTTGCTAAGTGATTAGTAACACGAAATGAAAGCTATGGCATAAATGGAGACTAGCTAAAGGCGAGGTGACGATACGTGTTGGAAGTGTTTCCAAGGTTGATATGATCAAACGTCGCACGCTCCCTCTACCATCGGGATTGGTGCTAAACCTAAATAATTGTTATTTGGTGCTTGCGTTAAGCATGAACATGATTGGATCGTGTTCATTGCAATACGATTATTCATTTAAAGAGAATAATGGTTACTCTATTTTCTTGAATAATCACCTTCAATGGTTTATTGAATCTCGATCGTAGTGTTACACATGTTCATAATATTGGTGCCAAAAGATACGAGGTAATGATGATAGTACCACTTACTTGTGGCACTGCCGCTTGAGTCATGTTAGTATAAATTGCATGAAGAGGCTCCATGCTGATGGATCTTTATATTCACTTGATTTTGAATCACTAGTGACATGCTAATCATACCACATGAGCAAGGCCTTGTTTTCATTGAGATGAAACAAGATAGTAACTTGTTGGAAGTGATACATTTTGATGTATGCAGTCCAATGGGTGCTAAAGCACGCAGTGGATATCATTATGTTCTTACTTCAATGACGATTTGAGTAGATACTAGAGTATTTACTTAATGAATCAGAAGTCTAAAATTTTGAAAAGTTCAATTCTGTTTCGGAGTGAAGTTCGTCGTAACAAGAGGATAAACTGTCTACGATATGATCATAGAAATGAATATCCGAGTTACGAGTTTTGGTACGCAGTTAAGACAATGTGGAAATTGTTTCGCAGTTCATGCCACCTGGAACATCATAGTGTGATGATGTGTCTGAACGTCATAACCACGCACTATTTGGTATGGTGCATGCTATGATGTCTCTTATCGAATTACCACTATCATTTATGGGTTATGCATTAGAGACAACCGCATTCACTTTAAATAGGGCACCGCGTATTTCCGTTGAGATGACACAGTATAGACTGAGGTTTAGAGAAATCTAAACTGTCATTTCTTGAAAGTTTGGCGCTTCGACACTTATGTGAAAAAAAAATTCAGTCTGATAAGCTCGAACCCGAAGCGGATAAATGCATCTTCATAGGATATCCAAAACAGTTGGGTACATCTCCTATCTCAGATCCGAAAGCAAAGTGTTTGTTTCTAGAAACGGTTCCTTTCTCGAGGAAAGGTTTCTCTCGAAAGAATTGAGTGGGAGGGTATTAGAACTTGATGAGGTTATTGAACCATCACTTCAACCAGTGTGTAGCAGGGCGCAGGAAGTTGTTCTTGTGGTGCCTACACCAATTGAAGTGGAAGCTGATGATGGTGATCATCAAGCATCGGATCAAGTTACTACAAGCCTCGTAGGTTGACAAGGTCGCGTACTACTACAGAGTGGTACGTAACCCTGTCTTGGAGGTCATGTTGTTGAGCAACAGTGAACCTACGAGTTATGGAGAAAGCGATGGTGGGCCCAGATTCCGACAAATGGCTGGAAGCCATGAAATCCGAGAGAGGATCCATGTATGAAAACAAAGTGTAGACTTTGGAAGAATTACTTGATGGTCATAGGACTATTGAGTAAAAATGGATCTTTAAAAGAAGACACACAATGATGGTGATAAGTCACTATTAAGAAAAGCTCGACTTGTCGCAAAGATGTTTTCGACAAGATCAAACAGTTGACTATGATGAGACTTTCTCACTCGTAGCGATGCTAAAGGTCTGTTAGAATTATGTTAGTTGTTGATGCATTATTTATGAAATATTGCACGTAGGATGTCAAAACATTGTTTTCTCGACGGTTTCCTTGAGCAAACATTGTATGTGATACAACGAGAAGGTTTTGTCGATCCTAAAGATACTAGCAAGTATGCAAGCTCCAGTGATCCTTCAATGGACTAGTGCAAGCATCTCGGATATTGAATATACACTTTGATGAGATGATCAAAGATTTTGGGTTTGTACAAGGTTTATGAGAAACTGGTATTTCCAAAGAAGTGAGTGGGAGCACTGTAGAATTTCTGATGAGTATATGTGGTTGACATATTGTTGATCAGAAGTAATGTAGAATTTCTGCAAAGCATATAAGGTTGTTTGGAAAGAGTTTTCAAAGGAATACCTGGATTGCGCTATTTTAACGTTGAGCATCAAAGATCTATGGAGATAGATCAAAAGCGCTTAATGGAAGTTTCAACAAGATGCATGCCTTGACAAGTTTTTGAAGGAGTTCAAAATAGATCAGCAAAGAAGGAGTTCTTGGTTGCGTTGTAAGGTGTGAATTTGAATAAGACTCAAAACCCGACCCCGGCAGAATAAAGAGAATAGACGAAGGTCGTCTTCTATGCCTTAGCCGTAGAATCTAAAGTATGCCATGCTGTGTACCGCACCTGATATGTGCCTTGACTCAATGTCTGTTGAGAGGTACAGAGAGTGATCCATGATTGAATCACTAGCAGCGGTCAAAATTTATCCTTAGTAACTAATGGACTAAGAAATTTTTCTCGATTATGGAGGTGGTTAAAGAGTTCGTCGTAAGGGGTTACGTCGATGCAAGCTTTGACACTAATCCGAATAACTATGAGTAGTGAAACGGATTCGTATAGTAGAGTAGATATTTGGAGCATTTCCGAATAGCACATAGTAAGAGCATCTTTAAGATGACATAAAGATTTGTAAAGAATGCACGGATCTGAAAGTTTCAGAACCGTTGACTAAAACCTCTCTCACAAGCAAGACGTGATCATACCCCATAACTATATGGGTGTTGGATTCGTTGGAATCACATGGTGATGTGAACTAGATTATTGACTCTAGTGCAAGTGGGAGACTCTTGGAAATATGCCCTAGAGGCAATAATAAATTAGTTATTATTATATTTCTTAGTTCAGGATAATCGTTTATTTTCCATGCTATAATTGTATTGATTGGAAACACAATACTTGTGTGGATACATAGACAAAACACTGTCCCTAGTAAGCCTCTAGTTGACTAGCTCGTTGATCAAAGATGGTCAAGGTTTCCTGGCCATAGGCAAGTGTTGTCACTTGATAACGGGATCACATCATTAGGAGAATCATGTGATGGACTAGACCCAAACTAATAGACGTAGCATGTTGATCGTGTCATTTTGTTGCTACTGTTTTCTGCGTGTCAAGTATTTGTTCCTATGACCATGAGATCATATAACTCACTAACACCGGAGGAATGCTTTGTGTGTATCAAACGTCGCAACGTAACTGGGTGACTATAAATATGCTCTACAGGTATCTCCGAAGGTGTTCGTTGAGTTAGTATGGATCAAGACTGGGATTTGTCACTCCGTATGACGGAGAGGTATCTCGGGGCCCACTCGGTAATACAACATCACACACAAGCCTTGCAAGCAATGTGACTTAGGGTAAGTTGCGGGATCTTGTATTACGGAACGAGTAAAGAGACTTGCCGGTAAACGATATTGAAATAGGTATGCGGATACTGACGATCGAATCTCGGGCAAGTAACATACCGAAGGACAAAGGGAATGACATACGGGATTATATGAATCCTGGGCACTGAGGTTCAAACGATAAGATCTTCGTAGAATATGTAGGATCCAATATGGGCATCCAGGTCCCGCTATTGGATATTGACCGAGGAGTCTCTCGGGTCATGTCTACATAGTTCTCGAACCCGCAGGGTCTGCACACTTATGGTTCGACGTTGTTTTATGCGTATTTGAGTTATATGGTTGGTTACCGAATGTTGTTCAGAGTCACCGGGAATGTACCGGGAATGACGAATGGGTTCCGGGAGTTCACCGGGGGGGGGGGGCAACCCACCCCGGGGAAGCCCATAGGCCTTGGGGGTGGCGCACCAGCCCTTAGTGGGCTGGTGGGACAGCCCAAAAGAGCCCTATGCGCATTGGAAGAAAAAATCAAAGAGAAAAGGAAAAAAAAGGAGGTGGGAAAGGGAAGAAGGACTCCACCTTCCAAACCAAGTAGATTTTGGTTTGGGAGGGGGAGACCTTCCCCCTTGGCTCGGCCGACCCCCTTGGGAGTCCTTGGACCCCAAGGCAAGTCTCCCCCTCCTCCTCCTATATATAGTGGGGTTTTAGGGCTGATTTGAGACAACTTTGCCACGGCAGCCCGACCATATATCTCCACGATTTTACCTCTAGTTCGCGTTTCTGCGGAGCTCGGGCGGAGCCCTGCTGAGACAAGATCATCACCAACCTCCGGAGCGCCGTCACGCTGCCGGAGAACTCTTCTACCTCTCCGTCTCTCTTGCTGGATCAAGAAGGCCGAGATCATCGTCGAGCTGTACGTGTGCGGAACGCGGAGGTGCCGTCCGTTCGGCACTAGATCGTGGGACTGTTCACGGGATAGTTCGCGGGGCGGATCGAGGGACGTGAGGACGTTCCACTACATCAACCGCGTTCACTAACGCTTCTGTGTACGGTCTACAAGGGTACGTAGATCACACATCCCCTCTCGTAGATGGACATCACCATGATAGGTCTTTGTGCGCGTAGGAAATTTTTTGTTTCCCATGCGACGTTCCCCAACATGAATAGATGATTCTGAGATTATGTCATGCATATCGTATAATCATACCCACAGATACTTGAGGTGACAATAGAGTATCTAGGTGACATTAGGGTCTTGGTTGATATGTATCTTAAGGTGTTATTCTAGTACGAACTCTATGATAGATCGATCAGAAAGAATAACTTTGTGGTGGTTTCATACCCGACAATAATCTCTTTGTTTATTCACCGCTATTAGTGACTTTGGAGTGACCCTTTGTTGCATGTTGAGGGCTAGTTATATGATCCAATTATGTTATCATTGTTGATAGAACTTCACTAGTGAAAGTATGAACCCTAGGCCTTGTTTCCACGCATTGCAATACCGTTCGTCCTCACTTTTGTTGCTAGTTACCTTGCTGTTTTTGTAATTTCAGATTACAAAAACCTATATCTACCATCCATATTGCACTTGTATCACCATCTCTTCGCCGAACTAGTGCACCTATACAACATACCATTGTATTAGGTGTGTTGGGGACACAAGAGACTCTTTGTTATTTGGTTGCAGGGTTGCTTGAGAGAGACCATCTTCATCCTACGCCTCCTGCGGATTGATAAACCTTAGGTCACCCACTTGAGGGAAAATTGCTACTGTCCTACAACCCTCTGCACTTGGAGGCCCAACAACGTCTACAAGGAGAAGGTTGCGTAGTAGACATCAAGCTCTTTTCTGGTGTCGTTGCCGGGGAGGTTAGCGCTTGAAGGTATATCTTTAGATCTTGCAATCGAATCTTTTTGTTTCTTGTTCTTTCGCTAGAAAACTACAAAAAAATGGAATTGAGGATGCCTCATATGCTCCATCTTTTCAATGTCTTTCGTGAGCATGATGGGAAGGAAAATTGTGCTCAAGTGCTGAAAGAAGAATTACATAGAATTCTTGGCATAGAATATGTGAATGATGAGCATGATTGCAATGTTCTTAGCATGAATTCTTTGAATACCCATGATGCTAATGATATGCAAAGCCACAAGCTTCGGGATGCTATATTTGATGAAGATGATCTTCTTAGTTCTTCCACTTTGAATGATCAAAATTATTTTGATGAAAGCATGCCCCCTATCTATGATGATTATTGTGAGGATACTTATGCTTTGAAGAAGAGGATGATAAATCTTGTCATACTCTCGAGAACCCCTTTGCTAAACCTTGATTTTTCATTCTAGACACAATTTGTAGTGCTCAAGTCTTTTACGATACTCCCACTACTATTCTTGAGAATAGATTTCCTTATGTGGAGAGTAGTAAAATTTCTTTGCTTGTAGATCATGAAAATAATGCTTTAGGTGCTGGTTATATTGTTGAATTCATTCATGATGCTACTGAAAATTACTATGAGAGAGGATCATATGCTTCTACTTATTGCAATAGTATCAAGCTTCCTCTCCATATGTTGAAATTTTTGAAGCTATGCTTGTTTTGCCTTCCTATGCTAGTTGATTCTTGCTCCAATAAATTGTTTGATCACAAAATCCCTATGCAAAGGAAGTGGGTTAGACTTAAATGTGCTAGCCATTTGCTCCATGATGCTCTCGTTGTGTTTCAATCCTTACCTTTTATGTGAGCATCATTGAAATCAATGCCTAGCTAAGGGCGTTAAACTATAACGCTTGTTGGGAGGCAACCCAATGAATAAATTTTTCTTTGCTTTTCGCGTCCTGTTTTGTTTTCTCCACACCATCATAATTCTGTTATGATTGTGTCTATTGTGTTCCTTTATGCGTTTGTACCAAGCAAAACCGTTATGATTAGTCTTGGGGATGATCGTTTGGTCATGCTGGAAAAGACATAAACTTTCTGCTCACGAAACGAATTTTCATTTTTTTTCTGTAAGAGCTTTTGAGTTGATTTTTTTGCTGATTTCTACGCAAATTCTTCAGACTGTCATAATTTTTAAGAATTTTTGAAGTACCAGAGGTATACGAAATATACAGATTGCTACAGACTGGTCTGCTGTTAACATATTCTGTTTTTGTTGTGTTGGTTGCTTATTTTGATGAAACTATGGATAGTATCGGGGGGTATTAGGCATGGAAGATTGAAAGTACAGTAAGCCAACATCAGCACAAGTACAATTTAAGTTTGCTACAGTACCTAAGGAAGTGGTGGTTTGCTTTCTTGTATTAATGTTATCACGAGTTTCTATTTAAGTTTCGTGTTGTGAAGTTTTCAAGTTTTGGGTGAAGTTCTTATGGACAAAGAGATAAAGAGTGGCAAGATCTCAAGCTTGGGGATTCCCAAGGCACCCCAATAGATTCAAGGATGCCGTAAAATCCTAAGCTTGGGGATGCCCCAGGAAGGCATCCCCTCTCTCGTTTTCAATCCATCGGCAATGTTACTTGGGGCTATATTTTTATTCACCACATGTTATGTGTTTTGCTTGGACCGTCTTGTATCGTAGGAGTCTTTTATTTTTTTTGTTGTGTCACAGTCATAGTTGCTGCACACCTAGAAAGAGATACATGCACTCACCGTGATTTTGTCGAGCTTCACTTATATCCTTTGGTAGACAATTCAGCTCACATGTGCTTCACTTATATCTTTTGAGCTAGATACTTTTGCTCTGTGTGCTTCACTTATATCTTTTAGAGCACAGTGGTGCGTGGCTTGGTAGTTGATCTATGCTTTGAAAGTAGTCTCAAAAGGGGTAGTTATCCAAAGGGATAAGAAAACTTCCACCTTCGTGTGCATTGAATAGTTAGGGAAGTTTGATTCATCTCAATTAGTTTCTAGTTGTGGTTTTGGTAATATTGAAGTCATGCTAGTAAGGTGTTGTGGGTCTAGAAATATTTGTGTTGAAGTTAGTGATTCCCGTAGCATGCACGTATGGTGAACCGCTATGTGATGAAGTCTGAGCATGACTAGTCTTTTGATTGTCATCCTTTGCGTGGCGGTCGGGATCGCGCGATGGTTTATACCTACCAACCCTTCCCCTAGGAGTATGCGTTGAATGCTTTCTTTTGATTACTAATAGAACTTTTGCAACAAGTATATGAGTTCTTCATGACTAATGTTGAGTCCATGGTTTAGATGCACTTTCACCTTCCACCATCACTATCTTAGTGTCGTGCAACTTTCGCCGGTGCACAAAACCCACCATTAGCCTCCCTCAAAACAGCCACCAGACCTACCTACTATGGCCTTTTCAAAGTCATTCCGAGATATATTGCCATGCAACTAGCACCATGACATGTGCCACCACGTCTACTTTGCCATTGCATGATCATAAGATAGCTAGCATGATGTTTCCATTTGATGTCTATGCCATGCTAGATCATTGTCACGGTACACTACCGAAGGCATTCCATATAGAGTCATCATTGCTCTAAATTTTGAGTTGTAAGTGTGATGATCATCATTGATGGAGCATTGTCCCATGTGAGGAAATAAAAGAGGCCAAAGATGCCCACCCAAAAAAAAGAGGCCAAAGAGCCCAACAAAAAAAATATATCAGAGAAAAAGAGAGAAGGGACAATGTTACCACTTTTCCACACTTGTGCACATTAAGCACCATGATCTTCATGATTGAGAGTCTCTCGTTTTGTAACCACCATATAGCTAGTGGGAAGTTTTCATCATATAACTTGGCTTGTATATTCCAATGATAGGCTTCCTCAAAATTGCCTTAGGTCTTAGTGAGCAAGCAAGTTGGATGCACACCCACTAGTTTTCTTTAAGAGCTTTCACATACTCTTAGCTCTAGTGCATCATTTGTATGGCAATCCCTACTCATTCACATTGATATCTATTGATGAGCATCTCCATAGCTCATTGATATGCCTAGTCAATATGAACATCTTCTCCTTGTTTGCCTTGCAACCTCCACCACACTCCACACCACCTATAGTGCTAAAACCATGGCTCACGCTCATGTATTGCGTGAGAGTCGAAAAAGTTTGAGAAAGTAAAGGTGTGAAACAATTACTTGGTCAATACCGGGGTTGTGCATGATTTAAATTCGTCGTGAAATGATGATAGAGCATAGCCAAACTATATGCTTTTGTAGGGATAACTTTCTTTCGGCCTTGTCATTTTGAAAGTTCATGATTACCTTGCTAGTTTGCTTGAATTATTATTGTTTCCACGTCAATAGCAAACTATTGTTTTGAATCTAACAGATCTGAACATTCATGGAACGTGAGATAAGTTACAAAGGACAACTATGCTAGGTAGCATGCAACATCAAAAATTCATTCTTTATCACTTCCCTACTCGAGGACAAGCATGAGTTAAGCTTGGGGATGCTTGATACGTCTCCAACGTATCTATAATTTTTGATGGTTCCATGCTATTATCTTGTCAACTTTGGATGTTTTATATGCATGAATATGCTATTTTATAACTTTTTTGGGACTAACCTATTAACTCAGTGCCAAGTGCCAGTTTGTGTTTTTTCCGTGTTTTTGGCCCATTTTCAGACAAAGTCCAAATGTAATGAAACTTTACGATGACTTTTTTTCGACCAAAAGAGACCCCTAAAGCTTTGGGAGAAGTCCAGATGGGCCACGAGGGAGTCACAAGCCCTCACTCCGCCACCCCCCCGTGGTGGCGCGCAGGCTTGTGACCTCCTCGTGGGCCCAACTGACGCAATTCCACCGCCATAAATTCCTATAAATTCAGAAACCCCCAAAAAGAAACCTAGATCGGGAGTTCCGCCGCCGCAAGCCTCTGTAGCCACCAAAAACCAATCTGGAGCTCGTTCTAGCACCCTGCCGGAAGGGGAATCCATCTCCGATGGCCATCTTCATCATCCCGACGATCTCCATGACGAGGAGGGAGTAGTTCTCCCTCGGGGCTGAGGGTATGTACCAGTAGCTATGTGTTTGATCTCTCTCTCTCATTTTCTTGAGATGTCTTGATCTTGATGTACCATGGGCTTTGCTACTATAGTTGGATCTTATGATGTTCTTCCCCCTCTCCCTCTTGTAATGAATTGAGGTTCCGCTTTGGAGTTATCTTATCGGATTGAGTCTTTGAGAACACTTGATGTATGTCTTGCACGTGTCTATCTGCTATGATCAACTTGTGGGTTTGTGACAATTGGGAACCTATGCATATGGGTTGGCACACGTGGATTCATGTGAGTACTTGATGTATGTTTTGGTGATCAACTTGCGGGTTCGTGACATTGGGAACCTATGCACAGGGGTTGGCACACATTTTGACTCTCTGGTAGAAACTTTGGGGCACTCTTTGAAGTTATGTGTGTGGGTTGAATAAATGATTCTGAGTTTATGTGATGCATATCGTATAATCATACCCACGGATACTTGAGTTGACAATGGAGTATCTAGGTGACATTAGGGTCTTGGTTGATATGTATCTTAAGGTGTTATTCTAGTACAAACTCTATGATAGATTGATCAGAAAGAATAATTTGTGGTGGTTTCATACCCGACAATAATCTCTTAAGAATTTCAAAAGCTTCTACACAATCATCATCAACAACAAATGGAACATCTTTTTGTAAAAGATTAGTGAGAGGCTTAGAAATTTTAGGGAAGTCTTTAATAAACCTCCTATAAAAACCAACATGACCAAGGAAACTTCTTATACTTTAATATCTGTTGGACATGGCATTTTTTCAATAGCATCAACTTTAGCTTTATCAACTTTTAAAGTGCGTTATATCGACAAGACGGGGGGTGAATAGGGATATTTAGAATTTCATCAGTGAGGAAATTCCTTTTGAGGAAATTCTTCACTGATGACTAACTCGCATCAGAAACTTCAAAGGATCACGGGTGCAAAGTATCACTGCAACAGTTTTCAAGATGAGGAATATGAAAAACAGTTCGCACAGTACGCAGGCACAGAGAAAGCAGGTGAGGATTAACTCGCGTTTAGAATTTGAGGTTGAGGAATTTCAGAGAAAGTCTTCAGCAAATTCTTCAAACAGTGACAATGAAAATCTTCAAAATACAATATTGATGAATTGAAAGAGTTGAAGAAATAGAACCTGTATCATAGTGCAAACATTGGTTGATGACCCAGTTCCAACTGCTCTGGTTGGAGCGGATTGCTATTGAAACCAAAAGACACACAGTCCCGGGACACACAGTCCCTACCACATTATCCTTGAGCTAAGGACACAAAGTCCTCGCCCAACACTCGTGGTAAGTCTTCAGGTGAGACTTCCAAACCCTCAGAAACTTGGTCACTCGGCGATCTACAATTGACTGCTAGATTGCTCTAGACCATGACGCCTTACCGTTTGGAGGATGCACAGTCCTTAAAGGTAAAACGCTTCAGTCCCACACAGGAACAAATTCTTCAGTGATGCTTAATAACTTGGTTTTTGGTTTGTCGTTTGGTCTTTGGGGTATTTCCTCACTGATGATTTACTCTCGAAGACTCTGAGGAATTTGGGTTTGTCTAAATGACAAGTGTCAGTTTCTCACAGAGCAACCAACCAGCTAAAGTTTGTGGGGGGCGGCTATTTATAGCCTGGGAGTATCCCGACATGATTTGACTGTTGGGGAACGTCGCAAGGGAAACAAAAATTTTCCTACGCGCACGAAGACCTATCATGGTGATGTCCATCTACGAGAGGGGATGAGTGATCTACGTACCCTTGTAGATCGTACAGCAGAAGCGTTAGTGAACGCGGTTGATGTAGTGGAACGTCCTCACGTTCCTCGATCCGCCCCGCGAACAATCCCGCGATCAGTCCCACGATCTAGTACCGAACGGACGGCACCTCCGCGTTCAGCACACGTACAGCTCGACGATGATCTCGGCCTTCTTGATCCAGCAAGAGAGACGGAGAGGTAGAAGAGTTCTCCGGCAGCGTGACGGCGCTCCGGAGGTTGGTGATGATCTTGTCTCAGCAGGGCTCCGCCCGAGCTCCGCAGAAACGCGATCTAGAGGAAAAACTATGGAGGTATGTGGTCGGGCAGCCGTGAGAAAGTCGTCTCAAATCAGCCCTAAAACCTCCGTATATATAGGTGGGAGGGAGGGGAGGAGGCAGCCTCAAAACCTAAAGGTTTGGCCGAAATTGGAGGTGGAGGAGTCCTACTCCAATCCTACTTGGAGTAGGATTCCACCTTCCCACTTGGAAACTCTTTCCACCTTGTGTTTTTTCCTTCTCAAACCTTATGGGCCTTAGTGGGAACTTATTCCAGCCCACTAGGGGCTGGTTTGTCTCTTCCCATAGCCCACGAGACCCCTTGGGGCGTGACACCCCTCCCGATGGTCCCCGGCACCCCTCCCGGCACTCCCGGTACACTACCGATGAGCCCGAAACTTTTCCGGTAATGCACGAAAACCTTCCGGTAACCAAATGAGGTCATCCTATATATCAATCTTCGTTTCCGGACCATTCCGGAAACCCTCGTGACGTCCGTGATCTCATCTGGGACTCCGAACAACATTCGGTAACCAACCATATAACTCAAATACGCATAAAACAACGTCGAACCTTAAGTGTGCAGACCCTGCGGGTTCGAGAACTATGTAAACATGACCCGAGAGACTCCTCGGTCAATATCCAATAGCGGGACCTGGATGCCCATATTGGATCCTACATATTCTACGAAGATCTTATCGTTTGAACCTCAGTGCCAAGGATTCATATAATCCCGTATGTCATTCCCTTTGTCCTTCGGTATGTTACTTGCCCGAGATTCGATCGTCAGTATCCGCATACCTATTTCAATCTCGTTTACCGGCAAGTCTCTTTACTCGTTCCGTAATACAAGATCCCGCAACTTACACTAAGTCACATTGCTTGCAAGGCTTGTGTGTGATGTTGTATTACCGAGTGGGCCCCGAGATACCTCTCCGTTCACACGGAGTGACAAATCCCAGTCTTGATCCATACTAACTCAACTAACACCTTCGGAGATACCTGTAGAGCATCTTTATAGTCACCCAGTTACGTTGCGACGTTTGATACACACAAAGCATTCCTCCGGTGTCAGTGAGTTATATGATCTCATGGTCATAGGAATAAATACTTGACACACAGAAAACAGTAGCAACAAAATGACACGATCAACATGCTACGTCTATTAGTTTGGGTCTAGTCCATCACATGATTCTCCTAATGATGTGATCCCGTTATCAAGTGACAACACTTGCCTATGGCCAGGAAACCTTGACCATCTTTGATCAACGAGCTAGTCAACTAGAGGCTTACTAGGGACAGTGTTTTGTGTTTCCAATCAATACAATTATAGCATGGATAATAAACGATTATCATGAACTAAGAAATATAATAATAACTAATTTATTATTGCCTCTAGGGCATATTTCCAACAGTCTCCCACTTGCACTAGAGTCAAATAATCTAGTTCACATCACCATGTGATTCCAACGAATCCAACACCCATATAGTTCTGGGGTCTGATCACGTCTTGCTCGTGAGAGAGTTTTCAGTCAACGGTTCTGAAACTTTCAGATCCGTGTGTTCTTTACAAATTTTTATGTCATCTTATAGATGCTGCTACTACGTGCTATTCGGAAATGCTCCAAATATCTACTCTACTATACGAATCCGTTTCACTACTCATAGTTATTCGGATTAGTGTCAAAGCTTGCATCAACGTAACCCTTTACGACGAACTCTTTAACCACCTCCATAATCGAGAAAAATTCCTTAGTCCATTAGTTACTAAGGATAAATTTTGACCGCTGCTAGTGATTCAATCATGGATCACTCTGTGTACCCTCAACAGACTTTGAGTCAAGGCACACATCAGGTGCGGTACACAGCATGGCATACTTTAGATTCTACGGCTAAGGCATAGAAGACGACCTTCGTCTATTCTCTTTATTCTGCCGTGGTCGGGTTTTGAGTCTTACTCAAATTCACACCTCACAACGCAACCAAGAACTCCTTCTTTGCTGATCTATTTTGAACTCTTTCAAAAACTTGTCAAGGCATGCATCTTGTTGAAACTTCTATTAAGCGTTTTCGATCTATCTCCATAGATCTTTGATGCTCAACGTTCAAGTAGCGTAATCCAGGTACTCCTTTGAAAACTTCTTTCAAACAACCTTGTATGCTTTACAGAAATTCTACATTACTTCTGATCCACAATATGTCAACCACATATACCTATCAGAAATTCTATAGTGCTCCCACTCACTTCTTTGGAAATACAAGTTTCTCATAAACCTTGTACACACCCAAAATCTTTGATCATCTCATCAAAGTGTATATTCCAACTCCGAGATGCTTGCACCAGTCCACTGAAGGATCACTGGAGCTTGCATACTTGCTAGTATCTTTAGGATCGACAAAACCTTCTCGTTGTATCACATACAATGTTTGCTCAAGGAAACCGTCGAGAAAACAATGTTTTGACATCCTACGTGCAATATTTCATAAATAATGCATCAACAACTAACATAATTCTAACAGACCTTTAGCATCGCTACGAGTGAGAAAGTCTCATCATAGTCAACTGTTTGATCTTGTCGAAAACATCTTTGCGACAAGTCGAGCTTTTCTTAATAGTGACTTATCACCATCATCGTCTGTCTTCTTTTAAAGATCCATCTTTACTCAATAGTCTTATGACCATCAAGTAGTTCTTTCAAAGTCTACACTTTGTTTTCATACATGGATCCTCTCTCGGATTTCATGGCTTCCAGCCATTTGTCGGAATCTGGGCCCACCATCGCTTTCTCCATAACTCGTAGGTTCACTGTTGCTCAACAACATGACCTCCAAGACAGGGTTACCGTACTACTCTGCAGCAGTACGCGACCTTGTCGACCTACGAGGTTTGTAGTAACTTGATTCGAAGCTCAATGATCACCATCATCAGCTTCCACTTCAATTGGTGTAGGCACCACAGGAACAACTTCCTATGCCCTGCTACACACTGGTTGAAGTGATGGTTCAATAACCTCATCAATTTCTACTACCCTCCCACTCAATTCTTTCGAGAGAAACCTTTCCTCGAGAAAGGATCCGTTTCTAGAAACAAACACTTTGCTTTCGGATCTGAGATAGGAGATGTACCCAACTGTTTTGGATATCCTATGAAGATGCATTTATCCGCTTTGGGTTCGAGCTTATCAGACTGAAACTTTTTCACATAAGTGTCGAAGCCCCAAACTTTCAAGAAACGACAGTTTAGATTTCTCTAAACCTCAGTCTATACTGTGTCATCTCAACGGAAATACGCGGTGCCCTATTTAAAGTGAATGCGGTTGTCTCTAATGCATAACCCATAAACGATAGTGGTAATTCGATAAGAGACATCACAGCATGCACCATACTAAATAGTGCGTCGCTATGACGTTCAGACACATCATCACACTATGATGTTCCAGGTGGCATGAACTGTGAAACAATTTCCACATTGTCTTAACTGTGTACCAAAAACTCGTAACTCAGATATTCATTTCTATGATCATATCGTAGAGAGTTCATCCTCTTGTTACGACGAACTTCACTCTGAAACGGAATTGAACTTTTCAGTATTTCAGACTTGTGATTCATTAAGTAAATACTCCTGTATCTACTCAAGTCGTCAGTGAAGTAAGAACATAATGATATCCACTGCGTGCCTCAGCACTCATTGGACTGCATACATCAAAATGTATCACTTCCAACAAGTTACTATCTTGTTTCATCTCAATGAAAACAAGGCCTTGCTCATGTGGTATGATTTGCATGTCACTAGTGATTCGCAATCAGGTGAGTAAAGATCCATCAGCATGGACCCTCTTCATGCAATTTATACTAACATGACTCAAGCGGCAGTGCCACAAGTAAGTGGTACTATCATCATTAACTCGTATCTTTTGGCACCAATGTGTAACACTACAATCGAGATTCAATAAACCATTGAAGGTGATTATTCAAGCAAATAGAGTAACCATTATTCTCTTTGAATGAATAATCGTATTGCAATAAACACGATCCAATCATGTTCATGCCTAACGCAAGCACCAAATAACAATTATTTAGGTTCAACACCAATCCCGATGGTAGAGGGAGCGTGCGACGTTTGATCATATCAACCTTGGAAACACTTCCAACACGTATCGTCACCTCGCCTTTAGCTAGTCTCCGTTTATGTCGTAGCTTTCATTTCGCGTTACTAATCACTTAGCAACCGAACCGGTATCCAATACCCTTGTGCTACTAGGAGTACTAGTAAAGTACACATCAACATTATGTATATCAAATATACTTCTCTCGACTTTTGCCAGCCTTCTTATCTACCAAGTATCTAGAGTTGCTCCGCCTCAGTGACTGTTCCCCTTATTACAGAAGCACTTAGTCTCGGGTTTGGGTTTAATCTTGGGTCTCTTCATTAGCGCAGCAACTGTTTTGCCGTTTCACGAAGTATCCCTTCTAGCCCTCGCCTTTCTTGAAACTTAGTGGTTTTCCAAACCATCAACTATTGATGCTCCTTCTTGATTTCTACTTTCGCAGTGTCAAACGTCGCGAATCGCTCAAGGATCATTGTATCTATCCTTGATATGTTATAGTTCATCACGAAGCTCTCAAAGCTTGGTGGCAGTGACTTTTGGAGAACCATCACTATCTCATCTGGAAGATTAGCTCCCACTTGATTCAAGTGATTGTCGTACTCAGACAATCTGAGCACATGCTCAACGATTGAGCTTTTCTCCTTTACTTTGTGGTCAAAGAATCTTGTTGGAGGTCTCGTACCTCTTAACAAGGGCACAAGCATGAAATCACAATTTCATCTCTTTAGAACATCACTTATGTTCCGTGACGTTTTAAAACGTTTTCGGTGCCTTGCTTCTAAGCCATTAAGTACTTTGCACTGAACTATCATGTAGTCATCAGAAACGTGTATGTCGGATGTTCACAGCATCCACAGACGACGCTCGAGGTGCAGCACACCGGGTGGTGCATTAAGGACATAAGCCTTCTGTGCAGCGACGAGGACAATCCTCGGTTTTACAGACTCAGTCTGCAAAGTTTGCTACTATCAATTTTCAACTAAATTTTCTCTAGGAACATATAAAAACAATAGAGCTATAGCGCAAGCTACATCGTAATTCGCAAAGACCATTAGACTATGTTCATGACAATTAGTTCAATTAATCATATTACTTAAGAACTCCCACTCAAAAAGTACATCTCTCTAGTCATTTGAGTGGTACATGATCCAAATCCACTATCTCAAGTCCGATCATCACGTGAGTCGAGAATAGTTTCAGTGGTAAGCATCCCTATGCTAATCATATCAACTATACGATTCATGCTCGACCTTTCGGTCTCATGTGTTCCGAGGCCATGTCTGCACATGCTAGGCTCGTCAAGCTTAACCCGAGTGTTCTGCGTGTGCAACTGTTTTGCACCCGTTGTATGTGAACGTTGAGTCTATCACACCCGATCATCACGTGGTGTCTCGAAACGAAGAACTGTCGCAACGGTGCACAGTCGGGGAGAACACAATTTCGTCTTGAAATTTTAGTGAGATATCACCTCATAATGCTACCGTCGTTCTAAGCAAAATAAGGTGCATAAAAGGATTAACATCACATGCAATTCATAAGTGACATGATATGGCCATCATCACGTGCTTCTTGATCTCCATCACCAAAGCACCGGCACGATCTTCTTGTCACCGGCGCCACACCATGATCATCCATCAACGTGTTGCCGTCGGGGTTGTCGTGCTACTTATGCTATTACTACTAAAGCTACATCCTAGCAAAATAGTAAACGCATCTGCAAGCACAAACGTTAGTATAAACACAACCCTATGGCTCCTGCCGGTTGCCGTACCATCGACGTGCAAGTCGATATTTCTATTACAACATGATCATCTCATACATCCAATATATCACATCACATCGTTGGCCATATCACATCACAATCATACCCTGCAAAAACAAGTTAGACGTCCTCTAATTTTGTTGTTGCATGTTTTACGTGGTGACCGAGGGTATCTAGTAGGATCGCATCTTACTTACGCAAACACCACAACGGAGATATATGAGTTGCTATTTAACCTCATCCAAGGACCTCCTCGGTCAAATCCGATTCAACTAAAGTTGGAGAAACAGTCACTTGCCAGTCATCTTTGAGCAAAGGGGGTTACTCGTAACGATGAAACCAGTCTCTCGTAAGCGTACGAGTAATGTCGGTCCAAGCCGCTTCAATCCAACAATACCGCGGAATCAAGAAAAGACTAAGGAGGGCAGCAAAACGCACATCACCGCCCACAAAAACATTTGTGTTCTACTCGAGAAGACATCTACGCATGAACCTAGCTCATGATGCCACTGTTGGGGAACGTCGCAAGGGAAACAAAAATTTTCCTACGCGCACGAAGACCTATCATGGTGATGTCCATCTACGAGAGGGGATGAGTGATCTACGTACCCTTGTAGATCGTACAGCAGAAGCGTTAGTGAACGTGGTTGATGTAGTGGAACGTCCTCACGTCCCTCGATCCGCCCCGCGAACAATCCCGCGATCAGTCCCACGATCTAGTACCGAACGGACGGCACCTCCGCGTTCAGCACACGTACAGCTCGACGATGATCTCGGCCTTCTTGATCCAGCAAGAGAGACGGAGAGGTAGAAGAGTTCTCCGGCAGCGTGACGGTGCTCCGGAGGTTGGTGATGATCTTGTCTCAGCAGGGCTCCGCCCGAGCTCCGCAGAAACGCGATCTAGAGGAAAAACTATGGAGGTATGTGGTCGGGCAGCCGTGAGAAAGTCGTCTCAAATCAGCCCTAAAACCTCCGTATATATAGGTGGGAGGGAGGGGAGGAGGCAGCCTCAAAACCTAAAGGTTTGGCCGAAATTGGAGGTGGAGGAGTCCTACTCCAATCCTACTTGGAGTAGGATTCCACCTTCCCACTTGGAAACTCTTTCCACCTTGTGTTTTTTCCTTCTCAAACCTTATGGGCCTTAGTGGGAACTTATTCCAGCCCACTAGGGGCTGGTTTGTCTCTTCCCATAGCCCATGAGACCCCTTGGGGCGTGACACCCCTCCCGATGGTCCCCGGCACCCCTCCCGGCACTCCCGGTACACTACCGATGAGCCCGAAACTTTTCCGGTAATGCACGAAAACCTTCCGGTAACCAAATGAGGTCATCCTATATATCAATCTTCGTTTCCGGACCATTCTGGAAACCCTCGTGACGTCCGTGATCTCATCCGGGACTCCGAACAACATTCGGTAACCAACCATATAACTCAAATACGCATAAAACAACGTCGAACCTTAAGTGTGCAGACCCTGCGGGTTCGAGAACTATGTAGACATGACCCGAGAGACTCCTCGGTCAATATCCAATAGCGGGACCTGGATGCCCATATTGGATCCTACATATTCTACGAAGATCTTATCGTTTGAACCTCAGTGCCAAGGATTCATATAATCCCGTATGTCATTCCCTTTGTCCTTCGGTATGTTACTTGCCTGAGATTCGATCGTCAGTATCCGCATACCTATTTCAATCTCGTTTACCGGCAAGTCTCTTTACTCGTTCCGTAATACAAGATCCCGCAACTTACACTAAGTCACATTGCTTGCAAGGCTTGTGTGTGATGTTGTATTACCGAGTGGGCCCCGAGATACCTCTCCGTTCACACGGAGTGACAAATCCCAGTCTTGATCCATACTAACTCAACTAACACCTTCGGAGATACCTGTAGAGCATCTTTATAGTCACCCAGTTACGTTGCGACGTTTGATACACACAAAGCATTCCTCCGGTGTCAGTGAGTTATATGATCTCATGGTCATAGGAATAAATACTTGACACGCAGAAAACAGTAGCAACAAAATGACACGATCAACATGCTACGTCTATTAGTTTGGGTCTAGTCCATCACATGATTCTCCTAATGATGTGATCCCGTTATCAAGTGACAACACTTGCCTATGGCCAGGAAACCTTGACCATCTTTGATCAACGAGCTAGTCAACTAGAGGCTTACTAGGGACAGTGTTTTGTCTATGTATCCACACAAGTATTGTGTTTCCAATCAATACAATTATAGCATGGATAATAAACGATTATCATGAACTAAGAAATATAATAATAACTAATTTATTATTGCCTCTAGGGCATATTTCCAACATTGACATCAATGCCCTTAAATAATATGACCGTTGTTGTGGATAAGATCAGTGATGTGGAACGAATTGCAGCAATGGTCGGGACCCTCTACTATGAGAGGCCTCATGTCTCTCATATTCCACACTTGAGGCTTTTGGTACGATTAGGCTTGAGTTGAGCATCATGAGGAAATTCATTCCGAAGTGTTACCTCGACTCCCTTTAACAGTACGATGTTCCTATGACTCAAGAGTGAAGAAAATGAAAAACAAATAATAAATCTTCACGCTTCAAAGTCTTCAGATTGATTTTCTTCAGGACACACTGAATTCCTCATCTTCAATATCTTCATGAGGAATATCAATTTCATTGCAATTTCTTCGCGATCAAAGTCTTCAGCAGAAGACCAATTTGTTCAGCCGAAGATATACATTTTTAGGGGTCGATATTCATCGAATATTTCAAACTCCTCAAGGACTTGTAGATCTTGTGTACACTCAGGAACACATTAGATACTTAACCTATAAGTCTTCAAACCACCAAAATCACTAAGGGGCACTAGATGCACTCACAATCTCCCCCTTTTTGGTTGTTGATGACAATTAGGTTAAGTTTTCAACAGAAATAAAAATATGAAGTGTAAATACTCATTTGAGGAATTTAAAATCAAGATACAGAGAAACTCCCCCTGAAGATGTGCATATCTTGAGGATTTTGCTTTTCACTGCAAATGCACATTGATGATTTATATCATGGAGATCTCCCCCTTAGTCTTGTAAATCATGCATAAATATGACATATAATATGAAGAATTTGAGAATGCATGATGAGAAGTGGCATTTGACGAATTTCAGCATGCGTGCATAAATATTTTGAGGAATAAACATGCGAAGAAAAATCATTCAAAAACGTCAGAGTACCATCGGGCTTAAGTTACAACTCATTACATAAAACACTTCAGAAGAGCCAAGAGTTTGTTACTTAATAAAGTTCATAACCCCCAAAATATATCCCGCGTATGACTAACTCTCAGATTTCTTCCCCTTTGTCATCAAGTGACGAAAAGGGACAAAACTGAGGACTAACGCCCCTTAAAGACTTTCACTTCTTGGTTGATGAAGAAGACGCGTGAGGATTCTTGGCGATGGGCTTCCTCCTAGGGCCAGTGGTAGTGTCTTCTTGTTCTTCATCAGATTCTGTAGTGCAGAATGAAGAAAAGGAGCTGTCCCCAAGGTCTGGAACTGGGATTGGCTTGAATTTCCTCTTGGGAGGCAATGACCAGTCGAAGTCCTGAGTAAATTCCAATTCATCAAGTTCTTCTTGAGTCTTCAAATGAGCCAAAGTGGCCCAGGTGCGATCAAAAACCTCATGAAGATAGTAGTGATTTTTCTTCACTGCATTCTGGGTCTCGTTGAGGGTTTTCACAATGGCACTGAATTGACGTTTTACCCATTTGTGATTCCGATCGACATTCTGATGAAGACTAAGGATTAGTTCCCGGTTAGTCATCACCCTTGGTGCAACACGGCTAGGCGGCTCCCAAGTTTCAGTATCATCCCATGAGGAATATGCATCTGGTTCACGAAACTGGCCATCAAGGGGCCGACTACCTTCATCGATGACTAATTTTCCTTTTCCTTCAACAGGCTCAAAAGTCTTCTTGTTGACTGTGATGGGAGGCATATATCCAATGTGATTGTTGAAATCAACATGATAGTTGATGCCTGGCCTGCGTATGATGAATCTCATGATCCATGGAGCGTAAATCTTTAGGTCGAAGGGTGACATAGCATTGTCAGCCAGATTCCTCAAGAAGAAGTCGTGAAGGTTTATAGGGATGCCATGGATGATGTTGAAGAGGATATTCTTCATGATGCCTACAACATCCTCTTCATCATTATGTCCCTTGATTTGAGCAATGACACTGCACAGAATCCTGTAGAAAGTCGTGGGTTCATACTTCAAGTGTTGAACCAGAAAAGTCGTTCTTGGAGGTTGATACTTGGCCAAAGGCTTCATGAGGACTTCCATCAGTTTGTTGGGAAGGTCCCGTTCATCATACATCATCACAACTTGTTTTGAGGGAATTGACACCGGTATTTCTCGCAACAGCTCAGTAGCAGGGGCTTTGTAATGTGTGTGTTGTGTCATCCAGTCCAGCACCCAAGTGTTGATATACTTCGGGTCTCCAGAGATGTGCAAAGTTGGATAGAATTGAAGAATGATATCAGTGTTCCAATCACAGATATCGGTGCAAATTGGCAGCAGTCCGGCTTCATGAAGAACGTTGAGGACTGGGGCAAAGCAAGGAATTTCTTCCAACTCAACATGAGGAATATGCCTGTGCTGAAATATTTTGTTTCTTCTATAGAGCACAGATGCATAATAGTTGAGCTGAGTCCTTGTCCAAAACTTCATGTGCCTGATGCGAAGCTTGTCATAAGGATTGTCGCCGATGAAATACATACGTTCTTCATAGAACACTTCCTTCTGAAACTTTGGCCTCTTTGAAAAAGGCTGATTTTGCATAGGCTGAAGATTATGCTGCTTCTCTTGAGGAGATACTATCATTGCAGTCTCAGTGTTGACCACCACAATAGCAGTTTCAGTATTGGGTGCAGGAGCATTTTCTTCAGCCTGTACCTCAGGTTGAGGATTTTCGTCGGCTTGAACCTCAGGTTGAGGATTTTCCTTAGGATGAGGATTTTCCTCGGGTTGAGGATTTTCTTCTGGGATTTCCTCATCATGAGGAATTTTCTTGGGGGAGGAGGCAAAATATGCAGCTGTTGCAACTGATCCTTGTGCAGGTTCTGCAGGCGTCTTTTGAGGAATGAAAGAGTGAGGAATGTCATAAATTTGAATTTCCTCATCCATGGTTTCATTAAAATCAACGTCTTTCATTTCCTCATCAACTCGAATCTCCTCATCTTCTTCATGAATGATATAGTCAATTCCAAAGGGGACCATAGTGTATGATGGAGCTATCTTCAGAGGCACAACATCGAGTGGAGCAGTTTCATCAAGTGTCTTTTGATGGTTGGCCTCTAATGATTCTGGGGTTACAAAAGCTTTTCTTTTCTTTGCTTCTTTCTCGGGAACCTTGGTTTTCTTCACTTATGATGCATACAAAACTATTTTCTTCACCTTTGATGATTGAGGTGAAGGAATTTTCTCTTCAGGAGCTGGTGCAGTATCAGTCCTGGTAGTTTCTGAAGCATTTTCTTCAGCTGGAGCAGATTCATTAGCTGACACAGATTCATCACCTGGAATGTCCTTAGCTATTTCCTCAATAACTGGTGCATCAACACGGCTTTCTTGAGGCATTTCCTCTGCAGGGGTTTCTTATTCTTCATCTTCCACCGTGAGCTGAACAGAATAGGTGGGCTCAGACTACTCAGGTTGCTTTGGTTTTGTTGGAGGAACAACCTTCTTGTTGTATTCTTCAACTGCATTGGTTGAAAAATTGATGAAATTGGTCTTGAGACTTTGACGATCAGATAGTTCTGTATACTTGTCGGTCAAAGTCTTCGGTTCCGCCTGGGTTGACATAAGAGCATCACGCCTCAAGTTTAGGAGATTTTGTTTGAGGAATTTCTCCTTCTTCAGCTTTGCAACATTTGCTTGCTTGGCTTGCGTCTCCTTCAATTTGGCCTAATTGATGAATGTGGCCGCCATATGGCTGATACCAGGGGGAAGCTTCAAGTCATCAATAGGTGTGTTAGGGTCTTCGTACCAGACATTGATGTAGTTCAACAGAACCTTTGGGTCCATGGCAAGAGGAATAGCGTTGCATGAAGCTTGTGCGACGCGTTCCTGCTTGTTTCAGATGATGGCTTGAAGAGTTCCATTATCATATTCATCACTTCCTTCTGATACAGAAGGGACTTTGATGACTTTGCTTTGGCTGGGTCTGATGCCTCTTCTAGCAGTCATTTCAGTCTTCAAAGGTGTTGGTGAAGACTTTGTCTCTCAGCTCGTGGCAGATGGTACAGGGGAGCTGGAGTGAGCAGGCTGTTGCTTGACACTCTACTTGTGTTCAGGCTTTGAAGCCTATGTGTCTGTTGAGGGTTTTGGTGCAGGCGCAACCTTCTAAGGCAATTGCTCTTTAGGCTTTGAAGCCTTTGGTTTTTGTGGCACAAGCTTCACTTGAGGAATAGTTGTGCCAGAAGCTTCAGCAGCAGAAGAGGTGGCTGCAGTGGCAGCAACAGATTCCTCATTGAATTTCCTCACTGCAGGTTCTGCTTTCTTCTAAAGCTTAGACAAGTTTTGTCTCCTCAGGATAATCATCAATAGTTTTGATGCTTGAAGGATGTGCAACCTGATGATCCTCGAGAGGAGGCCTTTTTCCAGGTGGCTTAAGGGCGAATTTCTTCGCATACTTTGGAGTGACGAAGCGGTATTCCTTCCACTCCTTAGCCCACCTGCGTTCTATCTTTTGGAGCCTAATTTTCCTCTTAGGCATTGGTTCTTGCTCATCTGACGTGCAATAGTCAAGGTATATATCCTCAGGGATATCAATTGCAGTGTTCTATTCGAGTTTCTTACCACCCTTTTGCTTTCTATCATCTTCCATTTTCTTCAGCTGAGGCTTTTGCTGAGGAATTTGCACTTTCGAGGATTCTGATGACACTGGCAAATTTTCTTGGAGAAATGTTGCAAATGAGTTAAGTTGATGAGAACCTAGAGATTCATCAACTGATATTTTGTACGTGTGAACAGTGTATAGGTGCGAGGAATTTGAAGAGGTCATATGCGTTCTCAGATTTGAAGAAATTGAAAATTTTAAAAGTTGAGGAACTTGACCAGTGGGTTGAGGAATTTGTCTAAGCACTCAGATCTTGGGTTCCAGAGTTGTACAGATTCAAAAATTTGCACAAATGAGGAATCACGTGAAGTATTTTAGTGGCTTAGTGAAATTCATCAAGTGTTTGAGGAATAGAGTGTGCGAGGCTGATAGACATTGAGGAAAAACAGATTTCTCAAATCTAAGGTAAAATAGTAGATCAAAAGGGATAGTAAAAATAGGTTTTTATTTACCCTATATGGCAAGCACGAAGAACAGAGGGAGCAACAGTAGATGCTCTTCGGTTCGAGTCCACTGCGCCCTAACTTGGCGGTAGAAGACGGCTACGGCGGCGGCGGATGAAGATGTTCCACTTCCGGCGTGAGCTCGGCGATGGATAGGTCGAGGCAGTGAAGCTTTTCCTCGCTGGCGACGAGATTTCTAGCGGTGGCACTAGGTTTTGCTTGTGGCGAAGAGAAGGTCGAGAGAGAACGAAGAGTATGGACAGAAGGGGTAAGGGCATATTTATAGCTCGGGTGAAAACTGTCCGACCGATTCTTTTGGACCAAATTTCCCTTGCCTATTCTTCTCTGCATGACATGTGTAGCCAGAGTTTAAAGCGGTTGAGATCGTGCTTATCTGATCGTGGAAACTGGGGTTCAGTTACTATGCAACAATATAAAAATCATTTTTGAGGATTTTGTTGTAAAATCATTAGCTGACAAGGACAAAGTGAGGATTTTGAACAAAGTTTCAAGTAGAACGCATATGAAGAATTGAATAGAGTGGGTGAGTAAAGCATAGGGGGTAGTAGGGTCCGATCACATTCACTTAGATGAAATATCAAATTTAAGAGATAGCTATAAGTGAATGTTGTTGAGGACTTTGAAATCAAAGTCTATATATATATATATACATAATATATATATATATATACATAATATATATATATATATATCTTGACAAATGTAATTCATCAAGTGTTTTGAAGATTTTAATTAACTTGAGGATTTTGTGACAAAGTGTTAGGTTGATGAATTTAAGCTTTGAAGAAAAACAAGTTTGAAGAAAATCAACTTTGAAGAAAATCAACTTTGAGGAAAAACAACTTTGAAGAAAATCAACATGAGGAATTTCAAAGTTGGGTGGTGGTGTGACCCACCGTATAAGAATGATGATTTCAGGCGCCGCGTACAATTGTTGTAGGGCCCTGAGAACCAAATTCTTCATTAATTTCCTCACACTAAGAGTGATATTCCTAATTGATTGAGAAAAATCGATTATTCGTGTGTTGCACATATAAGTCATCAATTTTGCATAAGTGTTAGGATGTGTGCACGTTTTTACAAAACATTTGAAGATTCTAAGATATTTAGCTCACACCGCAACTTGCAAAACCTTTTCTCATCCAAGGGCTTAGTGAAGATATCAGCTAGTTGATCGCCAGTATTCACTTGGTCGATGATGATATTGCCCTTGAGGACATGGTCCCGAAGAAAATGATGACGAATCTGGATGTGCTTAGTCTTCGAGTGTTGTACTGGGTTGTATGCAATCTTGATTGCACTCTCATTGTCGAAGTAGAGAGGCACATTCTTTATATTGATGCCGTAGTCCTTAAGGGTTTGCTTCATCCATAGAAATTGAGCACAGCATGATCCAACAACAATGTACTCAGCTTCGGCACTAGAGAGAGAAACGCATTTCTGCTTCTTTGAGGACCATCACACTAATGATCTTCTGAGGAAATGACAAGTGCCATAAGTTGACTTGCGATCCACACGGTCACCAGCATAGTAAGTAGATTTGAGCCCTTCGGGTACCATAATCCTAGTGTTGGTGTGTGAGCTAAGTATCGAAGAATATGCTTCACGGCCTTATGGTGTGATTCCTTCGGTTTTGCTTGAAAACGTGCACACATGAAAACACTAAGCATTATATCTGGCCTAAATGCACACAAATACAGTAAGCAGCCAATCATTGAGCAATATACCTGCTGATAGAATTCTTTACCATTTTTGTCAGTGCAGAGGTGGCCGTTGGTAGGCATGGGAGTCTTGGCACCTTTGCATTCATGCATGTCAAATTTCCTCAGAACGTCCTTGAGGTATTTCTCCTGTGATATGAGGATACCATTGCGCTATTGACGAATTTGAAGACCTAAGAAGAATTTCAGCTCCCCCATCATAGACATCTAATATTCTTCACTCATCATGTAAGAAAATTCATCACTATAACATTTATTAGTACAGCCAAATATGATGTCATCGACATATATCTAGCACACAAATAGTTCATTATCATAGGATTTTGTGAAAAGAGTTGGATCAAGTGAACCAGGTTTGAAGCCTTTCTTCATGAGGAATTCCTTCAATGTATCGTACCACGCCCGAGGGGCTTGCTTAAGACCATAGAGCGCCTTTTTGAGTCTGAAGACTTTGTCTGGATTCTTCGGATCCTCAAAACCTAGGGGCTGAGCAACATATACTTATTCCTCAATCTTACCATTGAGGAATGCACTTTTCACATCCATTTCATATAAGGTAATGTTATGATGATTAGCGTAAGCAAGCAGTATTCAAATAGCTTCAAGTCTAGCAACAGGTGCAAAGGTTTCATCGAAATCAATTCCTTCAACCTATGTGTATCCTTGGGATACAAGTCGTGCCTTATTCCTCACCACTTGACCATCCTCATCTTGCTTGTTTCGGAAAATCCACTTGGTGCCGATGATATTGTGCTTGCGAGGATCTGGTCTTCTGACGAGCTCCCATACGTCATTTAGCTTGAATTGAAGAAGTTTGTCTTGCATGGCTTGAATCCACTCAGGTTCCATGAAAGCCTCAGCAACTTTTGAAGGTTCTGTGATAGACACAAAAGAAGAATGCCCACAAAAGTTAACTAAATGTGAAGCTTTTGAGCGAGTGAGAGGACCTGGCGCGTTGATTTCATCATGGATTTTGTCAAGTTCTACTTCATTTGCAATCCTCAAATGAGCTGGTTGAGGATTTCGTCTAGGTTGAGGAATTTGTTCTGGAGCAATTTTATCAGGAGCATCTTCTTGATTTTCGTCAGTGCTGGGAGTGATTTCTTCAGCAATTTTCTCAGTAGGAACGATGTCTTCGGTAGATTTGAGCTTTATTGCTTCCTCAGTAGACAACTTATCTGGATCAGGAGGCAATTGGTCTCTTTCCGAGCCATTAGTTTCATCGAACCGCACATCTATAGTTTCAATAACCTTGTTGTGATAGGTGTTGAAGACTCTGTGGGTGTGCGAGTCCTTTCCGTAACCAAGCATAAAACCCTCATGTGCCTTAGGTGCAAACTGAGGATCTCTAATCCAACATTTTGCATCGAAGACTTTGAAATAACTTACATTGGGTTTGTTGTCAGTGAGGAGTTCATATCAGGTTTTCTTGAGGAATTTGTGAAGATATACCCTGTTGATGATATGGCAAGCAGTGTTGATTGCTTCAGGCCAGAAACGACGAGGAGTCTGATATTATTCAAGCATAGTCCGTGCCATTTCAACCAGAGTCATGTTCTTTCTTTCGACGACGCCATTCTGTTGAGGAGTATAAGGAGCAGACAATTCGTGAGTAATACCAAGTTCATCAAGATAAGCTTCAAGACCAGTGTTTTTGAACTCTGTCCCATTATCACTCCTGATGTGTTTGATCTTGACGCCCAAGTTCGTTGAGGCCCTTGAGGAAAATCGTTTGAATACTTCCTGCACTTCAGTTTTATACATAATGATGTGCACCCAAGTGTATCTGGAATAATCATCAACTATGACAAAGCCATATAAAGATGCAACATTTGTTAGAGTGGCATAATGAGTAGGTCCTAGTAGATCCGTGTGAAGCAATTAAAATGGACGAGTAGTGGTCATGATAGTCTTCGAGGAGTGTTTGGATCTGGTCATTTTTCCACACTCGTAAGCACCGCACAGGTGGTCCTTGAGGAATTTGACTGATTCGATGCCAATGACACGCTTCTTCTTCACGAGCGTGTGCAAATTCCTCATGCCTCCATGACCAAGTCTTCGATGCCATAGCCACCCTTCTGAGGTTTTTTCTAGTAAGCATGTGGGTGGTTGAGGACCCGTAGATAAATCAACAATGTACAAATCACCTCTTCTAACACCTTCGAAGACTTTGGATCTGTCAGATTTCATGATGACAACACATCTATATTTTCCAATGATAACAAACATATCAAGATCACAGAGCATTGAGACTGACATGAGGTTAAACCCAAGGGATTCAACAAGCATCACTTTGTCCATGTGCATGTCCTTGGAAATAGCCACTTTGCCAAGTCCCAATACCTCGCTTTTACCTTTGTCAGCATAATTGATTTGCTTCCGGGGTGATGGAGTCAGTGGCATATTCATCAGCAAGCTTTTGTCACCAGTCATGTGGTGTGTGCAGCCACTATCGAGAACACACTCAGTACTCTTGGGTTTGTCATCCTGTAGATGAATTAGTACAGCTTACCATCTCATATGATTCATACTTGAAGAATATGATATCAATTTCATTAGATAGGAATTTCATCATAAACAGTAATTATTGAGGACGTGTGAAATATTTTTCATTTCATCAATGTTAGCTCGCGTACTATCAAGCATTTTCCTTAGGTCTCCAGGAAATTCTTCAGATGATGATTTTCATCTGGAGAGTGTCATGCAGAAGTGATTAGTTCAATTTCTTCACCACCCACATCTGAAGGGGTGGTAAAGAATTCATCATCATGCGAGCACCATATGAGAAACGGGGAATTGAAGCTAATCCATTTCTCTTCACAGTAGGGGGGTAGAGAACTCAAATGAATAGGCAGAGAAATTCATGGAGGATTTATGAACATCATGTTTTGAAGAGTAATACTCATATTCATGTCCCTTGTAATTTCCCTGCATATTAGAAGCATTAGCACGGGTACGAGCATAGTTTTGACCAATTGAGGATTTTGATCCTCTTGAAAACTTTGGTCCACCTGAGGAATTTGATCTGAGGTTCACATTCTTCATAGGTGGTGTCATGAGGACATTCACCTGAATATTTTCAAGGCAACTTTTGGGGACCCAGATTTTCCTTAGGGGTGGTCCATTCCTACAGTTAGTTCCAACATATTGAGCAAATACTTCACCTGATTGATTTCTGAACAGTTTGTAATTGAAGTCAAATGACTCATCTGAGGAATAGGATAATTCACATGCAAAGCCTGTTAGATTGGATGGATCAACAGGAGGCCCTTTAGCAGCAACCCATGAGGTTTTGGGATAGTGCTCGGGTTTCCAGTATGATCCATCAGCATTCAATTTCCTCTCAAAGGCAATTCCTTCTTTCCTCGGGTTCCTGTTCAAAATCTGCTTTATGAGCACATCGCAAAGGGTTTGTTGCCCTTTGAGACTTCTGTACATGCCTGTCACATACAATTCCTTCAGCCCTGCATTTTCATCAGTGACATTTGTGGTTTCCTCAAGTGAGAAATTTGATACCACATGAGCAGTTGAAGAATTTGTAGCAATAGAAGCATTTGATGATTCTGGTGAAGAATTAGCAATTTCACGTTTGATGCATTTAAGACATTGAGGAATGAATTCAACCTGAGAGGCACTGATCTGTTGAGCGAGTAATGAATCATTTTCCATACGAAGATCATCATGAGAAACCTCAGCTTCTCAAGATCAAGTTTCCTTTGAAGAAATTCATAGGAAAGTTTCTCATGATCAATGAGGAGTGTGCCATGATGATCTTGAAGATTATCAAATCTAGACTGAAGACTTTTCATATCTTCAGTGAGGATTTGGGTAAGATTCATTTCATCATTCAACAGGTCATCACTTCTATCTAGCAGTTTCTGATGCTTTTCGTGGGCAGTTTGTTGTTTAGTTGCAATGATAGCAAGTTTACTGTAACTGGGTTTTTTATAATTATCAGATTCACAGTCACTTGAATCAGAGGAGGAAGCATCATTCGGTACCTTTGAACCTTTTTCCATGAAGCAATAGGTTGGTGCGAAGTCATCAGCATGCTAATCAGTGTGGATGGTGTTGTCATTTTCTTCAAGGTTGAAGATTGACTTGCTGACGAATGTGGTTGCTAGTGCAAGGCTAGCCTGTCTAGATTCTGAGTCTTCTTCAGAGCCGTCCTCTTCATCACATTCCTCAGATTCTGCCTCATAATCTATTTCCTTGCGAATAAGTGCCCAAGCCTTTCTAAAACTTGTCTTCTTGTGCGATGAGGACTTTGAGGATGAGTATTTTGAAGATTTCTGCTTTTTCTTCGAGTCATCAGAACTTCCATCCTTGTATTTCTTCTTCTTTAATTCCTTCACCTAACGAGGACAATCAGCAATATAGTGACCTGATTTCTTGCGTTTGTGGTAGGTCCTTTTCTTGTAGTACTCAAATGAACATTCTGATTTCCTCATATCTCTTCTTGAAGATTTACCAAACTGGCCACGTCTTGTAAACTTCTGGAATTTCCTCACGAGCATTGCAAGCTCGTGTCCAAGTTCTTCAGGATCACCAATCCGAGTCTTCTTCTTCAGATGAGGAAATTGATTTGGCCTTCAGTGCACGAGGTCTAGAGTAGCTTGGTCCATATAGATCTCTCTTTTCTTCCTGTTGGAATTCATGAGTGTTGAGTCTTTCGAGTATATGAGAAGGATCAAGCATCTTATAGTCAGGTCTTTCTTGAATCATCAGAACCAAATTATCAAATGATGAATCCATAGATCTTAGTAGTTTCTTCACAACTTCATGGTCAGTAATGTCTGGAGCTCCCGGTGCTTGCAGTTCATTTGATATGTCAGTGAGGCGATCAAAGGTATCTTGGCAGCTTTCATTGTAAAGCCTCTTGAAGCGACTGAAGAGATTGCTAAGAACATCAAGACGAGAGTCACGCTAAGTTGATACTCCTTCATTTACTTTTGACAGCCTTTCCCAGATTAGTTTTGCTCATCCCAAAGCACTTACTCTGCCATACTGGCCTTTGCTGAGATGTCCACAAATGATATTCTTCGCTTGAGAATCAAGTTTCTTGAATTTCTTCACATCAGCGGCAAAGACAGTAGCAGTGATGAGAGGAACACGATGTTCCACAATATACCAGAGATCATTGTCAATAGCTTGTAGATGCATCTGCATCTTGGTCTTCCAGAAGGGAAAGTCCTTTCCTTCGAAAGTAGGACATACTGCGGTAACATTGATCATGCCTGTAGTCGACATAACTAAAACTCCAGGTGGTTAAACCAAAATCACACAAAACAAGGGAGTACCTTGCTCTGATACCAATTGAAAGTGTGTTATATCGACTAGAGGGGGGTGAATAGGAGATTTGTAGAATTTCATCACTGAGGAAATTCCTTTTGAGGAAATTCCTCATTGATGACTAACTTGTCGCGGAAACAGCAAAGGATTAGGGGTGCAAAGTATCACTACAGCAGTTTCCAGACGAGGAATATGAAAAATAGTTTGCACAGTACGCAGGCATAGAGAAAGCATGTGAGGATTAAATCGCTGAACAATTTGAGGTTGAGGAATTTCAGAGAAAGTCTTCAGCAAATTCTTCAAACAGTGACAACGAAAATTTTCAACATACAATATTGAGGAATTGAAAGAGTTGAAGAAATAGAACCCATATCACAGTGAAGACATTGGTTGATGACCCAGTTCCAACTGCTATGACAGTTGTACGTATGGTTTGGAGCGGCTTGGTATTGAAACCAAAAGACACACAGTCTCAGGACACACAGTCCCTATCGTATTCTCCTTGAGCTAAGGACACAGAGTCCTCTCCCAACACTCGTGGTAAGTCTTCAGGGCAGACTTCCAAACCCTCAAAAACTTGGTCACCCAATGATCCACAATTGACTGTTGGATTGCTCTAGACCATGAAGCCTAACCGTCTGGATGATGCACAGTACTCAAAGGTAAAAGGCTTCAGTCCTACATGGGAATAAATTCTTCAGTGATGCTCAATCACTTGGTTTTTTGTTTGTGGTTTGGTGTTTGGGGTATTTCCTCACTGATGATTTACTCTTGAAGACTCTGAGGAATTTGGGTTGCTCTAAATGACAAGTGTCAGTTTCTCATGGAGCAGCCAACCAGCTAATGGTTGTGGGGGCGGCTCTTTATAGCCTCGGAGCATCCCGACATGATTTGACATTAATGCCCTTAAATAATATGACCGTTGGTGTGGATAAGATCGGTGATGTGGCGCGAATTGCGGCAACGGTTGGGACCCTCAACTGTGAGAGTCCTCATGTCTCTCATATTCCTCACTTGAGGCTTTTGGTAGGATTAGGCTTGGGTTGAGCATCATGACGAAATTCATTCCTAAGTGTTACCTCGACCCCCTTTAACAGTACGGTGTTCCTATGACTCAAGAGTGAAGAAAATGAAACAGAAAGAATAAATCTTCACGCTTCAAAGTATTTGGATTGATATTCTTCAGGACACACGGAATTTCTCATCTTCAATATCTTCATGAGGAATATCAATTTCATCACAATATCTTCGAGATCACAGTCTTCAGCAGAAGACCAATTTCTTCAGCCGAAGATATACATTTTTAGGGGTTGATATTCATCGAATATTTCAAACTCCTCAGTGACTTATAGATCATGTGTGCACAAATGAACACATTAGATACTTAACCTATAAGTCTTCAAACCACCAAAATCACTAAGGGGCACTAGATGCACTTAAAAATTTCATTAACCATAAATTGGTACTTCTCCCAATTCAGGACAATATTAGTCTCTTCACATCTCTGCAAAACTCGATCAAGGTTGCTCAAGCAATCATCAAAAGAAGTTCTGTAAACGGAAAAATCATCCATGAAGACCTCAACAATGTTTTCACAAAAGCCACAGAATATAGCCATCATGCATCTTTGAAAGGTAGCGGGTGCATTGCATAAACCAAAAGGCATACATCTATAAGCAAAGGTACCAAAAGGGAAAATAAAGTGGTTTTCTCTTGATCATCTTTTGATACAGGTATTTGAGAGAAACCAGAATAACTGTCTAGAAAGCAAAAAAATGTGTATGTTTGGATAGTCTTTCTAGTATTTGGTCAATGACACGTAAAGGGTAATGATCTTTCCTAGTAGCTTTGTTTAGTTTCCTAAAATCAAGTACCATTCTATACCCTGTGACAATTCTTTGTGGGATGAAATCATTTTTATTATTAGGGACAACAGTAATACCCCCCCTTTTAGGGACACAATGAACGGGACTAACAAATCTACAATCAGCAATATGATAAATTATACCTACCTCCAGAAGCTTTAGTATCTCATTTCTTACCACTTCCTTCATTTTAGGATTTAACCGGTGTTGGTGATCAACGACTAGTTTAGCATCAGGCTTCATATTGATTTTGTTCTAACATAGAGTGGTACTAATGCCCTTAAGATCATCAAGAGTATATCCAATAGCAGCACGGTGCTTCCTCAAAGTTTTCAATAATTTCTTTTCTTCGTACACTGAAAGGTTAGCACCGAATATATCTCCTTTTCATCAAGATAAGTATACTTCAGAGTATGAGGTAATTGTTTAATCTCAAACACGGGATCACCCTTGGGTGGAGGAGGATCCCCAAGTATTTCAACACGCAAGTTGTGTTTCAAAATAGGCTGTTGATCAAAGAAAATTTTATCTATTTCATCCCTTTAATTCATATGCATATCATTTTCATGGTCTAGCAAATATTATTCTAAAGGATCAGTAGGAGGAACAACGATAGAAGCTATCCCAATAATTTCATATTTAGTGGCCAATTCTTTGTCATGGGCTTGTGTACGAAATTTAGAGAAATTGAACTCATGAGACATATCCCCAAAAATACAGTAACAGTTTCCTTCTCACAATCAATCCTAGCATTAACGGTATTCAAGAAGGGTCTACCAAATATAATGGGACAAAAATCATCTTGTGGGGAACCAAGAACAAGAAAATCAGTAGGATATTTTATTTTCCCACACAAGACTTCAACATCTCTAACAATCCCCATTGGTACAATAGTATATCTATTAGCAAGATTGATGGTAACATCAATTCCTTCTAATTTAGCTGGTGCAATGTCATTCATAATTTCTTTGTATAAGGTTAAGGGAATTGCACTCACATTAGCACCCACATCACATAAGCCATGATAACAATGATCTCTTATTTTAACGGAAACAATAGGCACGCCAACAATAGGTCTATGTTTACCTTTAGTGTCAGGTCTAGGAATGCTAGCAGCTTCATCACAAAAGTGAATAACATGCCTATCAATATTATCAACCAAGAGATCTTTAACCATAGCAACACTAGGTTCAACTTTAATTTGTTCAGGTGGTATAGGTGTTCTAGCACAACTCTTACGAACCATGGTTGAAGTTTTAGCATGATCCTTTATTCTAACGGGAAAAGGTGGTTTCTCAATGTAAGAAGTAGGAATAACAGGATCAGCATCATCAATAATAGTTTCCTCTTCAACTTTAATAGGTTCAACTACTTTAACTTCAATGGGAGGATGATATTTATACCAATTATTCCTCTTCATAGAAAGAAGCTACTACCTCAGACTCAAGTCCATATTTAGTGCTAAAATCACGAAAAGCATGGGTGTCTATGAAGGATTTAACACAATCAAATTTAAGGTTTATACCCGACTCACTACCTTCGTCGAGTTCCCAATCTTCAGAATTGTGTTTAATTATTTCCAATAATTCCCATTTTAATTCAGTATCTTTCTTCATAAAGGAACCAACACAAGAATTATCGAGCATGGATTGATCATTACGAGAGAGCCAAGCATAAAAATTATGAATAATAATTTCTCTCGGGAGCTCATAATTGGGGCATGAATATAACATTGACTTAAGCCTCCCCCAAGCTTGAGCGATTCTTTCTCTTTCACGAGGCCAAAAATTATTAATATAATTCCGATCATGATGAACTAGATGCATAGGTTAAAACTTCTGATGAAATTCCAATTTCAATCGGTTGTAGTTCCATGATCCAATAACAACATATAGCCTATACCATGTCAATGCCTTTGCCTTCAAATATAAAGGAAATACCTTCTTCTTGACTTCATCCTCAGGTAGACTTGCAAGCTTAAATAATCCACAAACCTCATCCACATCGATTAGATGCAAATCAGGATGTAGTGTTCCATCTCCTGCATAAGGATTAGCTAGTAGTTTTTCTATCATACCCGAAGTAGGTGCATCATGTTGAGGATCATTTCTTTGTGCTTCAGTTTGAGGTGAAGATACCCCAAACAAGCTCCTCATAGGATTAGTTTCCATAGTGACAAGTGACAGTAAATTTCGGCACAGTATATAAATTTTTCCTTACCAAATTCCACTTACCAAAAGTGCTTCACTCCCCTACAACGGCGCCAGAAAAGAGTCTTGATGACCGTCAAGTGTAGGGATCTATCATTGTCCTTTCGATAAGTAAGAGTGTCGTACCCAACGAGGAGCAGAAGGAAATGACAAGCAGTTCTCAGTAAGGTATTCTCTACTAGCATTGGAATTGTGAGTAACAGATAGTTTTGTGATAAAGTAACTAGCTAGGTTCCCCGCGCATTCGTGCGGCTAGATTAACCCCTAAAAAATTAATTTCCTTCGCCAACTATATGCCCTTTTACTAAACAATATTTTATTAAATTTCCAGCAAGTATATGATAGAGTTATAAATAAAATCCCATTGAAACATGCAAGTGCATTATAGGTTGTTAAATAAATTAGTTTGCATGTGAGGTTGGGATACTGATATAAAACCTTCTATGGGCTTCCACACCAATCTTGGTGTTTTTACCTCTTTTATCCACTACTCCTTTGTATCGTTGCTAAATAGATTTTTGAGCAATTTGCTACCATGACTTAAATCTAAACATGAAATTAACATATGTAATGCAAGTTTGAAAGATTGCTCTGCCTTTTTTTTCTAAACAAAAGAGCCCCCCCCTCCTAATTAACTAATTTGTAGGAAGGTACTGGACTTTTGGATTTTAAAAAAGTTTCAGAAGATATATCTAATGTCGATGGTGATTGATAGAGCAATTCTTGCTCATAAGTTCCTGTATGAGTACTGCGCCTAACATAAAGCTTGTGACTGGTAGTAAAACATCTTTTTTTATTTTGAGATAGAGTTCGATCCTCAACTATTTCTCGCGATATCTTCTTATCAATCAATGGTCGCATGAGTTACTTTTCTTGATTAATGTTGCCTACCCACATATGTATTGAGAGATCCGCATCTTCTATGATAATATTCAAATTAAAAATTCTCTTTGCCTCACTCCCTTTAAAGCTTATTCATGATGATCATGCATGTCTTGTCTTTCATCATATTGCATTTTTATATTTTCATTAATTACATGAATCATCAACAAATTATTATAGCACATCAAATATTTTTAAGTTTATATGTTTATGAATTTCAAATGGAACAAAAACAGTATTTGGGAACTTCATACTATATTTATTGTGAATTTCATAAATAAATTATGCTTACATTCTTTTTTTGCGGCAATATGCTTATATTCTTCATGTGAATTTCATCTTGTTAAGTTACTAAGTGTAACTGTACACTTTATTAATCTATAGATATATACATTTCTACCTATTTTGCCTCATTTTACTTCTACACCATTCTAATCTAGAACCACAATCATTGGTCCAAATATATCATCATTTGTCAACAAATCATAGTGACTTATTCTCTATGGTGTTCATATAAATTCAAAAAGACCATATTCTTTTGCACTTTATTTCTTTGTAGTGAGAGCTACGATGGTTACTATACTACAGATCATTTTTCAACCTAATACTATGCCTTTTTCCTATCGGACGCTTTACTATAATAGTTGATGTATTGTCAAAAATCCCCTTTGGTGCCTGGGCTCACATGAGCCGAGTGGACAATACCACAATTAAAAATATAAAAAAGGATGAAAATTCCAAAAACAATTTCCAAGCAAGATGTGCATGTGCGTCGTATTCGTACAAAATTTGGTGATGTTTAGACATTCGAGTAGTGCGGGAAAAAAAATCCATGCATTAATAGTGCTGTTTTTCAAATGTTTCTCTCAGACCCGAATTTGTGTTTTACCAGTATCTCCTCGATGTTCAAACTTATTCAAATTTGGCATGGACATCAACCACTCAAACATCTTTCATGACAAAAAATATTATTATTCGAAATTGTTTACTATTCAAAATCATGATACTATCTAAGCGAAGCTAAAATGTTGCTCGCATAATAGTCAACAAAATAAACTGATGATTAGTTTCACGTATTTCATTGTCGCTTGGGTGTTTATGATGAGTCCATATGGAAGTTTCTTTCTATTGTTTAAACCTCCAAACGCACCAGTATTTTATTATTTTTTATCGGCTTGTTTTACTATTTTGACATATGGATAAATCCATTCAGTCTAAGTGATGCTTCTACCATTTAAATCATCTGATGGGATTCCTTCTTTCTGACAACAAATTACTACATCTTCGTACAACGGATATACAAATTATTTCACTTGCATGGATTCATCAAAGAGGAGGTGACATAAACTATTTGAGTCCACTTGATCTATTGGGCTGTCAGTTCCAACTATTTTTCTTACGGCGCTGAATTAAAAACTTCAATCGCGGTGCATGTGACTGGGAAATAATAATATAGGTAAACTGATGAAAACTGCATGACATGGAGGATGGAAAAATCTTGTACCCCATGTGTCTCGTGTCACGCTTGCATCCGTTTTTGCCTACTTAGAATCACCATCTATTCAGCTTCAAGGTCTTCCAACGTTGTCGTTTTACACTGATGGTTCCTACTTTTACTCGGACACATGCACAATGCTGACGTGTTTAACTCTAACACTGCCCCTTTCTTAAGAAAGAAAAAAACTAAAATTCCCTTGGGGTACACGGATACAACTTTTTGTACATCTCTAAACATGTGGATTGCACCCAACGTGCCCATCAATCTTTACCATTCAAAAATCTTTAGCTATAGCGTGATTAATCTGGACCGTTCATTTTCGATCGTTTTAATAATATAATAGATAGATTTGTAACGGGTAACACGTGACAAGTGTAATAACGTTGCAGCAAGGTGGTCCAATCCTTTTTTGTAGCAAAGCACAAGTCTGGACAAACTATTATATAAAGAAAGCACTCCAGAGGACACATGGGAAATACTGTCAAGCTAGTTTTCATCATGCTCATATGATTCACCTTTGTTACTTTAATAATTTAATATGTGAGTGGACCTGCGCTTGCGTGCTTTCCTTACTTGGACAAACCTCATACTTATAATTAACCTCTCTCGCAAGCATCCACAACTACGAAAGAAGAATTCAGATAAATCTAACCATAACATGAAACATATGGATCCAAATAGCCCCTTACGAAGCAACGCATAAACTAGGTTTTAAGCTTCTGTCACTCTAGCAACCCATCATCTACTCATTACTTCACAATGCCTTCCTCTAGGCCCAAATAATGGTGAAGTGTCATGTAGTCGATGTTCACATGACACGACTAGAGGCGACACAACATACATCTCATCAAAATATCGAACGAATACCAAATTCACATGATTATTTATAACAAGACTTATCCCATGTCCTCGGTGACAAAAGTAACTACTCAAAAAGCATATTCAAGTTCATAATCAGAGGAGTATTTTTAATAATTAAGGATCTGAACATATAATCTTCCACCAAGTAAACCAACTAGCATCAACTAGAAGGAGTAATCAACACTACAAGCCCACAGGTACCAATCTGAGGTTTGAGACAAAGATCGGATACAAGAGATAAACTAGGGTTCGGAGAGGAGATGGTGTTGATGGAGATGTTGATGGAGATTAACCCCCTCTAGATGAGAGGATCATTGGTGATGACGATGGCTTCGATTTCCCCCTCCTGGAGGGAAGTTTCCCCAACACAATAGCTCTGCGGAGCTCTAGATTGGTTATGCTCGAGTTCCGCCTCGAGACGGCGGCGCTTCGTCCCAAAAGATGTAATATTATTTTTTCCTGGTCAAAACCCTTCATATAGCAGAAGATGGGAGCCGTAGGCTTGCCAGAGGGCCCAGAAGCCTACGGAGCGCGACCAGGGGGTAGGCCACACCCCCCTAGATTGTGGCTACCTGGTGGGTCCCCTGAGGTATCTCTTTCACCCGGTATTTTTATATATTCCAATATAATTCTCCGTTACTTTTCAAGACTTTTGGAGCTGTGCAGAATAGGTCTCTAAGATTTGCTCCTTTCTGGTCCAGAATTCCAGTTGTCGGCATTCTTCCTCTTCATGTAAACCTTGTAAAATAAGAGAGAAAAGTCATAAGTATTGTACCATGATGTGTAATAACAGTCCAAAATGCAATAAAATATCAATATAAAAGCATGATGAAAAATGGACGTACCACCGACACAGACTTCAAGGCATTCATCATGGAGCACGAGTTGCTTGCGCTTCAAGGGCGGGGGGCCTGACACTACAAGGAATATGCTAATACACGACGCTATTTTTTCATCGCTACATCGTCACGGTTTTTAATTTACGACGATCTCACGGCGTAAAACCAAGCGTCGAAAACGGAGCGTCACAAATGAACAACAACGACATTTTGATCAAAATCGTCATAACTTCTATGACGATTCCTGGATTGTCGAAACCTTTACGACGATCCTAAATCGTCGTTGGCAATCAAACCGAGTCCTACGTTGCAAAATTACGACGAAATCAAAACGTCATGGTTGAAATCAGTCCAACCCATTTCAATTGATCACATGGGCTGGTTTTATTTTTTTGGGCTTTTTCTTATTGGCCTTATTTTTGGGCCTTAGCCTATTTATAGCCACTTTTAATTTTATTTTTTTCGAATTTATATGAATAGCTAAATAGTGCATGACGACTCATTCAAACAATATACATGTCATATGTTGTGTATAGGAAAAATAATAATAGCATACACATTACAGATACACACATAAAGGTGAGGTAATAAAGTATATACATTGTATATTATCCCAAAAGATGTTTTTTTTCACAAAATGAATATGTACCTACGTACTGTTGATGTCAATAATGCTAGGAAAATATGCCTGTCTACGAGGGTGCATCTAATTCTCTATTCTCAATTCGTATAATTCACAGTATAGCTAACCTATCTAGATTTTATGGGGAAGTTGTATATATATAAGCGCTAGATAGACGGGTTGTTGAAGTTTCATATAGATTACACACCAAAATCGCGTAGTATTTCTCAAACAAATACTGTATCTGGCAAGTGCCGATACACAAATATACTGATGATATTCAGTTTTGGCTCCTTAGAATCTTAGAATAAGATTAACAGCGACGTGGGCACTCGGTTTCAGTTTTGTGTAGAAGTTATGGGTTGTAGATATACTAGTTTATGAAGTTCCATATAAATCTTTGAGCATACTGAACTACATACCTACCACAGTCGCCAGATTCTCAAACTAAATAAATAGCACCTAGCTGTCAAACTGAATGAGGCAAAAAAATTGACAGGCAAAGCAAATATGATTTCTCCTACTGTGTTCTTATCTGCAATGTTGGAGTAGTATATTAACACGGGCATGGCAAATCATTGACACCATCTGTTCTTATCTATAGGAGTGCGGCGGTATGACGATGGAGTACTCATGTTGGAACTCCGGCGACGGTGAAGCTTCGTCGTCTGTGCTACGTTTGGGCTTGTTCACCTGCGTCTTGGTGACGGTGAAGCCATTGGAGACGGCGTGTTTGGCGAGGGAAGTGCATCTTGGCAGCCACCGGATCTTGGGGTTGGCACTGATGCCGCACTCAAAATCGATAGGCTGAATCTTGAACAGTTAAGGAAAGTTGACTATCAATTTGCAAGTTTTTTTTACAACAATGTGGATTGCACAGTACAATCCAAACTATCAAATGTTTAAAATAAGGGACAGTTGCAGTGAGCATCAGTGTCATTTCATAGCCGAGTTAGTTGTAGTAAACTAGTATTGTGCTCCCACTTCACAATACCAGCATTTCTTCAAGCCTTCAAAACACTTCTATAAAAAAACTTTGGGAAACATATGCTCAATACTACTACATTAAAGATACCAATCTATTTCCTCTCCTCCCAATATCTATCTCTTAATGTCCTTCCAGCAAACCTGCCAATTATAAATGTTACTATACACATGTATATTTCCTAGATGTACATGTAATCCCAAAACGTAACGCAGCCACCTGACCGAATATAGGCCTCTGATTGGATCAACAGCAGTTCACATGGATCCCCAATTTTGACTCTATAATGCTACACAGGATAACAGTAATCCACACAAATAGGGTGCCTCACGACACAACAAGTTATTCGAAAGAGACGCTGATCGGTGACGGACCTGAGGCGCGCGGGCGCTTGAGGAGGATCTCCTCGATGGAGACGAAGGTGAGGCACACGGGTCGAGGAACGGACGCCGCCTCGTCGTCGGGTCGAGGAGGCCCGCCGGCCGCACCATCCTCGTCGGCGGGGAGGAGGGCGCGTGACGGGATCTCGCGTGGATGGGGTTCCCTTCTTGTCCACGCAGTGTGCGCGTTAGATCTCGCACGGCGCGGCGCGCCACGGCACGGAGGCAGGCGGAGGAGGATATGCAACGTCCGATCTAGGCCGGGACAGGGGCCCTTGCAAGCGCCGCCAGGGAGCGGAGGGTGGATCTCGCCGCCGGGGATGCCATGGGAGGTTGGATCTCGCCGCCAGGGAAGCCATGGGAGGCCGGATCTCGCCGCCAGGGAGGAGTCTACAAGGGATCTGGATTGGGTGGGGAGAAGGAGGGTGCAGACCGGTGGCCTCCTCCTGCGCCCCTCCACCCCTCCGATGTCGGCGACGGCGGATTTGGGGACGACGGGTTTGGCGGGAGGGAGGGGCACCGCCGGAGGCAAGGGGGCCGATACAGAGAAGAGCTGGAGCGGCGCGGTTTTGAATCGAGGATTTTGTGTGGCGAGGGAGGGAGGGCCGCTCGCCTATCCCCATGTCATCGTCATCGTCGCGAGCCGCTCACCACTCCCAGCGTCATCGCAGGCCGTCTCCGTCGTCCGGTGAGAGGTGGGAGCCGGGGAATGGGTAAAGTCGAAAGGTGGGCGGTTGTTTCGGGAGGGAGGGAGGAAAAGGGCACGGGGGCGGGCAAAAGTTTTGGCCGTTCGCGCGGGGGGTGCGGGTTTGGCACGTGGAATTTTGGGAAGTTTTGGGAGGGAAATTTTTCCCTTTTTTGATAAGAATTGGAGGGAAGTTTTGATAGTTATTTTTTAGATAGTTTTTATGTAAAATATTATAATCTTAAAATGTTGACTTTTTTGACAAACCACAAACCAGTCCATTAGCAACCATGGAGGATAAAATACCAGCCCAATTTAACGTAAGATGAAAAAATAGCCCAATAGAAAATTGGTATAAAAAACCGTTCAATACATGAATGAGGTGGGATAGAATGGACCCACAAGTGACATGTCAACATAGTTAGAACATGTTACGACATTTTTATAATCATCGTAAAAGTTATGACGATCTCATCTTGTGCGGTTACGACGTTTTTGATTCACATCATCGTAATTTATATGTAGATTTGATCCCCTCAAATGGTTTACGACGATCTCGGATGAAATCATCATAGATTTATGACGAATTCATCAACGACATCTTAAAAAACGTCATGTATGAGCATATTTCTTGTAGTGTGAGCATCGCGGCTGAGGACCTTCTCTGGCCCTGTAGCCTCTCACCTCCTTGTAATCTAGTGGTGGCTAAGATACGCACAGCGTTGAGCCCTGCCAACACAGAGCACAAAGGCTCCAAACAGCGAGCACTAGGATCCTCAAGGGAGTCACTTGCACGTCAAGGGGATGCCTGAGCATCGCGACTCAGGACCTTCACTGGCCGTGTAGCCTCTCGCCTCCTGGTAATCCAGTGGTGGCTGAGATACGCGTAGGGTTGGGCCCTATTGATGTAGAGTGTAGAGGCTTCTGGACAATAATGTTAGGGCCCTCACGGGGGTCGCTTGCGCGTCAAGGTGGTGTCTGAGCATCGCAACTCAAGACCTTCACTGGCCCTGTAGCCTCTCACCTCCTAGTAATCTAGTGGCGGCTGAGATACACGTAGGGTTGGGCCCTGCCGATGTACATCACTGAGGATCCCGAGGGGGAATGCGGAGGATCTCAACCAAGTCGCTTGCACGTCAAGGGGGAGCCTTAGCATCGCGACTCAGAGCGTTCGCTGGCCGTGTAGCCTCTCACTTCCTGGTAATCCAACAACTACTGAGATACGTGCAAGGTTGGGCCCTGCCGATTCAGAGCACAAAGACAAGCAAGAGAAAAAAACTAGCACGGAGATAGACATTGCAAATCGCAAGCAATTATTACAGAATTCAAATTGTTCCATACAATGAAAGGTGACTCCTAACGCCTCCTTGAGACAAAGATGGTTTGTCTCACGACAAGGCAGGGGGCTCCTCGCCACACTCCTCATTATCATCTCAGGCGAACTTCTCAAGCAGTGTACGTACGTGGCCCTCCATGGTGGTCGATAGGTTACCGCGGCACCCATCAGGCACACGACACGTCACCCCTTCAAACACTACAACAGGACAGAGCTTTAGTAACACAGTGTTATGTTACTACAGGCCCAAAAGCGTGTTACGACGCCATGTAGTAACACATTTTGGAATGTGTTCCATTAGACCGTGTTACTAATTGGTGTCCATTGTCACACATAATAGTTGTTACCACATTTTAAATATTGTGTTACCGTTACGTTGTAGTAACATGCATGTTACGTGTTACTCAACACTATGGTAACGTTTTATTGTAACCATAGTAACACCTATAGTAACATACCTACCTAGACCTATAATGTTGATGGTAACATACTTTTGTAACTATAGTAACACAATTCATAACACATTTTTTAGCTTCGAAACAAAACTAGTAACAGAATATCCAAATATTGTAACACTATAATTTATAGTTGTCACTGCCCTAGTAACACAGTTTGTAACTCTAGTAACTGCACCCGTATCACTATTATATTAGCATCACAACATAATTAATATATTTATTTTTTATTAAACAAAAATTTGGATACATATTTTATTGAATATAAATTTATTCAATAAAATTGCTAATCTTGCTCAAATATTTAATTGTTTTACTATGATTTTTATCATCATTGAAATGATAGAGACTGAAGCACAACACATACACAACTTGAAAATTTCAAGATATTTATTACAAATATACAAAAGTTTAGGATTGTACCGATCATAGAGTAATTACATTGCATTAAAATTAATGTAAGTATATTCACATCATTCAATAGTATTCCTAACATTTCAAATGTTTAAGAAACACCCATTTGGAAAATATTACATTCATCGACACAAACTACACTTTCTTCTTCTAGTCTTCAATGGACTAATTGCTTCTTGAATTCATCATGAGCATGAGGATGGGATCCACCCGCAGGAGTTCTGCCATTACTTCATCTTTATGTTCTGAAAAGAACAAAGGAAAAAAACAACCACCTTCATCCTTGCAACTGAAAATATTGTATAAGTAAACCAAGAAATTGAAAAACATAAATTCTACCATTGGAAATAGTAAGAGAACTGCAGATAAAAGACATACCCTTGCTGCTGGTGCCTTGAATCATATAGTGTGGTCGTATTGTAACCTTGATGCCTTCCTCCTCATTATTTATCCTACAACAAGTACTAAGGTAATAACATGCAGTCTAAAATTAATTCAAGTATCTAGAAGTATGTGCATATAAGTGAAATCGACGACATGGTAGTATCACAAGTAGAGTTCAGCATTGCACTTCTAGTATAACAGCTACAGGTTTGACCAAATTAACAAAAGCATAACACATATCAGTATAACAAGTAGAGTTCAGCATTGCACTGCCACTATAACAGCTACACTTTTTATTATTATTTATATATGGTTCACAAAGAAGCATTTACCATAAGGCATTAATATCTTTTTTAGGTTTTTAGTCATCCTGAATAAGTAAAAGGCGAGTGCGGGTGGAAATATTATAAAGATGCATACTGTAAATTCCAAGACCAAACTAAGCTTTCAAATGATGCTAATTTGGTATTGCAACGAACTCCAACAGTCAAATGTACTATAAAATAAAACAAATTAACAGCTACTATGAGTGACCACAAGTATCCATTAGTTTTACAATTGCTGATTTAGATTCCAATAGTCTATTTTTATTTATTCAAATGCTACAAATAAACTAAATAAGATGAGAGTGATACTACACACAGAAAGTTGAATGTGCAAGATCGACATTGTCCCCTAAGTACTTCTCTTCTTAACTACTTCCTTTTGAATGTTTAGCAGAAAGCAAAATTCAAAAATGCATGGTCAGATAATTGCAACCTCGGTTTATTTATAAAACAATGGTATTGAAATAAGTGCATCCAACCAAAAATAAACCTTAATTGGAAAGATATAGTTCGATGCCTTACCTACAGGTATTGATCAAGTACGCCAATCTGCGTGTCAAACAGAATTTTCCATCGGAGAGCAAGCAGAGGTTATACATCAAACTTTCCATCAGAAAGCAAGCAGAGGTTATACACAGATTGTATAGAGGAGACTAAAATAGAGTTCCAACCCGGTATTTCTTGTATGATCCATACTTCAATTTTCACCAAATGCCAATCGGTGTCGTCGCCCATCCGCCGAGGCAACCATCCGCCGCACCACTGCGCTGCACACAGTCCTGTTGCTGGGTGAGGAAAAGGTGAATCGCTTTATTTAATCAAATGAACACCAAGCAACTTGTCATGTGTAGATGAAATTAAATTCACCTTTTCTACATCAATTTGTACATCTACAAAAATAAAACTTTCATGAGACAATGATTTCCATCTAATGCAAATAAACTACATGGGAATTATGAGGTAATCAAGATGCATGTCTGCTAGGTACGAACAGTAGCTCGCCGTGGAGAGTTTCGTCGACCTGTTAAGAAATCTCTGTAGTTCCTCAACCTTGTGGCCAACACCTTCCTCGTTCCAATGCAAGTGTTTCCTCATGTACTTCCATACTATATATGTTTGTTTTAGATCTCTAGATATTTCCCCATGAGCAAGATACACATGGAAATCTAATCAAAGCTAGGGAAGTAGCTCGATTGATTTCTTCAATGGCTTGCCGTGAAATTTTGTGATAGGTTGATAACCAAAGGCTAACAACAAGTTAAGAAAGAGCAGCCGAGACAACAGATCAATTCACCTATGTGAGTTTACGACAAGCTACGCACGTAGCTATCAGCCAAGCTCACCTCCACATCCATGTCGTGGTTGAGATACAACTGCAGCAAGTCCAGCGCCTTGTGTACGGGCTGGTGTAACGTGCTGCCTTCATGTCCGTGTGATTTGTCCCTGAACTGTGATGATGTGTGTCTCTTTCCCCTGACTAGATGGGAGCTCGGCCTATTGGCTTGCCTTGCCTTGCACACACAAAAATCCTCTACCCCAATAAGTCTTATTGCAAAAACTAATTACTCTGCTCCAATCAGGCTTATTGCAAAAACTAATTCGTCTACTGCAATCAGGCTTTTTTGCTTCCGCAAATCCTTGTTTTCGTGTATTGAATCACAAGATCAGAAACTTGAAGAAAAAATCATAGTCTAATAGTCTAGATTCAAAATTCCAAATTGAGGAGGGCTAACCTTAATAGAAGAAATCATGAAAATTCATGTAATCCCAAATTGACGAGGACTAATCCGGCGACCTCGCGCTCTCCATCTCCTGATGCGTTTCCTGTAGTTCCTTCACGAACCAGTCCACCACCACTTTGATCCGCCCTGTGTGCTCTCAAGAACCAGATCAAGAAGATCGACGAAGATGAGGCTAGAGGGGGTGTACTTCGTGGTCAGAGATGAAGAGGGCATGAGCACGGGGAAGGGTGGCGGCGGCGGCAACCCTAGGTGGGAGTAGTAGAAAAGAAAAGAGGGATGCTTAGCGAGGGGTTGGCCAGGCATGAACCGCCCCTTGATGACGTGGGCAACCGACAATGTGAGAGAATGACCCTGATGCGTATAAGTCACATTTGTCGGGTTAGGTGGCACATTCCAAAACAATAAGCGAAATGTTTATACACGCCGCGTCGGTCGAACCGTTTCGGCCGGACGCATCGTGTTCGTCCGATCTGGGCGGATCGCGCACGTCCCCTTCCCCCGCGCAGGTCGCCGTCGCCCCTCCCCCCCCCCCCCCCCCCCCCGCGCAGGCGCCGCCGTCGTGTGTTTCCCCTCTGCGCAGGTCGCCGTCGCCCCCTTCCCTGCCCAGGCGCCGCCGTCGTGTGCTTCTCCTTTGTGCATGCCGCTTTCCTTTCCCTATAATAGACTTGTATTTCCTTTCCCTATAATAGATTTGTAACACTATGGATCAACACATGATTATGTGTTACTTACTCGACAATATGTAACACACACCCACTAACATATATTAATATGTTACTGCAGCAACATATGTGTAACACATTACGTCCAACACATAATTACGTGTTACTAAAACGATATTGTTGTAACACATTTTCGAGCTTATGTTGTATGTGTTACAGTCCGTCTTTGCAACACAAATCATGTGTTACTGGATTTTCGCTTGTAACAAGTTTTACTATGTGTTACATGATTGTGTTACCAAAGCTCTGTTCTGTTGTAGTGAAACTCGAAATGGGGATCGTGAAGGAGGAGGTGGCTGAAGACGCGGGTCACGGTCATGGCGAAAAGGTTGCGACAGTCCTCCTCTAGGATTATGTCCACCTTCTTGGTTGCACCCTCGAGCTCCTTAATGAGCTCGGAAGAAAACTCGCCGTAATCGGCATCTTGAGGAACGAGGGGGGCCTCAAGCCATGACTTGCAGACGAAGCTCAGAGCCTGGCGGGCCTTGAGGTCCAGAGAAGAAAGCACGGCATGGTCCGCTGGCACCTTCACGTCGGCAGCGGCCCGGGCCTGCTCTTCCCGGGCAGCCAGCTCGACGTTCGCCTCGGAGACTTTCTTCGCGAGAGTGTCCCGAGCTTCAGCAACCTTGCACTAAAGCACCTCTAAGCGCCCGCGCTCCGCGACCTGCTCGGTTGCCGCCCTCGATAGCTCGTAGTCGGAGTCTACGAGCTCCGCCTCGCAGGCCTTGGTGGCCTCCCAAAGCGCCTTCAGGATGGCCACTACCTCTCGCAGCGCCTGGTGAGCACTTCCTTATCACCAAGGGTGCTCACGCAGGTAGCCTTTGCCTCGACAGCCTCTCGCAAGCCCTCTGCGCGGATGGCCTTGACCTCGCCTCTAAATTCCTTGGTGGAGACATTGAGTTGATGCCACCCCGTGGTCGACGTCTTGCGCTCCATGGCCAGATGCGCCTCGGCGTCTCGGAAGTCCGCCTCGATCTGGGGAAGCGGGATCAAGGCATCGGTCAGGGCCCCGTGCCAGAGCAAGGCGTTCGGGCCCGTTAGGACGGAGGCCTCCAGAGGTGTTGTCACCCCGACACTACTCGCTTCCGCAACAAGGTCGGCCTCGATGCCCTTTGCTTGGGTCGCTAGGGGCTTTGGGTCCTTCCCCGCTCTGGGCATCCGCAATGCGCTTGGGAGGACCACGCCCCCCGCATCCGTGGCCCCGGTGGAGACCACGACCCCGTCAGTTCGGGTTGGGGGTTGGACCGCCGCGGCCTTGGCCGGCAACATCGGCACCGGGGCTGTCGCGGCCCCAACAATCCCGTCTCCTCACCACATGGTGCAGATGCCTGAAGATGCAGTGGCACCTGTACGCCCGAGCATGGAGCCCGACTTGCGCGGGCTACCTCCACACCCACCGATTCCCCTGTCGAGGAACGAAGGCGCCCTCAAGACCCGCGTCACCTTCATCCTAGAGGCGGCCTTCTTCTTCTTTTCCTAGCCGCTGCCAGGGAGCCATCACCGGAGAAGGGGAGTCCTAGCAAACTAATCATGGTCTAAGTTACTTACTCGTCCTCGGCGGCCCACTTCCTCTTCTTTTCGATGGCAGGCGATGCGTCTTTGCCACCCTCGCGTGCCGCCCTGCCACCATCGGAGGGGCGTTCGGCGCGGTTTCCAGCAAGCTCATCCCGATCTCCCTCCTCTCTAGGATCATGAGGGGACCCCGAGGGACCCTCGCCCCAACGCTATGACCATCGCTGAGCCCGGACCCGCACCATCTCCTGACAACGCGGGCTTAGGGGGTATCGTCTCGCGCCGCTCGTCCATAGCAGCGTCGTCGCCAAGGTTGTGTAAGCACGGATGGAGGTCGGGCGATGGAATCCGGTCAACGTCTTCCTCCCCTTCGGTCACCTCCGAGTCCTGAGTTGTCCTCGCCCAAGGACGAGACTGTGATGGGGGTCCTTCTGCGACCCTACGAGCCGCCTTTCATCGAAGGCGAGCATCTTCGCGACCATCCCCTCCATGTCGTCGCAGTCGTACAACGGCGACGTGGCCCGTGGGAGATCCTCAGGATAGGGACCCAGGAGAGCCCCCAAGGCTCCGTCTAGCTCATCGTGTGTCACGTCGCTGACGTCCAGGCACATCGGGTCGCCACCTGTGGCGAACTCCCATAAGGGGTGCGAGTGCGCCTGAAGTGGCATGATGCGATGCCCCAAGAACTCCTTGATAATCATTGCCCCTGTCAGGCTGGCCTCCGCGAGGGAGGCGATTCGCACCAGGACGGGTCCCGCCCTCGGGTCAGTGAGTTTCTTATGGCTCCACTGAGGGATCTGCTTGGGCAGGCTCAACTGAGTCGCCACGAGCAGGCTCTCCTAGTGCGTGTCCATGAAGACCTAGTGTTTCCGGTAGCCCTCCACTTTCTTCCCGGCCTTCAAGTGGGTGCCTCTGCCCCCGACGTCAACGACGGAGACGCATGCAGAGCGCTAGCCATGGGAAGTGAACCGCAAGGTGACGAAGTGGCGCAAGAGCACCACCAAGGGTCTCATGCCCATGAAGGCCTCACAGTAAAAGGCAAAAATGACTAGGAGGAGGACGGACTTGGGCTAAAGGTGCAGAGCCTGGATCTGGTGAAGGGAAAGGATGGCGTAGAAGAAGTCGGAGAACGGCGGGACTAGCCCGGCGTAAATGCTACGGAGGAAGAAGGGGTAAGCAATCTTCACCAAGCTGCTTGTTTCCACTGAGCCCGGCCAGACGACAGTCGCTCCCCACTCGTGCGTGTCTCTGGCCATGAACAGGAGCGTTGGACCCAAGTCATCTGCCTTGGAGATGAGGGAATGCATGAGAGCAGGCCCTGCAGTAGCAGCACTCACGACGGGCGCCGTGGCCTTCCCCCTTTTGCCGGCAGGCACCATATGCCATTCAGAGCTGCGGAGGGGGTGAGAAGGCGACTTTCTCGGAGATTGGATCTGGCACGTCCTTGTGTGGAGGAGGGATTTACGTAAAGGAGGTGATGGCATGGAACGGAGTAATGACAGTACCACCCCGTGTGCGTGCTTTATGTTAGCCAGTGTGGATACCGAAGCATTGCGACAAGGTGGGGTGCCCCGCATCCCGTCGCACGCCACGCATTGAGCCTAGCCCACAGGCAGTAAGAGAACACGCCGTCTTGTCCCAAACTACTGGGTTGTAAATTCCGCGGGCTCAGGGGCTACTCTCAGGGATCTAGGACTGGGGCCACCCAGGGCCGCCTACATGTGACCTAGGGCCCATTCGCATTGTGGGCTCCGAGATGCCCCCGTTAAGACCGTGGGGTTCGGCCCTCGTGAGAGCCCCTCTTCGTGATGGGCCGATTGCAGGGTTGTCCCCAGGATGTTTCCCATGAGGATCGCGAGAAGAAGGTGTTGGGGAACGTTGCATGAGAAACAAAAAATTTCCTACGCTCACCAAGATCAATCTAGGAGATTCACATCTACAAGTCGCGAGATTGTATCTACATACCCTTGTAGACCGTTATGCGGATATGTTAAAAAATGCGATTGCTGTGGTGGTACATCTTCGTGATCCTATCACGATCCATCCCACAAACTCCCGATCAAGCACCGATGTAGGATCATAAGTATGTCTAGAGGTGGTGATTAGACTACTTAACAAGATAAAAACGTATCCTTTCCCAATTTTAGTCGTGGGCCAGTTTTAGGAATTATGGAAAGTCAAGTACACCCTACACATGCATTTCTAAGAGTATAGAAGCGGAATGTAAAACATGAAAGTGTAAAGTAAAGGAGTACGGTAGGGAGATCAAACGCATGAGGTTGACACGGCAATTTTTTGCACGGTTACGATAGGTGGCGCTATCGTACGTCCATGTTAGTGGAGACTTCAACCCACTAAGGGTAACAACTGCAAGAGTCCATGGAGGGCTCCACCCACAACGGGTCCATGAACAAGTGGCCTTGTCTATTCCACCATGGCTTCCGCCCACGAAGGACTTGCCTTACTCATGTAGATCTTCACGAAGTAGGTGATCTGCTTGCCCTTACAAACATCTTGGTTCAACTCCACAACACGAAGTAAGAGGCTCCCAAGCGACACCTAACCAATCTAGGAGTCACCACCCTCCAAAAGTAATAGATGTGGTAGAATGATGAACTCCTTGCCCTTGTGCTTCTAAAGATAGTCTCCTCAACACAAAATCACTCTCTCACAGAATAGCCATGGGTAGGAGAGATTGATTTGGTAGAAAGCAACTTGGGGAGGCTCGAGATCAAGTTTCAAATGATTGGATTAGAATATCCTGGTCTCAATACATGAGTAGGTGGATCTTTCTAAGAAAAATGGATCTGGCAATGAAGTGTGTGTTTTGGGTGCTTCTCTCTCGACTCAGAGGTAGGTGGAGGGGTATATATAGGTTGTCCCTAAAATTGAACCATTACACCTAAAGCGGCCAACTCGGTGACACCAAAGTCATGAACTCGGTGGTACGGACTTGCACTAAAGGCATCAACTCTCGTATTTCGGTGGAACCGATATACACAACTCAGTGACATAGAAATGGTGGCTAACGGTCAGATGACACAACTCGGTGACACCGATACTCAAACTCAGAAATTCCGATTTTTTGTACCGGGGCAACAGAAAGTTGGTCACCTAAACTAGATAACACCGATACAGTTTCGGTTGCACCGATTTGGTGGCTTCGGCTAGGGTTCTTTATGAGATGAAAATTGGTAGGGCCGAAATGACAAAGTTGGTGGCACCAATTTTGAGTAGGTTGTTTTGGACAGAATCGTTATGTGCGAAAATGACTAAGTATTTTTGGTGGCTCTCTCTGAGCACGTGAGCAAAGAGTTCATTTTAAGACCTCACCCCCTTTTAATAATATTGGCTTTCCTATGGACTCAAAAGTGATTTCTCACAAATATAAAATAAATAATCTTGTAGATTGAATCTTGGGCCGATCTTAGTCCTTTCTTGCATCAAGGGGCATCTCTAGATAAGCCTTTAGCTAAGTATCTTTTGAACTTTTCTAAAATATACTCAGATAAACATATTAGTCCAATGATGCATATGCTGTGATCAATTATCAAAACCACCCTAGGGAGCAAATGTGCTTTCAGTCTCCCCCTTTTTAGTAATTGATGGCAACATATAGATCAAAGCTTCGACAAAAGATATATTCAATGACTAGCATCGACGCATTGAGAAGTATGTGAAAATCAAGAGCTCCCCCTAAATTTGTGCATTATTTATAATTTGTGTTTGAATGCAAATGCATAATCAATTAGGATCATGGGTCACTCTTCCATGTCACATACATATTGGTGGTGCGCATACATGATAAGAATGAATAGTAATGCACATGACACCAAAGATATAAGTGAATGATTGATACGTCCATTTTGCATCATGCTTTTATGTTGATATTTATCGCTTTACGTGCTGTTATTACACTTCAGGGTACGATACGTATGCCTTTTCTCTCTTATTTTACAAGGTTTACATGAAGAGGGAGAATGCTGGCAGCTGCAATTCTGGTCTAAAAAGGGAGCAAGTTTGAGATACCTATTCTGCGCAACTCCAAAAGCTGTGAAAATCAACAAGGAATTAATTTGGATTTTATAAAAAATAGTGTGCGGAAGAAGTACCAGAGGGGAGCCACCAGGAGGCCACAAGCCTGCCAGGCGCGGCCTACCCCCTAGCCGCGCCTAGGTGGCTTGTGGGCCCCATGTTGCCCCTATGGCTCCGATCTTTTTCTATAAGGAGGGTTTCGTTCCAGAAAAAATTAGGAGGAGGCTTTCTGGAGGAATCGCCGCCGCCACGAGGCGGAACTTGAGCATAACCAATCTAGAGCTCCGGCCGGGCCGTCCTGCCGGGGAAAATTCCGTCTCGGAGGGGGAAATCATCACCATCGTCATCGCCAACACTCCTCTCGTCGGAGGGGACTCATCACCATCAACATCTTCATCAGCACCATCTCATCTCCAAACCCTAGTTCATCTCTTGTAACCAATCTCCGTCTCGCGACTCCGATTGGTACTTGTAAGGTTGCTAGTAGTGTTAATTACTGTTTGTAGTTGATGCTAGTTGGATTAGTCGGTGGAATATCATATGTTCAGATCCTCAATGCTATTCAATACCTCTCTGGTCATGAACATAATTATGCTTTGTGAGTAGTCACTTTTGTTCCTGAGGACATGGGATAAGTCTTGTTATAAGTAGTCATGTGAATTTGGTATTGGTTCGATATATATTTTGATGCGTTGTATGTTGTTTCTCCTCTAGTGGTGTTATGTGAACGTCGATTACATAACACTTCACCATTCTTTGGGCCTAGAGGAAGGCATTGGGAAGTAATAAGTAGATGATGGGTTGCTAGAGTGACAGAAGCTTAAGCCGTAGTTTATGCGTTGCTTCGTAAGGGGCTGATTTGGATCCACTAGTTTAATGCTATGGTTATACTTTGTCTTAATTCTTCTTTCGTAGTTGCGGATGCATGCGAGAGGGGTTAATCATAAGTGGGATGTTTGTCCAAGTAAGGGAAGAACTGATACGTCTCCAACGTATCTATAATTTTTGATGGTTTCATGATATTATCTTGTCAAACTTTGGATGTTTTGCATGACTTTTATTTATATTTTGGGACTAACTTATTAACTCACTGCCAAGTGCGAGTTCCTGTTTTTTCCATGTTTTTGACCCCTTTTAGAGGAGATTTTGAAACGGAGTCCAAACGGAAGAAAATCCTCAAAAAGATTTTTTTTGGAACGGAAGATCGGAGAACTTGGGAGCCAAGCCAGATGAGCCCGAGGGGCCCGCAAGCCCCCACCCCGCGACCAGAGGGGCCGTGCGATCCAGGCATGTGGAGGTCCCCTGACCTAGATCTTTCACCTATATAATCCCATAAATTCCAAAAAAAATCAAGAGATCATCGCAATCGCTTTTCCGCCGCCGCAAGATTCTGTCTCCACAAGATCCCATCTGGGGCACGTCCTAGTGCCCCGCCGGAGGGGGGATTCGGTAACGGGGGCTTCTCCATCAACACCATGACCTCTCCGATGATGCGTGAGTAGTTCACGATAGACCTACATGTCCATATCTAGTAATTAGATGGCTTCTGCTCTCTCTTGGATATTCAATACAAAGTTCTCCATGATCTTCATGGAGATCTATCCGATGTAATCTTCTTTTGCGGTGTGTTTGTCGAGATCTAATGAATTTTGAATTTATGATCAGATTATCTACGAATCTTATTTGAGTTTCTTCTGATCTCTCTTATGCATGATTTCATATCCTTGTAATTCTCTTTGAGTTGTGGGTTTTGTCTGGCCAACTAGATCTATGATTCTTGCAATGGGAGAAGTGCTTGGTTCTGGTTTCATACCGTGCGGTGACCTCACACAGTGACAGAAGGGGTAGCGAGGCACGCATCATGTTGTTGCCATCAAGGGTAAAAAGATGGGATTTTCATCATTGGTTTGAGATTATCCCTCTACATGATGTCATCTTGTTTAAAGCGTTACTCTGTTCGTCATGAACTCAATACACTAGATGCATGCTGGATAGCGATCGATGTGTGGGGTAATAGTAGTAGATGTAGAAAGTATCGGTCTACTTGTCTCAGACGTGATGCCTATATGCATGATCATTGCCTTAGATATCGTCATGAGTTTGCGCGGTTCTATCAATTGCTCGAAAGTAATTTGTTCACCCACCGTGATACTTGCTATTTTGAGAGAAGCCTCTAGTGAACACTATGGCCCCCAGGGTCTACTCCACACCATATTTTCAGCCATACACTTTTTACTTCGTTGCACTTTCCGCCTTCAGATCTCACCTTGCAAACAATATTGAAGGGATTGACAACCCCTTTGAAGCGTTTGGTGCAAGCTTGTTTGTGTTTGTGCAGGTACTCTGGACTTGACGAGACCCTCCTTCTGGATCGATACCTTGGTTCTCAAATTGAGGGAAATACTTACTGCTCATGTGCTGCATCACCCTTCCCTCTTCAAGGGAAGAACCAACGCAAGCCCAACCTCTGTCAACGTGTCAACTTCTGGCGCTGTTGTCTGTGGGATAACAGAAGAATTTCTGGCGCCGTTGTCGGGGAGGAAGATCAAGTCAAGAACTCATCCAAGTAGGTGTCGCAAACTCATCTCTAACATTTACTTTGTTTTCTAGTTGCCTCTCGTTTTCCTCACCCCCACTTCACCTATTTTCCTTTTTTGTTCGCCTTTTCGTTTGCCCTTTTCATTTGCCCTTTTTCTCTCCTGCTTTTTGTTTTCTTGTGTGCTTGCTTGCTTGCTGAAGTCACCATGAACGAAAACACCAAACTTTGTGACTTCTTGAATACTAATAATAATGATTTTATTAGTACTCCGATTGCTCCCGCCACTAGTGCGGAGTCATACGAAACCAATGCCGCTTTGCTGAATCTTGTTATGAAAGAGCAATTCTCTGGCCTTCTTAGTGAAGATGCCGCATCCCATCTCAATACCTTCATTGAGCTTTGCGATATGCAAAACAAATAAGATGTGGATAATGACATGACTAAATTGAAGCTTTTTTCCTTTCTCGTTACGAGATCGCGCAAAAACTTGGTTTTCTTCTTTGCCCAAAAATAGTATCGATTCTTGGGATAAGTGCAAAGATACTTATATATCCTAGTATTTTCCGCCGGCTAAGATCATCTCTCTCCGTAATGATATCATGAATTTCAAGAAACTTGATCATGAACATGTTGCACAAGCTTGGGAGAGAATGAAATTAATGATTAGAAATTGTCTCGCTCATGGCTTGAGTCTTTGGATGATTATCCAATGCTTTTACGCTGGCTTGAATTTCGCTTCTAGAAATATCTTGGACTCCACCTCAGGTGGAACGTTGATGGAAAGCACGTTAGGAGAAGCCACAAATCTCTTAGACAACATCATGATGAACTACTCTCAGTGGCACACTGAAAGGTCACCTACTAGTAAGAAGGTACACGCTATAGAAGAAATTAATTCGTTGAGTGCTAAGATGGGCGAGTTAATGAATTTGGTTGCTAGTAGAAGTGCTCCTTTGGATCCTAATGATATGCCTTTGTCTTCTTTGATTGAGAGTAGCAACGCTAGCTTGGACATTAATTTTGTTGGTAGGAATAACTTTGGCAACAACAATGCCTTTAGAGGAAACTATGTTCCTAGGCCTTTTCCTAGTAACTCCTCTAATAACTTTGGCAAATCCTATAACAATCCTCATGGAAATTACAATAGATTACCCTGTGATCTAAAGAGTAATATCAAAGAGTTCATCAACTCTCAAAAGATTGTCAATGCGTCCATAGAGGAAAAACTACTCAAAATTGACAATTAGGCTAAAAGCATTGATAGGAATGCTTGTGATGTTGATGCTTTCAAAGTTAGACGTGCTCCTCCCAAAATCAACATGGATGAAACTTTGAAAGCTATGCGTGTTTCCATGATTGACAGCCAAGAAAGAACCGCCCAAATTCGTGCTAGACATGAATGGCTTAAAAATGCGTGTTCTCGTGATGAGAATCATGAAGATCTTAAAGTGCTTGGTGTGACTCCCATTGAATCTTTTTTTTTCTTGTGTCAAACCTAATGATTATGGGGTTGGATATGAATCCACTTTGGTTGAAAAGTGCCCCAATGATTCGGAGTCCATCTATCTTGATGCTAAAAGCATTAAAAGTGGAGTAGAAGACGTTAAAACTTTGAGTAGTAATTAAATTACTACTATGGATTTCAAGGAATTAAATTATGATAGTTGCTCCTTGATTGAATGCATTTCTTTGATGCAACCCATCTTGAACTCTCCACACGCTTATAGCCAAAAGAAAGCCTTTACCGATCATATCGTCGAAGCTATGATAAAAGCTCTGGAAGAGAAACTTGACTTGGAAGTCTCTATTCCTAGAAAGCTTCATGATGAGTGGGAACCTACCATCAAAATCAAAATCAAAAACTATGAGTGCAATGCTTTGTGTGATTTGGGTGCTAGTGTTTCTGCGATTCCAAAGTCTTTATGTGATGTTCTGGGTTTTAATGAGATTGAAGAGTGTTCTCTTAATTTGCATCTTGCTGATTCTACTATCAAGAAACCCATGGGAAGGATCAATGATGTTCTTATTATTGCAAATAGGAACTATGTACCCGTGGATTTCATTGTGCTTGACATTGATTCCAATCCTACATGCCCTATTATTCTTGGTAGACCTTTCCTAAGGACTATTGGTGCTATCATCGATATGAAGGAAGGGAATATTAGATTTAAATTTCCTTTAAGGAAGGGCATGGAACACTTTCCTATATAGAAAATAAGATTGCCTTATGAATCCATGATGAGGGCCACTTATGGTTTGAGCAGCAAAGACGACGATACGTGATTCTATCGCTTCTATGCCTAGCTAAGGGCGTTAAACAATAGCGCTTGTTGCGAGCCAACCCAATGAATTTATCTTTTTCTTTCTGTTTTCTTGCGTACACACTTTCACAACTCTGTTGTGATTGTGTTTTTTGTGTTTCTATTTGTGTTTGAGCCAAGCAAAACCTTTATGACTAGTCTCGGTAATGGTTGTTTGATCCTGCTGGAAAAATACAGAAACTTTTCGCCCACGAGATGATTTTTCATTTCTATTCAGAAAGAGATTTTGAGTTGATCCTTTTTTCTTCTGATCGATATGCTTTTTCCCCAGACCTTCGTAATTTTGCAGATTTTTTGAGGTAACATAAGTATACGAAGTATACAGATTGCTACAGACTGGTCTGTTTTTGACAGATTTTGTTTTTTGTTGAGTTGGTTGCTTGTTTTGATGAAACTATGGTTAGTATCGGGGGTACTAGCCATGGGAAAATGATAATACAGTAGCCCATCATCAATATAGATGGAATTCAAGTTTGCTACAGTACCAAAAGAAGTGGTAGTTTTTTTTCTTGTACTAATGTTATCACAAGTTTCTGTTTAAGTTTTGTGTTGTGAAATTTTCATGTTTTGGGTGATGTTCTCATGGACAAAGAGATAAGGAGTGGAAAGAGCTCAAGCTTGGGGATGCCCAAGGCACCCCAAGCCAAATTCAAGGACACCAAAAAGCCTAAGCTTGGGGATGCCCCGGGAAGGCATCCCCTCTTTTGTCTTCAATCCATCGGTAACAGTACTTGGAGCTATATTTTTATTCACCACATGATATGTGTTTTGCTTGGAGCGTCTTGTATCTTAGGAGTCTTTTATTTTTGTTGTGTCACAATCATCCTTGCTGCACACCTTTTTGAGAGAGAGAGACATGCACTCATCGTGATTTTGCTAGAATGCTCATAGTGCTTCACTTATATCTTTTTGAGCTAGATACTTTTGCTCTTGTGCTTCACTTATATCTTTTTGAGCTAGATACTTTTGCTCTTGTGCTTCACTTATATCTTTAGAGCACGGCGGTGCATGATTTGGTAGTTTGCTTATGCTATGAAAGTAGTCCCAAATGTGCTAGGTACCCAAAGAGGATGCAAAAACCTCCATTTTCATGTGCATTGAGTAGAAAGAGAAGTTTCGATTCCTCTCAATTAGTTTTGCGACATGGATTCAGTAATATTGAGAGTTATGTTAGTAGGGCGTTGTGAATCTAGAAATACTTGTGTTGAAGTTAGTGATTCCCGTAGCATGCACGTATGGTGAACCGCTATGTTAGGAAGTCGGAGCATAATTGATCTATTGATTGTCATCCCTTGTGTTGAGGTCGGGATCGCGCGATGGTTTACACCTACCAACCCTTCCCCTCGGAGAATGCGTTTAGCACTTTGTTTCGATTACTAATGAAAACTTTCGCAATAAGTATGTGAGTTCTTCATGACTAATATGAGCCCATGATATAGATGCACTTTCACCTTCCACCATTGCTAGCCTCTCTAGTGCCGCGCAATTCTCGCCGGTACTCAAACCCACCAAATTCCTTCCTCAAAATAGCCACCATACCTACCTACTACGACATTTTCATAGCCATTCCGAGATATATTGCCATGCAACTCCCACCATTCCGTCTCATGACTTGTGCCGTCACTCTCATATTGCCATTGCATGATCGTAAGGTAGGTAGCGAGATGTTTCAACGTCATACGCCATGCTAGATCGTTGCACATCCCGATACACTGCCGGAGGCATTTCCTTTGGAGTCATCATCATTGTGATATTTGATCTGTGAGTAAATAAAAGTATGATGATCATCATTATTAGAGCATTGTGCCATGTCAGTAAATAAAAAAAAAAGAGGCCAAAGAGTCCAAAACAAAAAAAAAGAAAAGAAAACAAAAAAAGAAGCCTAAGAGCCCAAATAAAAAAAGAAAAGAAAGAAAAAGAGAGAAGGGACAATGCTACTATCTTTTTCCACACTTGTGCTTCATGTTAGCACCATGTTCTTCATGATTGAGAGCTTCTTGCTTTGTCACTACCATATGCTAGTGGGAATCTTCGTTTTATAACTTGGCTTGTATATTCCAATGATGGGCTTCCTCAAAAATGCCCTAGGTCTTCGTGAGCAAGCAAGTTGGATGCACACCCACTAGTTTTCCTCTTGATCTTTCACATACTTTTAGCTCTAGTGCATCTCTTGTATGGCAATCCCTACTCATTCACATTGATATCTATTAATAGGCATCTTCATAGCCTATTGATACGCCGAGTTAGTGTGACCATCTCCTCCTTTTTGTGTCACAACCACCACCACACTCTATTCCATCTATAGTGCTATATCCATGGCTCGCGCTCATGTATTGCGTGATAGTTATAAAAGGTTTGAAAAAGTAAGAGTGCGAAAACAATTACTTGGCAAATTCCGAGGTTGTGCATGATTTACATTAGTTGTGTGAGGATGATGGAGCATAGCCAGAGTATATGATTTTGTAGGGATAACTTTCTTTGGCCTTGTTATTTTGAAAGTTCATGATTACTTTGCTAGTTTGCTTGAAGTATTACTGTTTTCATGTCAATAGCAAACTATTGTTTTGAATCTTACGAATCTGAACATTCATGCCACGTGAAAGAAGTTGCAACGGACAACTATGCTAGGTAGCATTCCACATCAAAAATTCATTCTTTATCACTTCCCTACTCGAGGACGAGTAGGAGTTAAGCTTGGGGATGCTTGATACGTCTCCAACGTATCTATAGTTTTTTATGGTTTCATGCTATTATCTTGTCAAACTTTGGATGTTTTGCATGCCTTTTTTTGGGACTAATTTATTAACTCAGTGCCAAGTGCCAATTCCTGTTTTTTCCATGTTTTTGACCCCTTTCAGAGGAGATTTTGAAACGGAGTCCAAATGGAAGAAAATCCCCGAAAAGATTTTTTTTTGAACGGAAGAAGATCAGAGAACTTGGGAGCCAAGCCAGAAGAGCCCCAGGGGCCCCACAAGCCCCACCCCGTGGCCAGGGGGCCGCGCCATCCAGGCTTGTGGGCCCCCTGGAGGTCCCCTGACCTAGATCTTTCGCCTATATAATCCCATAAATTCCAGAAAAAATCAAGAGATCATCGCAATCGCTTTTCCGGCGCGGCAAGCTTCTGTCTCTACAAGATCCCATCTGGGGCACGTCCTGGTGCCCTGCCGAAGGGGGGATTGAGACACGAAGGGCTTCTCCATCAACACCATGACCTCTCCGATGATGCGTGAGTAGTTCACCATAGACCTACGGGTCCATAGCTAGTAACTAGATGTCTTCTTCTCTCTCTTGGATCTTCATTACAAAGTTCTCCATGATCTTCATGGAGATCTATCCGATGTAATCTTCTTTTGCGGTGTGTTTGTCGAGATCCGATGAATTGTGGATTTATATTCAGATTATCTATGAACCTTATTTGAGTTTCTTCTGATCTCTCTTATGCATGATTTCATATCCTTGTGATTCTCTTCGAGTTGTGGGTTTTGTGTGGCCAACTAGATCTATGATTCTTGCAATGGGAGAAGTGCTTGGTTTTGGGTTCATACCGTGCGGTAACCCCACCCAGTGAGAGAAGGGGTAGCGAGGCACACATCGTGTTGTTGCCATCAAGGGTAAAAAGATGGGGTTTTCATCATTGGTTTGAGATTATCCCTCTACATCATGTCATCTTGCTTAAAGAGTTACTCTGTTTGTCATGAACTCAATACACTAGATGCATGGTGGATAGCGGTCGATGTGTGGAGTAATAGTAGTAGATGCAAAAAGTATCGGTCTACTTGTCTCGGACATTATGCCTATATGCATGATCATTGCCTTAGATATCGTGATGACTTTGCGCGGTTCTATCAATTGCTCGACAGTAATTTTTTCACCCACCGTGATACTTGCTATTTTGAGAGAAGCCTCTAGTGAACACTATGGCCCCCAGGGTCTACTCCACACCATATTTTCAGCCTTACACTTTTTACCATGTTGAAGTTTCCGCCTTCAGATCTCACTTTGCAAACAATCTTGAAGGGATTGACAACCCCTTTGAAGCGTTGGGTGCAAGCTTGTTTGTGTTTGCGCAGGTACTCTGGATTTGACAAGACCCTCCTTCTTGATCGATACCTTGGTTCTCAAACTGAGGGAAATACTTACTGCTCCTGTGCTGCATTACCCTTCCTCTTCAAGGGAAGAACCAACGCAAGCCCAACCTCTGTCAACGTGTCAACTTCTGGCGCTGTTGTCTGTGGGATAGCAATTACCCAAGCACCGGTCCACCCACATAGCAAACTATCAAAGTAGAAAACGTGAATCATATGAACATGATGAAAACTAGCTTGACAGAAATCACCATGTGTCCTCGGGAGCGTTTCACCTCTTATAAGAGTTTGTCCAGTATTGTCCCTTGCTACAAAAGGGATTGGGCCATCTTGCTGCACCTTTGTTACTATTGTTACTTGCTACTCGTTTTGAATCATCTTATCACACAACTATCTGTTACCGATAATTTTAGTGCTTGCAGAGAATACCTTGCTGAAAACCACTTGTCAGTTCGTTCTGCTCCTCGTTGGGTTCGGAACTCTTACTTATGGAAAGGACTACGATAGATCCCCTACACTTTTGGGTTATCAAGACTCTTTTCTGTCGCCATTGCCGGGGAAGCAAGCGCCTTTGGTAAGTGGAATTTGGTAAGGAAACATTTATATAGTGTGGTGAAATTTATTGTCACTTGTCACTATGGAAACTAATGCTTTGAGGAGCTTGTTCGGGGTATCTTCACCTCGAACGTAAGCACAAGGAGTTTCTCCTCAACCTGTTGCACCTACTGAAAATATTTGTTGTGAAATTCCTTCGGGTATACTGGAGAAACAGTTGGCAAATCCATCTACAGGAAATGGAACATCACATCCCGACTTGCATCTAATCTATGTAGATGAAGTTTGTGGTTTATTTAAGCTTGCAACTTTGCCCGAGGATGAGGTCAAGAAGAAGGTCTTTCCCTTATCTTTGAGGGATAAAGCATTGACATGGTATAGGCTATGTGATGATACTGGATCATGGAACTACAACCGATTGAAATCGGAATTTCATCAAAAGTTTTATCCTATGCATTTGGTACATCATGATCGGAATTATATCTATAACTTTTGGCCTCGTGATAGAGAAAGTATCGCTCAACCTTGGGGGAGGCTTAAGTCAATGTTATATTCATGCCCCAAACATGAGCTCTCAAGAGAAATTATTATTCAGAACTTTTATGCTCGGCTTTCTCATGATAATCGCACCATGATTGACACTTCTTGTACCGTTCTTTTATGAAGAGAGATATTGACTTCAAATGGAATTTATTGGAAAGAATTAAATGCAACTCTGAAGATTGGGAGTTTGATGAAGGTAAGGAGTCATGTATGAATCTCAAGTTTGATTGCGTTAAATCCTTTGTTGAAACAAATACTTTTTATGATTTAGCGCTAAATATGGACTTGCTTCTGAGATAGTAGCTTCATTATGTGAATCATTTGCTGCTCATATTAATCTCCCTAAAGAGAAGTGGTTTAAATATCATCCTCCCTTACAAGTCAATGTAGCTAAACCCAATCTAGTTGAAGAGAAAGTCATTTCTTATAATGATCCTATTGTTCCTAGTTCTTCCATTGAAAGGCCACCTTTCCCTGTTAGAATAAAGGATCATTCTAAAGCTTCAACTGTGATACGTAGGGGCTACATTAGAACACCTACACCCCCTGAGAAAATTCGAGTTGAACCTAGCATTGCTATTATCAAAGATCTCCTGTCCGACAATGTTGATGGGCATGATATTCACTTCTGTGAAGATGCTGCTAGAATTGCTAAACCTCATGCTAGAGACAAACATAGGCCTGTTGTTGGCACGCCTGTTGTTTCGGTTAAGATAGGAGATCATTGTTATCGTGGTTTATGTGACGTGGGTTCTAGTGTTAGTGCAATACCTCAATCTTTATATGCTGAAATTAAAGACGAGATTGCACCTGTCAAGATGGAACCTATTGATGTCACTATTCAGCTTGCCAATAGAGATACTATCTGCCCTTTGGGAATTGTTAGAGATGTGGAAGTCTTGTGTGGTAAAACTAAGTATCCTGCTAATTTTCTCGTTCTTGCTACCACACAAGATATATTTTCTCCCATCATATTTGGCAGGCCTTTCTTAAATACTCTGAATGCTCATATTGACTGTGAGAAGCAAACTGTCACTATTAGCTTTGAAGGTGTGTCACATGAGTTCAATTTCTCCATGTTTGGTAGACAACCTCATGAAAAAGAATTGTGTAGTAAGTATGAAATTATTTCCCTAGCTTCTATTGTTGTGCCTCCTACCGATCCTTTAGAGAAATACTTGCTTGAGCATGAAAATGATATGCATATGGACGAAAGGAATGAAATAGATAGAGTTATCTTTGAACAACATCCTATCCTTAAGAATAATTTGCCTGTTGAACTGCTTGGAGATCCACCCCCACCAAAGGGTGATCCTATGTTCGAGCTTAAACAGTTACCTGATACGCTTAAGTATGCTTATCTTGATGAAAAAGAGATATATCCTGTTATTATTAGTGCTATCCTCTCAGAGCATGAGGAAAAGAAATTATTGAAAACTCTGAGGAAGCACCGTGCTGCTATTGGATATACTCTTGATGATCTTAAGGGCATTAGTCCCACTCTATGCCAACACAAAATTAAAACCGATCCTGATTCCAAACCAGTTGTCGATCATCAACGGAGATTAATTGCTAAGATGAAAGAGGTAGTAAGAAAAGAAATACTAAAGCTCCTGGAAGGGGGTATTAACTATCCTGTTTCTCATAGTGATTGGGTTAGTCCGGTGCATTGCGTCCCTAAGAAGGGAGGTATTACCGTTGTCCCTAATGATAAAGATGAATTGATCCCACAGAGGATTATTACAGGCTATATGATGGTGATTGATTTTAGGAAATTGAATAAAGCCACGAGGAAAGATCATTACCCCTTGCCTTTTATTGACCAAATGCTAGAAAGATTGTCCAAACACATACACTTCTGCTTTCTAGATGGTTATTCTGGTTTCTCCCAAATACCTGTTGCACAAACTGATTAGGAGAAAACCACTTTTACCTGCCCTTTTGGTACCTTTGCTTATAGACGTATGCCTTTTGGCTTATGTAATGCACCTGCTACCTTTCAAACATGTATGATGGCTATATTCTCTGACTTTTGTGAAAAGATTGTTGAGGTTTTCATGGATGACTTCTCCGTTTACGAGTCTTCTTTTGATGATTGCGTCAGCAACCTTGATCGAGTTCTGCAGAGATGTAAAGATACCAACCTTGTCTTGAATTGGGAGAAGTGCCACTTTATGGTTAATGAAGGCATCATCTTCGGACATAAATTTCTGAAAGAGGTATTGAAGTCGATAAGCCTAAGGTTGATGCGATCGATAAAATGCCATGCCCTACAAACATTAAAGGTATAAGAAGTTTGCTTGGTCATGCTGGTTTCTATAGAAGGATTATTATGTACTTTTCTAAGATTTCTAGGCCTCTTACCAATCTCTTGCAAAAGGATATTCCTTTTGTTTTTTATGATGATTGTGAGGAAGCCTTTGAAATACTTAAAAGGGCCTTGATAACTGCACCTATTGTTCAACCACCTGATTGGAACCTACCTTTTGAAATTATGTGTGATGCTAGTGATTATGCTATGGGTGCTGTCCTAGGACAAAGAGTTGATAAGAAGTTGAATGTTATTCACTATGCTAGTAAAACTATAGACAGTGCCCAAAGAAACTATGCTACTACGGAAAAGGAATTTTTAGCAGTCGTGTTTGCATGGGAAAAGTTCAGATCTTACATTGTTGATTCCAAGGTTGCTATTCACACTGATCATGCCGCTATTAAGTATCTCATGGAAAAGAAAGATGCTAAACCTAGACTTATCAGATGGGTTCTCTTGCTACAACAATTTGATTTGCATGTTGTTGATAGGAAGGGTGCTGAGAACCCCGTAGCAGATAACTTGTCTAGCACTACAAGGAATATGCTAAAACACGACGCTATTTTTTCGTCGCTACATCGTCATGGTTTTTAATTTACGACGATCTCACGACGAAAAACCAAGCGTCGAAAACGGTGCGTCACAAATGAACAGCACCGGCGTTTTGATCAAAATCGTCGTAACTTTTACGACGATTCCTGGATTGTCGTAACCTTTACGACGATCCTAAATCGTTGTTGGCAATCAAACCCAGTCCTACGTGGCTGTCCTATGTGGCAAAACTACGACGAAATCAAAACATCATGGTTGAAATCAGCCCAACCCATTTCAATTGATCACATGGGCTGATTTTATTTTTTTGGGCTTTTTCTTATTGGGCTTTTTTTGGGCCTTAGCCTATTTATAGCCAATTTTAATTTTATTTTTTTCAAATTTTGTTTTATGGCCTTTTACTTTCTATTGATTTTCTTTTTTGGCCATTTTATTTTTGTACTGATCCAACATGTCATGCTGATCTCAAAATTTTGTCAAATTTTGGATTTACATATTGATCTGTAGTATTATGAAGGCACAAATATATCTGATCCAACACATGTGACAGCACAAACTTTGAATCAACCTCAATTTAATACTAATATATTGTCTTTTTGACCACTTTCTATCCAAGAATGAATTTCAAATAGAACTAAGAACACATAAAATTGATCAAATATACGGCTAAATAAATCTATTACAATCTTTACAACACAGATGTGCTGCAATATGCTACTCTAAAGTGAGTAAGAATTCACAACTTCACACTTGGGTTCACACTTCACGGCTTCACACTTCACACTTGAGCTTCTGTAAAAGAGGAACCAAGACAATTTTAAGTCTACAATACAATAATTGATACTAATCAAGGATAAAAAAACAAGTAATAGACTCAAATATGAAGGCAACATGAAACTAGTGATATGAAACCATGCAGAAAACACTACAATGTAATACTGTTGTAAGGTCATATCAGCGCTAAATCAGCACCATGCCATTATATAGAGAAAATTATATGTCCCCTTTTATCTAAAATAGACCACAGAAGTTCCCTCTTTAATGTATTACTAGGCCTAGGACTTCTATTAAGACAGATATCTATCTCTATGCTTGCTTCTTTTAAGCTAAGCTAACCTAAGCATGGATGGACGAGGGAATGAGCATTCCAGATTTTATTCAAAAAGGAAAACAAGTAAACAAGATGTCCCAGTCTACCACACATTCCTAGCAGGAACATGCCTAGAGGTTTGATGGACCAGCTAAAGAGCGACAGCGAAAAGAAAGTAGAATACATGAGCGCACGGGTTGTGAATACATCTACGACATCCATCTCCAAAATCATGGAACCAGGACCAAAGTTCTTACTGAGCACTCGGCCCTCTAGCATATTAACAAGCATTCCAGATGATAGATCAGGATGAACTTATTGTCGAAATATTTGATAGGAGATTCACTACTGACTATCAACAGGGATCCATTTCCCAAATGATCATAGGCTTCCGTCCGAACCGACGATGAAGATGAAATGTTAATGAAATGGTACAAACACATTATATGACACCAAACCAGCAAGCCACACAAACATACCAATGGAACTGCAGCATATCCAAGGCAGTGGCATCCATCCTCTTCAGGGACCTGTTGATGTTCTCCTCAACGTAGCTTCTTGTCATCTTAACCGGCGGCTGCACCCACTTCGTAAGCCTGCACAAGCAGCTTAGCAGAAGTCAGAGGACACCATCAGTAGCAGGAAAATCTGCTACGAACGCGCCTCGGTGGCACCAAATCACTCGCTCACCCCCTGACTTGTTCCAGCATCTCGGGCGGGCGCTCGCGCCGGACTTTCTTGATGAACATGCCTAGCTGCGACAATGTACTTCATCCCGCGCTTGTGGATCTTGTCGAGGAACGCCAGCAGCTTGGGGCGCGGGTAGTTCACCGGGCTGAGGGTGAAGTCCTTCCTTGCGTCCATATGGCCGTCGTCATTCCAGATCACGTTGAGGGGTATCTGGGTGCTCCGGTAGTTCTCCACGACATCCTCGACCACTGAAAGCTTATGGTATCCCCACCTGCATTGGTGGAACCGTGTAAACAAGAGCAAAAAACAGTAAGAGGTTTGCAGATTACAGTGACGGAATTCAAATACTCTGTTCTGGATGCGTTAAAATTCAAATGGTTGCAATGTAAAAAATAATAAGAGTATGATTTACAAAACAATTGGACCACATGTAGGTACTATGCAGGATAACTGCTAGTATGATTTATTGGTGTTTGCTATTGTCTTCTTAGGTCTGTTGACCATATTCAGAGCAAGTGTTGTTTTGGTTTTTCCAGCGACATTCTCAGAATCACGAGTGTGAAATGTCAGTAGAATGTAAGTTATGTCTACCAGTATCACAGTGAGAGACGACCAACGCAGCAGTTATCTACTTACTACAAAGATTCATAACACAGATATTCAAGATGGTCTCAAATTAGTGCGAATCCAGAAATTGTTGCTTTTTTACAAATTACAGAGAATCCAGACATTATGGTCTCAAATTATATATGGCCGAGTGATCATGCGAAGTAGAACATTTAGTACTACTGAACCTGACTCAAATGAAAATACCTCGTAGTTTTTCTTTGTTAGCTGCTCAAGGAATGGAGATTTCTCTAGTTGTTCCTTGCTGCTTCCTGTAAGGTAGAAGATGTCCTTCTGCCCTGACTTCATCCTTGAAATATACTCATCAAGGGAGTCAAGTTTACCATCTGACTTGTAACTGAAATAGACAAAAGATCAATTATGTGCCCGAGTGTATAAAACTACAGCATTAAAAACTACAGTAATTTAGTTGACAGGTACACAATACCATGGTTTTAATTTAACAGAGTTTTTTAGAGTATTCAGAATACAGAGCAAGTGTTTGGCTACAACACAAAATGCAGCTCAGTGAGAATAGTCAGTACTACTTTATGCATGTGCCTTTGAGAATGATTGGGTGGAACACAAGTAAGTAGTACTATACACAAAATCAGATGGCACTACACAGGAACAACTCTGCTTCCGTAAGCCCCTCTAATGCTTCCAATCACACATAACAAAATTTTACTACTCGGGACCTGGGTGGACCTTCTACCCGACAAAATCTTAGCCATTACGTAGCATTTGATGCTTCCAATCATAGAGCACAAATTTTTTACACAAGCACTACTCCATCTCAGCATGGACTGATGGACTGAAACAGACGGCAAATAGAAAATTCCCAGTCTAAAAGGACATACGCCAAACTACTTGGAGATAGAAAACAACAAGAATCAGATTACTTCTTATGTCAGGACGTAAACTCTAGTGATCTGACCGGTCTGCAGCCTCCACAAAAACTGAACACCAATTTAACAATCTGGGAAGAATAAGGCGAAGCAAAACGAAGTGAAAAATAACTGAAGTTGAAAGGATTAGGATCGGGGCTGCTCACCCCCACGAGTGCTTAGCGACAGCCATGCTGCTGCTGGCAAAGGGAGGCACACAAGTCACCGCAACCCACCACAGCGCCGCCGCCTGCTCCCCCACCCCCATCCCTCTGAATCTGTAGCGCCGCCAACCTCGATGCCGGGCGCCGCTCACTACGCAGCACTCCTGCCCGTCGACAACCGCCACACCCTCGAGACCACCAGCCGCCGCGCAGCACAAAATATTCGCCATCGAATCTGGAACAGATCACATCGCCTGAAGGGGGAGGTGGGCTAGCTAGTCCCACGACCAGCTAACCGCCACACCCGGTCCAAAAATGATGCTTTGAAGTAGTAGCAAACATTTTGTGCTTGCAGCATAATCCAAGAAAAGCATCTGCAATACCGAAACTACTGGTGTGAACAGTCTGATTGATATTATACTGTCAGCTATATGCCTATATATCCATGAAAGGCACCAGCTATTAAGTTTCTCTCGACTGAGGTCATGTCATGATTTTTAACATGGGATCTTGCTGGTACTCCGAATAATGAAGCCAAGAGCTCATTAAAATAATGGCACATTGGAATATTCTGCCACTTAACAGCGTACACTCCAGATGCTAATCCATCCATTCCGATGATTCCATGAAAGCAATACATACACTAGGACAAAAAAGCAGGAGGAGATCACAATCCATCCATTCTGACAGCTCTTTTCCTAGGAGAAAAGGACTTGTTCATAATTAATTTGTGACATCCATAAACTAAAGACAGGGTATTCCATTACATGATCTGACTCATATTAGTCCAAGAAAAGCATCGCCGATACCGAAACATCAGGTGTGAACTGTCTGATTGATGTTATACTGTCGGCTATGTAAGCATGAAAGACACCAAATATATTAATTAAGTTTCTCCGGATATTTAATATTAGATCTAGCTAGCACTCCAAAGCATGAAGCCAAAAGCTCATTAAAATCATGGAACCTGGGAATATTCTGGCACTAAACAACGTGCACCCCAAGATCCTAATCCATCCATTCCCATGATTCCATCAAAATTAGCAATACACCCGGGTAGATCTGACCTCTGATGCTCCACCCAGGTCCCGAGCACTAGGTCCAGCTCCAGGAAGCCCCCATGCTTGCTCCTGTACATCAGACTGTACGCACGCACACAACATGGCCCCTCGATCAGCAACCGTGCTCGGGGACCCGTAAGCTGTAGAGGAGATGGGGTAGGAGGAGACACACCTGTTGATGAGAGGTCGACGGCTCTCGTCTTTGGACATGTCGATGGCGGTGCCGGTGGTGTTCTGCTGGGTGGAGGCGGTGACGCGGGGTGGGGGGAGGAAGCTGGGCGGAGCTGGAGAGCTGTGCCTGAAGCCCTCGGCCATATGCACGGGACGGGCGCGCGAGGACGCTCGTGCTCCTCCCGCTTCTCCTCCAGAGGCCTCCTCCTCAGGTTGCTGCAGGGCATCCTGGCCATGTCGTGGTTGTCGATCGTGGGGTGGGGGCGGCGGCGGATCGAGATCTGAGGGAGGGAGATGGGGATCGAGGGGAGGGTCTGGCACCTTCCGGAGGAGGAATGCGATGGGAGGTTAGGGTTTGGGTAGGTGGCCGCGGGTGGATGGATAGATGGATGGATGGATGTGGGATGGAGAGATGGATGGATGGATGGACGCCATGTCATCGATCCGTGGGAAGGGTTTTGAGTGTTATGACATTTTATAATCGTCGTAAAAGTTATGATGATCTCATTTTATGTGGTTACGACGTTTTTGACTCACGTCGTCGTAATTTATATGTAGATTTGATCCCCTCAAATGGTTTACGACAATCTCGGATGAAATCATCATAGATTTATGACGAATTCATCAACGACGTCTTAAAAAACATCATGTATGAGCATATTTCTTGTAGTGTAGGTTGGAGAACGTTCTCGATGACCCACAACCTATTGATGATAGCTTTCGTGATGAGCAATTGAACGTCATCAATGCTTCACGTAGTACACCGTGGTATGCTGATAATGCAAATTATATCGTTGCCAAATATATACCACCTAGTTTCACATACCAACAAAAGAAGAAATTCTTCTTTGATTTGAGACATTACTTTTGGGATGATCCTCACCTTTATAAGGAAGGAGTAGATGGTGTTATTACACGTTGTGTACCTGAGCATGAACAGGGACAGATCCTACAGAAGTGTCACTCCGAGGCTTACGAAGGACGCCATGCGGGAGATAGAACTGCACACAAGGTATTGCAATCTGGTTTCTATTGGCCTACTCTCTTCAAGGATGCCCGTAAGTTTGTCTTGTCTTGTGATGAATGTCAAAGAATAGGTAATATCAGTAAACGTCAGGAAATGCCGATGAATTATTCACTTGTCATTGAACCATTTGATGTTTGGGGTTTTGATTATATGGGACCTTTTCCAAAGTCTAACGGGTATACTCATATCCTAGTTGTTGTTGATTACGTTACTAAGTGGGTAGAAGCTATCCCAACTAGTAGTGCTGATCACAACACCTCTATTAGGATGCTTAAAGAAGTTATTTTTCCTAGATTTGGAGTCCCTAGATATTTAATGACTGATGGTGGTTCACATTTATTCATGGTGCTTTCTGTAAAACGCTCGCTAAGTATGATATCAACCATAGAATTGCATCTCCCTATCATCCTCAGTCAAGTGGTCAAGTAGAGCTAAGTAATAGAGAGGTTAAACTAATTGTGCAAAAGACTGTTAATAGGTCTAGAAAAAATTGGTCTAAGAAGCTTGATGATGCACTGTGGGCTTATAGAACTGCTTATAAGAATCCCATGGGCATGACTCCGTACAAAATGGTTTACGGTAAAGCATGTCATTTACCTCTTGAGTTAGAGCATAAGGCTTATTGGGGAATCAAAGAGCTCAACTTTGATTTCAAAATTGCTGGTGAGAAGAGGTTATTTGATATTAGCTCATTTGATGAATGGAGAGATCAGGCATATGAAAATGCCAAGTTGTTCAAAGAAAAAGGTAAGAGGTGGCATGATAAAAGGATACAGAAACGTGAATTCAATGTAGGTGATTATGTCTTGCTATACAATTCTCGTTTAAGATTTTTTGCAGGCAAGCTTCTCTTTAAATGGGAAGGTCCTTACATTGTTGAGTAAGTATATCATTCCGGTGCCATCAACATCAACAAATAGGAAGGCAATTTTCCGAGAGTGGTAAATGGACAAAGAATCAAGCATTATATCTCAGGTACTCCCATAAATGTTGAGAGCAATATTATTAATACCATAACTCCGGAGGAATACATAAGGGACATTTATCAGCCTGTTTCAGACTCCAAGAACGAAGAGGTATGTGATTCGGTAAGTAAACTGACTCCAAAACTTTTCCAGTAGCAAATTTTCTCCGTTTTGGAATTTTTAGAAAAGTAGAAAAATTTAAAGTAGTCCAGAAAGCGCACGAGGAGGCGACAAGCCGTCCAGGCGCGGCCTACCCCCTGGCTGTGCCTGGGTGGCTTTTTGGCACCTCGTGTGCCTCCCGGACTCTGTTTTCTTGCGGAGTACTCCTTTTGGTCGGGAAAAATTCATTATATATTCTCCCGGACGGTCTGACCGTCGTATCACGCAAATATCCTCTATTTTCGTTTCGAGCCTGTTTCTGCCATAGATTTAGGGCAAGGATGTCGTCTCAGGAATCTGTCGAGGAGAACGATTTCTCTCAAGTATATGAAGTAAATGTTGATCTGAAAAGAATGGAGGTCATGGAGGCCAAGGAAGGGCTGCTGGCAGAAACTAAGGAGGAAAATCCGGCGTCAGACGAAGGGCAATCTGCGCTCAACAAGGAAGAAGCTGAGGAAGAGGATTTTCTTCAACCCTACCTCCACCTTTTACCTCCATCCTTGATCGAACTCTTGAGGTTATGTGAAATAACTCGTGTTCGTATACTTATATTACCCGTGAAGTTGTTTTGCTGGAGAAACATATCACAGAGCTTCAAAGTATAAATCAAAGATTGATGGCCCTCTTGGAATCAAAAGACAGGATAACTCCACCACCATCACCTTCGAAGGAAGACAATTAAGCACGTGTATGGGCAATCCCCTTATCTTGTGCCAATCTTGGGCGAGTTTCCCCGCTATCGTATCACCATCACATCTTTTATCTTTACCTTTTTCTTAGTTCGATCCTTTTTCTTTTTTTTCTTTTTCTAGTAGAATAAAGTTCTTAGTGTTCTAGGCTTGAGCTTTGCTTTGTGTCACCCCCAATGTATTCGAGCTCGTGAGTCATATAATAAAGAGTGTTTTAGTTGAGGGCCTTGCTTCATGCCATGATCTAAAAAAAGAATAATAATAGAACAAAAGCATGAAAGATCATGTAATGATCTTATGGGAAGTGATGGCTTCACATATAAAAAGAATGTTGATTGAAATTTGTTGTGGGTGAATAAACATAGACCTTGGTCATTGTTGCAATTAATAGGAAGTAATAAAGAAGGAGAGGTTCACATATAAATATATCATCTTTGACACCGTCTATGATTATGAACACTCATTAAACTATTACATGCTTAGAAGTAGATGTTGGACAAGCAAGACAACATAATGAATTATGTTTGCTTGGTTCCAAAAAATGTTATATGACTAGAGATCCCATAGCATGTGATGCTTGCTTCCACCTCATATCAGCCAAAACTTCTGCACTAAGTAGAGATACTACTTGTGCATCCATAAACCTTCAACCCAGTTTTGCCATGAGAGTCCACCATACCTACCTATGGATTGAAGAAGATCCCTCAAGTAAGTTTTCATCGGTGAAAGCAATAAAAATTTCTCATTAAATATGTATGATCTATTAGTGTTTGGAAAATAAGCTTCGTACGAACCTATGATGAGGAAGACATAAAAGCGACATACTGCATAATAAAATAAGCTTCGTACGAACCTATGATGAGGCAATATAAAGTGACGTTCCTTCACACTAAGAGGTCACACATCCAAACCTCGAAAGCGCATGACAACCTCTGCTTCCCTCTGCGAAGGGCCTATCTTGTACCTTTACTTTTTGTCCTCAAAAGAGTCATGGTGATCGACACGAATTCCTTATTTCGCCTTTATCGTGGCTAACGTCTTGTGCTAGGGAAAGATCTATATTCCTATGTCAACTTGGAAGTAAGTATCCATGAATTATTATTGTTTACATTACCCTTGAGGTAAGTAGTTGGGAGGCGAAACTATAAGCCCCTATCTTTCCCTGTGTCCAACTGAAACTTTGATCTCATGAGTACCATGTGAGTTTTAGCAATTGTAGAAGACGAAAGGATGATTGAGTATGTGGATTAGCTTTACAAGCTCTTATTTGACTCTTTCCGATGTTATGATAAATTGCAATTGCTTCAATGACTAAAGGCTATTGGTTTTTAACTCACAAGGTTCTTGATCCATACTTTACTTTGTGAAGGAATTGTCACTTTAGCATAAGAGATTATATGACGATATTTGTGTTTGAATTATGATCATGATGCCTGCATGTCCGTATCTTGTTTTGTACACCTCTATCTCTAAACATGTGGGCATATTTATTGATCTCGGCTTCCGCTTGAGGACAAGTGAGGTCTAAGCTTGGGGGAGTTGATACGTCCATTTTGCATCATGCTTTTATGTTGATATTTATCGCTTTATGGGCAGTTATTACACTTCAAGGTAAAATACTTATGCCTTTTCTCTCTTATTTTATAAGGTTTACATGAAGAGGGAGAATGGCGGCAGCTGGAATTCTGGTCTGAAAAGGGAGTAAGTTTGAGATACCTATTCTGCGCAACTCCAAAAGCCATGAAAATCAACGAGGAATTATTTTGGATTTTATAAAAAATATTGGGTGGAAGAAGTACCAGAGGGGATCCACCAGGAGGCCACAAGCCTGCCAGGCGCGGCCTACCCCCCGGGCCGCGCCTAGGTGGCTTGTGGGCCCCCTGTTGCCCCTCTGGCTCCCATCTTTTTGTATAAGGAGAGTTTCATTCCACAAAAAATCAGGAGGAGGCTTTCGGGAGGAATCGCCGCCACCACGAGGCGGAACTTGAGCAGAACAAATCTAGACCTTCGGCAGGGCCGTCTTGTCGGGGAAACTTCCCTCCCGGAGGGGGAAATCGTTGCCATCGTCATCACCAAAACTCCTCTTGTCGGAGGGGACTCATCGCGATCAACATCTTCGTCAGCATGATCTCATCTCCAAATCCTAGTCCATCTCTTGTAACCAATCTCTGTCTCGCGACTCCGATTGGTACTTGTAAGGTTGCTAGTAGTGTTAATTACTCTTTGTAGTTGATGCTAGTTGGATTACTCGGTGGAAGATCATATGTTAATATCCTCAATGCTATTCAATACCTCTCTGTTCGGGAACATAATTATGATTTGTGAGTAGTCACTTTTGTTCTCGAGGACATGGGATAAGTCTTGATATTGGTAGTCATGTGAATTTGGTATTCGTTCGATATTTTGATGCGTTGTATGTTGTTTCTCCTCTAGTGGTGTTATGTGAACGTAGACAACATAACACTTCACCATTATTTGGGCCTAGAGGAAGGCATTGGGAAGTAATAAGTAGATGATGGGTTGCTAGTGTGACAGAAGCTTAAACCCTAGTTTATGCGTTGCTTCGTAAGGGGCTGATTTGGATCCACTAGTTTAATGCTATGGTTAGAATTTGTCTTAATTCTTATTTCGTAGTTGCGGATGCTTGAGAGAGGAGTTAATCATAAGTGGGATGTTTGTCCAGGTAAGGGCAGCACCCAAGCACCGGTCCACCCACATAGCAAACTATGAAAGTAGTGAACGCGAATCATATGAACATGATGAAAACTAGCTTGACAGAAATCACCATGTGTCCTCGGGAGTGTTTCACCTCTTATAAGAGTTTGTCCAGGCTTGTCCCTTGCTACAAAAGGGATTGGGCCATCTTGCTGCACCTTTGTTACTATTGTTACTTGCTACTCGTTTCGAATCATTTTATCACACAACTATCTGTTACCGATAATTTCTGTGCTTGCAGAGAATACCTTGCTGAAAACCACTTGTCAGTTCCTTCTGCTCCTCGTTGGGTTCGACACTCTTACTTATCGAAAGGACTATGATAGATCATCTACACTTGTGGGTCATAAATTATCATCACATAGATAGCTAAAAGATAATAATGTAGCATCAACCAAGCAAAACGTATGATCAAACACATGAACAAGTAATGTCATCCAAAAGACCAAAGTTTTGAAAAACCAAATGAGAGCAAATAAAGTCAAAAGCTCTCTCTCTCTCTCTCTCTCTCTCTCTGGAAGCCCTATGATCTATACATTTCTCCCCCTTTGGCAACAAGTTAATTTTTTTTCAAAAGTATAGAGCTAATCATCTCTCTGGGTAGCTTATGATGGAGTTGATAGAAGAGCATCCATGAAGGCTTCTGTTGAATGTCTTGGAGCTGGAGGAGTGGATACTGGAGGTGCAGGAGCTGGGGCCGAAGCTGAAAGTGCAGATGCCTAAGCTGATGAATTTGGTATTGCTTCCGACACTCGCACAACTGCTGATCGGGGCTTGGTCCTGAACTGAATGGTAGTGCGAGGGGGCGACTCTTCATCATCACTAGTAGAACTGGGTGTATTCACACCGTCAACTTCATGGTTGAGCTGGTCAAACCTAGCAGATACTTTAGCCACTTTGACATCCAAATCATGGAACTTTGTTTCCACGATTCTCTCCAAACTCTTCTAATTTTGCATAATCTCCGATATGTTATTCTCCATTCCATGGACAAATCTAACTAGAAAAGCCATTTTCTCAGCTTGACTTCTGAGCTGTGGAACTACTGGTGGCACATTTCTAGCAGCCTCAGCTGCCATTGTAGCTGCAGTTGAGCTGGGATCATTGTCATCCATCACCACTTCATTGTCTTCAAATTCTAGCCGAATGGGTAAATGGGGACAATCAAGGATATATGCCTGCTTGCCTAGCTTGGCATTGATAAGCATCTGAATGTATGGGTTATATCCACAAGATCTTTTCTGGTCAGCAGAGTCGTTCTGATAGTATCTACTATCAATTTCATCACTCTGAATCTACTGTGAGTGTCCAAATGGTGCAGCAAGTTGATGGAGTGACCTCTAATCATTTTCTCATCATCTGATTTAGGCTTCATGGTGTGTCTTAGAATGGTATTGGTTGTAGGTATCCCTGCTTGCAAGTACACTGAGCCCATCTTGTGAGTAGCCAAAAACTTGTGAGGAATTGGCTTGTACATGTTGGACATGGAGTTGTGACCGATCTTCTGTTCAGAGTATACATCAGTATCACTCTCTTTCTACTTAGGGGCGCTAATGATAGTGGCCCACCGTACCCATCAACTGTTGATTCATATTTGTGACCATGAGTCATCTAGACAATAGAGCAATCACCATAGAAATGAATAGTTGAATAGAATTGCATGATCAGTTAATCATTCCATGGGGTCATCTCTTTTTCTACAAAATCTTCCATGTCCACAGACTTGAAATTATCTTGCACATGGGGAAAGAAATTTTCATTGCCTTTGATGTAAGCCCAATCAACATATCTCATGTCACTAACAACTGGACTTTTGTCATACAAAGCAAACTCATAAAAACCTTGTTGTTCCTTCGTGTGGAAGCTTGGGTCAATAGCAGTTCTTCTCCTTATGGCATATGGATCTACGGATCTCCATTTCCTCAAAATGCATCTTTACTCTTCTTCATATCTTTAGCTATTCGATGAGCAGCATTGTGTAGTGGTAGATTGGGTCTGAGCTCTCTGAGAATAGGTGCATTCTCTTCTTCTTCGTCTACAACAAAGGTACTGGAAGCAGGACCTTTGTTCTTGGCAGCTGCAGGTATATCCTTTGTAGTCGTTTTGGAACCTACAACCTTTTATCCTTAGAAGGAGGCTCAGGAGAACATTTCTTCGGAATAGCATCAACCGTGAGCTTTTTCTTCTTCCGACGAGGAGGAGGGGCATCAACTGGGATCTCATCTTCTCCAGTAGCAACTTCTGGATTATCATAAATGGAAGTAGGTCTCCCAACAACATGAATCACCCTCTTCCTGGCTCTCTTCACACTAGCCTTCTTAGGAGGAATGTCAAGGGAAAGTGTCATCCCTTTCCTTGCAGATTTAGTGGCTCTAAGATCAATAGGATTAGCATACTCTTTTGTGGCAGTCTTCTTGACAAGAGCTTTCTCTTTCAGCTTCTGAGGAGCTGAAGTTGCCTCTGGCACAAAATTTGAGTTCTCTTCATCTGAGTTAAGCTTCTTTCTGGTCCTTGTAGCACCCTTGGGCAAGTTATGACAACTCGGTGTACCTGGATCAGAACGTGACCTCTCAGGATTTGTGTCTGAGTCCATCTCAACACTGTCCTCAGTGAAGTTGTTTTGGTTGTCCTCAGATCCTCACATCCTGACAGACAAAGCAGACAAGCAACCAACACACCAGCACACACATAGCCATGTGAAATAGAGATAGAAGAGCAGAAAGGATTGAGCATCCCAAAACACAGAAGGTTTTCAAAAATTGAACAAAGAAATCCTTAGTTTTAGCTTTCTTCAAAGCAAATTTCGGTAGCACCGATTCTAAGTTTTTGGAGTCATCGAGATAGATTAACTTCTTCAAAGAGACTTGGTAATCATTTTGGTGGAACTCAAAGTGATCACTCAGTCTCACCGAGTTCATTCTGAGGAACTCTAGACTCAAAATCGGTGGAACTGATTTGTGTGATTTGGTGTCATCGAGATGTATTCTGCGGACAACTAATCCTAAAAAACTTTGTTCACTAATCTATGAGAACTTCTGGTGTAAAGGAGGGTTTGCACATGGTGACTTTGATATAAAGATTCCTAATGCACATGAATCGTATCAATGGAGTGCAAGAGCACATCGTAACCGTACCCTAGCGCAGTGGCAGTCCAACTACGGCGGTAACGGAGGTGAAAATTTCGGCGATAGCGGCGTATCCCAATGGCGGAGGTGCTCGGGGATGGAAAGGCGATGACCAGGGGTCCTTCAGCGGCATCTTAGTGTTTGTGAATGAAACTTTTGAGGAGTTAATTTCGTAACGTCTAGTCTACGAGGTTATATACCCGTCGTTGTCGGTGTCACCGAGATTACAAAATCGGTGTCACCGAGTTCCTCTGTTGTTAGGTGACAGGGAAACATAGTGTAACCGAGTTGGTGATTTTGGTGGTAACGGGATTAAAAACCCAGATCAACTTTGGAATTTGGTGGAATCGAGATTGTGGGGTTGGTTACACCAAGATTCACAAAGAGGATTTGGAAAGTAGCCTTTGACGATACGGAACTCTGAGTGCTCCTTAACACAGAGGGATCGGGAAGTGCTTGTTCAAGTTTTGTGATGAACCATGAATAGAACTTGAGATGAGAGAGCGTAGATAGCTAGAGGAGGGTCCTATGCATTCGTGTCCATCCAATTGACAAAAGATAAATCAAGAGCCAAATAACAACAATTGGATGTCCTCGAATGATCAAAGATATGCATACCAACATGTGAAAGCACAATATGCTCCCTTCGTGGTTTTGATAATTCATGACAACATACATTGTCTCTTGGACTAACACTGTTACCTAGAAATTTCAGGTTCAGTCCATGGAGAGCTTCGGCTAAAGGCTTATGTGGATACGCCCCTTGATGCAAGAAAGGAATAGGATTGGCTCAAGCTTAAAGCTAGAAGACTCTTCATTTTGTATTTGTGGGAAATCACTTTTGAGTTCATAGGAAAGCCAATACTATTAAAAGGGGGTGAGGTAGTGAAATGAACTGATTGCTCCAAGTGCTCAAAGTTAGCCACCAAAATACTCAGTCGTTTTCCCACATAAACATTATGTTAACTTCCACATACTCAAATTAGGTGTCACCAACTTCCACACTTTGGACCCACCGAGTTAGACCTCACATAGAAACCCTAGACATTCCCACCAATACGGTGCAGCCGAATCCATATCGGTGCTACCGAGTTCAGTGTAACCAACATTTTGTTGCCTCGGTACACAAAATCAGAATTTCTGAGTATGAGTAACGGTGCCACCGAGTTTGGCCATCTGACCGTTAGCCACCTTTTTGTGCCACCAAGTTCTTTATATCGGTCCCACCGAGATTTAAAAGTTCTGCCTTTTGTTCTAATTGGTACCACCGAGTTTGTAACTTCAGTGTCACCGAGTTTGCCTCTTTAGGTGTAAAGGTTGGACTTTGTGTGATGCCTATATATACCCCTTCACACACCTCTCGCTCATGGAATAAGCACTCGGAACACACACTTCATTGCCAAATCCATTTTCTCAGATAGAACCACCTACTCATGTGTTGAGACCAAGACATTCCAATCCAACCATTTGAAACTTGATCTCTAGCCTCCCCAAACATCTTTGCACCAAATCAATCTCTCCTACCCATGCATATTCTGCTAAAGAGTAATTTTGTGTTGAGGAGACTATATTTAGAAGCACAAGAGAAAGGAGTTCATTGATCTACCACATCTATTACCTTTTGGCGGGTGGTCCCTCCTAGATTGGTTAGGTGTCACTTGGGAGCCTCCTACTTCGTGTTGTGGAGTTCAACCAAGATGTTTGTAAGGGCAAGCAGATCGCCTACTTCATGAAGATCTACCATGAGTAAGGCTAGTCCTTCATGGGCAGAAGCCGCGGTGGAATAGACAAGGCCGCTTCTTTGTGGACCCCTTGTGGGTGGAGCCCTCCGTGGACTCTCGCAGCCGTTACCCTCCGTGGGTTGAACTCTCCACTAACATGGACGTATGATAGCGCCACCTATTGGAACCATGCCAAAAAATCGTGTCAACCTCTTTGCGTTTGATCTCCTAAACTCTACTCCTTTAAATGTGGAAAAAATTACTTTTCCGCTGCCATATACGTTGAATAGCATGTGTAGGGTGTACTAGACTTGATAGAACTGTTGAATTTCTGCCTTCCTTGAAATTGGGTTAGGCTAGGAATTTTATCTTGACAAGTAGTCTATTCAACCCCCCCCCCCCTCTAGACACATCTTCTATCGATCCCTCAACATGCTCACACAATAAGATGATAGATAAAATATGGTGAACATGCACAAACATTCTAGCATGTATCAAGCACTTGGGCGATGACAAGGCCATCTCTATATGAGTATATTGACTTAGGAGCCAAGTAAGAATACTTTATCATAGGTCATACTCACTATTTAAGCACAAGTGGGGTTACCACTTTTACATAAAGCATTAATGTGTTCATATCCTTAGGATATGATTCTAGTCAAGATTTAGAGTAAAGCCCCCCCCCCCTTGATATGACATCCACCCTAAGAGGGATAAACTAACCTGGGGTTTTGTCGCGGAAGACTTCAAGTAGGTGAAGTAGTGGTGGATGCTCAATGTTGATGAAGATCATCTTGAGTTTGAGCAATCCTTGTTGTTTCTTACTCTTCTCACCTACATGGGTTAGTCCCAAAGCACAAGGGACATATGCAAGAATATCTATGGACATGGAGTGAAATACATATGGGGTGATGTCCAAAGATACATTAATTACCTTGCCCCTTGCTTACCTTTGAGGGAATGTGTGACTCCTTGAACTAATGCATATGGTTGAGGTTGATTGCATATAGTTCTTGCCAAAATGAATAAGAGTGAATTTCATTGGTGGAGTCACCTTGGGGACCCACATCAACTTTATGGGAATCCTTGGAGTTGTGGTAGCACAAGGTGAGGTAGTGCTAGTAGTATACTTGGGAATCCACTTGACTTTGAGTTGGGGTTCCTCTTCAAATAAGTTAATGTCCTCTTGAAGCTTTCCCTTGCCCTTGTGGTCTTGTGGTACAAGGCAACCTTGTGAGCTTGTTCCTTTGGGAGGGGTAGGATCATACTTCTCCACTTGAGGAACAAACTTAGGAATGGGATATGGACCTTCTTCCCAATCATCTATATTGACGTTGAAGTAGCCAACACCTTGTTTCTTCCGATGTCCTCCTTGCTTGCGCACAATTTTCTCAAATTGCTTAATTCCGGCAAGAGTCTTGCAGACAAATTTCTCTATAATCCCTTTAAATAAATTGTTTTCTCGCTCAAGTGTAACATGGCTAAGAGAATCATTAGTGGAATCAAGATAGCTACTAGCAACAATATCATTAGATTTAGCTTTAACATTGTTGTTACTAGATGAAGAAACTTTCTTGTTTTCATTACTAGTGTTCTTATTTTCAACTCGTGGAACAAAAGAAGACTAGTGTAATTGTTTGGCTAGATAAGAAGAACTATTCTTTCAAAGATCATCTTTGATTGCTTTTAGGAACTCATGCTCTTGCTCCAAATTGAGCTTCTCGAAGCGTAGCTTCTCATGAGTTCATGCAAGCTCTCTATGATCTTCTAGAGTAGTTTCATGATCTAACTTAAGAGTGTTTAACTCTTTAGTTAGTCATTCAATCTCTTTGTTATCATCATCACTCGATTTCTCTTGAATAGCATGATAATTAGCAAGTTCATTTGCAGTGCAATCACTACTTTTATCAAAGAGCAAGTCATCTTCTCCTAACAAGTCATCCTCATCACTATTAAAATCAAGATACTCGGGGTATGATACCTTGGGGCCTTTAGCCATGAAGCAGTTTCTGAACCCCTCATTTTGTGAATCAAATAAGTCATAGGAGTTGGAGGAAACAAGTGCAATGCAGGAAACACCTTCATCTTGACTATAGTCGGAGTTGGAGTGGTAGCTTCTCTCGGATTGGTTGTTAGATTCGGAGCCAAAACCCATTCACCAACATGAGCGTGATGTCTTCTTCTAGAGCTGCACCTGGTGTACTTGTCCTTCTTCTCTGATTCCGTGCCTCTCCGTGAGTGTCTTCATTCATAACGATATTTTCTACTCCTTCTCTCTCTATGAGGTGACTCATCCCTTGAGCTTCATCTTCAAGGTGACTCTTCTCTTCGTTTGTTGGGAGCCTAGAACTCATTGGAGTAGTATCCGGGCTTCCCAGAGTTGTAGTAGTTTCTGTCACGACTAGACGAATGCTTCTCATCATGTCTTGAGCTTGACCTTCTCTCTTTGCCTCTACTCTTGTAGAACTTGTTCAATTTTCTGACCATGAGGCTTATGTCTTCATCAGTGAAAAGATTTTCATTGGAAGTGGCAGGAGCATCACTTGAAGCTTTGTAAGCACCGCTTACCTTGTTGTGCAGCTCCTCTTTGTCCATGAGTGACATCTCATGAGAAGCAATCCTACCAATGACTTCAGTTGGCTTATGATCTTTGTAGTTTGGCATCATTTGGATCAATGTGCACACGGTGCCATACTTCCCATCAAGAGATCTAAGTATATTCTTGCTGATGAATTTGTCGGTCATCTCTTCGCTTCCTAAGCAGGCAATCTCATTCTGATGAGAGCTAGCCTAGAGTACATTTCAGCGACAACTTCACCATCCTTCATCTTGAACTTGTCAAGCTGACTTTGGAGCACATCCAACTTAGATTGTGTGACAAAATCAGTACCTTCGTGCATATCAATCAAAGTATCCCAAATTTCTTTTGCATTCTCAAGGCGGCAAATTTTGTTGAATTCTTCAGGGCATAGACAATTGAAGATGATCTCACAAGCTTGTGCATTGAGTTGCAACATATTCAGTTCATCCATTGTTGCATCACGGTCCAGTTCATGCCCTTCTCCGAAGAAATCACCTTGCACACTGATAACCCACAAATATAGGGGATCGCAACAGTTTTCGAGGGTAGAGTATTCAACCCAAATTTATTGATACGACTCAAGGGGAAGCCAAAAATATTCTCAAGTATTAGCAGTTGAGTTGTCAATTCAACCACACGTGAAAGATTTAGTATCTGCAGAAAAATATCAGTAGCAAGGTAGTATGATAGCAGCAGTAGCAACAGTAATGTGACGCCCTCGATTTAATCGTACGCTAACCATACACGCAAATGCGTACGATCAAACCCAAGGACTCACGTGAAGATATCACAACACAACTCTAGACACAAATAAAATAACATCAGCTTCATATTACAAGCCAGGGGCCTCGAGGGCTAGAATACGAAAGCTCGATAAACACCTGAGTCAGTGGAAGCAACAAATATCTGAGTACAGACATAAAACATGGGGTGCCTTAGAGAAGGCTAGCACAAAAGATACAACGATCGAACGAGGCGAGGCCTCCTGCCTGGGAACCTCCTAACTACTCCTGATCATCAGCGGCCTCCACGTAGTAGTAGGCACCGTCGGGGTAGCAGTCGTCGGCGGCGGGGACCTCCATCTCCTGGGCTCCATCATCTGGTCGCAGCAAACGGATCAAGGGAACAAGGGGGGAGCAAAGCAGCGGTGAGTACTCATCCAAAGTACTCGCAAGTCTTACATCAGAACTATTCTAATTATGCATCAGTATCAAAGAAGGGGGGTTATATGTGGACTGTCTGCAGCAATGCGAGAATAGAGAGAGAAGGCCTAACCCTATCGAAGACTAGCATCTTCAGGGTCTTGCAGCAATAGACGAGAGTAGAACAGGGGGGTAACACATTAATAGTCATATTGTTGCAGCAATATTAAAGTGAGGTCACGCCTAAAGATCCTCCGTCGACTCCCTGCGAGGAAGCAATCCCGAGGTAAACTAATTCCAGTTAAGTAACAATTGTAGTTGTAAAAGATCGGGGCACAACTCCAAGTCGTCCTGTAACCATGGACACGGCTATCCGAATAGTTAATTTTCATCCCTGCAGGGGTGCACCACATGTCCCGTCACGCTCGATAACACTCTGGCCGGACATACTTTTCTGGGTCCTGCCCGGCCTCGGAATATCGACATGTCGCAGCCTCACCTAAGACAAATCAGAGAGGCCAGCCCGCCGGTCTAACTCCTAAGCACAAAGGGTTCGTGGGCCCAGTTCCCCTTCGCGCTCCTGCACGTGGCGTGGGCGGCCGACGTCAGTCCTAGCATCCCTTAATCACAAGAGCGATGCATCTCGGGACCACTCGGGCGCGCGCCGCTACATTTGTTGACATCTGAAAAGCTTCGGCTGATACCGCGACTCCGAGTACCCATAATTCTTCCAGCATAGCCGGTTAGTGCGAAAAGGTCTCCGACCAACCCAGATCAAATACCCAAATCCATTAACATTTTAATTAGGCCAACAACACAGTCTCACGGGAATCCACCCGTCTTACAACTAATCACCAAAGATCCTAGTAACATGGTCGAGTAACTGTGTGGTTGTAACATCGGGGGGAATCCGAGGTATCACCCTCGTTGGATTCCGAACGATGTACCCGTCAAGGTGGGCTTAGAGGAATCACCCTCTGGGGTCCCACACTTGAGGGGTTGCACGATAGAGGCGTCATCGGGAATGGTGAAAGAGGAATCACCCTCGAGAAGCACGACCGACTAGCTATACTACAAAGATATCATCAGGAGTACTTAGCAAGGTGTCACCCTTGGTACCCGATAGTATCTGTGTAGCGCCGTACAACGAAGGGGGTGTATGTGCTGTGTCGGGTCTGGCTCGTCGATCAGGGATCGACATTGAAAGCAAAGCGGAGCAACTGGACTACGGGGTCAGAGGGGATGACTGCTCCACCTATACTAAGCATATTAAAGGTACAGGACTGAAAGTAGCAGTTCATCAAAAATAGGCTATGCATTAGATATACGAGCTAACTACAACAGTAACAAAATACTAATGCAAGGAGTAAGAAGAAAGACATAGGCGATATAGGAATGATCAAGGGGGTTTGCTTGCCTTGCTGCTCTGCGGCAAAGGACTGATCGGCAGGGTCGTATATGTACCCGGCAGCAGTGTCAGTCTCGGGGGCTACCGGTAAGAAGAGGGGGAAGAAACAATAAATAATAGCACCGATGCAACACAAAGTATGACATGGCAAGATGCAGGCTAGACATGAACTAACGCAGCAACATCTGTCATAGACGGGTCGGAAGAATATCTGACAATATTTTTCCGGGTCTCGGGCTACTACCGGTTAAACTAGAAACGATGGAAATGTTCCATGTTTGCTATGCTAGGGACGGGTGACAGACGAATGGACCGTGTATCCGGGTTCATCTCGTTCTGCTGATCAACTTTCATGTTGAAAATATATTGATCTGACTTACGGATTATTTTATATTAATTTTCAAAGTTTTATTAATTATTTAGGAATTAAAAACAGATTTAGCTAATTTATTAAATGCAATTATGACATCAGCATGATGTCATGCTGATATTAGTGGTTGACTGGTGAAACTGGCCAGTGGGTCCTCGTTGTCATAGACACGGGTTTTTAATTAACTAAATTACTATTAATCAAGATTAATTTAGTGGGGGACCCACGTGTTATTCTCTAATTCTGCTAATTAATTAATTTAACTAATATATCTATTTATTTATTTAATAAAAACATTAACATTATTTTTATTATTATTATCTTTAGGGACATGGGCCCCGCATGTCATCGGGACAACGAGCACACAAACACTACACGCACACACATACACAACACACAAACTCACACATCCAATAATATCTATTATACGTACATACATGCATAAATTCATACATACATAATTTTTTATATACATACATATGCATTTTATTATTAACTTTCTCTCTTCTGCATCTCTCTGTACAACTCTCACTGCTCCTCTCTCAACAGAGAGGAGGAAGGTAACAACCTCATCTCCACCTGCACGACCCTAACGGCGTCGGAATGCGGCGACGTTCGTCCGAATGGATCCGGAGGGCAGAGAGGAGAAGAGGGGTTGTTCTCACCGAGCCCGTAGAGGTGCAAAGCGGGCTCGAGGGAGGGCGATGGCCGACGTGGTGTTGCAGTCCGGCGAGGACGATCCGGCGGTGGTGAAGTTCCGGCGACGGAGGCGGTCGACGCGGGTACATCATGGGGCCGGTGCGGTTCTAGCGCGAGGGGGAGCGGAGGCGTCGCCGGTGTGGTGGGGCTCGGGCCGGAGGCATGCTGCCATATGGGGGTGAGGGCGCCGGAGGGGCACCGCGGTGTAGGGGCCGGCCGGCGCGGGCTTCGGCCTGGGCGAGCGGAGGGAGGCCGAGGCAGGGCCGCCGTGGCCGGTGGGGAAAGGCGGCCAGTGAGGGTGGCCCTAGCGATGGGGGTGCTCGGCGAGGGAGCAGGAGGCGACGGGAACGAGAGGTCGCCGGTGTGGGGTGAGCAGGGAAGGCGAGATGGGGGCCGCCGGAGTGGAGAACGGCTTGCCGGGGAGGGGGGCGGCGAGATGGGATCTGGGGCTTGCGATGGGGCGGTGTGCCGGTCTGGGAGGAGGAGGGAGAGATACGAGAGGAGGGCTCGTGGGGGTTAGGTGGGGGAGGGTGAGATCGAGAGGCAAGGGGGTCGTGGGGAGGTTCTCGTGCGTGGGGGTGAGTGGAACGAGAGGGAGGGAGCCTCTCGGTGGGGAGGGGGGAACGAGAGGTGGGGCTGGCGGCGCTGCCAGGGGAGACGGGGAGGAAGCGGTGGTGGCTAGGGTTAGGTGCGGGTGGGCCGGTGGGTAGTGGATAGCTGGGCCACCACGCCAAGTTGGGCCGGGGGGGTTTGGTCTACCTTCCCTTTTTTTTTGTTTCTTTTTTCTTTATTTGTATTTCATTTTCAGTTTTATTTTTCCCGTTTGCTTATTTCTTTGTATATATATTTTTCTACATTCTAGTTTAGAAAATACATTAACCATTATTATGTGCTACAACTCAAACATTTTTATTATTTATTTATTTTACATTTGAAAATTTAATTCGTTTGTCTTCAATTGAATATGATAACTGCGTTGATTTTTATTAAGTGACAACTAGCTCAGTTAAATATGATGACCTAGCATCATTAGGGTGCGGTTACTGTAGCTTAACTACCGGGGTGTCACAAGTAACCAGTAGCAGCAAAGTGACAGAAGTAGCAGCAAAGTAACAGAAGTAGCAACAGAGTAACAGTAGCAGCAGTGACAGTAGTAGCGGCAAAGTAACATAGCAAGGACTAGTAGGAAAAACTGGTAGGCATTGGATCGGTGATGGATGATTATGCAGGATGTTATTCATCATGCAACAGTTATAACACGGAGAGATATGTAACTAGCTCCAGTTAGTCAATGTAATGTAGGCATGTATTTCGTGTGTATTCATACGTTCTTAGGGAAAAGAACTTGCATGACATCTAGTGTCCATCCCTCCCGTGGCAGTGGGGTCCTAATGGAAACTTCGGGATATTAAGGTTCTCCTTTTAATAAAGAACCGGACCAACACATTAACAATTGGTGAATACATGAACTCCTCATACTATGGTCATCTCCGGAGTGGTTCCGGCTATTGTCACTCCGGGGTTGCCGGGTCATAACACATAGTAGGTGACTACAACTTGCAAGATAGGATCAAGAACACACATATATTGGCGACAACATAATAGGTTCAGATATGAAATCATGGCACTCGGGCCCTAGTGACAAGCATTAAGCATGGCAAAGTAGTAGCAACATCAATCTCGGTACATAGTGCATACTAGGGATCAATCCCCGTCAAAACTAACTCGATTACATGATAGATCTCATCCAACCCATCACCGTCCAGGAAGCCTATGATGAGATTACTCACGAACAGTGAATATCATAATGGAATTGGCGATGAAGGAAGGTTGGTGATGACGATGGCAATGATCTCCCCTCTCCGGAGCCCATAACGGACTTCAGATCTGCCCTCCACAGGAAGAACAGGAGGTGGTGGCGCCTCCGTATCGTAAAACGCGATGAACTCTTCTCCTCGATTTTTTTCGGACGAAAGGGACTAAATAGACCTGCGATTGTAGGCGGTGGAGTTTTGTGGGCCCCACAAGCCTGCCAGGCGCGGCCAGGGGGGCCACGCCTGGTGGGCTTGTGGGCTCCACGCTCCACTTCCTCCGTTGATTCTTGCGCCAGTATTTTTATATATTCCACAAAAATTCTCCATAAATTTTCAGGTCATTCCGAGAACTTTTATTTCTGCGCAAAAACAACACCATGGCAATTCTGCTGAAAACAGCGTTAGTCCGGGTTAATTCCATTCAAATCATGCAAATTAGAGTCCAAAACAAGGGCAAAAGAGTTTGGAAAAGTAGATACGATGGAGGCGTATCAACTCCCCCAAGCTTAAAATCTTGCTTGTCCTCAAGCAATTCAATTGACAAACTGAAAGAGACAAAAGAAAAACTTTTACGAACTCCGTTTGATCTTGTTGTTGCAACTATGTCTAACTCATAACCAGAATTTCAGCAAGATCACAAGCTAACCACATAAGCAAATGACATCTAGGTCTCATGGTAAACACATATCAATGGCATAATCAACTAGCGAGCAAATAATAATAAGTCCCAAACGTCAACACTTTAATCAAAACAATCATGAAGCAGTACGAACAGATGGTACTCGCTAGCTCTTTCTGAGACCGCAAAACATAAATGCAGAGCACCTTCAAAGACCAAGGGCTGACTAAACATTGTAATTCATGGTAAAGAAGATCTAGTCACAGTGATACTCAATCATAGTTAAAAGCAAAGCATAAAAATGACAGAGGTGCTCTCTAATTGGTGCTTTTATAAGAGGACGATGAATCAACAGGAACATAAATAGACAGGCCCTTCGCAGAGGGAAGTATTAGTTTGCAAAGGTGCCAGAGCTCAAGCTTTGAAAATAGAGATAATAATTTTGGGTGGCATGCTTACATTGTCAACGCAATGACTAATAGTTCTCACCATCTTTCAAGCTACACATGCTATAGGCGGTTCGCAAACAGAAAAGTAAAGTTTTGACTCCCCCACCACCAATCAACCACACTCCACGACTAGCCGAATAGTCGGGTGCCGCCCATACCAACATCAATCCAGGGGGAGTTTTTTTGCAATTATCTTTTCGATTTGAGCATGGAACTGGGCATTGCAATTACCGGCCCCTTTCTCGTGAATGATAGTGAATAAATACATATCAAGGATAACACGCCTAGCATGGAAGATACTGATAGCCCCCTGTCACCACATGAGCGGTTCGGGCATGCAAAACAGATCATTTCTTCAAGGTTTAGAGAGTGGCACATGCAAATTTACTTGGAACGGCTGGTAGATACCGCATATATCTAGGTATGGTGGACTCATATGGAACAACTTTGGGTTTATGGAAGTGGATGCACAAGCAGTATTCCCGCTTAGTACAAGTGAAGGCTAGCAAAAGACTGGGAAGCGACCAACTAGAGAGCGACAACAGTCATCAAAATGCATTGAGATTAACTAACATTGAGTGCAAGCATGAGTAGGACATAAATCACCATGAACATGAACATCATAGAGGCTATGTTGATTTTGTTTCAACTACATGCGTAAACATGCGCCAAGTCAAGCCACTTGAATCATTCAAAGGAGGATACCATCCTATCATACTACATCATAGTCATCTCAAAATTCATGTTGGCATCCTAGACAAACCATTATAAGCTCCTAGCTAATTAAGCATGGCATCAAAAACTATGATCTCTAAGTTGTCATTGCAAACATGTTTCTCTCACAACAAAGCTGAATCAGGAACGATGAGCTAGTCATATTTACAAAAACAAAATAGATAGAGTTCATACCAGCTTTTCCAGGCTCAGTAACTTCATCATATATCATCATTATTGCCTTTCACTTGCACGACCAAACGATGTGAACAATAATAAGAGTGCTCATGCATTGGACTACGCTGGAATCTGTAGGAAAACACAAAGGAGAAGACAATGTAATATGGCTCTTTAAGAGATAAACAGATATGCATGCGAGGGCCACTAAACCTTGTAACCATGGTCTTCTACCTTGACCCAAAGAAAAACAAAACTATTTACTCGGGAAATCTCCCAACAAGCAAAAGAAGAACAAGAAAATCTTTTTGGGTTTTCTCAAACTAGACAAACACACGAAAAGAAAACAAGAAAAAGAAATAAACTAGCATGGATGATAAAGTGGCAAAGTGTGAACACCGACTAACAAAGTGAAAGCATAAGCAAGAATATAAAGTCGGTGAGAAACACGTACTCCCCCAAGCTTAGGCTTTTGGCCTAAGTTGGTCTACTCCCAAGGATGGTCCAGGCGATACCCAAAATCATAATGGGGTTCTACAGGAGCGCTGTAGCCACTGCCTGAATAACTGGCTCACGGAGACGAGCAACCCTTTCCTCCCTCTCATACTCCTCTACCTCTCCTCTGGTTATGCAATATCTCCATTTTACCTGAAAGTCAAAGAAGGCAGGAGCAGGAAGGGTAATATGGAAAACACGCTGCCCGTTAAATATTAAACGGTATAGGAGGGATTCATCATCCCTCTCAAGGAACCGGTAGCGTGTCAAAGCGACGCGGTCAAGGAAAGCTGTATGGAGGGGGGGATCTCCTTCGCGGATGGGTACTCCAAGAAAATTTGCTATGCGAGTGTAGATCCCACCAAAGAAATCCCCTTCGTTAGCATTATTATTCAGCCTCCTTGCTATTATAACTCCCATGTTAAAACTTCTATCACCCGTTACTACGCTCTTAAGAATACTAAGGTCGGGTGCGCAGAGGTGACAATGCTCAATCTTGCAATTAATGCATCTGCCTATGAAGAGGGCAAAGTAATGCAAGGCAGGAAAATGAATGCTCCCCATGGTAGCCAGCGTGATATCTCTAGTTTCTCCAACAGTTATACCAGAGACAAAATCTCTAACCGAAGATTTAGGAGGATCATTGAGACTACCCCAAATAGGTATCTTGCAAATTCTATTGAAATCCTCTAAATCCATGGTATACGATTTGTCATAGAGATCAAATAGTACAGATGTATCACGGCCAACTCAAAATTTGAATCTACGAACAAAAGAGGCAGTGAGAGCAACATACTGTGCACATTTATCCGAGATGAATTCTTCGAGTCCGCCATTGTGAACAAGTGTATCAAACTCGTCTTTGAAACCTGCCTCAATCATGAATTCATCAGAAGGGCATTCACATGGTTGTACTTGTGCGTTCCTTGGTTGGTAAGGATCGGGCTCCCGAATCGCGAGACGGGGACCTCTCTTCCTTGAGGAACCACCATGATTGTTTCTCCTGAATATCTTCCTTTTATGAAATTCTCAGTGACTCTAAGGAAAAATGAACAAGGCCTAGTGAAACTCGTAGCAATTACTCCCACAAGTTCCTAGAGGCCATATTACGCATCAAAACTACTTGGGACCAGCTAAAATTAGCATGCAAAGCTCAAGAACATGGTCACCAAGGCAGCAAAACTATGCGAAGTATAAGGCACTAGAGCAAAAACTAATAGGACCAATGGAGGAGTCACTTACCAAGGAGCAATTTCCCAAAACAGTTTGGTGAATGGTGCTTTGCACAAGGAGATCGAAAATCCTAGCAAGAAGAGCAAGAACACGGGTTTGAGCTGCGAAACAATTTTTTCTCGAGGTAGGAGGAGCAGATGGGAGCTAGAATGAGTGGAGGGGGTGCACGTGGGCCCCACAAGACTGGTAGGCACGGCCAGGGGGTGCCCGCGCCTCCAGGGCTTGTGGCCCACTGGTGCAGCCCCCAGACTAGCTCTTCGTCTCAGTATTTTTCAAAAAATCTAGAAAAGATCATACTTGATTTTCAGGACGTTCGGAGAACTTTTATTTTCGCGGTACTTTTCTACGGGACACTAAAACAAAAAACAGGGAAAACTAAACTAAACCTATCATTTTTTTCTAAGTAACCGAAGGTGAACGCTTGGAACAGAGGTTTGTGACTCCTCGATTGATCCATCTCATGGTCATTGAAAGAAATCCGTCAATCAGGTTGATCAAGTCTCCTTGACAAACTTTTTCGAATCGCAAAAGAGAACGAAGAATTTTCGAATAGTCACTAGGTCACCTCAATGGAGATATGTGTTGGAATTATGCCCTAGAGGCAATAATAAATATAATTATTATTATAATTCCTGTATCAAGATAATCGTTTATTATCCATGCTATAATTTTATTGAATGACGACTCATTTACATGTGTGGATACATAGACAAAACACCGTCCCTAGCAAGCCTCTAGTTGGCTAGCCAGTTGATCAAAGATAGTCAGTGTCTTCTGATTATGAACAAGGTGTTGTTGCTTGATAACTGGATCACGTCATTAGGAGAATCACGTGATGGACTAGACCCAAACTAATAGACGTAGCATGTTGATCGTGTCATTTCGTTGCTACTGTTTTCTGCGTGTCAAGTATTTATTCCTATGACCATGAGATCATATAACTCACTGACACCGGAGGAATGCTTTGTGTGTATCAAACGTCGCAACATAACTGGGTGACTATAAAGATGCTCTACAGGTATCTCCGAAGGTGTTAGTTGAGTTAGTATGGATCAAGACTGGGATTTGTCACTCCGTGTGACGGAGAGGTATCTCGGGGCCCACTCGGTAATACAACATCACACACAAGCCTTGCAAGCAATGTGACTTAGTGTAAGTTGCGGGATCTTGTATTACGGAACGAGTAAAGAGACTTGCCGGTAAACGAGATTGAAATAGGTATGCAGATACTAACGATCGAATCTCGGGCAAGTAACATACCGAAGGACAAAGGAAATGACATACGGGATTATATGAATCCTTGGCACTGAGGTTCAAACGATAAGATCTTCGTAGCATATGTAGGATCCAATATGGGCATCCAGGTCCCGCTATTGGATATTGACCGAGAAGTCTCTCGGGTCATGTCTACATAGTTCTCGAACCCGCAGGGTCTGCACACTTAAGGTTCGACGTTGTTTTATGCGTATTTGGGTTATATGGTTGGTTACCGAATGTCGTTTGGAGTCCCGGATGAGATCACGGACGTCACGAGGGTTTCCGGAATGGTCCGGAAATGAAGATTGATATATAGGATGACCTCATTTGATTACCGGAAGGTTTTCGGAGTTACCGGGAATGTACCAGGAATGACGAATGGGTTCCGGGAGTTCACCGGGGGGGGGCAACCCACCCCGGGGAAGCCCATAGGCCTGGAGGGTGGCACACCAGCCCTTGGTTGGCTGGTGGGACAGCCCAAAAGGGCCCTATGCGCCTAGGAAAGAAAATCAAAGAGAAAAAAAAAGAGGAGGTGGGAAGGGAAGGAAGGACTCCCACCCACCAAACCAAGTCCAACTCGGTTTGGGGGGGGAGCCTTCCCCCTTGGACTCGGCCGACCCCCTTGGGGCTCCTTGAGCCCCAAGGAAAGGTCCCCTCCCTCCCACCTATATATACGGAGGTTTTAGGGCGGATTTAAGACGACTTTTCCACGGCAGCCCGACCACATACCTCCACGGTTTTTCCTCTAGATCGCGTTTCTGCGGAGCTCGGGCGGAGCCCTGCTGAGACAAGGTCATCACCAACCTCCGGAGCGCCGTCACGCTGCCGGAGAACTCTTCTACCTCTCCGTCTCTCTTGCTGGATCAAGAAGGCCGAGATCATCGTCGAGTTGTACGTGTGCTGAACGCGGAGGTGGCGTCCGTTCGGTACTAGATCGTGGGACTGATCGCGGGATTGTTCGCGGGGCGTATCGAGGGACGTGAGGACGTTCCACTACATCAACCGTGTTCACTAACGCTTCTGCTGTACGGTCTACAAGGGTATGTAGATCGCTCATCCCCTCTCGTAGATGGACATCACCATGATAGGTCTTTGTGCGCGTAGGAAAATTTTTGTTTCCTTTGCGATGTTCCCCAACAGTGGCATCATGAGCTAGGTTCATGCGTAGATGTCTTCTCGAATAGAATACAAAAGTTTTTGTGGGCGGTGACGTGCGTTTTGCTGCCCTCCTTAGTCTTTTCTTGATTCCGCGGTATTGTTGGATTGAAGCGGCTTGGACCGACATTACTCGTACGCTTACGAGAGACTGGTTTCATCGCGACGAGTAACCCCGTTGCTCAAAGATGACTGGCAAGTGTCGATTTCTCCAACTTTAGTTGAATCGGATTTGACCGAGGAGGTCCTTGGATGAGGTTAAATAGCAACTCATATATCTCTGTTGTGGTGTTTGCGTAAGTAAGATGCGATCCTACTAGATACCCATGGTCACCACGTAAAACATGCAACAACAAAATTAGAGGACGTGTAACTTGTTTTTGTAGGGTATGCTTGTGATGTGATATGGCCAACGATGTGATGTGATATATTGGATGTATGAGATGATCATGTTGTAATAGAAAATATCGACTTGCACGTCGATGGTACGACAACCGGCAGGAGCCATAGGGTTGTCTTTATACTAACGTTTGTGCTTGCAGATGCGTTCACTATTTTGCTAGGATGTAGCTTTAGTAGTAATAGCATGAGTAGCACGACAACCCCGATGGCAACACGTTGATGGAGATCATGGTGTGGCGCCGGTGACAAGAAGATCGTGCCGGTGCTTTGGTGATGGAGATCAAGAAGCACGTGATGATGGCCATATCATGTCACTTATGAATTGCATGTGATGTTAATCCTTTTATGCACCTTATTTTGCTTAGAACGACAATAGAATTATGAGGTGATCTCTCACTAAAATTTCAAGACGAAATTGTGTTCTCCCCGACTGTGCACCGTTGCTACAGTTCGTCGTTTCGAGACACCACGTGATGATCGGGTGTGATAGACTCAACGTTCAAATACAACGGGTGCAAAATAGTTGCGCACGCGGAACACTCGGGTTAAGCTTGACGAGCCTAGCATGTGCAGACATGGCCTCGGAACACATGAGACCGAAAGGTCGATCATGAATCATATAGATGATATGATTAGCATAGGGATGCTTACCACTTAAACTATACTCAACTCACGTGATGATCGGACTTGAGCTAGTGTAAGTGGATCATGAACCACTCAAATGACTAAGAGAGATGTACTTTTTGAGTGGGAGTTTAGCGTATAATTTTGATTAAAGTTAAACTCTAATTATCTTGAACATAGTCTAAGTCCACTTTGAATATATTTGTGTTGTAGATCATGGCTCACGCGACAGTCACCCTGAATTTTAACACGTTCCTAGAGAAAGCTAAGTTGAAAGATGATGGAAGCAACTTTGTAGACTGGGCTCGTAATCTTAAGCTAATCTTACAAGCTGGGAAGAAGAATTATGTCCTTATTGCTGTGCTAGGAGATGAACCACCCGCTACGGCTGATCAGGATGTTAAGAACGCTTGGTTAGAACGTAAGGAGGACTACTCAGTAGTTCAATGTGCAGTCTTGTATGGCTTGGAACCGGGACTTCAACGTCGCTTTGAGCGTCATGGAGCATTTGAGATGTTCCAGGAGTTGAAGTTTATCTTTCAGAAGAACGCCCGGATCGAGAGGTATGAGACCTCCGATAAATTCTATGCTTGCAAGATGGAGGAAAACTCGTCTGTCAGTGAACATGTGCTCAAAATGTCTGGGTACTCAAACCGTCTAGCTGAGCTGGGGATTGAACTCCCGCAAGAGGCTATCACTGACAGAATCCTTCAATCACTGCCGCCAAGCTATAAAGGCTTTGTGTTGAACTACAACATGCAAGGGATGAACAAGTCTCCCGGCGAGTTGTTTGCGATGCTGAAAGTCGCAGAGTCTGAACTCCGTAAAGAGCATCAAGTGTAGATGGTGAATAAGACCACTAGTTTCAAGAGAAACGGCAAAGGAAAGAAGGGTAATTCGAAGAAGAGCGGCAAGCCTGTTGCCAATCCGACGAAGAAACCCAAAGCTGGACCTAAGCCTGAAACGGAGTGTTACTATTGCAAGGGTATGGGTCACTGGAAGCGCAATTGCCCCAAGTATCTGGCAGATAAGAAGGCGGCCAAAGAAAAATCAGGTATATTTGATATACATGTTATTGATGTGTACTTAACCGGCTCTTGTAGTTGTGCCTGGGTATTCGATACCGGTTCTGTTGCTCATATTTGCAACTCGAAACAGGAACTACGGAATAGACGAAGACTGGCGAAAGATGAAGTGACGATGCGCGTAGGAAATGGTTCCAAGGTTGATGCAATCGCCGTCGGCACAATTTCACTTCAGTTACCATCAGGATTAGTGATGAACTTAAATCATTGTTATTTAGTGCCTGCGTTGAGCATGAACATTATATCTGGATCTTGTTTATTGCGAGACGGTTACTCTTTTAAGTCAGAGAATAATGGTTGTTCTATTTCTATGAGTAACATCTTTTATGGTCATGCACCTAATGTGAGAGGATTGTTCATATTGAATCTTGATAGCGATACGCATATACATGACACTGAGACCAAAAGAGTTAGAGTTAACAATGATAGCGCCATATTTTTGTGGCACTTCCGCTTAGGTCATATTGGTGTAAACCGCATGAAGAAACTCCATGCTGATGGACTTTTGGAGTCACTTGACTTTGATTCACTTGACACGTGCGAACCATGCCTCATGGGCAAGATGAGTAAGACACTGTTCTCCGGAACAATGGAGCGTGCAAGTGACTTGTTGGAAATCATACATACCGATGTGTGTGGTCCGATGAGCATGGAGGCACGTGGCGGATATCGTTATTTTCTCGCCTTCACTGACGATTTGAGTAGATATGGTTATGTCTACTTGATGAAGCACAAGTCTGAAACATTTGAAAAGTTCAAGAAATTTTAGAGTGAAGTTGAAAATCATCGTAACAAGAAGATCAAATTCCTACGGTCTGATCGTGGGGGTGAATATCTGAGTTTCGAGTTTGGTGCTCACTTGAGACAATGTGGAATTGTTTCACAGTTAACACCGCCTGGAACACCACAGCGTAATGGTGTGTCCGAACATCGTAATCGTACTTTATTAGAGATGGTGCGATCTATGATGTCTCTTACCGATTTTCCGTTATCGTTTTGGGGTTATGCATTAGAAACAGCTGCATTCACTTTAAATAGGGCACCATCAAAATCCGTTGAGACGTCACCATACGAACTGTGGTATGGCAAAAGGCCAAAGTTGTCGTTTCTTAAAGTTTGGGGATGTGATGCTTATGTCAAAAAGCTTCAGCCTGAAAAGCTGGAACCCAAAGCGGAAAAGTGCATCTTCATAGGTTACCCAAAAGAGATAGTTGGGTACACCTTCTATCTCAAATCCGAGGGCAAAGTGTTTGTTGCTAAAAACGGAGCTTTTCTCGAGAAGGAGTTTCTCTCGATAGAATTGAGTGGGAGGAAGATAGAACTTGACGAGGTTGTCGAACCTCTCATCCCTTTAGATTGTGGCGCAGGGCAAGGGGAAACCTCTATCGTTGCGACGCCGGTTGAAGAGGAAGTTAATGATGATGATCATGAAACTCCGGTTCAAGTTTCTGTCGAACCACGCAGGTCGACGAGACCACGTGCTGCTCCAGAGTGGTATGGTAATCCCGTCTTGTCAATCATGTTGTTAGACAACAATGAACCTGCAAATTATGAAGAAGCAATGGTGGGCCCAGATTCCAACAAATGGCTAGAAGCCATGAAGTCCGAGATAGGATCCATGTATGAGAACAAAGTGTGGACTTTGGAGGTACTGCCTGAAGGCCACAAGGCTATTCAGAACAAATGGATCTTTAAGAGGAAGACTGACGCTGACGGCAATGTGACCGTTTATAAAACTCGACTTGTGGCAAAGGGTTTTTCACAAGTTCAAGGAGTTGACTACGATGAGACGTTCTCACCCGTAGCGATGCTTAAGTCCGTCAGAATCATGTTAGCAATAGCTGCATTTTTCGATTATGAAATCTGGCAGATGGATGTCAAAATAGCGTTCCTTAACGGTTTCCTTAAGGAAGAATTGTATATGATGCAACCCGAAGGTTTTGTCGATCCTAAGAATGCTAACTAGGTGTGCAAGCTCCAGCGATCCATTTATGGACTGGTGCAAGCATCTCGGATTTGGAACAAACGCTTTGATGAAGTGATCAAAGCATTTGGGTTTATACAAGTGGTTGGAGAATCTTGTATTTACAAGAAAGTGAGTGGGAGCTCTGTGGCGTTTCTAATATTATATGTGGATGACATATTGCTGATTGGAAACAACGTGGAGTTTTTGGAGAGCATAAAGGATTACTTGAATAAAAGTTTCTCTATGAAGGACCTAGGAGAAGCTGCTTACATTCTAGGCATTAAGATCTATAGGGATAGATCAAAATGCCTGATAGGACTTTCACAAAGCACATACCTTGATAAAGTTTTGAAGAGGTTCAAAATGGAACAGTCCAAGAAAGGGTTCTTTCCAGTTTTACAAGGTACGAGATTGAGTAAGACTCAGTGCCCAGCAACTGATGAAGATAGAGAGCATATGCGCTCCGTCCCCTATGCTTCAGCCATAGGTTCTATCATGTATGCAATGCTGTGCACTAGACCGGATGTTAGCCTGGCCATAAGTATGGCAGGTAGGTTCCAGAGTAATCCAGGAGTGGATCACTGGACAGCGGTCAAGAATATCCTGAAGTACCTGAAAAGGACTAAGGAGATGTTTCTCGTGTATGAAGGTGACGAAGAGCTCGCCGTAAAAGTTTACGTCGATGCAAGCTTTGACACAGATCCGGACGACTCTAAGTCGCAAACCGGATACGTATTTATTCTTAATGGGGGTGCGGTAAGCTGGTGCAGTTCCAAGCAAAGCGTCGTAGCAGATTCTACATGTGAAGCGGAGTACATGGCTGCCTCGGAGGCGGCTAAGGAGGGTGTCTGGATGAAGCAGTTCATGACGAATCTTGGAGTGGTGCCAAGCGCACTGAATCCAATAACCTTGTTCTGTGACAACACGGGTGCCATTGCCTTAGCAAAGGAACCACGGTTTCACAAGAAGACCAGACACATCAAACGACGCTTCAACCTCATCCGCGACTACGTCGAGGGAGAGGACGTAAATATATGCAAAGTTCACACGGATCTGAATATAGCAGACCCGCTGACTAAACCTCTTCCACGGCCAAAGCATGATCAACACCAGAACTGTATGGGTGTTAGATTTATTACAATGTAATTCGCATGATGATGTGAGGGCTAGATTATTGACTCTAGTGCAAGTGGGAGACTGTTGGAATTATGCCCTAGAGGCAACAATAAATATAGTTATTATTATAATTCCTGTATCAAGATAATCGTTTATTATCCATGCTATAATTGTATTGAATGAAGACTCATTTACATGTGTGGATACGTAGACAAAACACCGTCCCTAGCAAGCCTCTAGTTGGCTAGCCATTTGATCAAAGATAGTCAGTGTCTTCTGATTATGAACAAGGTGTTGTTGCTTGATAACTGGATCACGTCATTAGGAGAATCACGTGATGGACTAGACCCAAACTAATAGACGTAGCATGTTGATCGTGTCATTTCGTTGCTACTGTTTTCTGCGTGTCAAGTATTTATTCCTATGACCCTGAGATCATATAACTCACTGACACCGGAGGAATCCTTTGTGTGTATCAAACGTCGCAACGTAACTGGGTGACTATAAAGATGCTCCACAGGTATCTCCGAAGGTGTTAGTTGAGTTAGTATGGATCAAGTCTGGGATTTGTCACTCCGTGTGACGGAGAGGTATCTCGGGGCCCACTCGGTAATACAACATCACACACAAGCCTTGCAAGCAATGTGACTTAGTGTAAGTTGCGGGATCTTGTATTACGAAACGAGTAAAGAGACTTGCCGGTAAACGAGATTGAAATAGGTATGCGGATACTAACGATCGAATCTCGGGCAAGTAACATACCGAAGGACAAAGGGAATGACATACGGGATTATATGAATCCTTGGCACTCAGGTTCAAACGATAAGATCTTCGTAGAATATGTAGGATCCAATATGGGCATCCAGGTCCCGCTATTGGATATTGACCGAGGAGTCTCTCGGGTCATGTCTACATAGTTCTCGAACCCGCAGGGTCTGCACACTTAAGGTTTGACGTTGTTTTATGCGTATTTGAGTTATATGGTTGGGTACCGAATGTTGTTCGGAGTCCCGGATGAGATCACGGACGTCACGAGGGTTTCCGGAATGGTCCGGAAACGAAGATTGATATATAGGACGACCTCATTTGATTACCGGAAGGTTTTCGGAGTTACCGGGAATGTACCGGGAATGACGAATGGGTTCCGGGAGTTCACCGGGGGGGCAACCCACCCCGGGGAAGCCCATAGGCCTTGAGGGTGGCACACCAGCCCTTAGTTGGCTGGTGGGACAGCCCAAAAGGGCCCTATGCGCCTCGGAAAGAAAATCAAAGAGAAAAAAAAGAGGAGGTGGGAAGGGAAGGAAGGACTCCCACCCACCAAACCAAGTCCAACTCGGTTTGGGGGGGGAGAGCCTTCCCCCTTGGACTCAGCCGACCCCCTTGAGCCCCAAGGCAAGGTCCCCTCCCTCCCACCTATATATACGGAGGTTTTAGGGCTGATTTGAGACGACTTTTCCACGGCAGCCCGACCACATACCTCCACGGTTTTTCCTCTAGATCGCGTTTCTGCGGAGCTCGGGCGGAGCCCTGCTGAGACAAGGTCATCACCAACCTCCGGAGCGCCGTCACGCTGCCGGAGAACTCTTCGACCTCTCCATCTCTCTTGCTGGATCAAGAAGGCCGAGATCATCGTCGAGCTGTACGTGTGCTGAACGCGGAGGTGCCGTCCGTTCGGTACTAGATCGTGGGACTGATCGCGGGATTGTTCGCGGGGCGTATCGAGGGACGTGAGGACGTTCCACTACATCAACCGTGTTCACTAACGCTTCTGCTGTACGGTCTACAAGGGTATGTAGATCACTCATCCCCTCTCGTAGATGGACATCACCATGATAGGTCTTCATGCGCGTAGGAAAATTTTTGTTTCCTTTGCGACGTTCCCCAACAATATGCATATCCCCGACAATCAAGTCATACTTCATCTTAACAGGAGGTACAGGGCATTCAAAGCTCCCAATAAGAATCGATGAAGTTTTTTCGATAGCATTGATGCAATGTACTCGATACTGTTTTTCGGAAAGTGCACCGTATGCTCATTACCTATGACATGGAAAGTGACATTGCCTTTGTTGCAATCAATAATAGCCGCTGTAGTGTTTAAAAAGGGTCTTCCAAGGATGACCGCCATGGCATCGTCCTCAGGAATATCGAGAATAAGAAAGTCTGTTAAGATAGTAACGTAACCACAACAGGAACATCCTCACAAATGCCGATAGGGAAAGCAGTTGATTTGTCGGCCATTTGCAGAGAGATTTCAGTGGGTGTCAACTTATCCAGCTCAAGTCTACGATAAAGAGAGAGAGGCATGAAACTAACACCGGCTCCAAGATCGCATAAAGCAGTTCTAACGTAGTTACCTTCAATGGAGCAAGGTATAGTGGGCACTCCGGGATCACCTAGTTTCTTGGGAGTTCCACCCTTGAAGGTATAGTTGGCAAGCATGGTGGAAATCTCAACCTCAGGTATCCTCCTCTTATTAGTCACAATATCTTTCATGTACTTAGCATACGGAGACATTTTGAACATATCTCTCAAACGCATTTGCAGAAAGACAAGTCTAATTATTTCAACAAATCGCTCAAAATCCTCATCATCCTTTTTCTTGGATGGTTTGGGAGGAAAAGGCATGGGTTTCTGAACCCATCGTTCCCTTTCTTTACCATTCTTCCTAGCAGTGAAGTCATTCTTATCGTATCTTCTATTCTTAGGTTGTGGGTTATCAAGATCAACAGGTTCAATCTCCACATCCTTATCATTGCTAGGTTGAGCATCTTCATGAACATCACTATTGATATTACCATTAGGCTCATGTTCATCACCAGATTGTGTCTCAGCATCAGAGGCAGAGACATCGTTTGGACTCTCAGGTGTAACAACATCTGGGTTGCTAGCGTGCAAGTTCCTATCATCTTTCTTCTTCTTTCTAGGATGACTAGGTGCATCAGTGCTAACTCCTTGAGAATCTTGTTCAATTCTCTCAGGATGACCCTCAGGATACAAGGGTTCCTGGGTCATTCTACCGCCTCTAGTGACGACTAATAGAATTGTCATTCAACTCATTGAACAAGTCATTTTGAGCCTTAAGTACTTGTTCTACCTGAGTAGTAACCATAGAGGCATGTTTACTCAGGAGCTTAAGATCATTGACGTTTCTGTCCACACAAGCACTTAAATGACTAAGCATACGAGCATTCTGTTCCAATTGTCTCCTAACATAATCATTGAAACTTTGTTGTTTGGCAACAAAGTTATCAAATTCATCCAGGCATATGCTAGCAGGTTTATCAAAAGGAATATCACTCTCATTGAATCTATGAAGAGAATTTACTTCTACAACATGTATCGGGTTATCAAGACCATGGATCTCTTCGATAGGTGGTAGATTTTGACATCTTCAGATTTAATGCCTTTCTCTTTCATAGATTTCTTAGATTATTGCATATCTTCAGGACTTAGGAATAGAATACTTCTTTTCTTCGGGGTTGGCTTAGGAGGTGGTTCGGGAATAGTCCAAGCATTCTCATTGCACAAGATATTATTCAATAGGATCTGAGCTTTTACAGTTCGTTCCCTAAAAACACAACCGGCACAACTATCTAGGTGGTCTCTGGAAGCATCGGTAAGTCCATTATAGAATATATCAAGTATTTCATTCTTCTGAAGAGGGTGATCACGCAAAGCATTCGGTAGCTGGACAAGCCTCCCCCAAGCTTGTGGGAGACTCTCTTCTTTAACTTGAGCAAAGTTGTATATTTCCTGCAAGGCAGCTTGCTTCTTATGGGTAGGGAAATATTTTTCAGAGAATTAGTAGACCATATTCTGGGGGTTACGCACACAACTAGGAACAAGAGAAGTGAACCAAGTCTTAGCATCATCCTTTAGCGAGAAAGGAAACAACTTGAGGATATAGTAGTGACGGATCTTTTCCTCACTCGTGAATAGAGTGGCTATATCGTGCAGTTTGGTAAGATGGGCTACAACCGTTTCAGACTCATAACCGTGAAAAGGATCAAATTCGACCAGAGTGATTAACTTAGGATCGACAGAGAATTCATAATCCTCTTACCGGTCACAAAGATAGGCGAAGTAGCAAACTTCGGGTCATATTTCATCCTAGCGTTCAAAGATTTTTCTTTCTGCTTGAGCAGTAATTTCTCAACATCATAGCTATCCTTACAAGCAAGAAAGTCCTCAGATATGTTTCCCTCCATAACATAACCCTCAGGCATATCAGGCAATTCATATCTAGGATAGCTAGTTCTAACAGGCAAAATAGCAGGTTCTACTTCAATAGTATCAGCAGTTTCAGAAGTATCATCACATCTAGTAGCAACTCTAGCAATTTGTGCATCAAGGAATGCACCTAGTGGCAAAGCAGTATCAAGCATAGCATCATCATAAGCATCATGGGCAGCAGAAGTAGCATCATCAAGCATAGGCAACATATCAAGATTTCTAGCAGGAGGTGGTTCGCAAACTTACTCATAACTGAAGGTGAATCAAGTGCAGAGCTAGATGGCAGTTCCTTACCTGTCCTCGTAGTTGAGGGCAAGACTTTAGTTCTTGGATCTATCGGATTCCACATAGTGATCAACAGACGTAAATCCCAAGTGACTCAGATAATATAGTTGTGCCTTCCCGGCAACGGCGCTAGAAAATAGCACCTTGACGGGACGCTATTCTTGACTTTGGCTTCCCCGACAACGACGCGAGAAAATAGTCTTGATAACCCACAAGTATAGGGGATCGCAACAGTTTTCGAGGGTAGAGTATTCAACCCAAATTTATTGATTCGACTCAAGGGGAAGCCAAAGAATATTCTCAAGTATTAGCAGTTGAGTTGTCAATTCAACCACACCTGAAATATTTAGTATCTGCGGCAAAATATCAGTAGCAAGGTAGTATGATAGCAGCAGTAGCAACAGTAACCAGTAGCAGCAAAGTGACAGCAGTAGCAACAGAGTAACAGTAGCAGCAGTGAAAGCAGTAGCGGCAAAGTAACATAGCAAGGACCAGTAGGAAAAACTCGTAGGCATTGGATCGGTGATGGATGATTATGCCGGATGTTATTCATCATGCAACAGTTATAACACGGATAGATATGTAACTAGCTCCAGTTCGTCAATGTAATGTAGGCATGTATTCCGTATGTAGTCATACGTGCTTAGGGAAAAGAACTTGCATGACATCTATTGTCCATCCCTCCCGTGGCAGCGGGGTCCTAATGGAAACTACGGGATATTAAGGTTCTCCTTTTAATAAAGAACCAGACCAATGCATTAACACTTGGTGAATACATGAACTCCTCATACTATGGTCATCTTCGGGAGTGGTTCCGGCTATATTGTCACTCCGGGGTTGCCGGGTCATAACACATAGTAGGTGACTACAACTTGCAAGATAGGATCAAGAACACACATATATTGGCGACAACATACTAGGTTCAGATCTGAAATCATGACACTCGGGCCCTAGTGACAAGCATTAAGCATGGCAAAGTAGTAGCAGCATCAATCTCAAAACATAGTGGATACTAGGGATCAATCCCTGTCAAAACTAACTCGATTACATGATAGATCTCATCCAACCCATCACCGTCCAGGAAGCCTACGATGAGATTACTCACGAACAGTGAAGAGCATAATGGAATTGGCGATGTAGGAAGGTTGGTGATGATGATGGCGACGATCTCCCCTCTCCGGAGCCTAGAACGGACTCCAGATCTGCCCTCTAGAGGAAGAACACGAGGTGGCTGCGCCTCCGTATCGTAAAACGCGATGAACTCTTCTCCTTAATTTTTTTCCGGACGAAAGGGACTAAATGGACCTGATATTGGAGGTGGTGGAGTTTTGTGGGCCCCACAAGCCTGCTGGCACGGCCAGGGGGGTCGCGCCAGGTGGGCTTGAGGGCTCCACGCTCCACTTCCTCCGTTGATTCTTGCGCCAGTATTTTTTATATATTCCCCAAAAATTCTTCGTAAATTTTCAGGTCATTCCGAGAACTTTTATTTCTGCGCAAAAACAACACCATGGCAATTCTGCTGAAAACAACGTTAGTCCGGGTTAGTTCCATTCAAATCATGCAAATTAGAGTCCAAAACAAGGGCAAAAGAGTTTGGAAAAGTAGATACGATGGAGGCGTATCACACACCAACATGAATAACAACCCATCTGAAAGGATTAAAAGCAAGAATATGCATTTTCATCTTATGCTTCCAACTAGCAAAATTAGTGCCATCGAAGTATGGACCTCTACTGTGAAAACTTCCCTCACTAGACGCCATACTCTCCTAGGTTGTGAAACCAATGCAATGGAGACCAAAGATCTAATACCACTTCTAGGATTGTAAGTATGTATAGAGGGGGTGATTAGACTACTTGACAAGATAAAAAACTTAGCCTTTCTGAGGAAATCATCAAAGGAAGCCCCGTAAAAGGAGAAGTCATCCATGAAAACCTCAACAATCTTTTCACAAAAGTCAGAGAATATAGCCATCATACATCTTTGAAAGGTAGCAGGTGCATTACATAAGCCAAAAGGCATACGTCTATAAGCAAAGGTACCGAAAGGACAGGTGAAAGTGGTTTTCTCCTGATCAGCTTGTGCAACTGGTATTTGAGAGAAACTAGAATAACCATCTAGAAAGCAGAAGTGTGTGTGTTTAGACAGTCTTTCTAACATTTGGTCGATAAAAGGCAAAGGGTAATGATCTTTCCTAGTGGCCTTATTCAATTTCCTAAAACCGATCACCATCCTATAGCCAGTAATAATCCTCTGTGGGATCAATTCATCCTTATCATTAGGGACAATGGTAATGCCTCCCTTCTTAGGGATAATGGTAATGCCTTGCGTCCCTAAGAAGGGAGGCATTACCATTGTCCCTAATGATAAGGATGAATTGATCCCATAGAGGATTATTACTGGCTATAGGATGGTGATCGGTTTTAGGAAATTGAATAAGGCCACTAGGAAAGATCATTACCCTTTGCCTTTTATCGACCAAATGCTAGAAAGACTGTCTAAACACACACACTTCTGCTTTCTAGATGGTTATTCTAGTTTCTCTCAAATACCAGTTGCACAAGCTGATCAGGAGAAAACCACTTTCACCTGTCCTTTCGGTACCTTTGCTTATAGACGTATGCCTTTTGGCTTATGTAATGCACCTGCTACCTTTCAAAGATGTATGATGGCTATATTCTCTGACTTTTGTGAAAAGATTGTTGAGGTTTTCATGGATGACTTCTCCTTTTACGGGGCTTCCTTTGGTGATTTCCTCAGCAACCTTGATCAAGTCTAGTTGTGGGCCACTTCTAGCAGTTATGGAAAATCAAGTACACCCTACACATGCAGTTCTAAGAGTATAGCAGCGGAATGTAAAACATGCAAGTGTAAAGTAAAGGAGTAAGGTAGGGAGATAAAATGCATGGGGTTGACACGGTGATTTTTGGCAAGGTTCCGGTAGGTGGCGCTATCGTACATCCATGTTAATAGAGACTTCAACCCACGGAGGGTAACAGCTACGAGAGTCCACGGGGGGCTCCACCCATAAGGGGTCCACGAAGAAGCGGCCTTGTCTATTCCACCACGGCTTCTGCCCACGAAGGACTAGCCTTACTCACAGTAGATCTTGACGAATTAGATGATCTCCTTGCCCTTACAAACATCTTGGTTCAACGCCACAACACGAAGTAGGAGGCTCCCAAGCGACACCTAGCTAATCTAGGAGGCAGCACCCTCCAAAAGGTAATGGATGTGGTACAATGATGAACTCCTTGCTCTTGTGCTTCTAAAGATAGTCTCCTCAACACAAATTCACTCTCTCAGAGAATAGGCATGGGTAGGAGAGATTGATTTGGTGGAAAGCAACTTGGGGAGGCCAGAGATCAAGTTTCAAATGATTGGCTTGGAATATATTGCTCTGAACACATGGGTAGGTGGCTCTTTCTTGGAAAAATGGATCTGCCAATGAAGTGTGTGTTGTGAGTTCTTCTCTCTCGAATGAGAGGTAGGTGGAGGGGTATATATAGGTTGTCCCCAAAATCTAACTGTTACACCTAAATTGGCCAAATCGGTGACACCGAGGTCATGAACTCGGTGGTACCGACTTTCACTAAATCCAGAAGTTTTGAATCTTGGTGGAACCTATATACACAACTCGGTGACACCGAAAAGCTGGCTAACCGTTATATCACACAACTCGGTGACACCGATACTCAAACTCGGAAATTCCGATTTTGTGTGCCGAGGCAACAGATAGTATGTCACCTAAACTCAGCAGCACCGATACTATTTTGGTTGCACCGATTTGGTGGCTTTGGTTAGGGTTCTGTGTGAGATGAAAATTGGTAGGGCCGAAATCAGAAAGTTGGTGGCACCGATTTTGAGTACTAGTTTTGGACATAATGGTCATGTGGGAAAATGACTGAGTATTTTTAGTGTCTATCTCTCAGCACTTGAGCAACCTGTTCATTTTAATACCTCACCCCCTTTTAATATTATTGGGTTTCCTATGGACTCAAAAGTGATTTCTCACAAATATAAAATGAAGAGCCTTCTAGCTTGAATCTTGGGCCAATCTTATTCCGTTCTTGCATCAAGGGGCATCTCCACATAAGCCTTTAGCCAAACATCTTTTGAACCTTTCTGAAATATACTTGGATAAACATATTTGTCCAATTATACATATGTTGTGATCAATTATCAAAACCACCCTAGGGAGCAATTGGGCTTTCAACCGAACGGACGGCTCCTCCGTGTTCAGCATACATGCAACTTGATGACGTCTCCGCCTCCTCGATTCAGCAAGTGAGGGCCAAGTGGTAGATGAATTCCCAGCAGTGTGACAGCGTGATGGCGGTGGTAGTGTAGCTGTCTCGGTAGGCCTTCCCCAAGCACTACCAGAATATCTAGAAGAGGAGACGATCTAGAGGAAGAGGGAAAGGCTGGGCCATGGCATTGGGAGTTGCAGCCCTCCCTATGCTCACATATATATAGAATGAGGGGTGGAGTCCACAGGCCCCTAAGATTTCCTCTAGGGCTTGGGGCAGCGGCCAAGGTGGCTTGCCCACCAAGGAAAGATGACGCCACCCTTGGGCCTGCACTCCTACTTGCCTTCGGTCGCATGGGCCTTGGTGGGAGGGACATCCAGCCCACTAGGGGCTGGTGCACCTCCTCTCACAGCCCATGGGGACCTCTGGGGGAAGTGGACCCCCCTGGTGGACCCCCGGAACACTACCGGCATTCTCGTCACATAATCGTTAAGATATGGAACCTTTCTGAACTTTGAATACTAACTTCCTCTATACAAATCTTTACCTCCGGACCATTCCGGAGCTCCTCGTGACGTCTGGGATCTCATCCGAGAATCCGAACAACTTTCGGTCATCACGAAATATAACTCATTAATTTCAAATCGTCACTGAACCTTAATTGTGGAGACACTACGGGTTTGAGAACTATGCAGACATGACTGATACACTCTCTAGTAAAAAAGCAATAGAGGGACCTGGATTCCCATATTCGATCGAACCACAATGTTAAGGATTCAATCAATCATGCATACCATTCCTTTGTCCATCTGTATGTTACTTGCCCGAGATTCGATCATCGGTATCTCCATACCTAGTTCAATCTCGTTTCCGGCAAGTCTCTTTAGTCATTACGTAATACAAGATCTCGTGGCTAAGTCTTTAGTCACATTGCTTGCAAGCTTGTTGTGATGTTGTATTACCGAGTGGGCCCTAAGATACCTCTCGATCACACGGAGTGACAAATCCCAGTCTTGATCCATGCCAACTCAACCGATACCCTCAGAGATAAGTGTAGAGCACCTTTATAGTCACCCAGTTACGTTGCGACATTTTATACACATAAGGTAATCCTCCAGTGCCAATAACTTGCATAATCTCATTGTCATAAGAACAAATACTTGACATGCAGAAAAGAATAGAAATAAATTGACACGATCATATGATACATTCATAGTTTGGGTCTTCTCCATCACATCATTCTCTTAATGATGTGATCCTGTTATCAAATGACAACTCATGTCTATGGCCAGGAAATCTTGACCATCTTTGATCAAGGAGCTAGTCCTTTAGAGGCTCACTAGGGACAGTGTGTTGTCTATGTATCCACACATGTATTTGAGTTTCCAATCAATACAATTCTAGCATGGATAATAAACAATTATCATGGGCAAGGAAATATAATAATAACCACTTTATTATTGCCTCTAGGGCATATTTATAACATTCTCCCACTTGCACTAGAGTCAATAATCTAGCTCACATCACTATGTGATTTACATTGTAATGAATCTAACACCCATACAGTTCTGGTGTTGATTATGTTTCGCTCATGGAAGAGGCTTAGTCAACGGGTCTGCAACATTCAGATCTGTCTGCACTTTGCAAATATTTATGTCCTCCTCCTTGATGTAATCGCTGATGGAATGGAAGCGTCACATTATGTGTCTGGTCCTCTTGTGAAACCTTGATTCCTTGGCTAGAGCAATGGCACCAGCGTTGTTACAGAATAGTCATTGGATCCACTGAGCTGGGCACAACACCAAGATTGGTCATGAATTACTTCATCCAGACACCTTCTTTAGCCGCCTCTAAGGCAGTTATGTTCTTCGGTTCGCATGTAGAGTCGTCCACCATGCTTTGCTTGCAACTGCACTAGCTTACCACTCCCGCATTGAGAATAAATACATATCTCGTTTGAGACTTAGAGTCATCCGGATCACTGTCAAAGCTAGCATTGACGTAACCCTTTACGACAAGCTCTTGATCACCTTCATAAACGAGAAACATTTCCATAGTCCTTTTCAAGTACTTCAGAATATTCTTGACCGTTGTCCAGTGTTCCATTCACTGCTCACTTTGAAACCTTCATGTCATACTTATGGCAAGGCTAACATCAGGTCTTGTGCACAGCATTGCATACATGATATATCCTATGGCTGAAGCATAGGGGACGAAAGTCATCTTCTCTTTTCTTCTGCAGTCAGTGGGCATTGAGTCTTACTCAACTTAACACCTTGAAATACACGCAAGAACCCTTTCTTGGACTGATCCATTTTTAACTTCTTCAAAACGTTGTCAAGGTATGTGCTCTGTGAAAGTCCTATTAAGCGTCTCGATCTATCTCTATAGATCTTGATGCCTAATATGAAAGCAACTTCTCCTAGGTCCTTAATTGAAGAACTCTTATTGAAATATTCCTTTATGCTTCCTAAAAACTCTCTATTGTTTCCAATCAGCAATATGTCATCCACATATAATATTAGAAACGCTATAGAGCTCCCACTCACTTCCTTGTAAATAAGTGCTTCTCCATAAACTTGTATAAACCCAAACGCCTTGATCACCTCATCAAAGCGCTGATTCCAACTCCGAGATGCTTGTAGCAGTGCATAAATGGATCGTTGGAGCTTGCATACTTTGTCAGCATTCTCTAGATCAACAAAAGCTTCCGCTTGCATCATATACAACTCTTCCTTAAGGAAACCGTTAAGGAATGTTGTTTTGACATCCATGTGCCAAATTTCATAATCAAAAAATACATCTATTGCTAACATGATTCTGATAGACTTAACCATCGCTACGAGTGAGAAAGTCTCATCGTAGTCAACTCCTTGAACTTGTGAAAAAACTTTTGCCACAAGTCGAGCTTTATAGACGGTGAAACTGTCATCTGCGTCAGTATTCTTCATAAAGATCCATTTATTATGAATGGCCTTCCGCTCTTCAGGTAATATTTCCAAAGTCCATACTTTGTTCACATACATGGATCCTATCTCAGATTTAATGGCCTCTAACCATTTGTTCGAATCCAGACACACCATCGCTTCTCCATAGCTTGTAGGTTTATTCTTGTCCAACATCATGACTGGTAAGATAGGCTTACCATACCACTGGGGAGTAGTGCTTGCCCTTGTCGACCTACAAGGTTCGATACAAGGTGGATCTGAAGCTCCATAATCATCACCCTTAGATTCCTCTTCAATTGATGTAGGCTTCATAGAAACATCTTTCTGTGTTGCGCTGTTCTCTGGTTGAAGTAAAGGTTCAACAAACTCATCAAGTTCTATCTTCCTCCCACTCAATTCTTTTGAGAGAAACTCTTTCTCAAGAAATGTTCCGTTATTAGTGACAAACACTTTGCCCTTGGATCTGAGATAGAAGGTATACCCAACTGTCTCTTTCGGGTATCCTATGAAGACACATTTCTCCGCTTTTTATTCCTGTTTTTCAAGCGGAAGATTTTTGACATAAGCATCACATACCCAAACTTTAAGAAATGACAACTTTGGTTTGTTGCCAAACCACGGTTCATACAACATCATCTCAATAGATTTATATGGTTCCCTATTTAAAGTGAATGCAGTTGTCTCTGATGCATAACCCCAAAATGATAATGGAAAATCGGCAAGAGACATCGTCGAACGCACCATATCCAATAAGGTACGATTACGATGTTCGGACACACCATTACATTGTGGTGTTCTAGGCGGAATAAGCAATGAAACAATTCCACATTGTCTTATGTGAGTGCCAAACTCATAACTCAGATATTCTCCTCCTTGATCAGATCGTAGGAATTTAATCTTCTTGTTATGATGATTCCCAACTTCACTCTGAATTTGCTTGAACTTTTCAAACATTTCAGACTTGTGTTTCATTAAGTAAATATACCCATATCTACATAAGTCATTAGTGAAGGTGAGAAACTAACGATATCCACCATGCACGTCAATGCTCATCGGACCGCACACATTAGTATGTATGATTTCCAAGAAGTCACTTGCAGACTCCATTATTCTGAATAAGGGGGTCTTAGTCATATTGCCCATGAGGCATGGTTCACATGTGTCAAGTTATTCAAAATGAAGTGACTCCAAAAGTCCATCACTACGGAGCTTCTTCATGTGTTTTACACCAATATGACCTAAGCGGCAGTGCGATAAGAAAGTGGTACTATCAATGTTAACTTTACATTTTTTGGCATCAATGCTATGAACATGTGTGCTATCACTATCGAGATTCAATAACAAGAAACCCCTTACATTGGGTGCATGGGCATAAAAGATATTACTCATATAAATAGAACAACCATTATTCTCTGATTTAAATAAGTAACCGTCTCGCATTAAACAACATCCAGATATAATGTTCATCCTCAATGCATGCACTAAATGACAATTATCCAACTTCATGACTAATCTTGATGGTAATTGAAGAGCGAGTGTGCCGATGGCAATCACATCATCCTTGGACCAATTTCCCATGCGCATCGTCACTTCATCCTTCGCCAACCTTCGTCTATTTCATAGTTCCTGTTGCAAATGTGAGCAACCGAACCGGTATCAAATATTCAGGCACTACAACACATCAATAACATGTAAATAATATATACATTGTTTTGTGTTGGCCGCCTTCTTGTCGGTCAAATACTTGGGGCAGTTCCGCTTCTAGTGGCCAATCCCCTTGCAATGAAAGCACTCAGTTTCTTGCTTGGGTCCAGCCTTGGGTTTCTTCATGGGAGGGACAACTCCTTTGCCACTCATCATGGAGTTACCCTTCTTGCCCTTGCCATTCTTCTAGAAACAACTGGTTTTATTGACCATCAACACTTGATGCTCCTTCTAAATTTCTCACCCACCGACTTTGAACATCGCAAACAACTCGGCGACTGATTTATTCATCCCTTACATATTATAGTTCATCACAAAGCTTTTCTAGGTAGATGGTAGTGATTGAATGACTCTGTTAGTGATCACCTTGTTGGAAATATGCCCTAGAGGCAATGATAAATATTTATTATTATATTTCTAGTTTAAAGATAATCATTTATTATCCATGCTATAATTGTATTGAATGAAAACATAGATACATGTGTGGATACATAGACACAACAATGTCCCTAGCAAGCCTCTAGATCGCTAGCTAGTTGATCAATGATAGTCAAGGTTTTCTGACTATGTGCAAGTGTTGTCACTTGATAACTGGATCACATCATTAGGAGAATCATGTGATGCACTAGACCCAAACTATGAACATAGCATATTGATCATGTCGTTTTACTGCTATTGTTTTCTGCGTGTCAAGTATTTGTTCCTATGACCATGAGATCATATAACTCACTGGCACCGGAGGAATACCTTGTGTGCATAAAATGTCACAAGGTGCTCTACAGGTATCTCCGAAGGTGTTCGCTTAGTTAGTATGGATCAAGACTAGGATTTGTCACTCCGTGTGACGGAGAGGTATCTCGGAGCCCACTCGGTAATACAACATCACACCCAAGCCTTGCAAGCAATGTGACTAAGTGTAACTCATGGGATCTTGTATTACGGAATGAGTAAAGAGACTTGCCGGTAACGAGATTGAAATAGGTATGCGGATACTAACGATCGAATCTCGGGCAAGTAACATACCGAAGGACAAAGGGAATGACATATGGGATTATATGAATCCTTGACACTGAGGTTCAACCAATAGGATGTTCGGAGAATATGTAGGATCCAATATGGGCATCTAGGTCCTGCTATTGGATATTGACTAGGAGTACCTTGGGGCATGTCTACATAGTTCTCGAAACCGTAGGGTCTGCACACTTAAGGTTCAGTGATGTTTTAGTATAGTTGAGTTATATGTGTGGCTACCGAATGTTGTTCGGAGTCCCGAATGAGATCATGGACGTCATGAAGGTTTCCGAAATGGTCGGGAAACGAAGATTGATACATAGGATGACTTCATTTGGTTACTGGAATGTTTTCGGGCGTTACCGGGAATGTATCGGGAGTGACGAATGGGTTCCAGAAGTTCATCGGGAGGGGGGCAACCCACCGGGGGGAAGCCCAATGGCCCTAGGTGTGGCGCACCAGTACTTAGTGGGCTGGTGGGACAGCCCAAGAGTGCCTATGTGCCAAGGAAAGAAAACCAAAGAAAAAGAAAAAAAAAGTGGGAAGGAAGAGAAGGGCTCCACTTTCCAATCCTAGTTGGAATAGGATTGTAGTAGGACTCCTCCTTTCCCTTGGCCGGCGCACCCTTGAGGGCTTGGCCCTCAAGGAAAGCCTCCCCCCCTCCTATATATAGTGGTGATTCAGGGCTGATTTGAGACAACTTTTGCCATGGTCAACTCAGATCAAGACACCATAGTTTTACCTCTAGATCGTATTTCTACGGAGCTCGGGCGGAGCCCTGCAGGAGTAGATCCACACCACCACCGGAGCGCCGTCACGCTGCCGGAGAACTCATATACTTCTCCGTCTTGCTTGTTGGATCAAGAAGGCCGAGATCATCGTCGAGTTGTAAGTGTGTTGAACGCGGAGGTGTCGTCCGTTCGACACTAGATCGAAACGGATCTTGGGACAGATCGTGGTACGGTTCGTGGGACGGTTCGCGGGGCGGATCGAGGGATGTGAGGACGTTCCACTACATCAACCGCGTTTCTTAACGCTTCCTGCTATGCGATCTACAAGGGTACGTAGATCCAAATCTCCTCTCGTATATGGACATCACCATGATAAGGCTTCGTGTGCGTAGGAATTTTTTTGTTTCCCATGCAACGTTCCCCAACAGTGGGATCATGAGCTAGGTTCATGCGTAGATGTTTTTTCGAGTAGAACACAAAGGGTTTTGTGGATGGTGATGTTCGATTTTCTGCCCTCCTTAGTCTTTTCTCGATTCGGCGGTATTTTTGGATTGAAGCGGTCCGGACCGACATTATTCGTATGCTTACAAAAGACTGGTTTCATCGATTGACATGCAACCTCGTTGCATAAAGATAACTGGCGGGTGTCTGTTTCTTCAACATTAGTTGAATTGGTTTTGACCGAGGCGGTCCTTGGAGAGGTTAAATAGCAATTTTCACATCTCTATTGTGGTTTTTGCGTAAGTAAGATGCGATCATACTAGATACCTATAGGAGCTACGTAAAACATGCAACAACAAATTAGAGGACATCTAACTTGTTTTTGCAGGGTATGCTTGTGATATGATATGGCCAATGACGTGATGTGATATATTGGATGTATGAGATGATCATGTTGTCATAGTTAATATCGACTTGCACGTTGATGGTACGGCAACCGACAGGAGCCATAGGGTTGTCTTTAAACTAATGTTTGTGTTTGCAGATGTGTTTACTGTATTGCTAGGACGTAGCTTTAGTAGTAATAGCATAAGTAGCACAACAACCCCGATGGCGACCCGTTGATGGAGATCATGGTGTGGCACCGGTGAGAAGAAGATCATGCCGGTGCTTTGGTGATGGAGATCAAGAAGCACAAGATGATGGTCATATCAAGTCACTTATGAATTGCATGTGATGTTAAGACTTTTATGCACATTATTTTGCTTAGAACGACGGTAGCATTATAAGGTGATCTCTCACTAAAATTTCAAGACAAAATTGTGTTTTCCTGACTGTGCATCGTTGCTACAGTTCGTCGTTTCAAGACACCACGTGATGATCGGGTGTGATAGACTCAACGTTCACATACAACGGGTCCAAAACAGTTGCACATGCGGAACAATCAGGGTTAAGCTTAATGAGCCTAGCATGTGCAGACATGGCCTCGGAACACATGAGACCGAAAGGTCAAGCATGAATCGTATAGTTGATATGATTAGCATAGACATGGTTACCACTGAAACTATCCTCAACGCACGTGATGATCGGACTTGAGTTAGTGAATTTGGATCATGTACCACTCAAATGACTAGAGAGATGAACTTTTTGAGTGGGAGTTTAGCAAGTAATTTGATTAGTTAAACTCTACTTATCTTGAACATAGTCTAAGTTCACTTTGAAAATATTTGTGTTGTAGATCAATGGCCACGCGGCAATCACCCTGAATTTTAATATGTTTCTAGAGAAAGCTAAGTTGAAAGATGATGGAAGCAACTTTGTAGACTGGGCTCGTAATCTTAAGTTGCTCCTACAAGCTGGGAAGAAGGATTACGTCCTTAATGCTGCGCTAGGAGATGAACCACCCGCCGTGGCTGACCAACATGTTAAGAATGCCTGGTTAGCACGCAAGGAGGACTACTCAGTAGTTCAATGTGCAGTCTTATATGGCTTAGAGCCGGGACTTTGATACGTCTCCAAAGTATCTGTAATTTTTGATGATTCCATGCTATTATCTTGTCAACTTTTGATGCTTTGTATGCATGAATATGATATTTTATATATTTTTTGGAACTAACCTATTAACTCAGTGCCAAGTGCCAGTTTCTGTTTTTTCCGTGTTTTTGACCTTTTTCAGAGGAGAATATTAAATGGAGTCCAAAGGGAATAAAACCTGCGGAATGATTTTTTTCCATAACAGAAGATACGTAGGGGACTTGAGAACCAAGGCAAAGGACCTCGGGGGAGGTCACAAGCCCCCTAGCCGCGGCCTGGGGGGGCGCCTAGCAGGCTTGTGGGCCCCTCATGGCTCCTTTGCCCTACCTCTTCCGCCTATAAATTCTCTAAAAATCCAAAACCACCAGAGAGAGCCACGAAAATACTTTATCGCCGCCGCAAGCTTGTGTCTCCGCAAGATCCCATCTAGGGACCGTTCTGGTGTCCTGCCGGAGGTGGGGGGTTCAGACACGGAGGGCTTCTTCATCAACACCATTGCCTCTCCGATGATGCGTGAGTAGTTCACCACAGACCTTCGGGTCCATAGCTAGTAGCTAGATGGCTTCTTCTCTCTCTTGGATCATCAATACAAAGTTCTCCATGATTTTCATGGAGATCTATCCGATGTAACTTTATTTTGCTTGTCTTTGTCGAGATCCGATGAATTGTGGCTTTATGATCTGATTATCTATGACTATTATTTGAGTCTCTTCTGATTTCTTATATGCATGATTTCGTATCCTTATAATTCTCTTCGAGTTGTGGGTTTCATTTGGCCAACTTGATCTATAATTCTTGCAATGGGAGTAGTGCTTGGTTTTGGGATCATACCGTGCGGTGTCCTCACATAGTGACAGAAGGGGTAGCGAGGCACGCATCATGTTGTTGCCATCAAGGATAAAAGGATGGGGTTTATATCATATTGCATGAATTTATCCCTCTACATCATGTCATCTTGTTTAAGGCGTTACTCTGTTTGTTATGAACTCAATACACAGGATGCATGTTGGATAGCGGTCGATGTGAGGAGTAATAGTAGTAAATGCAGAAAGTATCGGTCTACTTGTCTCGGACGTGATGCCTATATGTATGATCATTGCCTTAGATATCATCATGACTTTGTGCGATTCTATCAATTGCTCGACAGTAATTCGTTCACCCACAGTAATACTTGCTGTCATGAGAGAAGCCTCTAGTGAACACTATGGCCCCCGGGTCTACTTCACATCATATTTTCAGATCTACACTTTTACTTTGTTGCACTTTCCACCTTCAGATCTCACCTTGCAAATAATCATGAAGGGATTGACAACCCCTTTATAGCGTTGGGTGCAAGTTTGTTTGTTTCTGCGCAGGTACATTGGTGCCTCATCATGATACTCCTACTGGATTGATACCTTGGTTCTCAAAATGAGGGAAATACTTATCGCTACTGTGTTGCATCACCCTTTCCTCTTCAAGGGAAAAACCAACGCAAGATCAAGAGGTAGCAAGAAGAATTTCTGGCGCCGTTGCCGGGGAGTATACAAAGTGAAGCATATCCAAGTAACTATCGCAAACTCATCTCTTGCATTTACTTTATTTGGCTTTTTCCTCTCGTTTTCCTCTCCCCCACTTCTGAAAAACAAAATTTACAAAAATATTTTCCCTTTTCGTTCGCCCTTTTCTTTCACTTGCTTTCTGTTCACTTGTGTGCTTATCTGCTTGCTTAGTCACCATGACTAAAAACACCAAATAGTGTGACTTCTCGAATACTACTAATAATGATTTTATTAGTACTCCGATTGCACCCGCCAGTAGTGTGGAATCATATGAAATCAATGCTGCCTTGCTGAATCTTGTTATGAAAGAGCAATTTTTCGTCCTTCCTAGTGAAGATGTCGCATCCCATCTTAATACCTTCATTGAGTTATGCGATATGCAAAAGAAGAAAGATGCGGATAATTATGTGATTAAATTGAAGCTATTTCTATTCTCATTACGAGATCGAGCAAAAACTTGGTTTTCATGTTTACCCAAAAATAGTATTGATTCTTGGAACAAGTGTAAAGATGCTTATATATCCAAGTATTTTCCACCGGCTAAGATTATCTCTCTCCATAATGATATCATGAATTTTAAGCAACTAGATCATGAACATGTTGCACAACCTTGGGAGAGAATGAAATTGATGATTAGAAATTTTCCCGCTCATGGCTTGAGTCTTTGGATGATTATACAAATCTTCTATGTTGGTTCGAATTTTACTTCTACAAATATCTTGGATTCCGTCTCCGGTGGAACTTTCATGGAAATCACACTAGGAGAAGCCAAAAAACTCCTAGATAATGTCATGACAAACTATTCTCAATGGGACACTGAAATTGTTTGCTAGTAAAGGTGCTCCTCTAGATCCAAATGTTATGCCTTCGTCTTCCTTGATTGAGAATAGCAATGAAAGCTTGGATGTTAGTTTTGTTGGTAGGAATAATTTTGGTAACAACAATGCTTATAGAGGTAACTTTATTCCTAGGCCTTTTCCTAGTAATCCCTCTAATAACTTTGGCAATTCCTACAACAATTCTCACGGAAATTACAATAAATTCCCCTCTGATCTTGAGAGTAATATTAAAGAGTTTATCAACTCGCAAAAGATTTCCAATGCGTCCATGGAAGAAAAACTACTGAAAATTGATGACTTGGCTAGGACCGTTGATAGAATGTCTCTTGATATTGATGCTTTGAAATTGATATGTGCTCCTCCCAAGATTAATATGGATGAAACTTTGAAAGATATGCGTGTTTCCATGAACGAGAGTAAAGAAAGAAGAGCCCAAATTCGTGCTAGACATGAATGGCTTAAAAAGGTGTGTTCTCGTGATGAGAATCACGAAGATCTCAAAGTGCTTGGTGTGACTCCTATTGAATTCTTGTTTTCTAATGTCAATCCTAATGATGATGGGGCTGGATATTAATCCACTTTGGTTGAGAAGCACCCCAATGATTCGGAGTCTATTTATCTTGATGCTAAAAGCACTCAAAGTGGAGTAGATGATATCAAAACTTTGAGTAGTAATGAAATTACTATTTTGGATTTCAAGGAATTAAATTATGATAGTTTCTCTTTGATTGAATGTATTTCCTTGATGCAAGCCATGCTAAACTCTCCACATGCTTATAGCCAAAATAAGGCCTTTACCGATCATATCGTTGATGCTATGATGAAATCTCTTGAAGAGAAACTTGAGTTGGAGATATCTATTCCTAGTAAACTTCAAGATGAGTAGGAACCAACTATCAAAATCAAAATTAAAAACTATGAATTCAATGCTTTGTGTGATTTGGGTGCAGGTGTTTCCGCTATTCCAAAGTCTTTATGTGATGTTCTAGGCTTCAATGAGATTGATGAGTGCTCTCTCAATTTGCATCTTGCGGATTCTACTATTAAGAAACCTATGGGAAGGATCAATGATGTTCTTATTATTGCAAATAGGAACTCTGTACCCGTAGATTTCATTGTGCTTGATATTGATTGCAATCTAACATGTCCCATCATTCTTGGTAGACCTTTCCTTAGGACTATTGGTGTTGTCATCGATATGAAGGAAGGGAATATAAGATTTCAATTTCCATTAAAGAAGGGCATGGAACACTTTCCTAGAAATAAAATAAGATTGCCTTATGAATCCATGATGAGTGCTACTTATGGTTTGAGCACCAAAGACGACGATACTTGATTTTATCACCTTATGCCTAGCTAAGGGCGTTAAACAATAGCGCTTGTTGGGAGGCAACCCACTGAATTTATCTTTGCTTTTTGCTTTCTCTTTTGTTGTGTCCACACCATCATAATTCTGTTATGATTGTTATATTTATGTTATTTTTGTGTTTCTGCCAAGTAAAATCTTTATGATCAGTTTTGGTGATGGTTGTTAGATCATGCTGAAAAACACACAAACTTTGTGCTCACTAAATTATTTTTAGTTCCTATCCAGAAAGAGATTTTGAGTTGATTCTTTTTGCTTCTGGTTGATATGCAAATTTCCCTAATTGTCATAATTTTTCAGAATGTTTGGGATAATATAAGTATACGAAGTATACAGATTTCTACTGACTGGTCTGTTTTTGACAGACTCTGTTTTTTATTGTGTTGATTGCTTATTTTGATGAAACTATGGATAGTATCGGGGGGTACTAGCCATGGAAAAGTGAGAATACAGTAATATAGCACCAATATAAATAGAAATCAAGTTTGCTATAGTACCAAAATAGTGGTGGTTTGTTTTCTTATGCTAATGATATCACGAGTTTCTGTTTAAGTTTTGTGTTGTGAAGTTTTCAAGTTTTGGGTGATGTTCTCATGGACAATGGGATAAAGAGTGGAAAGAGCTTAAGCTCAAGGCATCCTAAGCCAAATTCAAGGACACCAAAAAGCCTAAGATTGGGGATGCCGTGGGAAGGCATCCCCTCTTTCATCTTCAATCCATCGGTAACGTTACTTGGAGCTATATTTTTATCCACCACATGATATGTGTTTTGCTTGGAGCGTCGTGTATTATAGGAGTCTTTTTTTCCACAATCATCCTTTCTGCACACCTTTTTGAGAGGCACATGCACTCATCATGAATTTGCTAGAATACTCATTGAGCTTCACTTATATCTTTTGAGCTAGGTAACTTTGCTCTAGTGCTTCACTTAGATCTTTTCAGAACACGGCGGTGTCATATTTTGTAGAAATAAAAACTCTCGATCTTCACTTATATCTTGTTGAGAGTGCTCTCTCTAAGTAACTTGGTAATTGGCGTGTTATATGAAAGTAGTCCTAAAGATGATAGGCATCCAAAGAGGATATAATAAGAACTTCCATATTCTTGTGCATTGATTAGTAAGAGAAGTTTGATTCCTCACAATTAGTTTTGAGATATGGATATGGTAATATTAGAGTTATGTTAGTAGGGTGTTGTGCATCTAGAAATACTTGTGTTGAAGTATGTGATTCCCGTAGCATGCACGTATGGTGAACCGCTATGTTAGGAAGTGGGAGCATAATTGATTTATTGATTGTCATCCTTTGTGTGGCGGTCGGGATCGCGCGATGGTTAACACCTACCAACCCTTCCCCTAGGAGTATGCGTTTAGCACTTTGTTTCGATTACTAATAAAACTTTTGCAATAAGTATATGAGTTCTTCATGACTAATGTGAGTCCATGGTATAGATGCACTTTCACCTTCCACCATTGTTAGCTTTTCTAGTACCGCGCAACTTTCGCCGGTGCACAAACCCACCATACACCTTCCTCCAAACAGCCACCATACCTACCTATTATGGCATTTTCATAGCCATTCCAAGATATATTGCCATGTAACTCCCACCGTTCCGTCTCATGACATGTGTCGTCTCTTCCATATTGTCATTGCATGATTGTAAGATAGCTAGCGAGATGTTTCAACATCATACGCTAAGCTAGATCGTTGCACATCCCGGTACGCTGTCGGAGGCATTTCCTATAGAGCCATCATTGTTCTAAGTATTGAGTTGTAAGTAAATAAAAGTGTGATGATCATCATTATTAGAGCATTGTCCCATGTGAGGAAATAAAAAAAAAGAGGCCAAAGATGCCCACCAAAAAAAGAGAAACAAAGAGGCCAAAGAGCCCAAATAAATAAATATATATATATATATGAGAGAAAAAGAGAGAAGGGACAATGCTACTATCTTTTACCACACTTGTGCTTCAAAATAGCACCATGTTCTTCATGATAGAGAGTCTCTTGCTTTGTCACTCCATATACTAGTGGGAATCTTCATTATATAACTTGGCTTTTATATTCCAATGATGGGCTTCCTCAAAATTGCCCTAGGTCTTCGTGAGCAAGCAAGTTGGGTGCACACCCACTAGTTTTCCTTTTGAGATTACACACACTTATAGCTCTTGTGCATCCGTTGCATGGAAATCCCTACTCATTCACATTGATATCTATTGATGGGCATCTCCATAGCCAATTAATACGCCAAGTCAATGTGACCATCTCCTCCTTTTTGCCTCACAACCTCCACCACACTCTATTCCACCTATAGTGCTATATCCATGGCTTGCGCTCATGTATTGCGTGAGAGTTCAAAAAGTTTGAGAAAGTAAGAGTGCGAAAACAATTACTTGGCCAATACCGAGGTTGTGCATGATTTAAATTCATTGTGTGGGGATGATGGAGCATAGCCAGACTATATGATTTTGTAGGGATAACTTTCTTTGGCCTTGTTATTTCAAAAGTTCGTGATTACTTTGCTAGTTTGCTTGAAGTATTATTGTTTTCATGTCAATAGTAAACTATTGTTTTGAATCTTACAGATCTGAACATTCATGCCACAAGAAATAAGTTACAAAGGACAAATATATTAGGTAGCATTCCACATCAAAAATTCAGTCTTTATCACTTCCCTACTCAAGGACGAGCAGGAGTTAAGCTTGGGGATGCTTGATACGTCTCCAACGTATCTATAATTTTTTATGGTTCCATGCTATTATCTTGTCAACTTTGGATGTTTTGTATGCACGAATATGCTATTATATATCTTTTTTGGGACTAACCTATTAACTCAGTGCCAAGTGCCAGTTTTTGTTTTTTCGTGTTTTTGACCTTTTTCAGAGGAGAATATTAAACGGAGTCCAAACGGAATGAAACCTGTGGAATGATTTTTTCCATAACAGAAGATACGCATGGGACTTGAGAACCAAGGCAAAGGACCTCGGGGGAGGTCACAAGCCCCCTAGCCGCGGCCTGGGGGGCCTAGCAGGCTTGTGGGCCCCCGTGTCTCCTTTAGCCTACCTCTTCCGCCTATAAATTCTATAAAAATCAAAATACACCAGAGAGAGCCACAAAAAATACTTTTCCGCCGCCGCAAGCTTCTGTCTCCACAAGATCCCATCTGGGGACCGTTCTGGTGCCCTGCCGGAGGGGGGATTCGGACATGGAGGGCTTCTTCATCAACACCATTGCCTCTCCGATGATGCGTGATTAGTTCCCCACAGACCTTCGGGTCCATAGCTAGTAGCTAGATGGCTTCTTCTCTCTCTTGGATCTTCAATACAAAGTTCTCCATGATCTTCATGGAGATCTATCCGATGTAACTTTCTTTTGCGGTGTGTTTGTCGACATTCGATGAATTGTGGATTTATGATCACATTACCTATGAATATTATTTGAGTCTCCTCTGATCTCTTATATGCATGATTTCGTATCCTTGTAATTCTCTTTGAGTTGTGGGTTTTGTTTGGCCAACTTGATCTATAATTCTTGCAATGGGAGAAGTGCTTGGTTTTGGGTTCATACCGTGCCGTTTCCTCACGTAGTGACAGAAGGGGTAGCGAGGCACGCATCGTGTTGTTGCCATCAAGGGTAAAAAGATGGGGCTTATATCATATTGCATGAATTTATCCCTCTACATCATGTCATCTTGCTTAAGGTGTTACTCTGTTTCTTATGAACTCAATACACTAGATGCATGCTGGATAGTGGTCGATGTGTGGAGTAATAGTAGTAGATGCAGAAAATATCGGTCTACTTGTCTCGGAGGTGATGCCTATATGTATGATCATTGCCTTAGATATCATCATGACTTTGCGCGATTCTATCAATTGCTCGACTGTAATTCGTTCACGCACCGTAATACTTGGTATCATGAGAGAAGCCTCTAGTGAACACTATGCCCCCCGGGTCTACTCCACATCATATTTTCATATCTACACTTTTACTTTGTTGCACTTTCCACCTTCAGATCTCACCTTGCAAATAATCGTGAAGGGATTGACAACCCCTTTATAGCGTTGGGTGCAAGTTTGTTTGTCTTTGCGCAGGTACATTGGTGCCTCATATTGATACTCCTACTGGATTGATACCTTGGTTCTCAAACTGAGGGAAATACTTATCGCTACTGTGCTGCATCACCCTTTCCTCTTCAAGGGAAAAACCAACGCAAGTTCAAGAGGTAGCAGACTTCAACGTCGCTTTGAGCTTCATGGAACATTTGAGATGTTCTAGGAGTTGAAGTTTATCTTTTAGAAGAACGCCCGGATCGAGAGGTATGAGACCTCCGACAAATTCTATGCTTGCAAGATGGAGGAGAATTCATCTGTCAGTGAACATGTGCTCAAAATGTCTTGGTACTCGAACCGTCTAGCTGAGCTGGGGATTGAACTCCCGCAAGAGGCTATCACTAACAAAATTCTTCAATCACTCCCACTAAGCTACAAGAGCTTTGTGTTGAACTATAACATGCAAGGGATGAACAAGTCACACGGCAAGTTATTCGCGATGCTGCAATTCGTAGAGAAACGACAAGAGAATCAATTGTTGATGGCGAATAAGACCACTAGTTTCAAGAGAAACGACAAAGGAAATAAGGGTAATTCCAAGAAGAGCGGCAAGCCTGTTGCCAATCCGACGAAGAAACCCAAAGCTGGACCTAAGCCTGAAACGGAGTGTTACTATTGCAAGGGTCTGGGTCACACGAAGCGCAACTGCCCCAAGTATCTGGCTGATAAGAAGGCTGCCAAGGAAAAATCAGGTATATTCGATATACATGTTATTGATGTGTACTTAACAAGCTCTCGTAGTAGTGCTTGGGTATTCGATACCGGTCTTGTTGCTCATATTTGCAACTCGAAACAGGAACTACGGAATAAGCGAAGGCTGGCAAAGGATGAAGTGACGATGCGCGTGGGAAATGGTTCCAAGATTGATGCAATCTCCGTCGGCACAGTTTCACTTCCGTTACCATCACGGTTAGTTATGAAATTAAATAATTGCTATTTAGTGTCTGCGTTAAGCATGAACATTATATTTGGATCCTGTTTATTGTGAGATGGTTACTGGTTTAAGTCAGAGAATAATGGTTGTTCTATTTCTATGAGTAATATCTTTTATGGTCATGCATCCAATGTGAGAGGATTGTTCATATTGAATCTCGATAGTGATGATACACATATAAATAACATTGAGACCAAAAGAGTTAGAGTTAACAATGATAGCGCCATGTTTTTATGGCACTGCCGCTTAGGTCATATTGGTGTAAAGCGCATGAAGAAACTCCATTCCGATGGACTTTTGGAGTCACTTGACTTTGATTCACTTGACACGTGTGAATCATTCCTCATGAGCAAGATGACTAAGACTCCGTTCTCTAGAACAATGGAGCATGCAAGTGACTTGTTATCAATCATACATACCGATGTATGCGGTCCGATGAGTGTGGAGGCGCGCGGCGGGTATTGTTATTTTCTCACCTTCATTGACGATTTGAGTAGATATGGTTATGTCTACTTGATGAAGCACAAGTTTGAAATGTTTGAGAAGTTCAAGCAATTTCAGAGTGAAGTTGAAAATCATCATAACAAGAAGATCAAGTTCCTACGGTCTGATTGTGGGGGTGAATATTTGAGTTTCGAGTTTGGTGCTCACTTAAGACAATACCGCCTGGAACACCACAGCGTAATGGTGTGTCCGAACATCGTAATCGTACTTTATTAGAGATGGTGCGATCTACGATGTCTCTTACCTATTTGCCGTTATCGTTTTGCGGTTATGCATTAGAGACAGCTGCATTGACTTTGAATAGGGCACCATCAAAACCCGTTGAGACGACACCGTACGAACTGTGGTATGGAAAAACACCAAAGTTGTCGTTTCTTAAAGTTTGGGGATGTGATGCTTATGTCAAAACGCTTCAGCCTAAAAAGCTGGAACCCAAAGCGGAAAAGTGCGTCTTCATAGGTTACCCAAAAGAGACAGTTGGGTATACCTTCTATCTAAAATCCGAGGGCAAAGTGTTTGTTGCTAAAAATGGAGATTTTCTTGAGAAGGAGTTTCTCTCGAAAGAACTTGATGAGGTTGTCGAACCTCGGATTCCTCTAGATGGTGGCGCAGGGCAAGGGAAACCCCTGTTGTTGCGGCGCCGGCTGAGGAGTAAGTTGATGATGATGATCATGAAACTTCAGATCAACTTGATATCAGACCTCGCAGGTCGACAAGATCACGTACTGCTCGAGAGTGGTACGATAATCCTGTCTTAACAATTATGTTGTTGGACAACAATGAACCTGCGAATTATGAAGAAGCAATGGTGGGCCCGGATTCAAACAAATGGCTGGAGGCCATGAAGTCGGAGATAGGATCCATGTACGAGAACAAAGTGTCGACTTTGGAAGTACTACCTGAAGGCCGCAAGGCTATTCAGAACAAATGGATCTATAAGAAGACGGACGCAAATGGTAATGCGACTGTTTATAAAGCTCGACTTGTGGCAAAGGGGTTTTCACAAGTTCAAGGAGTTGACTACGATGAGACTTTATCACCGGTAGCGATGCTTAAGTCCGTCCGAATCATGTTAGCAATAGCTGCCTTTTATGATTATGAAATCTGGCACATGGATGTCAAAACAGTGTTCCTTAACGGTTTTCTCAAGGAAGAGTTGTATATGATGCAACCCGAAGGTTTTGTCGATCCAAAGAATGCTAACAAAGTATGCAAGCTCCAGCGTTCCATTTATGGACTGTTGCAAGCATCTCGGAGTTGGAACAAGCGCTTTGATGAGGTGATCAAAGCATTTGGGTTTATGCAAGTGGTTGGAGAATCTTGTATATACAAGAAAGTGAGTGGGAGCTCTGTGGCGTTTCTAATGTTATATGTGGATGACATATTGTTGATTAGAAACAACGTGGAGCTTTTGGAGAGCATAAAGGATTACTTGAATAAAAGTTTCTCTATGAAGGACCTAGGAGAAGCTGCTTACATTCTAGGCATTAAGATCTATAGGGATAGATCGAGACGCCTGATAGGACTTTCACAAAGCACATACCTTGAGAAAGTTTTGAAGAAGTTCAAACTGGATCAGTCCAAGAAAAGGTTCTTGCCAGTATTACAAGGTATAAAATTGAGTAAGACTCAGTACCCAGCAACTGCGGAAGATAGAGAACAAATGAATTCCGTCCCCTACGATTCAGCCGTAGGTTCTATCATGTATGCAATGTTGTGCACTAGACCCGACGTCAGCTTGGCCATAAGTATGGCAGGCAGGTTTCAGAGTAATCCAGGAGTGGATCACTGGATGGCGGTCAAGAATATTCTAAAGTACCTGAAAAGGACTAAGGAAATGTTTCTCATTTATGGAGGTGAAAAAGAGCTCGTCGTAAAAGGTTACGTCGACGCAAGTTTTGACACCAATACGGATGACTCTAAGTCACAAGCCGGATACATAAATATTCTTAATGGGGGTGCGGTAAGCTGATGGAGTTCTTAGCAGAGTGTCGTAGAAGATTCTACATATGAAGCGGAGTACATGGCTACCTCAGAGGTAGCGAAGAAGGGTGTCTGGATGAAGCAGTTCATGACAGATCTTGGAGTTGTGCCGAGCGCACTAGATCCATTAACTCTGTTATGTGACAACAGTGGTGACATTGCCTTAGCAAAGGAACCAAGGTTTCACAAGAAGACCACACACATCAAACGACGCTTCAACCTCATCCGCGACTACGTCGAAGGAGAGGACGTGAATATTTGCAAAGTGCACACGGATCTGAATGTAGCAGACCCGCTTACTAAACCTCTTCCATGGCAAAACATGATCAACACCAGAACTGTATGGGTGTTCGATTTACTAGAATGTAAATCGCATGGTGATTTGAGGACTAGATTATTGACTCTAGTGCAAGTGGGAGACTGTTGGAAATATGCCCTAGAGGCAATGATAAATAGTTATTATTATATTTCCTATTTAAAGATAATCGTTTATTATCCATGCTATAATTGTATTGAATGAAAACATATATACATGTGTGGATACATAGACACAACAATGTCCCTAGCAAGCCTCTAGCTGGCTAGCCACTTGATCAATGATAGTCAAGGTTTTCTGACTATGTGCAAGTGTTGTCACTTGATAACCGGATCACATCATTAGGAGAATCATGTGATGGACTAGACCGAAACTATGAACGTAGCATATTGATCATGTCGTTTTATTGCTATTGTTTTCTGTGTGTCAAGTATTTGTTCCTATGACCATGAGATCATATAACTCACTGGCACCGGAGGAATACATTGTGTGCATCAAACGTCACAATGTAACTGGGTGACAATAAAGGTGCTCTACAGGTATCTTCGAAGGTGTTCATTGAGTTAGTATGGATCAATACTGGGATTTGTCACTCCGTGTGATGGAGAGGTATCTCGGGGCCCACTCGGTAATACAACATCACAGACAAGACTTGCAAGCAATGTGACTAAGTGTAAGTCACGGGATCTTGTATTACAGAATGAGTAAAGAGACTTGCCGGTAACGAGATTGAAATAGGTATATGGATACCGATGATCGAATCTCGGGCAAGTAACACACGGAAGGACAAAGAGAATGACATACGGGATTATATGAATCCTTGACACTAAGGTTCAACCGATAAGATCTTCGGAGAATATGTAGGATCAAATATGGGCATCCAGGTCCCGCTATTGGATATTGACCGAGGAGTTCCTCGGGGCATGTCTACATAGTTCTCGAACCTGCAGGGTCTGCACACTTAAGGTTCGGCGATGTTTTAGTCTAGTTGAGTTATATGTGTGGTTACTGAATGTTGTTCGGAGTCCGGGATGAGATCACGGACGTCACGAGGGTTTCCGGAATGGTCGGGAAATGAAGCTTGATATATAGGATGACTTCATTTGGTTACCGGAAGGTTTTCGGGCATTACCGGGAATGTACCGGGAGTGACGAATGGGTTCCAGAAGTCCACCGGGAGGGGGGCAACCCACCCGGGGGAAGCCCAATGACCCTAGGGTGGCACACCAGCCCTTAGTGGGCTGGTGGGACAGCCCAAGATGGCCTATGCACCAAGGAAAGAAAACCAAAGAAAAAGAAAAAAAAGAGAGGTGGGAAGGAAGAGAAGGACTCCACTTTCCAATCCTATGTGGAATAGGATTGGAGTAGGACTCCTCCTCTCCCTTGGCCGGCGCACCCTTGAGGGCTTGGCCCTCAAGGCAAGCCTCCTCCCCCTCCCTCCTATATATAGTGGTGATTTAGGGCTGATTTGAGACAACTTTTGCCACGTGCAACTCAGATCTAGACACCATAGTTTTACCTCTAGATCGTTTATCTGCGCAGCTTGGGCGGAGCCCTGCAGGAGTAGATCCTCACCACCACCGGAGCACCATCACGCTGTCGGAGAACTCATCTTCATCTCCGTCTTTCTTGGTGGATCAAGAAGGCCGAGATCATCATCGAACTTTATGTGTGTTGAACGCGGAGGTGCCATCCGTTCGGCACTAGATCGGAATGGATCATCGGACGGATCGCGGGACGGTTCATGGGATGGTTCGCGGGGCGGATCGAGGGACGTGAGGAAGTTCCGCTACATCAACCGCGTTTCTTAACACTTCCTGTTGTGCGATCTACAAGGGTTCGTAGATCCAAATCTCCTCTCGTAGATGGACATCACCATGATAGGTTTTCGTGTGCGTAGGAAATTTTTTGTTTCCCATGCAACGTTCCCCAACACACCTATGGCGGGAGAACAATTCCCAACTCAGTCAGAGGGTTGGAATACCCAAAGATTTTGAGTATGTCCACAGTGACACCCCCGTTCTCCTTCATCTTGCAAGCATAGAAATTATCGGAGGTCTCATTCCTCCTAATCCGGGCATTATTTTCAAAGATAAACGTCAACTCCTAGAACATCTCATAGGCTCCATGACGTTCGAAACGTCTTTGAAGTCCCGGTTCTAAGCCGTACAAGATTGCACACTGAACTATTGACTAGTCATTAGAACGCGCCCGCTAGACATTCATAACATCTTCAGACGACTCTGGAGCGGGTGCTGCACCAAGCGAGGCATCAAGGACAAAAGCCTTTTGGGAAATTTTGAGGAATATCCTCATATTATGGGCCCAATCTACAAAGTTACTTCCATCATATTTCAGCTTGGCTTTCTCAAGGAACGCATTAAAATTCATGGGTGCTACTGCGCTAGCCATTGATCTACAACATAATTTTGCAAACATTACTTAGACTATTGTTCAAGATAATGAGTTTAATTAATCATATTACTAAAAACTCCCACTCAAATTGACATCCCTCTAGTCATTCAAGTGTTACATGATCAAAATTCACCAACCCAAGTCTGATCATCATGTGAGATGAGGTGGTTTCAATGGTGAACATCTTCATGTTGATAATATCTACTATATGAATCATATTCGACCTTTCGGTCTCTTGTGTTCTGAGGCCTTGTATGTACAAGGTAGGCTCGTCAAGTTTAACCCGAGTGTTCCACAGGTGCAAAAACTGGCTTGCACCAGTTGTATAAGAACGTAGAGTCTATCACACCCGGCCATCACGAGGTGCTTTGAAACGACGAACTTTCGAACAGTGCACACACGGGGAGAACACTATTTTATATTGAAATTTTAGTGAGGGATCACCTTATAATGCTACCGTCATCCTAAGCAAAACAAGGTACATAAAAGGATTAACATCACATGCAAATCATAAGTGACATGATATGGCCATGATCTTGTGCTTTTGATCTCCATCTCCAAAGCACCGTCATGTTCTCCATCATCGTGATTCCATCAGGGTTCTCACGCCAACCATGCTTCTACTACTATTGCTATCATTTAGCGATAAAGTAAATCATTACATAGCGCTTAATGATTGACACACAGGTCATACGATAATTAAATACACCCCTATGGCTCCTGCCGGTTGATGTACGCATCGACATTCAAGTCGATATTAACTATTACAACATGATCATCTCATACATCAAATATATATCATCATGTCTTTGGCCATACATATCACAACATACCCTGCAAAAACAAGTTAGATGTCCTCTAATTTGTTGTTGCATGTTTTATGTGGCTTCTATGGGTATCTAGCAAGAACACTTCTTACCTATGCAAAGCCAGAACGGTGATATGCAAGTTGCTATTTAACCTTCCACAAGGACCGCCTTCGTCGAATCCGATTCAACTAAGGTAGGAGATACAGACATCCGCCAGCCATATTATGCAACAAAGTTACATGTGAGTCAATCGAACCGGTCTCTCGTACATGGATGGGTAAAGTTGTTCTGGCCGTTTGACTAGCACTCTCTGGCAATAGCTAGACGAATGTTGATTCTGTGACAACAAACCTTCCCTTGCAACGGCACCAGAAGAATGCTACTAGCACTCCCCAGCAATGAAACTAGAAGAATGTTGTTGACGGCCCACCAGCGCGTGGGTTCGCAGCAGTTTTCGAGGGTAGAATATTCAACCCAAATTTGTTGGTTCGCACGACGGGACGTGAGAGAATACTCTCGAGTATTAGCAGCTGAATTTGTCTGATTCAACCGCACGTGAAAGATTAGTATCTGCAAGCAAAGTAGTAACAGCAAAGTAGCGACTAACGGAAGTGGCAAGGAACAGCAGTAGTGACAGCAGTAGCAAGTAGTAACAGCAGAGCAAGACAAGTAACAGCAGCAGCAACAGTAGTAACAGCAGAGCAAGACAAGTAACAGCAGCAGCAACGGTAGTAACAGCAGAGCAAGACAAGTACAGCAGCAGCAACAGTAGTAACAGCAGAGCAAGACAAGTAACAGCAGTAGTAGAACAAACTCGTAGGCAATGGGTCGGTGATTTGTTTGGATGATATTCATCATGCAACAGTTATAACATGGAGAGATATGTGGCTAGCTCTCGTTCGTCAATGTGATGTAGGCATGCGTTTCGTGTGTCGCCATACGTGCTTAGGGAAAAGAACTTGCATGACATCTATTGTCCATCCCTCCCGTGCAAGCGGGGTCCAAAAGGAAACTACGGGATATTAAGGTTCTCCTTTTAATAAAGAACCGGACCAACGCATTAGCACTTGGTGAACACATGAACTCCTCAAACTATGGTCATCACCGGGAGTGGTTCCGATTATTGTCACTCCGGGGTTGCCGGATCATAACACATAGTAGGTAACTACAACTTGCAAGATCGGATCTGAAACACACATATATTGGTGACAACATAATAATTTCAGATCTGAAATCATGGCACTCCGGCCCTAGTGACAAGCATTAAGCATGGCAAAGTAGTAGCAACATCAATGTCAAAACATAGTGGATACTAGGGATCAATCCCCATCAAAACTAACTCGATTACATCATAGATCTCATCCTACTCATCACCGCCCAGCGAGCCTACGAATAGATTACTCACGAACGACGAAGAGCTTCATGGAATTGGAGAGGGAAGAAGGTTGATGATGATGATGGCGACGATTTCCCCTCTCCGGAGCCCAAAAAGGACTCCAGATCTGCCCTCGAGATGAAGAACAGGTTGTGGTGGCGCCTCCGTATCGTAAACGCGACGAAATCTTCTCTTTTTATTTTTTTTGGGACGAAATTGAAGTTATAGACCAGAGGTTGGGGGCGACAGAGCCGTGTGGACCCCACAAGCTTGCCCACGGCCACCAGGGGGGTGGCGGAGGCAGGGCTTGTGGCCCACTGGCCCACCCCCTCAGGTGGAACTTGGTGCAGGTATTTTTCATATTCTCCAAAAATGCTCCTCGTAAATTTTCAGGACGTTTGGAGAACTTTGATTTCTGCACAAAAATAACACCAAGGCAATTCTGCTAAAAACAACGTCAGTCCAGGTTAGTTCCATTCAAATCATGGAAATTAGAGTCAAAAACAAGGGCAAAAGAGTTTGGAAAAGTAGATACGATGGAGACGTATCAACTCCCCCAAGCTTAAAACCTTGCTTGTCCTCAAGCAACTCAGTTGACAAACTGAGAGAGAAAGAAAAAACTTTGTTTGATCTTGTTGTTGCAACTATGTCTAACTCATAACCAGAATTAGCAAGATCACAAGTTAACCACATAGGGTAATATCAATGGCATAATCAGCTAACGAGCAAATAATAATGAGTTTCGAATACCAACACTTTAATCAAAACAAGCATGAAGCAATATGAATAGGTGGTATCTCGCTAGCTCTTTCTGAGACCGCAAAACATAAATGCAGAGCACTTTCAAAGATCAAGGGCTGACTAAACATTGTAATTCATAGCAACGAAGGTCGAGTCATAGTCATACTCAATATCAATCAAAAGCAAAGCATAAAAATGACAGAGGTGCTCTCTATTGGTGCTTATAGAAGAGGAGGATGACTCAACAAGAAAATAAATAGACAGGCCCTTCGCAAAGGGAAGCATTGATTTGCAGAGGTGCCAGAGCTCAAGCTTTGAAAATAGAGATAATAATTTTGGGTGGCATGCTTTCATTGTCAACATAATGACCAAGAGTTCTCAATATCTTCCATGCTACTCATGCTATTTCTTGAAGATTTAGAGAATGGCACATGCAAATTTACTTGGAACGGCAGGTAGATACCGCAAAATAGGTAGGTATGGTGGACTCTCATGGAAAAACTTTTGGGTTTATGGAAGTCGATGCACAAGCAGTATTCCGCTTAGTACAAGTGAAGGCTAGCAAAAGACTGGGAAGCGACCAACTAGAGAGCAACGACAGTCGTCAATATGCAATGAGTTCGACTAACATTGAATGCAAGCATGAACATGATATAAATCACCATGAACACGAACATCATAGAGTCTATGTTGATTTTGTTTCAACTACATGCATGAACATGTGCCAAGTCAAGCCACTCGAAACATTCAAAGGAGAATACCATCCTATCATACTACATCATAGTCATCTCAAAATCTATGTTGGCATTCAAGACAAACCATTATAAACTCCTAGCTAAATAAGCATGGCATCAGAAACTATGATCTCTAAGTTTTCATTGCAAACATGGTTCTCTCACAACAAAGCTGAATCTGGGTCGACAAGCTAGTCATATTTACAAAAACAAAATAGATAGAGTTCATACCAGCTTTTCAGTCTCAGTCACTTCATCATATATCATCATTATTGCCTTTCACCTTCACGATCGAACGATGTGAACAATAATAATTGTGCTCGTGCATTGGATTAAGCTGAATCTACACGCAAACACAAAGGAGAAGACAAAGTAATATGGCTCTTTGAAAGCTAAACAGGTATGCATGCAAGAACCACTAAACATTGAAACCAATATCTTCTACCTTGACCCAAAGAAAAAGAAAACTATTTACACGGGAAAGCTCCCAACAAGCAAAAGAAGAAAGACAAATCTTTTTGGGTTTTCTCAAAAGGACACAAAACAAGAAAACAAGAAAATAAAAATAAACTAGCATGGATAATTAATACAGTGGAAAAGTGTGAACAACGGCTAACAAAGTGAAAGCATAAGCATGAATGTAAAGTCGGTGAGAACACGTACTCCCCCAAGCTTAGGCTTTTGGCCTAGCTTGGTCTACTCTCATGGATGGTCCTGGCGAAACCCAAAATCATAATGAGTGTTATACGAGAGTGCTGCAGCAACTGCCTGAATAGCTGTCTCGCAAAGTCGAGCAGCCGTCGCCTCCCTCTCATACTCCTCTGCCTCTCCTATGGTTATGTAGTATCTTCGTTTTACCTGAAAGTCAAAGAAGGCAGGAGCAGGAAGGGTAATATGGAAAACACGCTGCCGGTTAAATATCAAGCGGTATAGGAGGGATCCATGATCTCTCTCAAGGAACTGGTAGCGTGTTAGAGCGACACGATCAAGGTAGGCTGTACGGAGAGGAGGGTCTTCTGAACGGATGGATACTCCAAGAAAATTTGCTAAGCGTGTAGCATAAACTCCACCACAGAAATCCCCCTAACTGGCATTTTTATTCAGCCTCCTTGCTATTATAGCTCCCATATTGAAGCTCCTGTCACGTGTTACTTCGCTCTTAAGGATACTAAGGTCGGAAGCGCATAGGTGACAATGTGCACCCTTGCCGTTAATGCATCTACCTATGAAGAGGGCAAAGTAGTGCAAGGCAGGGAAATGGATGCTTCCTATGGTAGCTTGCGTGATATCTCTGGTTTCTCCAACAGTTATACTGGAGACAAAGTCTGTGACCGAAGATTTAGAAGGATCATTAATAGTACCCCCATCGGGTATCTTGGAAATCCTATTGAAATCCTCCAAATCCATGGTATAGGATTTATCGTACATATCAAACAGTATGGATGAGTCACGGCCGACTGAAAATTTAAATCTACGCACGAAAGAGGCAGTGAGCATAGCATACTGTTCACATTTATCTGAGAGGAATTCTTATAACCCGGCATTGCGGACAAGTGTATCAAACTCATCCTTGAAACCTGCTTCGATCATAAACTCATTGGAAGGCCATTCACATGGTTGCACCGGTGCGTCCCTTAGTTGAAAAGGCTCGGGCTCCCGGAAAGAAAGATGGGGACCCTTCTTACTTGACGAACCACCATGAAACTTCCTCCTGAACATAATTCCCTTTTGCTGAAATTTTTGAAGTTCAAGAGAAAAGTGAATGAAGACCAAGCATACCTTGTAGCAACTACTCCTACTCGTGCCTAGAGACTGTATCATGCGCTAAAACTACTTGGGACCAGCTAAAATCAACCTTTCTAGCTCAAGAACAGGGTCACCAAGGTAGCAAGAATACGCGAAAGATAAAGCACTAGAGCAAAAACTAATTGGACCAATGGAGGAGTCACTTACCAAGGAGTAATTTCCGCAAAACGGTTCGGAGAATGGTGCTTTGAGCAAGGAGATCGAATATCACAGCCAAATGAGCAAGGACACGGGTTTGAGCTGCAAAACAATTTTTTCTCAAGGTGGAAGAAGAGGCTGAGAGATGGAATGAGTGGAGGTGGTCCTTATGGGCCCCACAAGCTTGTCCTCCGGCACCAGGGGGGCGGTGGCAGGGCTTGTGGCCCACTGGTCTGGGCCCCAAGCCAGCTCACGGGCCTAGTAGTTTTCAAAAAATCCAGAAAAAATCATACTAAATTTTCAGGACCATCGGAGAACTTTTATTTTCGAGGTATTTTTCTCCGGGACGCTAAAACAGAAAACAGGAAAAACTAAACTAATTCCATCATTTTTCTTCTAAGCGACAGAAAATGAAAGCTCAAAACAGTGGTATGTGACTCTTTGATTCATCCATTTCATGGTCATCGAAAGAAATCCGTCAATAGGATTGATCATGTCCTCATGACAAAACCTTCTCGAATCTCAAGAGAGAACGGAGAATTTTCTAATAGCCACTAAGTCACCTCAATGGGGATATGTATCTCCCCAACAAGCAAATCATACTTCATCTTGACACGAGGAATAGGGCATTCAAAGCTCCCAATAAGAATCGATGAAGTCTTTTCAATAGCATTGATGCAATGTACTTGATATCGCTTCTTCGGAAAGTGCACTATGTGCTCATTACCATTGACATGGAAAGTGACATTGCCTTTTTTGCAATCTATAACAGCCCCTGCAGTGTTTAAAAAGGGTGTTCCGAGGATGACAGCCATGGCATCGTCCTCGGGAATATCCAAGATAACAAAGTCTGTTAAGATAGTGGTGTTAGCAACCACAACAGGCACATCCTCGCAAATGTCGATAGTGAAAGCAGTTGATTTGTCGGCCATTTGCAAAGAAATTTCAGTGGGTGTCAACTTATCCAACTCAAGTCTACGATAAAGAGAGAGCGGCATAACACTAACACCGGCTCCAAGGTCACATAAGGCAGTTCTTACGTAGTTTCCTTTAATGGAGCAAGGTATAGTGGGCACTCGGGGATCACCAAGTTTCTTAGGAGTTCCACCTTTGAAAGTGTAATTGGCAAGCGTGGTGGAGATCTCAAGATCTGGTATCTTTCGTTTATTGGTCACGATATCTTTCATGTACTTGGCATACAAAGACATCTTGAGCATACCAGTTAACCGCATCTGCAGAAAGATGGGTCTTATCATCTCAACGAAGCACTCAAAATCCTCATCATCCTTTTTCTTGGATGGCTTAGGAGGAAAGGGCATAGATCTCTGAACCAATGGCTCCCTTTCTTTACCATGCTTCCTAGCAGTAAAGTCATTCTTATCGTATCTCTTAGGTTGTGGATTATCAGGATTAACCGTAGGTTCAATCTCCACATCCTCATCATTGCTAGGTTGATCATTATTATGAACATCACTGTCCATATTATCACCAGGTTCATGTTCATCACCAGATTGTGTTTCTGCATCAGACGTAGAAATATCATTAGGTTCTTCAGGTCTGACAGTATTTGGTGAACTGGTATGTAGGTTTCTATCATCCTTCTTCTTCTCCTTAAGATGATTGGGTGTATCAGCATTGATTCCTTGAGAATCTTGATTAATTCTCTTAGGATGGCCTTCAGGATACAAAGGTTCCTAAGTCATTTTGCCTCCTCTAGTAATGACTCTGAAAGAGTTGTCATTTAATTCATTGAGCAAGTCATTCTGAGCTTTAAGTACTTGTTCTGCCTGAGTAGTAATCATAGAGGCATGTTTACTCAGAAGCTTCAGATCATTGACATTTCTGTCTACACAAGCACTTAAATGGCTAAGCATACGAGTAGTTTGTTACAAATGTCTTCTAACATAATCATTGAAACTCTGTTGTTTGGCAATAAAGTTGTCAAATTCATCAAAGCATATGCTAGCAGGTTTGTCAAAAGGAATATCACTCTCATCAGACCTACGCAGAGAATTCACTTCTACTACCTGCATCGGGTTATCGAGACCATGGGTTTCTTCGATAGGTGGTAGATTTTTGACATCTTCAGATCTAATGCCTTTCTCTTGCATAGATTTCTTGGCTTCTTGCATATCTTCGGGACTGAGGAATAGAATACCTCTTTTCTTGGGAGTTGGGTTAGGAGGTGGTTCGGGAATAGTCCAAGCATTCTCATTGCACAAGATGTTATTCAACAGAATCTCAGCTTGTTCTACAGTTCGTTCCCTAGAAACACAACCGGCACAACTATCAAGGTGGTCTCTAGAAGCATCGATAAGTCCATTATAGAGGATATCAAGGATCTCATTCTTCTTAAGAGGGTGATCAGGCAAAGCATTATGTAGCTGGACGAGCCTCCCCCAAGATTGTGGGAGACTCTCTTCTTGGAGTTGAGCAAAGTTGTATATTTCTGCAAGGCAGCTTGCTTCTTATGGGCAGGGAAATATTTCTCACAGAAGTAATAGACCATATCCTGGGGACTACTCACACATCCAAGAGCAAGAGAGGTGAACCAGGCTTTAGCGTCATCCTTTAGAGAGAAAGGAAACAGCTTAAGGATATAGTAGTGGCAGATCTTCTCCTCATTAGTGAAAGGGGTGGCTATATCTTGTAGTTTGGCAAGATGGGCTACGACCGTCTCAGACTCATAACCGTGAAAAGGATCAGATTCGACTAGAGAGATTATCTCAAGATCGACAGAGAATTCATAATCCTTATCGGTGATAAAGATAGGTGAAGTGGCAAACTTCGGGTCGTAGTACATCCTAGCTTTCAGAGATTTTTCCTTCCACTTGAGAAGTAATTTCTCAGAGTCATAGGCATCCTTACACGCAAGAAAATCCTCAGCTATCTCTCCCTCCATAACGTAACCCTCAGGTATATCGGGCAATTCATATCTAGGAGAGCTAGATCTACCAGGAGCAAAAGTAGGTTCTATCTCAATAGTATCGGCAGTTTTAGAAGCATCATGAGCATTGGCAGTAACTCTAGCAATATGAGCATCAAGGAACACTCCTAGTGGAACGTCAAGCAAAGTAGTATTTCTAGCAGTATCAAGCATAGCATCTCTAGCAGTATCAGGCTAAGCAGTATCAAGCATAGCATTTCTAGCAGTATCAGGCATAGCATCTCTAGCATCATCACGCAAAGCAGTATCAAGCATAATATCAAACATAGGCGACATATGAAGATTTCTAGCAGGAGGTGATGTCGCAAACTTACTCATAACTGAAGGTGAATCAAGTGCAGAGCTAGATGGAAATTCCTTACCTCCCCTCGTAGTTGAGGACAAGACTTTGGTTTTTGGATCCTTCAGATTCTTCATAGTAATCAGCAGATATAAATCCCAAGTAACTCAGAGAATATAGCAATACCTCCCCGGCAACGACGCCAGAAAAATGCCGACTGGCACTCTCTGGCAATAGCTAGACGAATGTTGATTCTGTGACAACAAACCTTCCCTTGCAACGGCACCAGAAGAATGCTACTAGCACTCCCAACAATGAAACTAGAAGAATGTTGTTGACGGCCCACCAGCGCGTGGGTTCGCAGTAGTTTTCGAGGGTATAGTATTCAACCCAAATTTGTTGGTTCGCACGACGGGAGGTGACAGAATACTCTCGAGTATTAGCAGCTGAATTTGTCTGATTCAACCGCACCTGAAAGATTAGTATCTGCAAGCAAAGTAGTAACAACAAAGTAATGAGTAACGGCAGTGGCAAGGAACAGCAGTAGTGACAGCAGTAGCAAGTAGTAACAGCAGAGCAAGATAAGTAACAGCAGCAGCAGCAGTAGTAACAGCAGAGCAAGACAAGTAACAGCAGCAGCAACAGTAGTAACAACAAAGCAAGACAAGTAACAGCCGCAGCAACAGTAGTAACAGCTCAGCAAGACAAGTAACAGCAGCAGTAGGACAAACTCATAGGAAATGGGTCGGTGATTTGTTTGGATGATATTAATCATGCAACAGTTATAACACGGAGAGATATGTGGCTAGCTCTCGTTCGTCAATGTGATGTAGGCATGCATTTCGTGTGTCGTCATACATGCTTAGGGAAAAGAACTTGCATGACATCTATTGTCCATCCCTCCCGTGGCAGCGGGGTCCAAAAGGAAACTACGGGATATTAAGGTTCTCCTTTTAATAAAGAACCGGACCAACGCATTAGCACTTGGTGAACACATGAACTCCTCAAACTATGGTTATCACCGGGAGTGGTTCCGGTTATTGTCACTCCGGGGTTACCGGATCATAACACATAGTAGGTAACTACAACTTGCAAGATCGGATCTAAAACACACATATATTGGTGACAACATAATAATTTTAGATCTGAAATCATGGCACTCGGGCCCTAGTGACAAGCATCAAGCATGGCAAAGTAGTAGCAATATCAATCTCAGAACATAGTGGATACTAGGGATCAATCCCCATCAGAACTAACTCGATTACATGATAGATCTCATCCTACTCATCACCGCCCAGCGAGCCTATGAATAGATTACTCACGAATGACGAACAGCTTCATGGAATTGGAGAGGGAAAAAGTTTGATGATGACGATGGCGATGATTTCCCCTCTCCGGAGCCCAAAACGGACTCCAGATCTTCCCTCGAGATGAAGAACAGGTTGTGGCGGCGCCTCCGTATCACAAACGCGACGAAATATTCTCTTTTTATTTTTTCTGGGACGAAAGTGAACTTATAGACCTGAGGTTGGGGGCGGTAGAGCCGTGTGGGCCCCACTAGCTTGCCCACCGCCACTAGGGGGTGGCGGAGGCAGGGCTTGTGGCCCACTGGCCCACCCCCTCAGGTAGAACTTGGCGCAGGTATTTTTCATATTTTCCAAAAATGCTCCCCATAAATTTTCAGGACGTTTGGAGAACTTTGATTTCTGCATAAAATAACACCAAGGCAATTCTGCTGAAAATAGCGTCAGCCAGGTTAGTTCCATTCAAATCATGCAAATTAGAGTCCAAAACAAGGGCAAAAGATTTTGGAAGAGTAGATACGATGGAGACGTATCACCATTTCATCCCATAATACCGTTGAAACAAGAAAAGACTAAGGAGCGAAGAAATCGGAATATCAACGCCCACAAACTTCTTTGTATTCTACTCGTCATGTCATCTAGGATAGACCTAGCTCTGATACCACTGTTGGGGAATGTCGCATGGGAAACAAAAAATTTCCTACGCTCACCGAGATCAATCTAGGAGATGCACATCTATGAGAGGAGAGACTGTATCTACATACCCTTGTAGATCGATAAGCGGAAGAGTTAAAGAATGCGGTTGATGTAGTGGTACGTCTTCGCGATCCTACCACGATCCGTCCCACGAAGTCCTGACCGAGCACCAAACGGACGGCACCTACGCGTTCAGCACACGTGCAGTTTATGACGTCTCCGCCTCATCGATCTAGCAAGCGAGGGTGGAGTGGTATATGAATTCCCCAGCAGTGCAACAGGTGGTGGTAGTGTATCTGTCCCGGCAGGGCTTCGCCAAGCACTACCGAAACATCTAGTGGAGGAGACGATCTAGAGGGAGAGGGAGAGGCTGCATGATCACATTGGGTGTTGCAACCCTCCCACTCCTCACAAATATATATAGGAGAAGGGGTGGAAGACAGAGGCCCCTAGGGTCACTACTGGAAAACAGTTTTTGCCATCGGCCAAATCTTTGCCGTCTGCTAGCTGATGGCAAAGAGTGTCTTTGCCATCAGCTTCCACAAAGAGGACGGCAAAGCACTAGCTGACGGCATAGAGTGTTTTCGCCATCAGTCACATCTTTGCCGTCAGCTAGCAAATGGCAAAGAGTCTCACTGCACATGGCAAACATGTAGATGGGCCCACCTGACCGCGGGGACGTTAGGGCAAACTGAAGTCCCTTCTTTGACGTCTGCTAGCGGACGACAAAGAGTCCGGAGGCAGACGGCAAAGAGGTAACTCCGTTAACGGCTCTTTGCCCCCACCCCGCCCCTCTCTCTCTCTCACCCACGGCTCACCCCGCCCCTCTCTCTCTCTCCCAGTCCTCTCCCTGACGCCCACCGCCGCCACCACCGTCGTGCCGCCGCCCTCGTCGCGCCGCCACCCCTGTCGCCCCCGCCGCAGCCGCCCCACCGCCCTCGTCGCCGCCTCGGTGTCCCACAGCCCCCTGGCGCCGCTGCCCCACCTCTCCCCGATGCCCACCTGAGCCGCCAGCACCGTCGCGCCGCTGCCCCACCTCGCCCCCGCCGCCGCTGCCCCACCACCGTCGCATCGCCGCCCCTGGCGCCCCCGGCGCCGCCCCGCCATCCCCGGCCCCGCAACAGCCGCCTCTCCCGGTGAGCCCCCACCCCCCCCCACCCGCATGATTTTTGTTCTTGTTAGTAGTTTTAGTGGTAGTAGTTTTAGTAGTTGTTCTTGTTAGTAGTTTTAGTAGTTTTTCTTGTTACTAGTTTTAGTAGTTTTAGTAGTTGTTCTTGTTAGTAGTTTTAGTGGTAGATTTACTAGGTAGTTTAGTGGTAGATTTTGTTTTGTTAATAAGTGGTAGCTTGTTAAATTAGTTAGGTTAGTTATTTAACTTGGTTAGTTACATGGAGGAGGAGAAGAGGAGAAGAGGAGGAGGAGGAGGACGAGAAGAGGAGAAGAAGAAGAGGAGTAGGAGGAGGAGGAGTAGGAGGAGAAGAAAAAGAAGAAGAAGAAGAGGAGAAGAAAAAAATAAGAAGGAGAAGAAGAAGAAGAAGAAGAAGAAGAAGAGAAGAAAAAATAAGAAGGAGAAGAAGTAAAGAAGAAGAGAAGAAGAAGAGAAGAAGAAAATAAGAAAAAAAGTAAGAAGGAGAAGATGATAAAAAAGAAGAAGTGCATTTTTTATTGGTTGGTATTTAGTGGTAGCTAGATTCTTTTTTAGTTACTTAGTGGTAGATTCTGTTTTTGTTATTTTTTTGCTGTTTTGTGCTATATAGGTTTAGCGATAGGTTTAGTTAGCTTGGTTAGTTAGTTTACTTAGTTAGTTAGCTTAATAGAAAGAATAGGAAGAAGAAGAAGAGGAGGAGGAGGAGAGGAGAAGAGGAGGAGGAGGAGAAGAAGAAGAAGAAGAAGAAGAAGAAGAAGAAGAAGAAGAAGAAGAAGAAGAGGAGGAGGAGGAGAAGACAACAATAAGAAGGAGAAGAAGAAAAGAAGAAGAAAAGAAGAAGAGAAGAAGAAGAGAAGAAGAGAAGAAGAATACCTTCTCCTCATTCTCCTTCTTCTCCTCCTTCTCCTCCTCCTCCTTCTCCTTCTTCTTGATTTCTTCTTCTTCTCCTCCTCCTCCTATTTCTTCTCCTCTATCTTATTCTCCTTACCTTATTTTCCCCAACAATGAGATAATTAGCCTATTTAGCTACAAAATGGCATAAAAACCTTGGTTAGCTCATGAATATTATATTCTTAACTTGTTTTACTCTAAAATGACATAATTAGAATATTTGTATTGATCGGGTGGATTTACATGTGATAGTTGTCTCGTCGCTGTGAGGTCTGCTGTGTGAAGACCTCCCCGTGCGTTGTACGAGCTCTGCCCCTGCATTCGTGGGTCAGTACAAATTTCATCTACTCCTCGCCCCTTCATTTACTGTGGCTTGGTTTCCGGATGAAACTTTCTAGATTTAGGTAATTAAATTAATTTATCAGTATGCGTGACCAGTATGCGTCTCCCGTTCAAAAGGGCGACATCTATAAATATGCATGTCTTTGAATATTTATAACCGCCATCCTTTCGAATTGTCCAACATTATCCATGGACAGCCCGAGTATGTGTAGATTGGGTTCGTTTTCCCGTACGTTGTGCTCTGGATCCGATGCAGAATTTCGTCAGTGCCTCCCTGTTGTCCTGAGATAACGTGTCGTCCACGGCCAGTCCATCTTGCCATCGAGGTTAGTTGTACGGACTAAGAACACTTTCATCCATTTCATTATGTGTGTCACCATAGATCATTACTCTGGTAACGAGGAATGGTGTTTCAGGCTGCTCTTCAGAAAGAGAGTTTGGCAAACCAGGCTGCTCTTGAGAAAGAGAGATTGGCAAACCAGGGTGCTCTTGAGAAAGAGAGATTGGCAAGCCAGGCTGCTCTTGATGAGAGGGACTAGACCACGGCACGATTGATTGAGGAGGAGAGGTCCCGGAATGAGGCGGGTCAACGGCCCCTGTACGAGCTTTTTGTGGTAAGTTTTTTTTCACATTATCCAAATCATGTGTGCAATGTCTGTTTCATTACTAACTCATACGACCCACTCTTCAGGGTCTGTGCGAGAAGAGCGGTCAAGTCCCTCCACCGATGCTCGTCTTCTCTTTGATTGGCATGGTGAGTTTCATTATAAACTAGTATTAATAATTGAGTGTCATCATGCTAACTGAGACATTGCAAAATATCTATTCTGTAGAATAACTCCCGAGCGGCATCGCACGACCCTTCTCCACGTGTTTCTCCTCCTTGATGACCACTACGGTAAGTTTCTCTTCTCCTCTATCATATTCTCCTTGCCTTAATTTCCCCAACAATGACATAATTAGCCCATTTAGCTCCACAAAGACATAGTTAGCTAATTTAGCTCCAAGAAGAGGAGAAGAGGAGAAATGAAAAGGAAGAACAAAAAGAAGAAGAGAAAGAGAAGAGAAGGATAAGGAGAAGAAGGAGGAGGAGAAGAAGAATGAGGAGGAGGAGGAGGAGGAGAAGGAGGAGAAGGCCAAGGACCTTCTAGTCCTTCTCCTCCTCCTCCTCCTTCTCCTCCTTCTTCTTTATTTCTTCTTCTTCTTCTCCTCCTCCTCTTTATTCTCCTCTTTCATATTCTCCTTGCCTTAATTTCCCCAACAATGACATAATTAGCCCATTTAGCTCCAAAATGCCATAATAACCTCAAAATGGCATAAGAACCTTGGTTAGCTCATTAATATTATAGTTAGCTTGTTTTCCTCTAAAATGGGATAATTAGCCCATTTAGCTCCAAAAATACATAGTTAGCTAATTTAGCTCCAAGAAGAGGAGAAGAGGAGAAGAAATAGGAAAAATGAAAAGAAAGAAGAAGAAGAAGAAGAAGAGAAGAAGGAGAAGGAGGAGGAGGTAGAGGAGGAGGAGGAGAAGGAGGAGAAGGCCAAGGACCTTCTAGTCCTTCTCCTCCTCCTCCTCCTTCTCCTCCTTCTTCTTTATTTCTTCTTCTTCTCCTCCTCCTCCTCTTTCATATTCTCCTTGCCTTAATTTCCCCAACAATGACATAATTAGCCAATTTAGCTCCAAAAATACATTATAAGCTCAAAATGGCATAAGAACCTTGGTTAGCTCATTAATATTATATACTTAGCTTGTTTTCCTCTATAATGACATAATTAGCCCATTTAGCTCCAAAAAGACATAGTTAGCTAATTTAGCTCCAAGAAGAGGAGAAGAGGAGAAATGAAAAGGAAGAACAAAAAGAAGAAGAGAAAGAGAAGAGAAGGAGAAGGAGAATAAGGAGGAGGAGAAGAAGAAGAGAAGAAGGAGAAGGAGGAGGAGGAGGAGGAGGAGGAGGAGAAGGAGGAGAAGGCCAAGGACCTTCTAGTCCTTCTCCTCCTCCTCCTCCTTCTCCTCCTTCTTCTTTATTTATTCTTCTTCTTCTCCTCCTCCTCTTTCTTCTCCTCTTTCATATTCTCCTTGCCTTAATTTCCCCAAGAATGACATAATTAGCCCATTTAGCTCCAAAAAGACATTATAAGCTCAAAATGGCATAAGAACCTTGGTTAGCTAATTAATATTATATACTTAGCTTGTTTTCCTCTATAATGACATAATTAGCCCATTTAGCTCCAAAAAGACATATTTAGCTAATTTAGCCCCAAGAAGAGGAGAAGATGAGAAATGAAAAGGAAGAACAAAAAGAAGAAGATAAAGAGAAGAGAAGGAGAAGGAGAACAAGGAGGAGGAGAAGAAGAAGAGAAGAAGGAGAAGGAGGAGAAGGAGCCCTCCTTATTCTCTTTCTTATTCCCTCCTTCTTCTCCTTTTCTTCTCCTTCTTCTTCTCCTATTCTCCTCCTCCTTCTCCTTCTCCTTCTCCTCGTCCTCCTCCTTATTCTTGTTTTTTCTTCTCTTCTTGCTTCTTCTCTTTTTTCTTCAATTTATCTTATTTGTCATATATATGTTTTTGTTGTTGTTGTTGTCTTATTCCCATTTTGCAGATTGGATGTACTACATGCATGGAAGCTGGCATTGGAGTGCTTTAGTTCCCATTTTTATTTGAGTTGATGAACAATGTGAAACTATATGTATATATATATATATGGATGAACAATATATGTGCGACTATATGTATGTATATATGGATGAAACTTGGTATGTGTTGGTTCTTTTGATATTTGAGATGTACGTTGATGAACAAATGACATTGATGAGGTTTATATGTATATCATATATGTGCTATGAATTATATATATGTGTTGTGAAATAGAAAAAATAAACAAAAATGTGACAATATAGGCTCTTTGCCGTGTGCCAGCTGATGGCAAAGGCCTTTGCCATCAGGCAGCTGACGGCAAAGGTGCCATGTGGCGCCCAGCTGTGCAACCTGGGCAGTAGCAGCTGGCCATATAGTATATTTGTCGTCTGCTTCCAGGCGGGAAGACGGCAAAGAAGAGGGCACAGAGGAGGGGGAGGAGGAGGTGGAGGCAGACGGCAAAGAAGAGGGGGAGGCAGACGGCAAAGAAGAGGGGGGAGGCAGGCGGCAAAGAAGAGGGCACAGAGGAGGGGGGAGGAGGAGGTGGAGGCAGGCGGCAAAGAAGAGGGGGAGGCAGACGACAAAGAAGAGGGGGGAGGCAGACGGCAAAGCCTCCGTTAGCCCGTAACGGAGGCAACGCCTGCCGACTGCCGCCTCGACATATTTGCCGACATATTTGCGACGATTTCCCCCTCTGGGAGGGAAGTTTCCCCGGCAGGATCGTCTTGCCGGAGCTCTAGATTGGTTCTGCTCAAGTTTCGCCTCGTGGCGGCGGCGAAACCACGAAAAAGCTCCCTTCTGATTTTTTTCCTGGACGAAACCCTCCATATAGCAAAAGACACTACTGGAAAACAGTTTTTTCCATCTGCCTAGTCTTTGCCGTCTGCTAGCTGATGGCAAAGAGTGTCTTTGCCGTCAGCTTCAGCAAAACAGACGGCAAAGCACAGGCTGATGGCATACAGTCTTTTTGCCATCTGTCACATCTTTGCCATCTGCTAGCGGACGGCAAAGAGTCCACAGCCAGATGACAAAGATATAGATAGGCCCACCTGACCGCGGGGTGGCTAGCTCAAACTGGAGTCGGACCTTTGTCGTCTGCTAGCGGACGGCAAAGAGTCTGGAGGCAGACGACAAAGAGTCTAGACTCTTTGCCGTCCGTCGGCAGACGTCAATGCTCTAACACCGTTAACGGATCCTCCCCCCCCCACCCCGCCCCTCTCTCTCTCTCTGTAACGGTCACCCCGCGCGCTCCTCTCTCTCTCTCCCCACTCCGCGCGCCCCTCTCTCTGTAACGGCCGCCGCAACCACCGTCGCGCCATCGGCCCCATCGAGTCGCCGCCCCTATCGCCCCTGCCGCCGCCCCTGTCGCCCCTGTCGCCCCCGCCGCCGCCCCTCTCTCTCCCCACCTCGCCCCCGCTGCCCCTGCCCAACCACCGTCGCGCCGCCGCCCCTGGCGCCTCCGGCGCCGTCCCGCCACCCCCAACACCCCGGCCCCTCCACAGCCGCCCCTCTCGGTGAGCCCCCACACCCCCACCCCCACCCCCCACCCGCATTATTTTTTAGTAGTTTTATTATTTTTTCGTAGTTGTACTAGTTGTTATTATTAGTAGTTTTAGTGGTAGATTTAGTTAGGTTAGTAGTTTTAGTTAGGTTAGTTAGTTAGCTTGGTTAGTTAGGTGGAGGAGGAGAAGAGGAGAAGATGAGGAGGAGGAGGACAAGAAGAGGAGAAGAAGAAGAGGAGTAGGAGGAGGAGGAGAAGAAAAAGAAGAAGAAGAAGAAGAAGAAGAAGAAGAGGAGGAGAAGAAAAAAAAAGAAGGAGAAGAAGAAGAAAAAGAAGAAGAAGAGAAGAAAAAAAATAAGAAGGAGAAGAAGTAAAGAAGAAGAGAAGAAGAAAATAAGAAAAAAAGTAAGAAGGAGAAGATGATAAAAAAGAAGAAGTGCATTTTTTATTGGTTGGTATTTAGTGGTAGCTAGATTCTTTTTTAGTTACTTAGTGGTAGATTCTGTTTTTGTTATTTTTTTGCTGTTTAGTGCTATATAGGTTTAGCGATAGGTTTAGTTAGCTTGGTTAGTTAGTTTACTTAGTTAGTTAGCTTAATAGAAAGAATAGGAAGAAGAAGAAGAAGAGGAGGAGGAGGAGAGGAGAAGAGGAGGAGGAGGAGAAGAAGAAGAAGAAGAAGAATAGGAGGAGGAGAAGACAAAAAGAAGATCACATGTTTGGTATTTAGTTTTTTGGAATTAATTAGTAGTTTTAGTGGTAGATTCTGTTAATTAATTAGTAGATTTAGTGGTAGATTCTGCTAGTTTATTCGCCCATCATTATTGCTTAGGTTCAAGACTACTTCAAAGAAGATCACATGTTCTTTTGTTGAAATCAAGTCTGTCAAAATAATGTATCGTCTATATTTATTGGTACCGGAGCAAAACAGGACAACTTAAATAATATTGCCATCCTCAAATGTAGAAAATATCGAAAAGTTTTATATAACCTGAAAAGTAGTATAGGTAACCTGGAAAGTCCTCTGGACCAAAAGGACAACTTCTGGACCTGCGAACTTTGCGTGGTAGGTGCATGTCCATGCACGAGGGTAATTAACCCAACAATGACATATTTAACCCATTTAGCTCCAAAATACCCTAATAAGCTCAAAATGGCATAAGAACCTTGGTTAGCTCAGTAATATTATATACTTAGCTAGTTTTCCTCTAAAATGGGATAATTAGCCCATTTAGCTCAAAAAAGACATAATTAGGTAATTTAGCTCCAACAAGAGGAGAAGAGGAGAAGAAATAGGCAAAATGAAAAGAAAGAAGAAGAACAAGAAGAAGAAGAAGAAGAGAAGAAGGAGGAGGAGGAGGAGGAGGAGGAGGAGAAGGCCAAGGACCTTCTATCCTTCTCCTCCTCCTCCTTCTTCTTGATTTCTTCTTCTTCTCCTCCTCCTCCTCTTTCTTCTCCTCTTTCATATTATCCTTGCTTTAATTAACCCAACAATGACATAATTAGCCCATTTAGCATCAAAATACCATAATAAGCTCAAAATGGCATAAGAACCTTGGTTAGCTCATTAATATTATATACTTAGCTTGTTTTCCTCTAAAATGGGATAATTAGCCCATTTAGCTCAAAAAGACATAATTTGGTAATTTATCTCCAACAAGAGGAGAAGAGGAGAAGAAATAGGCAAAATGAAAAGAAAGAAGAAGAAGATGAAGAGAAGAAGAAAAAGAGAAGAAGGAGCAGGAGGAGGAGCAGGAGGAGGACGAGGAGGAGTAGGTCAAGGACCTTCTAGTCCTTCTCCTCCTCATCCTTCTCCTCCTTCTCCTCCTTCTTCTTGATTTCTTTTTCTTGTCCTCCTCCTCCTCTTTCTTCTCCACTTTCATATTATCCTTGCTTTAATTTCCGCCACAATGACATAATTAGCCCATTTAGCTCCAAAATGCCATAATAACCTCAAAATGGCATAAGAACCTTGGTTAGCTCATGAATATTATATACTTAGCTTGTTTTCCTCTAAAATGACATAATTAGCCCATTTAGCTCAAAAAAGACATAATTAGGTAATTTATCTCCAACAAGAGGAGAAGAGGAGAAGAAATAGGCAAAATGAAAAGAAAGAAGAAGAAGAAGAAGAAGAGAAGAAGAAGAAGAGAAGAAGGAGAAGGAGGAGGACGAGGAGGACGAGGAGGAGAAGGCCAAGGACCTTCTAGTCCTTCTCCTCCTCCTCCTTCTCCTCCTTCTCCTCCTTCTTCTTGATTCTTCTTCTTCTCCTCCTCCTCCTCTTTCTTCTCCTCTTTCATATTATCCTTGCTTTAATTAACCCAACAATGACATAATTAGCCCATTTAGCTCCAAAATGCCATAATAACCTCAAAATGGCATAAGAACCTTGGTTAGCTCATGAATATTATATACTTAGCTTGTTTTCCTCTAAAATGGGATAATTAGCCCATTTAGCTCAAAAAAGACATAATTAGGTAATTTAGCTCCAACAAGAGGAGAAGAGGAGAATAAATAGGCAAAATGAAAAGAAAGAAGAAGAAGAAGAAGAGAAGAAGAAGAAGAGAAGAAGGAGGAGGAGGAGGAGGAGAAGAAGGCCAAGGACCTTCTAGTCCTTCTCCTCCTCCTCCTTCTCCTCCTTCTCCTCCTTCTTCTTGATTTCTTCTTCTTCTCCTCCTCCTCCTCTTGCTTCTCCTCTTTCATATTATCCTTGCTTTAATTAACCCAACAATGACATAATTAGCCCATTTAGCTCCAAAATGCCATAGTAACCTCAAAATGGAATAAGAACCTTGGTTAGCTCATGAATATTATATACTTAGCTTGTTTTCCTCTAAAATGGGATAATTAGCCCATTTAGCTCAAAAAGACATAATTAGGTAATTTAGCTCCAACAAATGATATATAGTTCACCACACATATACTTAGCTTGTTTTCCCCTAAAAATGACATAATTAGCTGAAAAACATCATATTTTGTTCTTCTTCTAACTTTCTTATTCACATTTTTGCAGATTGGATATATTACATGCATGGAAGCTCGCATTCATGGAGTTGAACAATGTCGATGGATGAACTTTATATGTATATCATCTAGTTTTCATTTGAGTTGATGAACAATGTCGAACTATATGTATATGTATATTTGGATAAACAGTGCAATACTTGGTATGTTGGTTCTTTGGATATATGGGGATGTACATTGGTGAATCATATATGTGTGGTGAATTATATATATGTGTTGGCAAGTATATGTGTGGTGAACTATATATCATATATGTGTGGTGAATTATATAAATGTGATGTCAAATATATATATATATATATGTGTGGTGTGAAATAATATAAAACAAAAAAAACAGGAACTATATGGGCTCTTTGCCGTCTGCCAGCTGATGGCAAAGACCTGTGCCATCAGCTGGCAGACGGCATAGGTGCCACATGGCACCCAGCTGTGCATCCTGGGGTGTCTATGTAGTCTCTTTGCCGTCAGCCTCCAGGGTGGGAAGACGGCAAAGAAGAGGGAACAGAGGAGGGGGGAGGAGGAGGCAGACGACAAAGATTGGAGAGAGGGGGAGGGGAGGAGCCGGCAGACGGCAAAGATGGACGGGGAGGCAGACGACAAAGATGGAGGGGGAGGGGAGGGGAGGAGAAGGCAGACGACAAAGATGGACGGGGAGGCAGATGGCAAAGATGGAGGGGGAGGCAGACGGCAAAGCCTCCGTTAACCCCTAACGGAGGCAACGCGTGTCGGCTGCCGGCTCGAGCACTTTGCCGACTGCTCCTAAGGAAAGCTAATGGCAAAGAGCTTTGTCATCCGCTTTGCGTGGGCAGACGGCAAAGAAGGTCCTATGCCGTCGTAGGCTGACGCGGAAATTTTGCCGGACGTGAGAATCTTTGCCGTCTGTGATATTGTCTTGGCCGTCCGGGATATTGTCTTTGCCGTCTGTGATGGTAGATGGCAAAGAAGCTGATTCCTGTAGTGAGAGGGGGGCAGTGGGCCAGTGGGCTGCCCACAAGGCCCCATGGCGTGGCCTGGGGGGGTGGCCGCGCCGTGCAGGCTTGTGGGCACCCCCTGGTGACCCTCTGGCCCTTCTTCGGCCCAGTATTTTTGATAAATTGGGAAAAAATCCCCGTTGATTTTCACGGCGTTTGGAGTTGCTCAGAATAGGTATCTCAACTTTGCTCCACTTTCAGGCCAGAATTCCACTTGCCGGTATTCTCCCTCTTCATGTAAACCTTGCAAAATAAGAGAGAAAAGGCATAAGAATAGTACCGTGAAGTGAAATAACAACCAAAGAAGCGATAAATATCAACATGAAAACAGGATGCAAAATGGACGTATCAGTCATCTCCATAAACGAGAAACATTTCCTTAGTCCTTTTCAGGTACTTCAAAATATTCTTGACCGTTGTCCAGTGCTCCATTCCTGGATTACTTTGAAACCTACCTTCCATACTTATGGCGAGGTTGACATCCGGTCGTGTGCACAACATTGCATACATAATAGAACCTATGGTTGAGGCATAGGGGACGACACTCATGGTTTCTCTATCTTCTGCACTTACTGGGCATTGAGTCTTACTCAACTTTATACCTTGTAACACAGGCAAGAACCCGTTCTTGGATTGTTCCATTTTGGACTTCTTCAAAATCTTATCAAGGTATGTGCTTTGTGAAATTCCTATCACGTGCCTTGACCTATCTCTATAGATCTTAATGCCCAATATGTAAGCAGCTTCTGTTGGGTCCTTCATTGAAAAACTTTTATTCAAGTAATCCTTTATGCTTTCCAAAAGTTCTATATTGTTTCCAATCAGCAATAAGTCATCCACATATAATATTAGAAACGCTATAGATATCCCACTCAGTTTCTTGTAAATATAAGCTTCTCCAAAAACTTGTATAAACTAGAACGCCTTGATCACCTCATCAAAGCGTTGATTCCAACTCCGAGATGATTGAACAAGTCCACAAATGGATTGCTGGAGTTTGTATACTTTGTCAGCATTCTATGGATCGACAAAACCTTCGGGTTGCATCATATATAATTCTTCCTTAAGAAACCCATTAAGGAACGCCGTTTTGACATCCATGTCCCATATTTCATAATCGAAAATGCAGCTATTGTTAACATGATTCGGACGGACTTAAGCATCACTATGGGTGATAATGTCTCATCGTAGTCAACTCCTTGAACTTGTGAAAATCCCTTTGCAATAAGTCGAGTTTTATAGACGGTGACATTACCGTCCGCGTACGTCTTCTTCTTGAAAATCCATTTGTTCTGAATAGCCTTTCGGCCTTCAGGTAATACTTCCAAAGTTCATACTTTGTTTTCATACATAGATCCTATCTCGGATTCCATGGCCTCTAACCATTTGTTGGAATTCGGGCCCACCATTGCTTCTCCATAGCTCGCAGGCTCATTGTTGTCTAACAACATGATTGATAGGACATGATTTTCGTACCACTCAGGAGTAGTACGTACTCTTGTCTACCTACGAGGTTCGATAGCAACTTGATCTGAAGTTTCATCATCTGCATCATTAGCTTCCTCTTCAACTAGTGTAGCCTCGACAGAAATTTCTTTGTGCCCTACGCCACCATCTTGTTGATGCAGTGGTTCAGTAACCTCATCAAGTTCTATTTTCCTCCCACTCAATTCTTTCGAGAGAAACTCTATCTAAAGAAAAGATCTGTTCTTAGCGACAAACACTTTGGCCTCGGATCTGAGATAGAATGTATACCCAACTCTCTCTTTTGGGTAACCTATGAAGGCGCACTTTTCCGCTTTGGGTTCTAGCTTTTCAGGCTGAAGCTTTTTGACATAAGCATCACATCCCCAAACTTTAAGAAACGACAACTTTGGTGTCTTGCCATACCACAGTTCATATGGTGTCGTCTGAATGGATTTTGATGGTGCCCTATTTAAACTGAATGCAGTTGTCTCCAATGCATAGACCCAAAACGATAATGGCAAATTGGTAAGAGACATCATAGAGCGCACCATATCTAACAAAGTACAATTACGACGTTCGGACACACCATTGCGCTGTGGTGTTCCAGTTGGTGTCAACTGTGAAACAGTTCCACATTGTCTTAAGTGAGCACCAAACTCAAAACTCAGATACTCACCTCCTCGATCAGATCGCAGGAATTTCATCTTCTTGCTACCATGATTTTCGACTTCACTCTAAAATGGCTTGAACTTTTCAAACGTTTCAGACTTGTGCTTCATTAAGTAAATATAACCATTTATACTCAATTCATCGGTGAAGGTGACAAAATAACGATTCCCGTTGTCGTGGTTTTGCATGGCATACGTCCTCGTGCAAGGACTTAGGTGTGAGGCCATCACAACCATGTGGCGGCTTGAGAGGGGTTGATCGGAATCGAGAGACGGGAGTTTACCCAGGTTTGTTCCCTCAGATTGAGGTAAAAGCCTACGTCCTGCTTGTGTTTCATTGATGAAAACGATGATCTCGATTACAAGGGTACAGACTCGCCACCTCTAATCTCGTGGGTGTCTAATCTGTGTATCTCATGATTTGTCTTGTCTAGACCTAAGTTGTGAATTTGTCCCTCTTGGGGCGCCTTACCGCTCCTTATATAAGTCGAAGGGGTACGTTTACATGTAGAGTCCTACTAGGAGTAGGAATAGGACTAGTCTCTCTTGAATCCTAATATGGGTCTTGTTTCCTTTGTGAGGGAGTATTTCCTCTTCTTGGGCCTTCTGTGTGAACCAGCCCTCCTAGCCTCTGTATGAGTCGCCTTATGCCATGGTGCACGCCGGGCCTTGGGCCTTTGTCGTTTTTCTGAGTCGCCTGCCGGGTCATGTATGAGCCGCCCGCCAGGTCAATGATGAGTCGCCAGTGAGTCGCCTGCCGGGTCATGTATGAGCCGCCTGCTAGGTCACTCATGAGTCGCCACTGAGTCACCAAGATGTAGCCGAGTCATATTTCAAGCCGAGTTACACCGCAGGGTATATCCCCGACATTAGCCCTGAGGTTAGCTTGAATTTATTCAAGGTAAGCTCCTGAAATTAGAATAATAAATATGTTAAGGGACCAGCTTGCTCCACTGGCTTGGCCTACTTCAATGAAGTGGCTCCTTTGAAAATCCAGGTTTCTTCTTCATAATGACGATCCTTCTTCACAATCATCTTGTAGGTACGTGTCCTTTGCAATAAAATACATATGCCATTGAGTCGGCCTCCAATGCTTTGGCTTGATGTAAATTAGGGGAATAATAAACGAACACAATGTTTGAACCTGCTTCTCTTGCTTCGGTGGGTTATGATTGACAATGGCGGGTCATGATTGGTAATGGTGAGTCATGATTATTGGTAAGGCCCCGTCAAACAACTAAACTCCAATTGACTATATCAAATTATTCAGGATAAAGAAATCCATGTGATGTTGAGTCGGTCTTTCAATGCTTCAACTAGATAAAAATATGCGGAGCCAGTCCCCCAATACTTCACTTCCATGACGAAATGAAATGTGCTCTTCAATTTTTTGATATATCCATATTACATGTAGCCCCCAAACTCCAAGTTTATCAGTTTATGGTGACTTGGTGTTTTGCAATAATATCTTTGACCATGTAGACCCCAAGTGTCGGGTTGTCTTCCTTGCAGCAACCTGGGACTTGTAATTCTCTTATATTTATAAATTTGCAGCTGGTGTAGCCCCCAAGGGTCGTGTCATCAGTGTGTGATGGGACGGGTCTTCAATTTGAACCTCATGATCTGTGAAACAACTTAGTGATGTAGCCCCCAAGTGTCGGGTTGTCTTGCCAGCAGCAACCTGAGACTTTAGAAATTATGATCTGAATAGTGTAGCACCCAATTGACGGGTCGATTTCTTGCGGCGACTCACGACTTCCACGTTCTTCTCCTTTGAAAATAAAACATCATATGATGTAGCCCCCAAGGGTCGGGTCATTATGCAATATTGAGCAGGTACTTTGTAGATCTGATTATGTAAACTTGAGCGGCAATGTGTAGCCCCCAAGGGTCGGGTCATTTTAAAAATGATGAGTCGGTTCTTCCTTGAATCCATACTTGAATAAATAGCAACTTGTAGCCCCCAGGGCCGGCTTATCTCCTTGAAATAGCCGGGTCTATTGATGATGTGATGATTTGAAAGAGCAGTTTGCATTAGCCCCCAAGTGTCATGGTGCATGCTTGCAGCGTCATGGGACTTTCATACTTTGATGTAATCTTGATTAATTTGAATAATGGAGCACCCCAAGTGCCGGTTGTGTGCCTGCAGCGACTTGGGACTATTCCTTCCATTGTAGAATCATATCGACTCTCATGATACCTTTGTGATGAAAGAAATCCTTGGCCGTGGTTGCAATGTAACCCGGAAAATATATGGTCAACAAAATAGGCATGTAGAGGCGCTCAATGTAGGTGTTAGAGGTGCAATATATCATCTCTAGTGGATTTTAGAGTCGCTCATTAAAGCGTCCTTGGAGCGTCTCCTCACGGACCGTCTCAAACACCATTGAGACAAACAGAAAGCGTGTCTACAAGAAAATGAGACGCTTTAAGATCGTCCTTACAAAGGATGTCTACACAGATATGAGACGTCTAAGAGCGTCCTTATTCCCCTAGAGACCCATCGATGAATTAATGCTACATGAAATTTCATATATTCTCTTTCGCTGTATTTTTTTTACTCCCTCCGGTCTATATTACTTGTCGTTGAAATGGATGTATCTAGACGTATTTAGTGCTAGACACATTTATTTCTGCAATAAGTAATATGGATCGAAGGAGTATATCAATTGTAATTAATAATATTACTTTCTTATATAAAACTGTTTGACTCTCATTTACATATCAGAAAATGTTGAAAAACAATTATGCCATTGCACAGAATAATAACATTGTGCTACTAAGAGCAGTAGTATTTTACATACACAATTGTACACATCATGTATAAAAAATTTACATATGTCCCAAACTAGTTGAAATATATCTATATGATTTCTAGTTTCTACGTGCTGAATAGCTCCTTGTGTTCTCTACTGTTGTAGCTTATCCTTGTGGTGGCTACCTTTAGAATTCGCATGTAGAAGTTGTTCTGCAAAGAAAGCAAATAAGATACAAAAAAATCATTGGAACTTCTACAAGTAACTTATCCTTTGCTGAACATACAACCATAAGAATAGATAATAGATAATGGTATTTATGTACCAGATCTAGTAAACGTGCCCTCCAGAAATTCAATCTAGACTAATAGCTGTCATGTTACCATACGAAGTATATATATACATACTATAGAAAGAATATAAATCATTATGTTGTTGATGGTTTGGCTAAGGTGAGAATACGTGAAGTGTATTTGTAACAAAACATCACTAAATTACTAAGTATATACCATATGAAGTACTATATGTAAAGAAATAACAGCAGGTTAACATGCGGGACTGAATTTGCATGATTGTGGAAGGTGCTCTTTATAATTCAACATCAGAAAATTATGTTTCACATAATCACATAGTCACATATGATTAGATATTAAAAATTATAATATATCCATCCACGGTGCGCTTTATAAGACAACATCAAAAAAAATTCTGCAGATGGGAAATCACATGAATGAGTTGATCTCTCCCTCTTCTAGTACAGGACTTGTTTATTCCAAAAAATATTAGAACGCGGGCACAAAGTTCCTATTATCGGTTATGAGGGAAAATGCATGCGATCCGATAGTTGATACACGAAAATTATTAACTGCTTGAAAAATAAATATTCGTTAAGAACACTAACCATCTTATTTTATCAGGATATTCTCAGAGGCTTTTTATCAAGAACTTGCATATGTGAGTGCCAATAATTTGCATCAACTTTAAATTGAACTAGTGGTTTAGTCAGTAAAAAGACGACAGATCGGAAAAGAATGACAAATTAGTGTTGTCCTATACTCCTATTTTAATAGAGATAACCTAAAATAAATGTGATGTACAGATTCTCCTACACAATTAAGTACACATCAAGGGAACGGCTCTAACTTTTTTTACTTAGAATGAATTGATATAGAAAATCTAAAATAAAAAAGTAGATCAACTCACTTTTTTTGCGGGTGTAGATCAATTCACTTATAGATGAATTGGCTGGCTTGTGAGCTAAGATCCTTTATGGCCTCCAAATTACCCGCGAGGTCGCTGCTCGTCGAAAGTAGCCGACACGAGATCAACCTACCTGATGGCAAAAGGCTTAATTAAGATGTCTCTCATAACGTTGATGCAATGGCAGGCAATTAAAACAAGAACATACAGAAATATGGTTCTGAATCAAAGTCTGATGAGCACTGACATCAAACATACCAACTGAACAGTACCCTTCGTCTTCCTCTCAATTTTGTTCCATGTCTCCTATCATTTGTCTTGTTAATGATGGTGGTGGACTAGTGGCTGACCAGGAGTGCAAAAATTAGGGGCGAGGCTGGGTCAGGACTCAGTAGGAGGAGCTGGCGATGTCCAATTCAGTGCCCACCCTGCCACCCGTCTTCTTCCCTTCCAGCCGGAGGGCACCATGTGCTGGAGCTACAAGTCAAGGCGGCCAGTGTGCGTCTAGGTCTCCCCTGTAAGCCGGCGTCCCCAGGGCTCCTGCTGGCAGCCGGCGAGCAAGGGGGTAGGGTGGGGGACCTGCGATAGCTACTCTGGGGTGGACGAGGAGCAGGATCTTGGCAGATGGGGCGGCGTGGCATGGTGGCGCTAGGTTTAGAGGCCAGAGATCGTGTTTTCTTTCACGGCAGTTATTCTCTTAGCCCATATCCCACGTCCGGGTTGAACAATATATTCGGAACCAGCTGGATTTTTTACAGGAATCAAGGGACGACATCCTTTGCGCCTCAGAAAACGTTCCTATGTGTCATGTGATTTTGAATAATGAGACGTAGATGAAAGCGTCAACAAGAAAACGTCTTTACACGTCTATTTTGTTGTAGTGTATTGATGATGTGATGATTTGAAAGAGCAGTTTGCATTAGCCCCCAAGTGTCATGGTGCATGCTTGGAGCGACATGGGACTTTCATACTTTGATGTAATCTTGATTTGAATGTTGTAGCACCCCAAGTGCTGGGTTGTGTGCCTGCAGCGACTTGGGACTATTCCTTCCATTGTAGAATCATATCCACTCTTATGATACCTTTGTGATGAAAGAAATCCTTGGCCGTGGTTGCAATGTAACCCGGCAAATATATGGTTGAGAAATCCATAAGTGTTGTAGTTTACTACAGGGCACAAGTTGAAGAAATCCAAGATCCGGTCAATTAGATGACCCGACATTATATGTGATAGGGCAGCTCTTCGACAATAGTCAATCATTCCGAGCTGGCTTAAAAACCCAATCATTTAACACCGGTTATGATAAACCATGATGAAAATCTAGCCAAATTGGCTATTAAAGATTTATTTGCTCCTGCAAAAAATTATGCTTTGACCTAGTTTGAAGACCGGCATGATATGTATGTATGTATGATGCATGATGCAATGCAATATGATGAATGTATATGATAGAATAATGTTGGCAACACCATAGTATGGCATCAAGTTATTTTAAATAAGCCGACTCGGTGAGTCATGGCAGCCGGCTCGGTGAGTCACGGCGGGTAGGACTAGCTCTCAAGGCTCTAGTGGTACCCAAAAAAGGTTAAGCTGGCTCAGTGAGTCACGACGGGCGGCTCAGTGAGTCACGACGGGCGGCTCAGTGAGTCACGGCATGGTAGGACGAGCTTGCAAGGCTCTAGTGCTACCCTAAAGAGGCTTTTGCAACAGCCTTAGTTGTTTAGACCGGCTGATCAGGCTTGAGTCAAGCTTTAGTGAAGCAGGTTTAGTGAACCCATGGTTTGTCTATTTTCCATATGCCGGCTCCCGCAAGCACCCTTCATGTTCTAACCAAGGCGAGTTCAGGGTCCAAACTGGATTAAGTCGTCAAGAGTACATGGGACCATAGGGCGAGTCGCCAAACACACAGTCGAGTATAACCATTGTAATGCGTTAATTTTTCGCTAGCCAAGAGGGTATTCAGGCTGAACAAAGTGAGTGGAAGCCCCCAAATGACCTATGATTAGGGAAAAGTCAGACATAGGATTGGAGAAACGTATGCTCTTACTGCAAAACGACTTGGGAACTGATATGTCTCCGTCGTATCTACTTTTCCGAACTCTTTTGCCCTTGTTTTGGACTCTAATTAGCATGATTTGAATGGAACTAACCCGGACCGACGCTGTTTTCAGCAGAATTGCCATGGTGTTGTTTTTGTGCAGAAATAAAAGTTCTCGAAATGTCCTGAAATTTTACAGATATTTTTTCTGGAATAAAAGAAAAATATCTGCGCAAAGATCCAACAGAGGAGGTGGACTAGTGGGCCACAAGCCCACAGGCCGCGGCCACCCCCCTGGTCGCGTCGTGAGGGCTTGTGGGGCCCACGTGGCTCCACCGCCCCCAAACTCAGCTCTATATCTTCCTTCTCGCCCGGAAAAAATCAGAGAGAAGGTTTCATCGCGTTTTACGATACGGAGGCGCCGCCACATCCTGTTCTTCATCTGGAGGGCAGATCTGGAGTCCGTTCCGGGCTCCGGAGAGGGGAAATCGTCGCCATCGTTATCATCAACCTTTCTCCATCGACAATTCCATGATGCTCTTCATCGTTCGTGAGTAATCTCATCGTAGGCTTGCTGGACGGTGATGAGTTGGATGAGATCTATCATGTAATCGAGTTAGTTCTTGACGGGGATTGATCCCTAGTATTCACTATGTTGTAGATTGATGTTGCTACTACTTGGCTATGCTTAATGCTTGTCACTAGGGCCCGAGTGCCATGATTTCAGATCTGAACCTATTATGTTGTCGCCAATATATGTGTGTTTTAGATCCTATATTGCAAGTTGTAGTCACCTAGTATGTGTTATGACCCGGCAACCCCGGAGTGACAATAGCCGGAACCACTCCCGGAGATGACCATAGTATGAGGAGTTCATGTATTCGCCAAGTGTTAATGCATTGGTCCGGTTCTTTATTAAAAGGAAAACCTTAATATCCCGTAGTTTCCATTAGGACCCCGCTGGCACGGGAGGGATGGACAATAGATGTCATGCAAGTTCTTTTCCCTAAGCACGTATGACTACATACGGAATACATGCCTACATTAGATTGATGAACGGGAGCTAGTTACTTATCTCTCCGTGTTATAGCTGTTACATGATGAATCACATCCGACATACTCATCCATCACCGATCCACTGCCTACGAGTCTTTTACTACTCGTCCTCGCTACGTTACTTTGTCTAGGCTTGTCCCTTGCTACAAAAGGGATTGGGCCACTCTGTTGCTGCTGTTGTCACTTTGTTGCTACTGTTGCTACTGCTGTTACTCTGCTACTGCTGCTACTGTTGTTCCTTGCTACTTCGTTGTTACTTGTTGCAAGACCTTTTCCGACACCGTTGCCGGGGAAGAATATTCTCCGTCCACGGGCAAGTACTGGCGCTATTGATACAACAGCTAGGAATAGTCTGCCGTGAACAGATCGTTTGTGGCACCGATGCTATCATACTACTTTGCTACTGATACTTTACTTCCAGACACTAATCTTTCAGGTGTGGTTGAATCTGACAAACTCAGCTGCTAATACTTGAGAATATTCTTTCGCTTCTTCTTTGGCGAACCAACAAATTTGGGTTGAATACTCTACCCTCGAAAACTGCTGCGATCCCCTACGCTTGTGGGTCATCAGGAACTAGTAGCCCCCAAGTAAGCCGGCTTAATTCCCAAAATCATATAAGGTGCCCATGTTTGAACCGTGCAACGTGGCAACTTTGGTCCTCTTTGGCTTACCTGTATCCAGTTTTGAAATAAGTGCAGTATGGCGACTTATGCTCTTCGATACTGATAGCATCCATGCTTGGACGGCTTATGAAACAATAAAGACTCATGCTTTCAAGAAGCTGAAATGGCAGAGACCCCGAATTTCATGGGCTCCGGCTTTATTGCTGTAACGACCCGGGGTTCTTGAATTATTCATCCAAGTTGAGTCTGCCGAGCCATGTCCATGTAGCCCCCGAGTCTTAAGTCGACTCAAAAAGGCAGCTTGAGAATCTCCATACTTGATTGGGACCTAAGCCGACATAGGGTTGATGGTGAATAATGGACTTTTGACCCGTGCCTAATTCTCAAGTAGTCCGGCTCTCGTGGTTCCTCCAGGGCCACTTTCCTTTTCTTTTGCTGTTGCTTTGAATTGCCGGCTCAATGATGGCTGGCTCAAATTGTAGCTTCATCAGGGTTGTTTCCTTCATGACAAACTCTCGTGTTACTTTTGATATCCTGTAGACATCATTGGCCAATGTGTGTATCCATTGGGAAACCCGACGCAAGTTAGAGCTGGTCCGTGTTTTGATGATGTTGCGTAATACATGAATGTCATTTTTTCCTTTGCTCCAATGTTGTTGGGGGGAGATGGGCCGCAGAGGTGACTTGCATGCGTCCGTTGGGCGGCTCGTATAGGCGAGCAATGCACCGATACGTTTGATGGAGAACAGATGGCGGCTTGCGCGTGTCTGTTGGGCGGCTCATCCAAGCGAGCACTACACCGATATGTTGATGTCGTCTGGACCGCGAGGGTGGTGTTTTGCGTCCTTCTGTTGGACGGCTCGTACAGGTGAACACTGCACCAGTGAGTTAATGTGAAATGCGAGAGTTGTATGGACCCGAGAATCGGTTGCGTCATTGTAATCCGTCTTTGATCACGCGGACGTGAGAGTTGGCCGCGTCATTGTATGTCGCCTTGGTCGCACGGACGTGATAGTTGGCCGCATCATTGTAAGCCGGTGCGGACCGCGAGTTTCCCGTGCCATTGTAGACCGATGGGGACGGTGAATCGCCCATGACATTGTAGGCCGACGCGGATAGTGAGTCGCCCATGACGTCGAGGAACACGAGCTTCATACTCGTAATATGACGTCACTCTTGTATTGATTAATTGTCCTTCGTAGTAAAATATTTACAGGAACAATAATGTATGCTAAAAAAAGAAAATGACACAAAGGATATCACCTGATGATTTTTTTCTCTCGGATGAATGCAGACACATTGCTCGATTATACTGGACCAGTCAGACGTAAAAGATCATCGAGGTATTTTCTAGTCCTTGAAAGCCGTACTTGCACTTCTTGTTTTGTGGTCTTTTTTTTTTCTTTATCTCCACTGCAAGTGCAAATGCCTTCACATGCAACACTATATGTATACTTGCACCGTTCACATAGCGTTGCTAGTAATTTGCATTAGATCTGGTCTTCACGTTGAGAAGATTTGACTCAACCTCGGGGCTTGTGCAATTCAGGAGCATCCTTCTTTTTTCAACATACTTCCTCGTCGACCAGCGGCAAGTGGAAACTTCTGTCTATATTAATCTAGCCATGACCCTTTATATCCCCGTGCGCTCTGTAACGTCGACGATGAAGAAAACCTGAAACCCTGAGTTATTGAGATTGTGCAAACAGGCCGGCGCCTCATGCGACGATTAACTGTAGGCGGTGCTGAACGGCGCGGCCGATGCGAACAGAACGCTCATTGTGAGCATGCTGAACAAGGCGTTCGTCGAGAAGGGCAGCCTACAGGAATTTTTCATGGAGAGACATGTTCGAGCTGCTAGATGTTACTGTCAAATAAAAACCATCGGCTCGCTTGCCACTCCACGATTCAGATGTTCTAGCATTGGCGGATAATTTATCTTCATGCTTTTAGTTTGAGATTTGAGATGGAACCTCCTTCGGTTCCTCGTCATGCTGCGCCTCCGGTGACTGGTGCAGGCGGGGCAAAGGGAAAATGCCTGATGAGGCGGCACCGAAGATGCCCGCGCATGACGCACACACGGAGCAGGGAGAGCTGGTGAATGGCCGGCCGGTGGTGGAGGCCGGCGGCTCGGGCACAGAAGCGGCGCGGGAGAAGCCGGCTGAGGTGCGACGCAGCACGAGCAGATGTCGGCGGAGGCAAGGTGCGGCGGTTCGAGGCCGAGCGGCCGCAGCGTGACGCTGTAAGGCGAGAGCAGGTGCGGCGGCTCGAGGCCGAGCCAACCGGACAGGGCGGAGACCGAGCGAAGCGACGGCGGCTCAGCGACGATTGTAGGTGGAGGCGGACCGAAGCGAGGCGACGGAAATAGGTGCGGCGGGGAGAGCCCGGTTCGGATGCTCAGCTGTGGAGCCAGACCAGCTCGAAGCGAGGCAGGCCAGGCCATGGCGTTGAATTTTTATTTTTATTTTTTGAATGAAAGGGGTTGCCCCCTGCCCCATTTTATATAACGTAGCACACAGAACACAGTTCAATATCGCCTGATTATCAGGCCACACTACCATACCACACATCACGCCATACACACAGGTAAAGTCTTGAAAGGTGGTCAGACCACATAAAGCACTACCACAAACTAAAACAAGGACAGGTCTGCAAGGAAATAAAAGTTAGCTATTACATTTGAGATCACTCATCCCTCCAGGCAATCCGAAGCAGCTCGCCTCGATGTTTGTCCAGGAGCAGAACAAATCTTCTCAGCACCTCCACTTGTGCAGCGTCGCACAACACCGTCCATTTTTGCAAATTCCCTTTTAATTTGGCAAGGCCACAGCCCAGACCCCTCCATGATCGTCCCTGGAAGCAGAAATCATTTCTCAAAGTCCAGATACTTCACAAGGAGGCAGCAGTGATCATATTAAGCATAATTCTTTTCCTTTTGCTTTTCCACATGGAAGAAACATCATCAAAACATTGAATCTTTCTTATCATAAAAAATTCAGAAATAATAGACCAAATATGCTCAGCATTGATACAACCAAAAAACAGATGTTGTATAGACTCCTTTTCATTACAAAACAGGCAAGTTAAGTCATCCATGTTTCTCCTCTTAGCCACATTATCTCTAGTCAGAATTCTGTTATATAGACATAGCCAAAGAAACACATGGATATTCTGAGGGCAAAGAACCTTCCACAAGTCATCTCCATACAGAGACCCTACCCCACCAAAATTGATGCATTTGTAAAAAGACTTGACTGAGTACCCCCCATTCTTCTCTATCACCCACACAGGTATATCAGGATTATTAGATAGTGGGTAATTTTTAATATATTCAATGAGACTCTCCCACTGATTCATCAAATCCCAATCTACACATCTTCTAAATGTAAGTCTCAGATCAGTACCATCCCAAACCTCGGACACCACACAATCTTGCTGATTACAAATCTCAAACAAACCCCAAAATCTAACTTTAAGGGAACAATCCCCAACCCACTTATCATGCCAAAATCTAATATTCCTACCATTACCAATCTTCCATTCATAAAAATTCCTGGCAGCTTGGAGAGCCCAAGAGATACTCTTCCAAACAGGGGAACCCCCTTGTTGTCTGGACCAGAAGATATTAGGATTATCAACATTATATTTAAAAACAAGAAGTTTCTTCCAATCACTATCTCTATTATTATGGAACCTCTTCCCCGAGGAAGCCAACAGAGCCATGTTATAATCTCTAATATTTGGTATACCCAATCCACCAAATTCCTTCTTCCTAGAAACCAGTCCCCATTTGGCCAAGTGATATTTGTGGTGATCTCCCATATTCCCCCACAAGAAATGAGCCATCTGAGAGTTGCTTTGTCATACCAGAGATGCATTCAAAACATGACAAGATCCATTTAAAGTTTTTTGCTTTTTCATATGAATCCTCCAGAAAGAGGAGAGTATCGTCTGCATACTGAAGACTAACAATCCCCCCTGGAATGACATTACTCAAAACCCCTGAAATCAAACCCTGCCTAGCAGCTTTTGCGAGCATCTTGGTGAATACATCCGCCACTAGATTAAAAAGAATTGGGGATATGGGATCCCCTTGTTTAAGACCTTTTCCCCCTACAAAGTAGGGACCCGTAATATCATTAATACGGACACTAAAGGTCCCCTGGAATAGTAATTTCTGTATCTACAAAATCTATTTAGATCCAAAACCTCTAGATTCAAGCATTTCAAACAAAAAATCCCAGTTAACACGGTCGTATGCTTTTTCATAATCCAACTTGAGCACCAGCCCAGGAACATTGGATTTTTTCACCTCATGAATTACTTCATGGGCAAGCACCACACTCTCTAAGATATACCTCCCCTTAATAAATGCAGTCTGACTAGGGGAAATCAGTCTATCACTAATAGGGGATAGTCTATTAGTTAATACTTTGGAAAAAATCTTATCAGCACAATTGCTCAGGCTAATAGGTCTAAATTTTTTCATAACGTTGGCATCAGGCTCTTTTGGAATTAATATGATCAAAGCGAAGTTCAGCCTATGAATATCTAAATTCCCCACCTCGAAGTCCTTAACCATTGCCATAAAATCAGACTTGATCAACTCCCAAAAAGTTTGGTAGAACAAAAACAAAAAGCCATCCGGCCCAGGAGCACCATTGGCATATGAGCCAAAAATGGCTTCTTTCACCTCCTCTTCTGATAAATCTTTTTGGAGACTTTCATTTTCAGCCATGGTGATTAACTCATCATCCTCCCAAAAGGCAGGACCCATGTGAATATTATGTCTGGCCTCCTGGCCGAACAGTTTTTTATAAAATGATGTTGCCACCTCCAGCATCTCCTCAGGAGAGGAATCAGGACCATGCTCGCCAACAAGTTTAGCAAGATGGTTCTTCCTGTGGCGATGATTCGCCAACGCATGGAAGTAAGCATTATTTCTATCACCTTCCTTAATCCTACTATCTCTAGATCTTTGCCACAAGGCAATTTCCTCTTTCCTCATTATCTCTTCTAGTTCCCTCTTAATATCTTTCATACGTTTAATGTCCACATCTGTGACACGATTGGTTTCAGCAAAGACATCTAAAATATCAAATTCCATAATAAGATCTCTCTTTTTCTTTTTAACAGCAGCTTCAATATTAATACTCCACCCTTTGATTTTCTTCCTAAGTCTTTTAGATTTCGCAATCCAAATATCAATGGCAGATCTGCCCACAATGGGAGCATTCCACACTGATTCAACAAGATTTTTAAAATCAGGTTGTTCCAGTCACCACTTTTCAAATTTGAACATCTTTGGGGAGGTAACCCTCCGAGCCATCGTATCTATAATCAGAGGGGTCTGATCACTACCTATTCGGGGCAAAGCCCTAAGAGATGAAAGGGGAAACATGGAGTCCCAAGAGGGAGAAACAAACACTCTATCAATAGTGGAGTAAATGGGGTTTTCCTGGTTATTACACCAGGTATATTTCCTGTTAGCTACACTGATTTCCATCAGCCCCCATTTGTTAATCCAATCATTAAACAGGAAATAAGTGGAGTGATTCACATTACCATTGCTCTTATCAGATCCTGATCTGGTTAGGTTAAAGTCCCCACCCAAAATAATAGGATAAGAGGCTTTCTCCATAACCTCATGCAGGTCTGCAATAAAATCCATCTTATTCTCATTGTAAGTCGTGCCATAAACAGCAACAAACTGCCAAACAAATTTATCCGTTTTATTCCTAATGGTAGCTGTAACACCGAACTCATGGTTTAAAAAACCAACAGTCTCAAAAAGATCTCCATTGATGCCCACAAGGACACCACCAGCTGTACCTCTAGCAGGTAGCTGGTGCCAAACAAAATTCTTATTACCCGCAATCTTATCTAGAAGCTTGCTATCAATGTTTTCTCTCTTGGTTTCACAGAAACCCACCAAATCCACATTATTAATCCTCAAAAAATATTGCAGGCGTTGACTTTTCCCAGGTTGTCCTAGACCACGTATATTCCAAAAAACTCCTATCATGCGATTTTAAAAGGATGTGACAGGCTACAAAGCCTCCTAGTATGAATCAGGTTTGGACAAGTACTACCAGAAGCATCAACGCCTACTGCTCTGTTAAGTATCATGTCTTCACCACGTGGAGAATCCTTAGTTTTCTTATTAACAGGTGTGTAAAGGTCATCAGGGAGCATAGTCTCAGGGTTGGAATCTGCAAATTCCAAACACCTAATACTCTCCCTCAGGACCAAATCCTGAATAATATCCCCCTGCTCCTTATCACTATCTCCTATGCAAATGTCTACCCTACCAATTTGACCAGCAAGAGTTTGAGTATCGTTTAATGCAAAAGATTTACCTTGGAAGGAAGCAGGAATCTCCAAGTTCTTCTTTTGCAGATATGCAGTAGCCTTCTCCATAATCTTTATGTTACCATCTGTCTTGTAGTAGGTCTGGTGGAGAGCACAGGGCCCCATCTCTTCTCTTTGCATGTATCTTCTTTCCTTCACTTATCCATTTCCTCCATATCCAGGGATTCTAGCAGTGATCTCTTAGCAGAACCAAATCTTGTAGCTATTTGTTCAGGTAGACACACCATCTCAGGCAGATTGTTTTCCTCTTCTTCTTCAGAATCAGCCACTTCAATCTTCCTCAGCTGTGCAGAGCAGTAGTCCATGTGAGAACCAATGTCCATATCATAATTCAGATCCTCAATATTCTCCTGAGATGTCTCCATTTGTGCAGTGGGAGTTTTACACTCAGCTTCCAACAAAAACTGCTCATCTAACTCATCCATCAGCATCTCAGGGTGAAAGGTGGCAGCAGATGTGCAGATTTCCTCCTTAATCCGAGAACCAGCTTTCTTATCCTTTGAGAAGTTTGCTCTATCTAGCTCATCTATTGGTTCATCAGCATCCCCATCCATATACTCCTTATCTTGATCAAACTCTTCCTCTTCTTTATCCTCATCTTCCACATCTAGATCAGGGTCATCTCCATCTCCTCCAGAACCTTCCCCATCCTGGTCAAATTCTTCCACAGTGAAGAGCAATATGTAGAGCTTCTTTTTCATCTCCACCAATCTCTCATAGGGAATCTTGGTTGGATCTCTACAGGCAACCTTAATTCTGACTTTCTCATAGAAACTCTTAAAAATTCCATTCCAGTCCACATCAACTAGGATACCAAAGCAGGATGCTATTTGGGCAAAAACCTTCCACGCACACCATCTGGGAGGAATACCCTCCACTTGGATCCATACTTCAGTCAGCTCACCATAAGGTTCCAGCATCCCAGCCCATTCACATATCTTAACAGAGACTCCATCAATGGGAAGATCAAATGCAGGAAATTCAATAAGGTCCTCTACTTTCTTCCAAGGAGGAAATCTCAACAGAAAATTTCTTTCTTCTAATTCTCTCACTTGCCAAGGCCACTCTTTTCCTTTGCAGAAAATTCCATAAAGCTGCACAATCAGATCAGAGGCAGAGACCTCTCCTTTAAGCACCTTCAAGACTGCACAATTCTTGTAGTTCAACCAGTTGGATTCAGGTGCCACAGGTATGTCAATATGATAGAATCCCAGACCTACTGCAGCACTACCAAAGTACTCAGCAGTAGGTTGTAGACGTGCCCAAGCAATACAATTATTGACATTATGTGTACCAGAGCAGATGAAGCATCTTTTTGGTTCCACACAATTGCCTACATAATGCCCAGGCCAGCTACAGTTGAAGCAGATCATCTCTTTATATCTGGGATCTAAGACTTGCACAGTGGGAGCTGGAACAGGGGCAGGGACTGGAGCAGTGGTTGTGTTTTGAACATTGGGGGCAATCTTACCAGTGTTACCTGATTGCTTCTGACCCGCTGCTTCCCCTTTGACAACAGGAGCTACAGGAGGTGGAGGAAGAGCCCCCTGTCCACCTTTCATGGGAGGATTCTTCTTGGGTCTCTGTTGTCCCCTGGGATCCATGATCCCTTTCACCACAGCCACGAAAGAAGCCCTCCTCGCACCACCTTCCTCACAGATCCAAAACCTAGTGGGGGCAGGATCAAAGCGGCTAGGGTGGATGATGGGATAGCAATCTTCTACAGAGAAGCTCCCAGATCGCAGCAAAGTTTTCTTGATCCAGAACAGGCGGTTGCCTATTGTCGATCTAAGGTTTGGGGGAGGAGGACGATATTTACGGTTGGTTTGACGGCGTCTGGGGGAAGGAATGACCCACATCTGTCCATAAAACTCCTCCACCTCTTCCTCCTTTCTGTCATCATAGCCAGAAGGCGTGTTTCTCTTTACCGCCTTATCCTCCACCACTGATCCATAGATCATCGATGGTGTGTGATCCTGGGCCCTCAAAGGAGGCCAACATTTTTCCATATCCCCAGTTTGTCCTTTAGACCCAGCCCCACCATCATCTAGCCATGGTCTCTCTCTAGGTAGGACTTTGGATACAAATCCATCCTCTCTCTGCAGTTTGTTTTGGGGCTGTCCACTACTTTCCACCTTTGTTATCCCAATTATCGCACCTTCGTCACTGTTAATCTCCACGATCAGAGTATTATCAACCCCTCTTTTGCAAACCGCATCAGAACCTGTAACCTTGCTAACAGAGGAAGTACCACTGGACACAAGTCCATCAGGATCAAATGGATGGCTAAGAAGTTCATCCTCACCTCCACAATCCCCAGCTAAAGCCCCAATCCCCCCAAATTGAAACCGAGGAACAACCCCCCCCCCCTTATTAACCCTATAATCATCACATCCCCACTCTGCAGAAACAGGCAAACAGTATCTAATTGCAATTCTACGTACCTTCACATTTTCCAGAGGGATCTCACCCCTGTCCCCCCCCCCCTGGAGGAGGCTCATGAAGACGAGCCCCCATGACATGCCCGCGATGTGCTCCCTGGCCACATCCACGGGCAGCACCCATCAGGGAAGGCGGGGTGGGCTGACACCGCGCGGCAGGTGCTCCAACGGGATGCTGGCCAGCTCCATGATCGACGGTGGTCGGATGTTGAGTCGCGCGGGGCTTGTGGATTTGAAGCGCCACCACCTCTCCGCCTGGATCGGATCTGACGACTCCGCCTCCTGGATGGCCCAGAAGATGATGTCGTAGTCCATCCCTCCCTCGTCGCCAGCGAATCGGCATCGCTCCGAGAACGAGCTGCTCCTGATGACCTCAACGCAGATCTCCGGCCACTTCTCTCTCAGCGGAAATCTCTCCCTCACCACCCGCAGAATCTCCTTCCGCGCCTCCGGCGAGTGCGAGTCTATCTACGGGCGCCTCTCCACCGGCACCGCTTCCTGAATCACCACCGGCACCGCTACCTGCGCCTGAGGACGCAAGCGGCGGATTCTCCTCCGCCGCGGATTCGCCATCTGCGCGCTGAGAGGAGAGGTGGGGAGGAATGGGAAGCGGTGGAGATTGAAACCCACCCGCACGCTCGATATGGTGGGCATAGTAACTACGGGTCGTGGGTAGGTGTGGGAGTGGGCGGCCATTAATGGCGGCCGCGGCACGCTCGGGCGTCGCCCGCTGTGCACGCGTGTCACCAGGCGTGTCGGCCATCTAGACACAACATGTGCCCATGAGTTCTAGCTTTGCTTATTTCTTGCCATCGATCGGAACACAACCTCTTTGGGGCCATGGCGTTGAATCTGTGGTCTTCTCTGGTATTGTCGTGGTATTGGCTGGCTTTTTGATCTTCTCGAGGGTGTGCGTCCAATTAGTACTAACCTCGGGTAGTAACAGTACTAGCACTAGGTACTGTCGCCACGTAATCTCGCGGGAGCAATTACATCAACGACTTTGGTTGATTTCATCGAGACCGTGAGTAATCCACAGCCGCTTCGTACGATATAAAAAGAAAACCACTGCTAGCTAGATCGGGTCCTCCAGACATAAAAAACACAGCTTCGATCTCAGCAATGAATCCACCACATATCCGCTTCCAGTCAATATCGGACACGAACACGAACACGCAGAGGTGAATCTAGTCGAACTCGGCAGCGCAGCAGCGGAAAATCAAACCTTTGACGGGTCGCCGAGAGAAAGCGACGCGTGTGGCGGCTCACCATGCAACCCTAATTTTTCTTCAACTAAGATCTTGTATTATCAATAGCTTCTCGATCCTGGTAAGGCTCCCTCCAGGAACACAATACAACCATGCGATCAGCCCCACGGTGGGCGTCAAATGTCGTGGTCTTGTCACGACATATGTCCTCGTGCGAAGACTTAGGTGTGAGGCCATCGCAACCATGTGGCGGCTTGAAATGGGTTGATCGGAATCGAGAGACGCATGTTTACCCAGGTTCGGCCCTCAGATTGAGGTAAAAGCCTACGTCCTCCTTGTGTTTCATTGATGAAGACAATGATCTCGATTACAAGGATACAAACTCGCAACCTCTAATCTGTCTATCTCATGATTTGTCTTCTCTAGACCTAACTTGTGAATCTGTCCCTCTTGGGGCGCCTTACCCCTCCTTATATAAGTGGAAGATGTACGTTTAAATGTAGAGTCCTACCAGGAGCAGGAATAGGACTAGTCTCTCTTGAATCCTAATATGGGTCTTGTTTCCTTTGTGAGGGAGTATTTCCTCTTCTTGAGCCTTCTATGTGAACCAGCCCTCCTGGCCTCTCTATGAGTCGCCTTATGCAATGGTGCACGCCGGGCCTTGCGCCTTTGTCGTTTTTCTGAGTCGCCTGCCGAGTCATGTATGAGCCGCCCGCCAGGTCAATGATGAGTCGCCAGTGAATCGCCTTCCGGGTCATGTATGAGCTGCCCGCCAGGTCACTCATGAGTCGCCAAGATGTAGTCGGGCCATACTTGAAGCCGAGTTACACCATGGGGTACATCCCCGACACCCGACGTGCCCCTCTATGCTCATTGGTACGCACACATCAGTATGTATGATCTCCAACAAGTCACTTGCATGCTTCATTGTTTCGGAGAATGAAGTCTTATTCATCTTGTGCATGAGGCATGGATCGCACGTGTCAAGTGATTCAAAATCAAGTGACTCCAAAAGTACATCAACATCCAGTTTCTTCATGCGCTTTACACCAATATGACCTAAGCGACAGTGCCATAAGAAAGTGACACTATCATTATCAACTCTACATCATTTAGTCTCAATGTTATGTATATGCGAATCATCAAGATTCAACATGAAAAAACCCCTCACATTGGGTGCATGACCATAAAAGATACTACTCATATAAATGGAACAACCATTATTCTCTGACTAAAATGAGTAACCATCTCGCAATAAACAAGATCAAGATATAATGTTCATGCTCAGCGCAGGCACTAAATAACAATTATTTAAGTTCATCACTAATCCTGATGGTAACTGAAGTGAGATCGTGCCGACGGTGATCGCATCAACCTTGGAACCATTTCCTACGCGCATCGTCACTTCATCCTTCACCAGTCTTTGTTTATTCCGCAGTTCCTATTTCGAGTTGGAAATGTGAGAAATAGAACCGGTATCAAATACCCACGCACTACTACGAGAGCTGGTGAGGAACACATCAATAACATGTATATCAAATATACCTTGTTTGGTGTTGTCCGCCTTCTTATCGGCCAGATACTTGGGGCAGTTTCGCTTCCAGTGGCCAGTCCCCTTGCAATAATAATACCCAGTTTCCGGCTTGGGTCCAGCCTTGGGTTTCTTCATTGGATGGACAACAACTTTGCCACTGTTCTTGGCGTTACCCTTCTTGCCCTTGTCTTTTTTTGTTGAAACTAGTGGTTTTATTGACCATCAACACTTGATGTTCTTTCTGGATTTTTGACTCAGCGACTTTCAGCATCGCAAACAGCTCGGCGAGTGACTTATTCATCCCTTGCATGTTATAGTCCAACATGAAGCTCTTATAGCTAGGTGGCAGTGACTGAAGAACTCTGACAGTGACAGCTTCTTGCGGGAGAGCAATCCCCAGCTCAGCTAGACCGTTAGACCACCCACACATTCTGAGCACAAGTTCAATGACAAACGCGTTCTCCTCCATTTTGCAAGCATAAAACTTATCGAAGGTCTCATACCTCTCGATCCGGGCATTCTTCTCAAATATAAACTTCAATTCCTAGAATATCTCATATGCCCCATGACGTTCAAAACGTCTTTGAAGTCCCGGTTCTAAGCCATACAAAACTGCACATTGAACTAGTGAGTAGTCATCCTTACGTGACTGCCAAGCGTTCAAAACTTCTTGGGTCGTCGTAGCGGGTGGTTCATCACCTAGCGCTGCATCGAGGACATATTGCTTTTGGCCAGCCATGAGGATAAGCTTTAGGTTACGAGCCCAGTCAACAAAGTTGCTTCCATCATCTTTCAGCTTAGCTTTCTCTAGGAACGTGTTCAAATTCAGGGTTGCTACTGCGCGAGCCATTGGTCTACTACAAATTTTTTTGCAAATATTACTTAGACTATGTTTAATATAATTGAGTTTAGCTAATCATATTACTAATAAACTCCCACTCAAATTGGCATCCCTCTAGTCATTCAAGTGACGCATGATCCAAATTCACTAACTCAAGTCCGATCATCACGTGAGTCGAGTATAGTTTCAGTGGTGAAAATCTCCATGTTGATCATGTCAACTATATGATTCATGCTCGACCTTTCGGTCTCTTGTCTTCCGAGGCCATGTATGTACATTCTAGGCTCGTCAAGTTTAACCCTAGTTATCTGCGTGTGCAACTGTTTTGCACCCGTTGTATGTAAACGTTGAGTCAATCACACCCGATCATCATGTGGTATCTCGAAACAACAAACTGTCGCAACGGTGCACGGTCGGGGAGAACACAATTTATCTTGAAATTTTAGTGAGAGATCATCTTATAATGCTACTGTCGTCATGAGCAAAATAAGGTGCATAAAAGGATTAACATCACATGCAAATCATAAGTAACACGATATGGCCATGAACTTGTGCTTCTTGATCTCCATCACCAAAGCACCGACATGATCTCCATCGTCACTGGTGCCACACCATGATATCCCTCATTCTGCTGCCATCGAGATTGTCGTGATATCTATGTTGTTACTACTAAAGCTATTGCCTAGCGATATAGCAAGAGCATCGGCAAGCACAAAATAAATTTAAATACAACCCTATGGATCATGTCGGTTGCCATAGCATCGACGTGCAACTCGATATTTAACTATTAGAACATCATCATCTCATACATCCAATATATCCTATCATGTTTTTGGCCATATCACATCACATGCATACCCTGCAAAAACAAGTTAGACGTCCTCTATTTTGTCGTTGCAATTTTTACAAGGCTGCTATGGGTATCCAGTATGATCGCATCTTACTTACGCAAAGCCACAACGATGATATGCAAATTGCTATTTAAACTTCTCCAAGGACCGCCTCGGTCAAATCCGATTCACCTAAAGTTGAAGAAACAGACACCCGACAGTCATCTTTATGCAACAAGTTGCATGTCAGTCGATGAAATCGGTCTCTCGTGAGCGTACAAGTGAAGTTGGTCCGGGCCGCTTCAATCCAACAATACCGTTGAATCTAGAAAAGACTAAGGAGGGCAGAAAATTGAACATCAACGCCCACAAACTCTTTTGTATTCTACTCGAGATATCATCTATGCATGAACCATGCTCTGATACCACTGTTGGTTAATGTTGCATGGGAAACCAAAAATTTCCTATGCACACAAAAGACCTATCATGGTGATGGTCATCTATGAGAGGGAGATCAATCCACATACCCTTGTAGATCACTAAGCGGGAAGCGTTAAGAAATGCGGTTGATGTAGTGGTATGTCTTCGCGATCCAAATCGCACCCGTCCCACGATCCATCTCGATCTAGCGCCGAATGGACGGCACCTCTGCATTCAGCACACGTACGGCTCGACGACGATCTGCGCCTTCTTGATCCAGCAAGAGGGGTGGAGAGGTAGATCAGTTATCAGGCAGCGCGGCGATGATACGACGATGGTGGTGGAACTATTCCGATAGGGCTTCGCCTAAGCACCTTCAAAATAGAGAGGAGGATCTACGATCTAGAGAGAGGGCATGACAAGGTTGATTTGTTGTTGTATCTCAAAACCCTCAAAACCTCTAGTATATATAGGAGGAGGGAGAGGATGAAGCCTTGGCCCCTACTCCAAGGAGAAGGTGTCGGCCGAACCAAGGGAAGAGTCCACCTCCACAAGGGAGGTGGACTACTTTGGGAGGACTCCTCCTTCCCTTCCTTTTAGAGGTCTTTTACCTTTTATCTCCACTCCCTAGCCACATGGGACTTTGAAGAGGCTTTGGCCAGCCCACCAAGGGCTGGTCCACCTCCTCTCACAACCCATAAGGCTCTTGGGTTGACACCCCACTCCCGGTGGTCCCCCGGCACCCTCCCGGCACTCCCGGTACACTACCGATGAGCCCAAAACTTTTCTGGTGACCAAAACAGGACTTCCTATATATCAATATTTACCTCCGCACCATTCCAGAGCTCCTCGTGGCATCCTGGATCTCATCCGGGACTCCGAACAACCTTTTGTCACCAGAACCTACAACTCAACTATATCGAAACGTCACCGAACCTTAAGTGTGTAGACCCTGCGGATTCGAGAACCATGTAGACATGACCTGAGACACTCTCTGATCAATATCCAATAGCGGGATCCTACATATTATACGAAGATCTGCCCATATTGGATCCTACATATTCTACAAAGATCTTATCGGTTGAACCTCTTTGTCAAGGATTCAGTTAATCCCGTATATCATTCCCTTTTCCTTCAGTGTGTTACTTGCCCGAGATTCGATCGTCGGTATCCCAATACCTATTTGAATCTCGTTACCGACAAGTCTCTTTACTTGTTCCATAATACAAGATCTCATGGCTAAGTCTTTAGCAAGATTGATTGCAAGACTTGTTTATGAAGTTGTATTACCGAGTGGGCCCTCAGATACCTCTCCGTCAGATGGAGTGACAAATCCCAGTCTTGATCCATGCTAAGTCAATGGACACCTTCGGAGATACCTGTAGAGCACCTTTATAGTCACCCAGTTACATTGTAATGTTAGATACACACAAGGTATTCTTCTGGTGTCAGTGAGTTACATGATCTCATGGTCATAGGAATGTATACTTGACATGTAGAAAACAATAGCAATAAAATTACACGATCACATGCTACATTTATAGTTTGGGTCTTGCTCAGCACATCATTCTACCAATGATGTGATCCCGTTATCAAGTGACAACACTTGCCCTTGTCTACGAAACCTTAACCATCTTTGATCAATGAGCTAGTCAACTAGAGGCTTACGAGGGACAGTATTTTGTCTATGTATCCACACATGTTTTTGTGTTTCCACTCAATACAATTATAGCATGGATAATAAACAATTATCGTAAAACAGGAAATATAATAATAACTATTTTATTATTGCCTTTAGGGCATATTTCCTACAGGTGGACCCCCCTAGTTGACCCCCGAAACACTTCCCGCATTCCGTCACATAATCGATAAGATCCGGAGCCTTTCCAAACTTCGAATGCCAACTTCCTATATATCAATATTTACCTCCAGAACATTCCGGAGATCGTCGTGATGTTGGGGTTCTCATTCGAGACTCCTAACAACTTTTTGTCACCACCACACATAACTCATGAATACGAAATAGTCACCAAACCATGAGTGTGCAGACCCTGCGGGTTGGAGAACTATGCAGACATGACCGAGACACTCTCTAGTCAATAACCAATAGCGGGACATGGATGCCCATATTGGCTCCTACATATTCTATGAAGATCTTTATCGGTCGAACCATGATGTCAAGGATTCAAGCAATCCCGTATATTCTTCCCTTTGTCCATCGGTAGGTTACTTGCCCGAGATTCAATCGACGATATATCCATACCTACTCCAATATCATTACCGACATGTCTCTTTACTCATTACTTAATACAAGATCTTGTGGCTAACTCTTTAGTCACATTGCTTGCAAGCTTGTTGTGATGTTGTATTACCATGTGGACCCTGAGATACCCCACCGTCACACGGAGTGACAAATTCTAGCCTTGATCCATGCCAACTTAACACACACCCTCGAAGATACCTATAGAGCACCTTTATAGTCACCTAGTAATGTTGCGATATTTGATACACACAAGTTACTCCTTTGGTGTTAGTGATTTGCATGATCGCATGGTCATAGGAAAAAATACTTGACATGCACAAAAGAATAGAAATATACGGACACGATCATATGATACGTTCATAGTTTGGGTCTTGACCATCACATCATTCTCCTAATGATGTGATCCCGTTATCAAATGAAAACTCAAGTTTATGGCCAGGAAACCTTGACCATCATTTGTCAACGAGCTAGTCCTTTAGAGGCTCACTAGGGACAGTATGTTGTCTATGTATACGCAGATGTATTTGTGTTTCCAATCAATACAATTATAGCATGGATAATAAACGATTATCATGAACAAGAAACTATAATAATAACCACTTTATTATTGCCTCAAGGGCATATTTCCAATAGAAGGCGCCTCCTGACGATCCTCCCCCGAGGAGCGGACTTACCAATGATGACCCGCCGGGGTCGCATGGTCCAACCTCCTTGCGTGGATGATGTGAGACACGCTCTGCGGTACCAGGAGGCTTTCCCCTTTTGTCTTAAGGGAGCCAAGACAGATGCGGGTTTCGAAAACAACCCCATAAAGGTTTCATGAACGGTTCTAGATGCCTAAGGATGGGGGCTCGGCAGGATGCAAGTCACCCCCGATTACACCAACACGTCATGAAGAAGAAATTTTCACGCGAAGACTGTTGGGGAACGTCGCATGGGAAACAAAAAATTTCCTACGCGCCCGAAGACCTATCATGGTGATGTCCATCTAGGAGAGGGGATTTCCGATCTACGTACCCTTGTAGATCGCACAGCAGAAGCGTTAATAAATGCGGTTGATGTAGTGGAACGTCCTCACGTCCCTCGATCTGCCCCGCGAACCGTCCCACGAACCGTCCCACGATCCGTCCCATGATCCGCTCCGATCTAGTGCCGAACGGACGGCACCTCCGCGTTCAGCACACATGCAGTTTGATGATGATCTCGGCCTTCTTGATCCAGCAAGAGAGACGGAGAGGTAGATGATTTCTCCGGCAGTGTGACAGCGCTCCAGAGGTTGGTGGTGATTGTCACGCTCAAGATGCGACCCTATCCTCAATTTGGCGCGAGGGCCTCGTCAGGGATAGAAGCGCATCTCGTCGTGTCACAAGAATGGATACCGTCACAAGTACATGTACTGAATAGAAGAGATATATATAGAGTTGGCTTACACTCGCCACAAGCTACATCAGAGTCACATGAGTACATTACATAATCATCAAGAGTAAGAGAAGGGTTTGACTACGGACGAAAACAAACGAGAAAAGAAGAACGACGTCCATCCTTGCTATCCGAGGCTGCCGGCCTGGAACCCATCCTAGATCGATGAATAAGAAGAAGAAGAAGCAACTCCAAATGAACAATCAACGCGCTCGGGTCAAGTAACCTTTACATGTACCTGCAACTGGTGTTGTAGTAATCTGTGAGCCACAGGGGACTCAGCAATCTCATTTCCGAAGGTATCAAGACTAGCAAAGCTTAATGGGTGAGGTATGGTAAAGTGGTGAGGTTGCAGCAGCGGCTAAGCATATATTTGGTGGCTAAACTTACGAGTATAAGAAATAAGAGGGGGAAGATCTACGCATAAACGGACGTGAACAACTGATGATCAAATGAATGATCCTGAACACCTACCTACGTCAGACATAACCCCACCGTGTCCTCGATCAGAGTAAGAACTCACGAAGGAGACAGTCACGGTTACACACACAGTTGGCATATTTTTAATTAATTTAACTTCAAGTTATCTAGAACGAGTGTTAAACAAAGTGTCCACGTTGCCACATAACCGCGGGCACGGCTTTCCGAAAGATTTAACCCTGCAGGGGTGCTCCAACTAGTCCATCACAAATTACCACAAGCCGCATAGAAATCCTCAATCATGAAGCTCGCGATCTCGTCGGATTCCCTAGTGGAAGACCTCAACTCTGATATTACCCAAAGCATCATCGGAATCCCGATGCACAAGATATCTCGTCAAAGGTAAAACTAATCCAGCAAGGCCGCCCGACGTGTCGACGAACCCGATAGGAGCCGCGTATCTCATTCTCAGGACACGTCGGATGGAAAAGCCTACACGTACCAAACCTCGAGTTTCCCCATGGTGGCCCTGCAGTCTGTCCTTTTGGGGCCAACACCATCAGCACTGGGCCCCCTTGTTTATGTAAAATTACTTCTCGGGTTCATGACGCCCTATGCATTTCAGTGTTAACAAAATTATTATGTTGGGCAAATGTAGAACCAATGTTGGGCCTTGCTGGACCAGCTTTTATCTAAAACGAATTATCAAGGGGGTCCCCATAACAACCCCGATCGTGTTAGGAGCGCTCATTTATGGAACATAACGCCGGGAGCCGAAACTAAGGGGGGCAAAGGTGGAACAAAACACCAGGCTAGAAAGGCCAAGCCTTCCACCTTTTACCAAGTATATAGGTGCATTAAATTAAATAGCATTTAATATGGTGATATAACAAGGAACCCATGTTATCACATGGAAGTAACTGCACCTGCAACTAGCAACGCTAACACATGGTTAAGCAAGCGGTAACATAGCCAATCAGTGGTTTGCTAGGTCGAACAGGTTGAAGGTTATCATGGCATGATTGAGAGGCTGATATTTAACATGTGGTAGGCATCGAGACATAAACGATAGAAGCGATAAAACTAGCATGGAAATGATAGTAATGGTATCTGGGGAAATGGTCATCTTGCCTGAGATCCCTCTTGGAAGAAGAATGCCTCCGTGAAGCAGACGAACCGATGTAGTCGAACGGGTCCTCACAATCCGGCATGCCGCGGAACTCTATCGAGGCGAAGCAAACCGGAAACACAAATCAACACATGGAATTCACCACACGATGCACAACACATATGATGCATGAGCAGTTGAATACATGCAAGTCACGGCATGATAATTCACACAATCAAACACTACACATTAAGTGAAGTTCAATATGCAATGAGTTGCATATTGACGAAACTCCACATATGAATTATTTAGTTCACTCCCGGTTATTTACACGGCAATATTAATGTTTTCAAACATGCAAGAGGTGAAGCGGAAATTAAACTACCTATCTAGACATTTTAAATGAGGTCGGAAATGACATATAGCATCTCCGAGACGACCTCACATGTTAATTTACAATACTGTCCAGATCTGAATTAACACATTTAATTAGTTGTTAAACAGCAAAACAAATAGGTTCACGTGATTCTACGCGTCATTTCAAGCAATCTACACATAGAGAACATCTCCAACGGAGCTACGGTTCAAAAGAAACAAGCATCGCAAGATATGATGGCATGAATGCAATATGTGTGCAACGACGGTCACAAGCACTTCAAAACATACAACCAGCAAGAGAAAATGAAACTACACGAGATTATAAGCAAGTTTCATGTAGGACACGATCAAATCGGTGCTACGGATCAAAAACTACGAGCTAAACAAGAAATCACAACAATCTGCCAAAATCAGCCACATAGCATTTTCTACACCCCGCAACTACGGGCTACACTACTCCGATAAACTCAAGCAAGGCATGGCACGAAACATGGCAAGAAGCACTACTACAAACAACTAACAACAACTAGCATGGCAGCAAGGAACACTAGGAAAAGAAGTCACAAAATGGCTCCCCACACACTATTTCAGACCTAGTGAAAATTACACCTCATGAAAGTGCAGTTTTCGATCTGAAGCAATATTGACAGAAGCAAAACCTATAGCTAAAGGACTCCAAATGGCATGAAAATTTACAGCATGCTAGAGAAACAAAAGGGGTACAACTAACTCCATTGCACGAACCTCAAAAGAGCTACAGATCACAAGTTACAAGCAAGACAAGACAACAACAAAATATAACAGATCTCAGACTTAGAAATATTTCAGCTCCTCCAAATCAGCACTGTTTCTAGCAACTTGAGGGCAATCAAACCACACCTAAACATGCATTTCTATTGCAACCAAAAATACCAGGGGCTAGTCTATACACCCAAGAACAACTTCCTAGTAGACAACTCCGTCAAACGAAGCACGGAATAAATTCTACGAAAATGACAAGAGGACAACATGGTAAAATATCGCGCGAGCCAACTTGCTCTAATGCTAAAACTAATTGCACAGAAAAATCCCATGGATTTTTCCACCCCGGAAACATATAAAACATGTGGGGTTGCAACACAAAATAATGCCACACATAAATGTGAGAAAATAACCTATACGCGGGAAAATAAATTAGCGGCAATTCCCTACACGCAAAAATACAAATGACCGCTCTAAAATACATGGAGAAATGGTCCCTAAAACATGGACATTTATTCTACGACATACGAGCTATACGGTCTTGCGCGAAAATTAAATACGGGGCGTATCCTATTAGGACAGCACGCATATCTAGGCAAACAGTGGGTCAAACCACATCAAACATTTATTCAAGTTGCAAAAATGGATACTACGCGAAATTCTACACGAAAAACATATACAACTCATCGCAAACGGGTGTATTGTTTAAAAGATACACACGTTTAAATATCGTCTATTTACTGGAATTTATTAATTCCTAAAATACCTAATAAACCTATTGGGCCGATGAGTGACGCAAACTAGTATTACTCGCCACGGGTGGGAGATAGGGAGCAGGGGGGTTGCTCACCGAGTGGGCTCGGCCCAAGAAGGGGGAGGCTGAGGCGGCCTGGGGCTCGGCAGGCCGTGGCGCAAGGGAGGTCGCGGCTGGGCTTGGCTCGGTCCAGCTGGGCCTGGCGCTCGGCCCAGACGCGCGGGGACGCCCGACCGGCTTGGAGGCCACACGAGCGAGACCTCGTGCTCGTCTCGTCCGAGGCAGGACGAACGAAAGCGGCGGCAGCGAGCACTCCGGCGGAGAGGCACCGCAAAGGAGACCGAGGGGCGGCGGGTTCCGGCGGGATCTGGCCGGGATCCACCACATCCGGCGGCTGCGACCACGCCGGCGGCGCAACGGAGCGAGGAGCACCCATGGCGGCGGAACGCGGGGAGATGGAGGCGGCGAGCGCAGCGGTCGCGGGATCTGGCGGCGGCGGCTGCTCCGGCAAGGCCAGGGACGTTGGCGGCAAGGCGGCGTGCCGGTGGCTCAGGGCAGGAGCTCGGCTCCTCGGGCAAGGCGGTGCTGCTCGGTGCCATACACGGGAGCACGGGAGCGCGGGCGGCGGCGCCGGCGGTTCAGTCCCGGCGGGCCTCGGATGGGCTCGGCGGGCCTGCGGTGGCTAGCGGTTCGTGGGAGGCTGCGGATCTGGCTAGGGTTAGGGGTAGGTGGTGTTGGGGAACGTCGCATGGGAAACAAAAAATTTCCTACGCGCACGAAGACCTATCATGGTGATGTCCATCTACGAGAGGGGATGAGTAATCTACGTACCCTTGTAGATCGTACAGCATAAGCGTTAGTGAACGAGGTTGATGTAGTGGAACGTCCTCACGTCCCTCGATCCACCCCGCAAACTATCCCGCGATCAGTCCCACGATCTAGTACCGAACAGACGGCACCTCCGCGTTCAGCACACGTACAGCTCGACGATGATCTCGGCCTTCTTGATCCAGCAAGAGAGACGGAGAGGTAGAAGAGTTCTCCGGCAGCGTGACGGCGCTCCAGAGGTTGGTGATGACCTTGTCTCAGCAGGGCTCCGCCCGAGCTCCGCAGAAACGCGATCTAGAGGAAAAACCGTGGAGGTATGTGGTCGGGCTGCCGTGGAAAATTCGTCTCAAATCAGCCCTAAAACCTCCGTATATATAGGTGGGAGGGAGGGTACCTTGCCTTGGGGCTCAAGGAGCCCCAAGGGGGTCGGCCGAGTCCAAGGGGGAAGGCTCCCCCCCAAACCGAGTTGGACTTGGTTTGGTGGGTGGGAGTCCTTCCTTCCCTTCCCACCTCCTCTTTTTTTTCTCTGTCTTTTATTTTCTTTCCTAGGCGCATAGGGCCCTTTTGGGCTGTCCCACCAGCCCACTAAGGGCTGGTGTGCCACCCTCAAGGCCTATGGTCTTCCCCGGGGTGGGTTGCCCCCCCCCCCCCGGGTGAACTCCCGGATCCCATTCGTCATTCCCGGTACATTCCCGATAACTCCGAAAACCTTCCGGTAATCAAATGAGGTCATCCTATATATCAATCTTCATTTCCGGACCATTTCGGAAACCCTCGTGACGTCCGTGATATCATCCGGGACTACGAACAACATTCGGTAACCAACCATATAACTCAAATACGCATAAAACAACGTCGAACCTTAAGTGTGCAGACCCTGCGGGTTCGAGAACTATGTAGACATGGCCCGAGAGACTCCTCGGTCAATATCCAATAGCGGGACCTGGATGCCCATATTGGATCCTACATATTCTACGAAGATCTTATCGTTTGAACCTCAGTGCCAAGGATTCATATAATCCCGTATGTCATTCCCTTTGTCCTTCGGTATGTTACTTGCCCGAGATTCGATCGTCAGTATCCGCATACCTATTTCAATCTCGTTTATCAACAAGTCTCTTTACTCGTTCCGTAATACAAGATCCCGTAACTCACACTAAGTCACATTTCTTGCAACGCTTGTGTGTGATGTTGTATTACCGAGTGGGCCCCGAGATACCCTCGTCGTCCATCACATGATTCTCCTAGTGATGTGATCCCGTTATCAAGTGACAACACTTGCCTATGGTCAGGAAACCTCGACCATCTTTGATCAACGAGCTAGTCAACTAGAGGCTTACTAGGGACAGTGTTTTGTCTATGTATCCACACAAGTATTATGTTTCCAATCAATACAATTATAGCATGGATAATAAACGATTATCATGAACAAGGAAATATAATAATAACTAATTTATTATTGCCTCTAGGGCATATTTCCAACAAATACTGCCTTTGTCAGGGCGAGCCGCAGTCAAGTCCCCTTTCGAAATTGATGTTGCGGCTGCCCGTCCCGCCAATTGTGTTTTTGGGGAAGAGGACTAAGGCTAGTATAAAAGAGAGGCCCGACCTCCGTAGAGGGTGTTCCTAGGCTTAGAGTATTGTACTAAGAAAAGAACCCACTAGGGAAAGGAGTTTTAATGAGATCACATCATTAGAAGAATGATGTGACGGACAAGGCGAAACCGCAAATAGAGCATATGATCGTCTGAGTTTATTGCTACCACCATATTCATGTCAAGTATTCGTTCCTACGACGATGAGATCATGCAACTCACTAACACCATAGGAATGCCTTGTGTTTATCAAACATCACAACGTAACTGGGTGAATATAAATATTCTCTACAGATATCTCCGAGGATGTTTGTGGAGTTGGAATGGATCAAGATTGGGATTTGTCACTCTTTGTGGTGGAGAGGTATCTCGGGCCCACTCTGTAATACAACATCACAACGAGCTTGCAAGCAATTTGACTAAGGAGTTAGTCACGGGATCTTGTATTATGGAACGAGGAAAGAGACTTGCCGGTAACGAGATTGAACTAGGTATGGCGATACCGACGATTGAAACTCAGGCAAGTAACATACTGATGGACAAAGGGAACTCCATACGGGATTGATTGAATCCTTGACAATGTGGTTCAACCGGTAAAGATCTTCGTAAAATATGTATTAACCAATATGGGCATCCAGGTCCTATTATTGGTTATTGACCATACAGGTGTCTCGGTCATGTATGCATAGTTCTCGAACCCGCAGGGTGTGCACACTTAAGATTCGGTGACGATATAGATACAATTGAGTTATTGTGTTGGTGACCTTAGGTTGTTCGGAGTCCCGGATGAGATTCCAGACGTCACGAGTAGCTCCGGAATGGTACGGAGGTAAAGATTTATATATAGGAAAGTGCTATTCGCGTTCCAAAAAAGTTCCAGGGTTTTTCGGTATTGTACCGGGAGTGCCGAAAGGGTACGTGGGGTCCAATGGCAGAGGCCCACCCACCTCGAGGAGCACATGGCCCTAAGAGGTGGTGCAACAACCCCTAGAGGGTTGGGCGGCCGACCGCAAAGAGGCCCATGCATCCAACTGGTAGGTGGGGAGGTGCCTTGAGGAGGAGGGACTCTTCCCTTTGGGTCGCCACCTCCCTTGTTGGATGTAGACTCCTCCCCACTAGGCCGACTAGACCTCACATGGAGGAGGGGTCAATGTTGCACCCTACCTACCCCCTCCTCCTAGATATAGAGAGGGAGAGAGAGGCAAGACTACCCCAAGGCATAGGTGCATAACTATGTCAGAGCCCGGAACCGACGCTCAAGAAGATTTCCTTTTTATTCCGTTGTCATTGTGTGATTTATTTGGTTGTCGCATTCATTATTGCATCATGCGCATCATCCACACTGTCTCGACACTCTGTTGCATCATTTTTTAAAACTTGCATCCGTTATTAGTTGTCGGTTCTCTCCATTTTTTTCGTTGATCATTTCGAGACCAACCACCTGCTACTGCGACAACAAACCTTCCTCAGCAACGGCGCCAGAAATCCTTGTGCTACTGCGACAACAGACCTTCCTTGGCAACGGCGCCAGGAATCATGCTGCTACGGCTACGCCTATAGGGACTTCCTTGGCAAATATATAAAGGATTTCCCCGTGGCCTTGGAGCCTTGTGTTGGTGTTCCCTTGAAGAGGAAAGGGTGATGTAGCACAGCGGCGGTAAGTATTTCCCTCAGTTTGAGAACCAAGGTATCAATCCAGTAGGAGGAGCGTTCAAGTCACAAGTACCTGCACAAACACAAAGAGCTTGCACCCAATGCTATGAAGGGGTTGTCAATCCCTTATAGATTGTTTGCAAAGTGAGAACTGAAAGCAACAAAGAGTAAACAAAGCAAATTAAAAGCGAAAGTGGAAACGATAGTTGTGATTAGACCCGGGGGCCGTAGTGTTCACTAGTGGCTTCTCTCATGAAAGCAAGTAGACGGTGGGTGAACGAATTACTGTCGAGCAATTGATAGAACCGTGCAAAGTCGTGACATTATCTAAGGCAATGATTATATCTATAGGCATCACGTCCAAAACAAGTAGACCGATACTTTCTGCATCTACTACTATTACTCCACATGTCGACCGCTATCCAGCATGCATCTAGTGTATTAAGTCCAAAAGAACAGAGTAACGCCTTAAGCAAGATGACATGATGTAAATGGAAAATCTCATATCTACGATCAAAGCCCATCTTGTTACCCTTGATGGCAACAACATGATGCGTGCCTTGCTTCCCTTCTGTCACTGGGAAAGGTCACCATACGGTATGAACCCAAAACCAAGCACTTCTCCCATTGCAAGAATCATAGATCTAGTTGGCCAAATAAAACCCAAGACTCGGAGAGACTTACAAGGATATCAAATCATGCATATAAGAAATCAGCAAAGACAAAAATATAATTCATAGATAATCTGATCACAAATCCACAATTCATCGGATCTCGACAAACACACCGCCAAAGAGGATTACATCGGATAGATCTCCATGAAGATCATGGAGAACTTTGTATTGAAGATCCAAGAGAGAGAAGAAGTCATCTAGCTACTAACTACTGACCCGTAGGTCTGAAGTGGACTACTCACGAGTCATTGGAGAAGTGATGATGTTGATGTAGAAGCCCTCCAACTCCAAAGCCCCCTCCGGCAAGGCACCGGGAAGGGTCTCCAGATGAGATCTCGCGGAAACGGAAGCTTGCAGGGGCGGAAAAGTGTTTTCGTGGATGCCCTAATCTTTTCTGGATTTTTAGGGAATTTATAGGCCAAAGAGCTAGGGCAGGGGAGCGCCAGGGAGGCCACAAGCCTGGTTGCCGCGGGCCCCCTGGCCACGGCAACAGGGCTTGTGGGCTCCCTGTGGGCCCCCTTCCTTGTCCCTCAAGCCTCCCGATCTTCTTCCTATCTGGAAAAATTTATTTCGGGAGATTTGGAGTATTTTGCACAGCGGCAAAAGCGGAACCCAAGTTGGTTATGACATCTTCTAGTTTGCCAATTCTAGAGGAATCATTAACTATAGGTTCCTTCTCCCTTAAATTTTTCAAGACCATTCCCACTTTGGATTGGTACTGAGTAATTTGATTGTGGATATTTCTGTCCAAACCCTCAATAAGTTCAATTGTGGCAATTTTGTTTTCAATAGCGTCAAGCCTTTGCATCACGTGTTCCAATGTCAAGGTAGTTCCATTAACCATGAGCGGGGGTGAGCCTACCAAATTCATGATAGCTCCATAGGAGTCAACAGTATGGCTCCCCAAAAAATTTCCGCCTATGATGGTATCAAGGATATACCTATTCCAAGGAGAGATTCCAACATAAAAACTGCGAAGAAGAACAGTAGTGGATTGCTTACGAGTGGATCTACTTTGAGTATTGCAAATCCTGTACCAAGCGTCCTTTAAATTTTCTTCCTCATTCTCCCTGAAATTGAGAACTTCGTTCTCAGGGGTATCGTTTGGAGTGGTGGGTCTAGCCATTGATGGACTATCCCACACACAAACGACCAGGAAGTAAGCGAGTGAAGCGGGCAAAAGAGAACGGCAAAAAAGGCAAAAGGAAATGGCAAAGGAGAAAGGCAAAAAGGGCAAATGAAAACGGCAAGGGAGAAAGCCAAATGAAAACGGCAAATCTGAAGTGGGGGAGAGCAAAATGAGAGGCAACTGGCAAAAAAGGTAAATGCAAGAGATGAGTTTGTGACACCTACTTGGATAGATCTTGACTTGATCTCTCCTCCGTGGCAACGGCGCCAGAAATCCTCCTGCAACTGCGACAACAGACTTTCCCCGGCAATGGCGCCAGAAATCCTTCTGCTACTGCGACAACAGACCTTCCGTGGCAACGGCGCCAGAAATCCTGATGCTACGGCTACGCCTATAGGGACTTCCTTGGCAAATATGCAAAGGATATCCCCGCGGCCTTGGAGCCTTGCGTTGGTGTTCCCTTGAAGAGGAAAGGGTGATGTAGCACAGCGGCGGTAAGTATTTCCCTCAGTTTGAGAACCAAGGTATCAATCTAGTAGGAGGAGCGTTCAAGTCACAAGTACCTGCACAAACACAAAGAGCTTGCACCCAACGCTATGAAGGGGTTGTCAATCCCTTATAGATTGTTTGCAAAGTGAGAACTGAAAGCAACAAAGAGTAAACAAAGCAAATTAAAAGCAAAAGTGGAAACGATAGTTGTGAATAGACCCGGGGGCCGAAGTGTTCACTAGTGGCTTCTCTCATGAAAGAAAGTACACGGTGGGTGAACGAATTAATGTCGAGCAATTGATAGAACCGCGCAAAGTCGTGACATTATCTAAGGCAATGATTATATCTATAGGCATCACGTCCAAAACAAGTAGACTGATACTTTCTGCATCTACTACTATTACTCCACATGTCGACCGCTATCCAGCATGCATCTAGTGTATTAAGTCCAAAAGAACAGAGTAACGCCTTAAGCAAGATGACATGATGTAAATGGAAAATCTCATATCTACGATCAAAGCCCATCTTGTTACCCTTGATGGCAACAACATGATGCGGGCCTTGCTTCCCTTCTGTCACTGGGAAAGGTCACCACACGGTATGAACCCGAAACCAAGCACTTCTCCCATTGCAAGAATCATAGATCTAGTTGGCCAAACAAAACCCAAGACTCGGAGAGACTTACAAGGATATCAAATCATGCATATAAGAAATCAACAAAGACAAAAATATAATTCATAGATAATCTGATCACAAATCCACAATTCATCGGATCTCGACAAACACACCGCCAAAGAGGATTACATCGGATAGATCTCCATGAAGATCATGGAGAACTTTGTATTGAAGATCCAAGAGAGAGAAGAAATCATCTAGCTACTAACTACGGACCCGTAGGTCTGAAGTGGACTACTCACGAGTCATTGGAGAGGTGATGATGTTGATGTAGAAGCCCTCCAACTCCAAAGTCCCCTCCGACAAGGCACCGGGAAGGGTCTCCACATGAGATCTCGCGGAAACGCAAGCTTGCGGGGGCGAAAAAGTGTTTTCGTGGATGCCCTAATCTTTTCTGGATTTTTAGGGAATTTATAGGCCAAAGAGCTAGGGCAGGGGAACGCCAGGGAGGCCACAAGCCTGGTTGCCGCGGGCCCCCTGGCCACGGCAACAGGGCTTGTGGGCTCCCTGTGGGCCCCCTTCCTTGTCCCTCAAGCCTCCCGATCTTCTTCCGTTCTAGAAAAAATTATTTTGGAGATTTTATTCCGTTTGGACTCCTTTCCAAAATCAGATCTGAAAAGAGTCAAAAACACAGAAAAAACAGGAACTGGCACTTGGCACTGGATTAATAAGTTAGTCCCAAAAAAGATATAAAAGGTAAACAAAACATCCAAAGTTGACAAGATAACAGCGTGAAACCATCAAAAATTATAAATACGTTTGAGATGTATCACCACCCACGCATGCGTCCGCAACATCGTTAATATTTTGTTTTTAAAAGTGTGCATAAAAAATTCTAGCAATGGGTTGAAAGTTGGCGTACGGTCTTATGTTGGTGTAGGTAGGCCGCATGCCAAATTTCATCGCATTTGGAGTCCTTTTGATACCAGAACCGTTAAACCTATAGTGGGGCTATAGTTGGTCTAATCGCAGATGTTTCGATATTTTAAAACTCGTTGCCGGGCTGCCCATATTCCCTCTCATCTCTGATCCATAACTCTCTACACAGCCCACCCATCACTTAACCCCTAATCCCTATGATCCGGACGTCCGACAAAGATCGAACTATCCAAAAACGGCATCCAAAGCCCTCTAAATCAGCTCTTGCCTATAAATAGACTTCCTAGACATCTAGTTCGGGAAACACTAGCCTCTCTCCCTCGTTGTCCACACCGATCCAACCCGCGGCCACCGTGCCCACACTCTCCCACTTCCTCAGTCGCCGTCCTGTGAGGCCCAAATGCGGCCCGCCCAGGGCCCGAATTGGGTCGAGGCCAGCCCGCAGTTGTGCCGCCGCCTGTGCCCCGCTCCCGCTCCTCATGCCAGCTCCCGCCTCCCCAAGCGCCGCGTGCGTGCTGCTGGCGACCTCGCCCGCCTCGCTGCCGGATCAGGTGCTCGCGCCGCCCTGTCCTATCTACCTATTTTTTTCCCTTTGCTCAGCTCATCGTCCCCCTCCGCTCTCCTTGTAGATGCGCCCCGTAGCCTCGTCGCCATGGCCTCGAGTTCGTCATCGTCGCTGGGCTCCTGCCGGCATCCGAGTTGCCGTCGGCCCCGTCTACCTCCCCTTCGGCCCAAGTGGCCCGCAGGTGATGACCAACCGCTATCCCTCGCGTGAGCGTTCCGTAACTAAACGATGCCATGCCCTATTGGCCGATTAGTTTACCAGATTTTTTCTATGCAGGGTGATTTTTGCAATTATCGAGTGAACTGCAAGTTTAGAGATTAGTCCCTCATGTTCATGCATTTAATAACTCTCAAAATGCCAATCATATGTAAAAACATTATATATGTGAAATCTCGAGAATTTTGTATAGATTAAGAACATCCCACTTTCACACATGTTAAAATATTTAAATTTGTGGTTTGCATTGTTTCGCAAGATGCCATATTAAAACGCTTTAATTGGTAGCAAAATAACCGTGCATCAAATTTAAAAACTTCATTGATGTAAAATGCTTAGAATTTTGTGTACATTCACTATATCCAACTTTCAACAATGCTAAAAATATTTAACTTGCTTTTTCATGTAATTTGCATAGATGCCATCTTAGAAATGGTTTGTCTCATAACTAATTAACCATAGCACCGATTCAAATGATCCACATATGTAACTTGACTAGAAAAATGTGTAGAATAACGTGGTGGCATTTATTTTTCTGCTTAAAAAACTCTAAAATTATGTTATAGGCAGAACAGTACCGAATCTTAATTTGCATATGGGGACTTTTCTGGAATTGTTATGCGTTGTTCCGGCCTCATTTAAACTGGCCTAGAATTTCATGTAGTGTCATAATAACTTGTTGCATAGATCATTAAAATTCTTGTGGCTGTCATTTGCATACATTTTGCATGGCATATCATCTTGTGTTGGTCTTATCTTTTAATCCTTAACCCAATTTGCAATGATCTATATATGTAAATCGACTAGAATGATGTGTAGAATCACATGGTCCAATTTATTTTGTTGTTTAGTAAATATAATACAGGTTTAGTTTAGATCTGGACCAATTTCAAAATTAACATATGAGGTCATTTTAGAAATACTATATGTTGTTTCCGACCTCATTTCAAATGCCTAGATAGTGTAGATTATTTATGCTTCACCTCTTGCCAAGTTTAACAACATTTAAACTTGTTGCGTGCCTAAACGGGAGTGAATTAAGTAATTCAAATGTGAAGTTTTGTCAATATGCAACTTGTTGCATATTGAGCTTCATTTAATGTGTAGTAATAAATTGTTGTCCTTTGTCGTGTCGTGCATAAATAAATGGACATGCATCATATGTGTTTGTGCATCATGTCATGAATATCTATGGTGTTATTGTGTGTTGATTGTTGCTCCGTATTGTGTCTTCTTGATAGAGTTCCGAACCGCTTTGAAGTGTGGGGATTCGTTCGACTACGTTGGTTCGTCTACATCACGATTTTTTTCTTCTTCCAAGCAGGATCACATGCAAGATGACCATTTCCCTAGATACCACTACTATCATTGCCATGCTAGTTGTCTCGTTTTTTTTGCTATGTCTCGTTACCTAACACTTGTTTAAGGAGCCTCCCATTGCCATGGTAAACCGCTAACCCCTCCACAACCCAGCAACCCACTCTTTAGCTTTGTTACCGCTTGCTCGGCCTTCTGATAGCATTGGTAGTTGCAGGTGCAGTTGCTTTCATGTGAAAACATGGGTTCCTTGTTATATCACCATATTATTGCTATTTAATTTAATGCACCTATATACTTGGTAAAAGGTGGAAGGCTTTGCCTTCTAGCCTGGTATTGTGTTCCATATTTGCCACCCTAGTTACCTGTATATCGATGTTATGTTCCATACTGAGCTCTCCTAACATGCTGGGGGTTGTTATGGGGACCCCGTTGATTTTGGTTTCGGGAATAAACTCGTGTTGCAAGGCAGAACATTGGTACTATATTTTCCTAACATAATAATATTGAACATCGTTATAAAAACATAGGGTGTCATGAACCCGAGGAGTAACTCATCATAATACAAGAAGGGCCAGTCGTGTACGAGGCCAACCCGGGACAACTAGGGTCATTTCTATCAGGCCACTATACGATATGCTCATTTGGTCGTGTCCTAAGAACAAGATACACGGCTCCTATCGGGTTTGTCGTCACGTCGGGTGGCCTTGTTGGATTGGTCTTACCCTTCTCGAACGTCTTGTGCAAGGTATTCCGAGGATACTTTGGGCTATCTCGAGGTTGAGGTTTTCCACCAGGAATCTGAGGAGATCACGGGTTTTTCCGTGGTTGAGGCTTCCGAGGCAGCTTGTAGTAGTTTATGATGGACTAGTTGGAGGACCCCTACGAGATTAAATCTTTCTAAGATCCATGCTCGCATTTATGTGGCAACTTGGAAACCTTGTTTAACACCTGGTCATAGAAAACTTGAAATCAACTTAATTAAAATATACCAACTATTACGTAATCGTGACTATCTCTTCTCGTGAGTTCTGCATCCGAGGGAGGAGACTATGGTGTTTTGTTTGACGTTAGTAGATGTTCAAGATCACATCAAGATCAGTATTAGTTGACGTCTGTTATGCGTAGCTCACCCTATTATTCTTGTACTCGTAAGTTATCCACTAAAATAAATGCTTAGTGCTTGTTGCAACATCTCCACTTAATCATACCTCACCCATTATGCTTTGCTAGTCTTGATACCTTTAGAAATGAGGTTGTTGAGTCCTTGTGGCTCATAGATTACTACAACAACAGTTGCATGTATAAGTAAAGCGGTACTTTGACGTGAGCGTGATGATTGTTCTATTTGGAGTTTCTTCTTCTTCTTCTTCTTTGATCTAGGATGGGCTCCGTGCTAGTAGCTTGGGATAGCAAGGATGAACATCGTTCTTTTATCATTTGATTTTGTCCGTAGTCGGACCCTGCTCTTCTACATGGTGATTGAATATATTGTTGTATTGGGTTGTTCATGTTGTAGCTTGGGGTGAGTGTAAGCCAATTCCACATACTCATCTCTTCTATACATGTACTAACGATATCCGTTCTTGCGAAACGACGAGATGCACTTCTATCCTAGTCGAGGCCCTCGTACCAAAATATGTATAGGGTCATATCTTGGGAGTTACGCCCTACCTCTCTCCATAGATCAAGTTGGTGCAACAACCCCAATGCTGACACGATGATGGAGATCTTGGTATCATACCCGTGACGATGGAGATCATGTCGGTGCTTTGGAGATGGACATCCAAAGCACTAGATGATGATGGTCATATCATGTTGCTATTATGATTAGCATGTGATGTTAATCATTTTATGCATTTTATTTTGCTTAGGACGACGATAGCATTATAAGATGATCCTTCACTAAAATTTCAAGATAAATTGTGTTCTCCCCAAGTGTGCACCGTTGCAAAGATTCGTCGTTTTGAGGCACCACGTGATGATCGGATCTGATAGACTCGATGTTCGCATACAACGAGTGTAAGCCAGTTTTGCACATGCAGAACACTTGGGTTAAACTTGACGAGCCTAGCATGCATAGACATGGCCTCAGAACATGGGCGACCAAAAGGTCGAACATGAGTCGTATAGTCGATATGATCAACATGGAGATGTTCACCATTGAAACCACCTCATCTCACATGATGATCAGACTTGGGTTGGTGGATGTGGATCATTTCACACTCGAACATCCTGAGGGATGTTGAGTTGAGTGGGAGTTCTTAAGTAATATGATTAATTAAACTTGTGATCATGACCATAGTCTAAGTTGTCTTTACAAAGTATGTTGTACAACAATAGCTCACGTTGTAGCTTCCTTGTATTTTAGATGCGGTCCTAGGGAAAACTAAGGATTGTCCTCATTGTTGCCGAGAAGGATTATGTCCTTAACGTACCGCTCGGTGTGCTACCCCCACCCCCCAAGCATCGTTTGTGGATGTTGTAAACATCTAACATACAAGTTTTATTGACTACATGTAACATCCCAAATTTTCAATTTGGAATGTTTACAAATTATAGCTAAGCATCCATGCATTTTCCTTGAAATGAATGTGGCAATTGAATTTTCATTTGGAATTTGATTTCATTTTTATTGTCACGTGATTTCATTCACAAATCCCTGACAAAATACCTTGTCCAACAAGTATGAGAGGAGGTAACATGATACCCCAAAATTCAGAAGAAAAACAATGGCAATTTATTTGAAAGTCAATTTTGGTTTTATTTGGAATTTAAAAATTATTTTTTTATAAATTTTTTATTTTATGTATAAAAAGTTTTCATGTTATAGGATTTATTTTTTCAATTGTTTTGGTATATAATACCCTATATTTATTTTTGTATTTGAGTATACGTTTTTGCTCTAAAAAATGAATTAAAAAAACTATTGGCCAGGCGAGTGGATTGGCCGGCCCAGCCAGCCACGGACGCATGCCCAGCGCACGAGCCAGCCCTAGCGCTCGCTTGGCCAGGAGCGTTAGCGCTCCTTACAGCCACCGCTAGGAGGATTGCACTAGCACGTGCCATCTCTCTCTCTCTCTCCCTCATTTTTCAGTCCTTTTTTTGTTTCTCTGACGTTGGACCCCACCAGTCCTTCTTTCCCTGCACGAAAACGAACAGAAGCCCAACTCCCGCACGTACGCGTACAGACGCCGACCTTGTTTCAAACTTCTTGCAAATTGTATCTCTAGTCAACCACTGCCCCAATGATCATGTCCTATAAATACCTGGAGTTTTCCTCGACCGATTTCCCTAAAAACCCCACGACAAAACCCACAACACACAAAGCTCTCGTTGTTTGGATCTTGCTGCAGAAGATGCGGTTCATCCTCGGATTCTGACGCCCATGAGCCATCCCGAGACTTCACCTTCTGCAGTTTGACTTCGTTCGATCCTTAGATCCGTTTTGACATGATGTTGTGATCTCCTCTAGCTCGCAACACCGCCGTAGTTTACGGAGTTCACCTCGACATCCTGATAGCTTCGGTCACCACCAACCTACACCTTCAGCAAAAATTGGTCGCCCCCAACGTCCCGTATCTGTTGGACAACCTCGACGACGTCGTTGATCGCTGGAGCCGCCGCCCCACCGTCATCTTCTTCCCTAGCTCGTCTCATTCCTTCTCTGTAAGCGTTCCTATGTTGTGTGTTCACTAGTAGTTTTATTTTCGTATTAGGTAAGTAGAGATCGTCCATCTTTTAGCCCTTGCAGCAAAACCTTCCAGTAAACGAGTGATAGCCACGTGTCGTGTGTCCGCAATCTAACGATTTTAGGAAAATCCAGTTTTTAGATTAGATCTGAGTTTTGTTTGGTTTTGTATCTTTAAATTTACAACTCCATTTTAGTTGATTGTTTTTGCTACCGATTTTTAACGAAAATTATTTTTAAGACTTTTAAATTACAAGTTCAAGCAGGTTTGTGTTAAACACTAATTTAGGTGTAACATTTATTTAAAATTAGTTTTTTCAGTAATTCTTTTTGCTGCTGATTTCTGTATGTTATTCATGATCTATTTTAAATAGCCCATAACTTTTGTTTTATAAAACCTTTTTATTTCATTCTTTTTGTGTAGAAAAGTTTAGGAGAAATACTTTCTGTTAATTTCGTTAAACTTAGTTTATCTTTCTGTTAAGATGTTATTAGCTGAAGAAAACTATTTACAGTTTGTTTTCTTTTAGTAAAAGCTTGGCCATGGAGTTTTGTATAAATTCTTTATTTGATTTTTTCTCTCTTGTCTTTGTTTGTGTTATTAATTGTTTTAATATGATTAGTTTTACTTGCTGCTATGTTTATGTTGTGCTTATTGTATGAATTGTTTGTGCCAGGCTTGCTATTTAGAGTCACTCGAGTTTGAAGACCGTCAGCAAGGCAAGTTCACATTGATCATGTATTACCTATGAATTCTATTGCATTAGTTCAACTTTTTCCACAATTGCATGCGAAGTGTGTAAATTGGAATCTTGGTTCTTGAGTAGTATCATGTGGTAGGCACCCCATAAACCCATGCCACTTAGGTACGGGATACGATATTTTATTTTAGCTATCTTTGAGTAGACGGGGTTGGTTGAGTGTTTATCATAAGAGTTGTGAGACTTAATTAATGACCACGACCTCAAGACTTCAAGATTTTCAAGACCTCATGATGCAATATACCCCTGGGTGGAAATTGGTTGAACGGAGCCCTCGAGAAACCAGTGGTTAGCCTAGGTGTTGCTGGAGATGTGTGAGTATTCACGCGGAAAGGTCCACCCAGGCACAAAGAGATGGATGGATACTTCAAGACCTGAGGCTTACCTGCACAGCCACAAGCCATTATGGGCTCTGGCTTGGTTGGACATCGTGGCGACTCTGGATGTGCGGTGCTACGAGATGTAGAAGAATGATAGAAATGGATGGGCACCGACAGTGGCTCACAGGAACCCGTTGGAAGACCATGTATTCCTCATCCGGTTCTCAAACACACTGGAGTGCAAGGACTTCAACGGAGGAGATCAAATCTTGTGGGGAACTTGTGCAAAACTCTGAAGAGTACCAAACCTAATCATTTAGCCGTGTCCATGGTTACAGACAACTTGAGCCAAACGAACTGAAACTATCATGAATTCTCGACACAAAAAAATTTAATGATGTGGTAATTATTAATTAGATATGAGAAATGGTTGGTAGAACCTTCTCATTAAACAACCAACATGTAGTAATTATTTTTGCTTTTTCCCCCTCTCATGTTGTAGGAAAAATGTGCTTTCTCCTAAAACTTACAGCCCCACCTACCATATATGCATATTGTATAGATGATATTTTCACCCCTCTCTTTTGTGACTTGCCGACATATTCAATATGCTGACCTACATGGCTGCAACGTGTCATGTTGCAGAGTACTTTTCCAACAAGGAGTGAGGACACGCTCTACGCTCGGTGATATACCCTTGGAGTCAGATGGACTCAACTACCTAGGAAGCTTCCTATGACAGCCCGAGCCCGACGCTCTAGAAGATGTCCCCTCGTTTCTGTTGTCGCCGTGTTATTATTCGTCTGCTGCATGCATCATTGCATCATCCCCGCATTGCATGGGCCTCCCGTTGCCGCTGTTTTTCAAAACTTGCATCCGTTATTAGTTGCTGGTTCTCTCAGTTCTTGTCGTTGACTGTTTTGAGCCCAACCACACACGCACGCTCCCGTGACATCGTCAAAACCTTGTTTTTTAAAAGTGTGTATAAAATATTCTCGGATTGAGTTGAAACTTGGCGTGCGGTTTTATTTTAATATAGGTAGGCCGCCTGCCAATTTTTGTCACAACAGAGTCCGTCTGGTACCCGAACGGTCGTCCGTAGCGGCACCGTCGCCACGTTATTCGTCGGACGTTTTTCGATATTTTAAAAACTGTGTCACGGGCGCACCATTTCCCTCTCATCCCCACCTATCCTCACTTCATAGCCCACCTAGCCGTCCCGCGTCCGATGCCGTTCGATCTCGATCGTGTGGTCAAAATCAGGGCAAATTCCGCAAACCATAGCTCCCCTACCCCCATTTAAGCAGCTCCCCTTCCTAATCTAGAAACCCTAGCCATCTGCATCGATTTCCGTGCCCACCAACCCTAGCAGCCGCTGTAGCCAGCTCCACCTCTCCCACCGTGGGCCCGCACAATCCCATCTGAGGCCCGTCGGGCCGGATCTACCGCCGTCGTCGGAGGAGCTCCTCCCAAAGACCCTCCATGGCAGCGCCCCATCGGCCTCCTCCCGAACTCCACCGGATCCGCCGCTGGTCATCGCCAACCTCGCGAGCCTCCGCCCTCACTGCCACGCCGGCTCGAGCCGTCGCATCTCCTTGCAGCCCTACCGGCCGCCGCATGTCATGCTCGCCCCGTCGCCGCCTGCCCCCGCCGGGAACGAAACCTCCTTGCTCGGATCCAGCCGCCCCAGACCTCTCTGTCGGCCTCCCGTCGCCAGAGCTCGAGCGCCTCCACCCCTTCGCCATAATCGCCGGCCGCCGTGCATCGTGTCGCTCGGATCTGGATCGGGCACGGATCTAGATCGCGGCCGCTGCTCGAGCCTCGCCAGGCGCTTCCCGTTTGGGCCTCTTGCCCCCACACGGCCCAGGAGTCCGCCGAGGCCTAGTAGCGCGTGAGCAAGGCCCAGTCCCCGTGGCCTAGCTACGGCCTCGACCCGGCCCATATCCCCTCGCCCAGACCGCCTCTCCCCCGCATGGGCCGAGTCCACTCTGGTGAGAACTCCCTGCCACCCCTCTATAGTGTGCCCTGCGCATCACTTAGTTTGCAGTGCCCAGCTCTGTTTCGGCCCATTAGTCATATTTGGCCCGTGTAGGATTTTATTATTTTCGGTGATTTATTGTTTTTCACAAAAGTACATGTTTTTCAAACGCCCGTAGTCGCAACGTATTATATATGTATCTTGTGTAGTTTTCCGTGTAGAATCATATTTTTTCACTTGCATGCATGTTTAAAGTGGTTTGACCTGCCATTTGCCTAGATTTGCATGTTCTCCTAATATGTTAGATATTCCATAGATATTTTTACGCGCGTCCGGATTGTTCAAATTCCATAGATAAAATGTTCAGGTTGTTCGGGACCCTTTGCCATGTATTTTAAAATAGTTTCTTGCATTTTTTTGCATGTAGGAGTTGTCAATAGTTTGCTATGTCGTGTTTAGGACATTTTCTCGCATAATTGTGTGACGTTAGTTTTATTTTCCAACCCCATATATTATATATGTTTTGGGGGTAGAAAAATCCGTAGAATTTAACTGTGCAATTAGTTTTGCCTTTCGAGTAAGTTAGCGTCCATGATATTTTGCCATGTTACCCTCTTCTCTATGTTGTGGGATTTATTCCGTGCGTGATATTCATGAGTTGTGAACTAGAGATATTCCCTTGGATATGTATGCTAGCCCCTGGTAATTTTGGTTGCAATAGAAATCCATGTTTAGATGTTGTTTGCTTGTTGTCAACATGCTAGAAAATAGTGTCGATTTGGAGATGTTGAAATATTTCTATGTCTGAAATCTGTTATATTTTGTTGCTGTCTTGCCATGAGTTTTGCTAGTGATCTACAGCTCCTTTGAGGTTGGTTTAATGGAGTTATTTGTAGTCCTTATGATTCTCTACCATGCTGTAAATTTTCATGTCATTCGGTGACCTGCAGCATATAGTTTTGTTGCTGCCAATATGCCTTCCGATCGAAAAACTGCACTGTCAACAGTGTTATTCACTAATTCTGAAACTGTGTGCGAGATGCTATTTTGTGAGATCTTTTCCTAGTGTTCCATACTTCCATGCTAGATGTTATTAGTAGTATCTTGTAGTGCATCTTGACCACTATTGCCTCATGTCTTGTTTGAGCATTTTAAAATTATGTAGCTTGTTGTTTTAGGGTGTAGAAAATGCGATGTTCCTGTTTTGGTTAGATTGTAGCTATTTATTGTTTAGCTTGTAGTTGCTAAATCGTTGCTCCGTTTTGATCATGTCCTACATGAAACTTGCTTAGAATGTCGTGTAGTTTCATATTATGTTGATGCCTTGTTGTTTTGGAATGTTTGTGGCTGTTATTCGCATACATGTTGCATTCATGTTGCATTCATGGCATCATGTCTTGCGGTGTTCGTATCTTTTGAACCGTAGCTCCGTTGAAGATGTTCCATATATCTAAATGGACTAGGACGACGTGTAGTTTCACATAAACCACTTTATTTTGCCGTTTAATAAACAGAAAACGTGTTATTTCAGATTCGGACAGAATTATAAATTAACATATGAGGTCAGTTTGGAGATGCTATAAGTCGTTTTTGACCTCATTTAAAATGCCTAGATAGGTAGATTAATTACGCTTCACCTCTTGCTATGTAAAACCACATTTAATACTGCCATGTACCTTAGGTGTGAGGCCATCGCAGCTATGTGGCGGCTTGAGAGGGGTTGGTCGGAATCGAGAGACGCGAATTTACCCAGGTTCGGCCCCTCCAATGGAGGTAAAAGCCTATGTCCTGCTTGTGTTTCATTGATGATCTCGATTACAAGTGTGCAGACTCGCCACCTCTAATCTCGTGGGTGTCTAATCTGTCTATCTCATGAGTTGTCTTGGCTAGACCTAAGTTGTGAATCTTGCCTCTCTTGGGGCGCCTTACCCCTCCTTATATAGGTGGAAGGGGTAGGTTTACATGTAGAGTCCTACTAGGACTAGGAATAGGACTAGTCTCTCTTGAATCCTAATCCGGGTCTTGTTTCCTTTGTGAGGGAGTCTCTCCTCTTCTTGGGCCTTCTCTTGTGAGCCGGCCCTCCTGGCCTCTACACTACTAGGAAAAGGCTTGCTAATGGCGCACCATTTTTTGCTACTAATGGCGCACTATAGGTGCGCCACTAGCATCATGCCATTAGATTTTTTACTAATGGCGCACTACAAGTGCGTCATTAGTATCTGGTATACTAATGGCGCACCAGGTAGTGCGCCATTAGTATTGCTCACGGTGCGCCATTAGTATCTGGTATACTAATGGCGCACCAGGTAGTGCGCCATTAGTATATATCCTGGTGCGCCATTTGTATAGATCCCGGTGCGCCATTAGTATAGATACTGGTGCGCCATTAGTATATATCCTGGTGCGCCTTTAGTATAGCTTATGGTGCGCCATTAGTCTGCCTCCCAGGGCCATATTTACCCATATGCTCTGGCTTACTAATGGCGCACTAGTGTGCTGAGTGATGCGCCACTAGTATGAATATTAGGTATTTATTTTATTTTTTCTGATATTTGCACAAATTACAAAATATATTATTGCACAGAATATAGATAGCATAACATATAAACAACAGATTTATCGAATACAATAGAAGATTAGTCTCCGAATACAATTCATCATATTAGTCTCCGAATTTAAAATACCGAACAAAGTTAGAACATTACAAGTCTCGAGACCGCGAGTAGCGAGTTTGTCTTCACATTACAAGTCGATATATCGACCATCTAAACTACCATCACATATAGAAGAGAGTTGCGGTCATCACGATGAGCATAATCGCAATGAAACTTGTCTTCATCCGGTTCCTCCAACGCTCCCTCCTCTCTCCCGCTAGATAGCGCGCGTATCTAACTTCCGCCTCCGCCCTTGTGGTGTACCCTTGGTAATTGTTACCGCTGAATCGGTGAACCTGTCTCCGACACTCTTCCCAGTCGTCGTAGACTCCGGGAACCTTACCCTTGTACACGACATACGACGACATCTCTATGCACTAGCCAAACAAAACGTTAGTAGCAATTCACAGAGACATACAAGTTCATTAAAGTTTAATATTACAACTATAACAGCACGATTCATGGTCCTACTAATAGATAGCATCGATTATATATAAGTTGAACGACTGTCCAAAACAAAGAGACATACCAGTTCATTAAATTTTAATATTGCAACATGAATTAGTAGCGATTCACGGGAACGTGGATGAAGCCGCCGTATTTCGTGATGGTCATGAAATTGCGGTCGTTGTCAGCCTGCATTTGTAGCATTGTATCTATCTCACTATTGGACAGCGGAGATCTGAGGTAGAACTGCCCCGAGGTACGAAGGACATCTTGATGGATGATTTCCGCAAATCCGACTGGATGCGAAAGAATTCTTGTCTGATGTCCGCATCCTGGATTGCCGACAAGCGTGCGGCCCAATCTTTGAGATTATTTGGTAGCCGAAGGTGATTACTGTCCCGTATGATCACCCGCATGTGATGGAGGGCGTAGTAGGCATCCTTCTGACTGCCAGGCGGCTGCTTGCCGTGCGTGAGACTTGTCCTGCTGAAGGTCCCTCCAGATATGGCGTAGCCGGGAAGAGCTTCATCAAGAACTTTCTTGATATTTGTGTAGTCTTTTTTTGACTGACGGTCCGAGTAGAAATACGTGGTCGTGGAATATTTCAGGATTAAGAGGATGAGTGTGCAACGTGTGTCACTGCACAAAACACGGAATGTTAAAAAAAAGGACGATCAAAATCTAAGAAATCATATGTTACGTGGAGATGAGGGGATAACTTACCAGGGAAAGTAAGGCACGAGGAAGTTATCCTTTTGTGAGTTTGCCAGAATGACGCCTTCGAGGTATGAACTCGCGACTTGCCGGTCCCCAGCGCTGCCCAAGATCTTGGCATTCATATAGAAGGGGTCGACTATCACTAGGTCCGGGGTCTTGTCTCTAATGATCCGCATCTCCATACTCAGTGAAAATAGCCGAACGAAGGTGTAGTGCAGGGGATGAAGGTTAAACATAGCGAAGATGTCAGCAAACCGCAGGACGATCATACCCCCGATGGCGCTATCGACAAAGCCCTTGCCCTCTGGCACCTTGGCCACGAAAACCGGGTATGCCACATTATTCTTGGAGAGAAGCCGCTTCTCCAAACAAAGAACACTGTCATGCAGACTCCGCATAGCACCGGTTGCAGCATTGAGCAGATTAGTCGGTAGCATCAGCCTACCCGCCACATGCACCCTCCTCGAGATATCCTTAGGTGAAGGTGGCCCGTCCAAAGCACGGATCGTACTCAGTGCCGGCTGGCTCGCACCCTTGTTAGTCTTTCTTTTCCATCCATTCTTCTGCTGATGTAATGGGATCAAGTTCATCTGCTCAGAGACCACCTTCTTGAGTGTGTTGGGGCTGATAATATTTCGCACCTCGGCTATCTGAGGCTCGGTGAAGGCGGCAGCTGGAGGCGTCTCCTCAAAACTAAACGCCAGACAACGCCTGTTGCAATTGGGTTTCTCCGCGGTACCAGCTAGATCACGGTCGTCTTTTGCAGGGTTGGGTTCTTGAGAAGGAGGCCCCAAGAATTCCTCATCGTACCCATGTTCGGCAAAGTACTTATCGACCTTGGTAAATGTACCATCATCGTCATCGTCGTTGTCCGGAACCTGTGCCATATGCATGTCCGGATCCTGTGCCATATGCATGTCTGGTAGCGTTGCGGCGGTCTTGCCATGGCTTGGTGCCGGCACGACTGGCGGTGTTGTCTGTGGGGTGGTGTCCCCCGCCCCCAAACGAATATGGCTCTTCGGCCAAAGCAAGGGCCAGCTTAAGCAGGCGCTGCGGGTAATCACATCATCTATATTGGCCCCAGCGGGGTGGAACGGAGGTAACAAGTCGTCGCAGCCTGGCAGCACCCGAACCAATTGAACCCTATACGTGGTGGGTGGCATCGGTTTACCGTGGAACATGGGGTTGCCCGGTTGAACGATTCTGCCCTTGGCGACATCGATCAACTCGCCGCCATGAAGTGCGGGAGAGTGCATGGAACGTCGGCGCCGGCGCCCTACGAAAACATGTAGGACGTCAGGGGATGCCCAGTCAAAGGCAAGGAGATGAAGTCATCGGCCGAGAGAGGCTTAGTTACCATGATGGCGTCGAGCTTGGCTAATGTCGAGGCACCGCCTACGGCAGGCGTGCAAGTGACAGAGGGGCCGCTTGCTGCCGAGGTGCCGGCCGGCGCCGGAGACACCAATGGCGTCGCCTGCGCGTTGTGCGAGTTGCTGGCCGTGAAGCTGGGAATCGGGGGCGGCCCCTGTTGGCCGCCCGCAATCCACGCCTGCAGCCCCTCAATCAAGGTAGGCACAATGGCGGTGATCACCCCTCCCACTTGGTGTTGCACTAGCTCTTGGACCATCTCCGGAATCCGCGCCACTTTTGCCTTGATTTCTTCAACCTCGCGCGACTGGCTTACCAAGTTGGTATTTCTCTCCTTTCGCCCACCAGCGTTATAGTATGACGGCCATATCGTGGACAAGCCTTTGCCGGCCACACGACCAGCTGACGACGGCTTACTGGACTTATCCTTGTTTTTCATTATGTTAAACGCCCTATTTAAATTGGTGTCCCAATGGGAGCTCTGAGATGACCCCGCGCTACTGCTTTTAGTGTCCTGCGGAAGGAATGAACCATTTAGAAATTTGGCTTCATTAATTAGAATGCAACCATATGGAGCTAATTACGTGGGATGTATTCCTTACCAGAACGGGCTCAAGCGCCCTGGTCTTTGCATCCGTGGTAAGCTCCTTTGTTACTGGGTCCACCTTGTACCGGGCCCTGACATAGTTCCTGGTCTGCTTGTCACCGTATTTCTCGAAGTAGGGTGGTAGGCCTTGCTCGGCATGCTCCGGGTCCTCCTTGTCCCGTATAGGTTCCGCCACTCCGTAACCGCCGGGACCGAGTTGGTGGACCCCTAAGTTCAACTCCCGCATTTCTTTCCCCCACTGACTTGATTCCGCGGTTGCCTTGCTCTCGCACTTGATCTTGAACTCCTTGTAGTCATCTTCGCTGATCGAAGGATTTTTCGCCTTGATCTTCTCATAACTATCACCTTTGTCAATCATTCTCTTCACCACGCTTCTCCAAGTAGACAGGGCCTTGCTCATCTTCGTGAGGGCGGCACTGTTCACTTTATTCCTTGAGATGCGTGTGTTTGCGACGTCACCGGGGAACTTGTATCGTTCGTGCAGCTTCGTGAAGAGGAGGTTGCGCAAATTCCCTCGGTCCTTATGCCTTAGGTTCTCGGTGTTGATCGAGACAATGCTCCGGAGAATGCACCCGAGTTGAACCGCGTACCCCTTGACTATTTATCGGAGTTCACTTCAGTAAATTCCTCCTTTACGGTGCTGAGCATGTTCGGGCGCCGGTCCTTCCGTTGCCTCTTCGATTGGCTGCCATCTGTGCGTGCACTGCCATCATCAGTGGTGGCATCCTCGGCGGCACCATCAGTGGTGTCATCCCCGACGCCACTAGGGGTTGTGTACTCGGGTCGGTGTCTTCCGCGGCGTCCTCATAGCGGTGAGGTTCTTCCTCCATCTCCTGGGATAGCTCCCAGAATGGCTTGCCCGAACCGCCGGCCTCATCGTTGTGGGCCATGTTTCGCTCTAAATAGGAAAAAAGTTTGGTCAAAAAGTTGGTTATTGTCAAGGAACAAGATCATGGTCTCATCATTTAGGGTTTGTCGACACCGAGGCATCCTAAAAGCTAAGATTTTATCATTTAGGGTTTGTCGACGCCGAGGCACCCTAAAAGTCTAAGCTTTCATCATTTAGGTTTTTATCGACACCGAGGCACCCTAAAAGCCAAGGTTTTATAATTTAGGGTTTGTCAATGCTGAGGCACCCTAAATGCTAAGTTAAGTTTTCATCATTTAGGGTTTATCGATGCCGAGGCACCCTAGGTTGACTGATATATATGGGTATCTTCTAAAAATATACCCTATCAAGAAAATGGAAGGAGAATTCTAAGTTGGGCCTAATCACTTGGCTCTATTGCCACCTATGGTTTAATGCAACAAGAATAAAGGGGCAGTTGATCCTACTTAATTAAGTACTAAGATACCCCGGCCCATGCATTAGTCGCAAGTAGCCCATATGTCCTATTTTTAGCAAAGTCATGATAAAATTCACGGAAAATTTCAGCATGACCTTTGCTGAAAATAGGACATCTGGAGTACCCGAATTTGCCGGAACGGAAGTTAATCGACATTCCGACAAACTCAAGGGCCTCTCGGGGTACCTGCAAAATCATCACGACACGATGGTCGGAAACAAAACCCAGTAAACTAGCACCACAATGTGCCTCTACTTTCATATGGATGAAAAGGACACAGACCATATGGTCCTCTGCTTTCATATGGACAAAAATAGGTCACCCAACAAAAAATCATCAATAGTTTAGCAAGTTTGTACCCTCAAGAATGAACATATAGAAATATCTCTTGTCCCCCCGTAACATACGGAAATCAAAATCAACTCAACTTAGATGACTAGCTAACTCATTTTTCAGATAGCAATATCTGTTGTCCCCCCATTGTACCTGAAGAACTAGCGGCTGCTGCTCCTCTGCCCGTGCTGCTGATGCTCCTCTTCCGCTGATCCAAGTATTGTACCTGAAAATTAATGAAGTTCATTTAGTGTTAAAATTAGGCATGCGTTAAGTATGACAACGCATGTAAAATTGATAAGTACTAGGACAAACTAAGTTAAGAGTTACGGATTACAATGTAGACGTTTTTGCAAGCTTACGAAGTAAACTAAACATTACTTACGAAGTAAACTAAACTTTGAATGGAAGGGAGGATCCCACCTTGAAAGTATCTATCATAAGCATCTCTTAGATTTTTTTCATAAAGAATAAGCCATCGTTATCAAGCCATTAGACATCAACAGCAACAACAAAAATACAAAACTGGACATGAGTCTAGTGTCCACGACAAGCATTCAATATTTCAGCTTACCATTCAAGCATATGCTCACATAAACAAGGGTACGACATCAGTAGCACCAGCAAATAATAACTTAACCACAGCACAACAATGACGTAGATACATACAATAGACATATCAGAGCACATCAAGTTTTGAAGCACTCCATTAGGAAAAAGAAGTTTTGAGGCACTAGTTTTCTTCCATAAATTAGAAATCCTCCACCTTTCTGAACCTGTCACGAAAGTCAAATTGAGTTTTCTGATCTGAATCTGTTTGCTAAACCACCCTATGCTCCAAGGGGAGGAAGCTACGGGAGCTCACGCAGGCGGGGCGCGCACCATGGACCTAGAGAGAACCCGTGGGCCCACATTGGTGTGGCTCCCTCTAACGTAAAAGAAAATCATAGGTACACAAATCCGTCTAATTCAGCCAGCAGAAAAAATATAACCTTGCAGCATCACCTGCCACTTTGTTTGGACTATTTAATTACAGACTTAGCAGGACAGAGAATACCTGTGTTAGCAATACATAATCAAAATGGCAATCTTACAACCCATATAAAGGCAAGCATGCAACTGTCACCAACCGTGAGAGGCTCTCCCTTGTAGAAATGCCAGGTTTCAGCACAAGGAATATGATGCAGGCGTAAAACACTTCCTGTAGGAAGCAAGAAATAGATAGCGGTGCTCACAGCACGCCCAACCTTGTTTGCAGAATACATCAAGGAAGTATTAGAGGTATTTCAATGCAGATTGATGAACATGGTCACCTGCACTACACTTCTACAATGCACTTCATACATACAACACTGCAGGCTAAAACAGAGGGAGAGCAGAACAGTCATTTAACCAGGGCTTCGTGGTGAATATTTTAAATCAGGAAGCATACACATGTTGCTTCTTTAACAATCAGAACAAAGTAAGGTAGACAATCGTCAACAGGTACAAATCCAAACATGGAGCCACCAAATTAGCAGAAAAGTAGTTGACACTAAATTTGCCTTTGTGGAGCATATGAAAATGCAGCAAGTTCCTATCAAGGATACTTGCAGTAATCGTAACTGTTCTGGAGGCGATAAAAACGCAATGTTTCGGTTAGAAGATTCAACTCGAATTATGCAGCCGTCTTGTGACATGTTACACTATCCATTTACAGGTGCAGTAGGAGCTGAGGAGGTGCAATACATCTATCTATCTATTTTCTAGAAGCAATACTAGCCAGCGGCATAGCTCACATTAAAACAGATTTAGTGCATGATGTACTATGTAACAAGAGCATCTAATAGGCAAAACATATGCACATCATGTCATGCCCATGCCCCAATCCCCAACACCCCTGGTCTCTGCGCACTTGATGATGCAAACAAAATGTTGGGTTCTATCTGAATTCCCACCCGCCAGAATATGCTACTCTTCTACTACCATCTAACGTCTGCACATGCTAGGACGAAGACACACGCAGAAACCCCAACTGAATTGGGTCCTATGTTCATCTTTCTGAAAGGAAGTACTACTAAAGTATCCCTCCATCCGAGGAGGAGAGAGGTGTCAGATCAGACGAAACGGAGGAGGAATGGGCGAGAGGGTACCTGCGCGGGTACCTGCAACACCAGAGTTCCATGGGGAGGGGGAGGGGGGAGACGAGGGTACCTGCGCGGAGCGGGAAGCCGCTTCTGGGGGGACGAGGGAAGGGAGCCTGGCCGGCGCGGCGGCGGAGGCAGAGGCGGAGGCGGCGGCGGCGGCGGTGGCAGAGGCGGAGCAAACCCTAGCGCCGCCAGAGCTCCGTGGGCTGCATGGACGAAGGTGGGGGAAGGGGTGGGCGGCGACGAGGGCGCGCGAGGGCAGATGGAGTAGAGGCGTGCGAGGACAGCCGGCTTAGGAATGGCGCACCCCGAGCGGTGCGCCATTAGAATTTTTTATATATATAGTAATGGCGCATGTATATGAGGTGCGCCTTCTCTACATTGTTAATCTCCGAAAGACTGGCGCAGTGGTGCGTGGGTTTTGCCTGCTAGCAGGAGGTGGCGGGTTCGATCCCCCTCAGCACCCTTTTTGGGGTTATTTTCCTTCGGCACACTAGCCATCAGAGAGTATTCCTTGCCCTCTTGCACTTTGCTATCGAGCAGATGCTTCTTAGCCTAGTGGTTTGATGCAGGATTGAGTACCAGGGGGACAGGGTTCGAATCCTCTTCCCCCCTCCTTTTATTTTTTTCCTTTTATTTTTTTCTATACATTGTTTTCTTGTGCTGGTTGCACCTTGGTTTGAGAAGTTGATGCCGTGGTGTGCATCAAACCATGAGGGTGATTTATTTCCCCTCACAACAACATCTACTGCCTAGTATTTTTTTTATGTTTGCAAGTAGATTCCTATGAATAGGAGTTGAATCTTGTGAATAGGTGTTCTAGTGGTAAGTATGCCGACGGCGGCGGCGGTGGAGCGGGGAGGGTGCGGGGGGTGCTCGGCGGCGAGGGGGATCTTGCGAGGGGTGATAGCGATCGAGATGGAGGGGCAGATCGAGTGTCCTCATGAATATTCAATATTTTTTCATATTGAATATGAAAAAATATCATCAAATTTGAAAATGTCGAAATACAATCGAGAAATGAAGGCTACAATTTAAATACAATCAATCTTAGCTAGCTATTTGTTCACAATCTTCTTGCCCTTATTTTTCGTAAATGGAGTTCTTCTCTTGAACGGTCGTCCTTTAGGTAGGGTGGTCCTGCTTCTTCTTGTGGTGTATGCTGGTACTTCATCATCGTCGTCATGTTCCATCTTAAGGTCGCCGTACTTGTTGAAGTCTTGCTCATTGGCGACTCCATCCATTCCGATGATCTTCCTTTTGCCTCTCCTGACGACAACACGACTGGGCTTTGGCGGGTCGGTAATGAAGAAGCATTGGTCCACTTGGGAAGCCAGTACCCATGGCTCATTTTTCGCGGTGACGTTTGCGCCCGCGGTCTTGGATTTGGCTTCGGGTATAACCATGGTGGTCAAATACCGGTCTTCTTTTATGACGCTCTTGGCCCATCTCACACGGAACATCGGGACCTTCTCTCGAGCGTAGCTCAGCTCCCAGATCTCCTCGATCCTTCCGTAGTATCTGTCCTTGTCGTTACCGGTGTAGGATTCCATCGTTACCCCGGAGTTCTGATAACCATCGCTCTTCATGTCCTTTCCCTCGGTGTAGAATGTGTAGCCGTTTGTATCGTATGCCTCATACGTCATCAGGTTGTGCTCGGCGCCCTGTGACAAGGAGAATATGAGTTGTTCTTCCGCGGAAGAATCCTCATGTAAAGGGTACGACAAAATCTTGTGCTTGAACCAACGCGTGAAACATGAGTTGTGCTCTTTGATTATATCTCCGTCCGTCCTTTGTTGGCCTCGGTCATTGTACGTCTTTTCAATAAAGGTTTTGTGCTCTACGACCCAAGGATCGACCACGTATATGTGTTGTAGCGCGACTAGGTTTGCTCTTTCAAAGTCGGCGAGTCGACCCTCGAAGTCAACATGCATTTCGCGGCGACCCTCACGGTGACGCCATCCTGCGAGCCTGCCGAGGTGCCTGTTGACGGGCAGACCAACGGGGTTCTCGATGCCTAGATAATTCGTGCAGTAGGAGATGCACTCTTCTGTCAGAAAGCCCCTGGCTATGCTTCCCTCTGGACATGACATGTTGCGAACGTATCCTTTGATGACACCATTCATCCTTTCGAACGGCATCATGTTGTGCAGGAACGTCGGCCCGAGTTGGATGATATCCTCCACGATATGGACCAGCAGATGCACCATAACGTCGAAGAATGCGAGCGGGAAGTACATCTCAAGCTCGCATAGTATCACCACGATCTCTTCCTGTAGCCTTCTGAGTTTCCTCATGCCAACCAACTTCCGAGAGATGACATCGAAAAAGTTGCATAGGCCAAATAGCGTTTCACGGACGTGCGCATCCATGATCCCACGATTGCAACTGGAAGTATCTGCGTCATCAGCACGTGACAGTCGTGAGACTTCATCCTGCTAAACTTCTGCTTCGCTGAGTCTAGGTATCTGCTTATCTTCCCCGCGTAACCGTAAGGAAGTTTGACTCCTACGAGGCAGGTGAAAAACTGATCGATCTCCTCCTCACTTAGAGTGAAGCACACGGGAGGGAAGTCATTTTCGGTCTTCTTGGACTTTTTGCCTTTGTGACGACTTTCCATGTCCTCCTTCACCTCATCATCATCATCATCATCATCATCATTATTAGCGTGAAGCTCCTCCCTGATGCCCATTGATTTCAAGTCTGCCCTTGCTTTCGGTCCATCTTTGGTCCTCTTTGGCATGTTGAGCAGGGTACCAAGCAGACTCTCGCACACGTTCTTCGTGATATGCATGACATCAAGGCTGTGAGGCACACGGAGGATCTTCCAGTACGACAAGTCCCAAAAAAAGATACCTCGTTTTCCATACCTTCAGCAGCGTCTCTGGCGCCTTTCGCTTCTTTCCCGGCTCTGGCGCCTTTCCCGGCGGTGGGCACTCTTTCCAATTTTTCAACAACTCATATATTTCCTCGCCGCTCCTCATAAGGGGGCTTCTTCGGGGTTCGGTTTCACCATCGATCAGATCCTTGCGTTTTCTCCATGTGTCATCATCGCGAAGCCACCTTCGATGTCCCATGAACACGGTTTTTGAAGAGCCGGGATCTCTATCTAGCTGGCGATACATTGTGTCATCCATGCACCTGACGCATCCAGAAAATCCGTGGACCACCTGCCCCGCGACATATCCGTAACCGAGATAGTCATGCAACGTCGTGAGCAGTGCGGCTCTCATAGGGAAATATTCTTTCTCTGCGGCGTCCCACGTATTGGCTGGCGTTTTCCACAGCGTGTCTAGCTCCTCTTTCAGCAGCCCCAGATATAGATTGATGTCGTTCCCTGGTTGTTTCGGCCCTTCAATTAGCATACTCATGTGAATGTACTTCCTCTTCATGCACAACCAGGGGGGAAGGTTGTACATCCACACAAACACAAGCCAGGTGCTATGTGTGCTTCTCTGGCTGCCAAACGGATTGACTCCATCGGTGCTCGCACCCAGCATGATGTTCCTTGGATCGTCCCCAAATTCTGGGTATTCGTAGTTCAACGCTTGCCACTGGCTCGCATCCTTAGGGTGACTCGGCATCTTGTCTTTTTTATTTATCTCCGGATCATTTCCGTCATCTTCTCACTTTTTCTCCTCCCTATCCGCGTGCCAACGCAGGAGCTTTGCTACCTTAGGGTCCGCGAAATACCGTTGTAGACGAGGAGTGATCAGAAAGTACCACACCACTTTTCGAGGAGCTTTCTTCCTCTTCTTGTATCGACTGACGCCGCACACCGGACATATGGTAGACTTCGCGTGCTCGTCCCGATAAATGATGCAATTGTTCATGCACACATGGTATTTCACGTGCGGTAAATCCAGAGGACACACGATTTTCTTCGCCTCCTCGAAACTGGTCGGGCACTTGTTCCCCTTGGGAAGATGTTCGTGCTAGAATGACATGTTCTCGTCGAAGCATGCGTCGGTCATTTTGTGTTTTACCTTCATCTCCAGAGCCATGAGCGTTACTTTCACGCGGGTATCCTCGGGCCTGCATCCTTCATACAATGGAGTAACCGCGTCTATCTCCAGTTGATCCAGCTTGGCTTTCTCTCTGGCGGCAGCTCTTGCGTTATCCGTCTGCTTGGGATGCAGCTCTTGAATATGAGGGTCCTGCACCCAAGCCATGGATGGTCCATCGTTGTCTACTCCGGCATCTTCATCTTCATGATCATTCCCTTCGTGTGGTCCGGCATCTTCCTCATCATCATGTCCGGCATCTTCTACATGATGACTGTGTCCTGGAGATTCTTCGTCTTCTCGCCCGCCCTCGCCGCAGTTGTCTTGCTCATGCCCTTCCTCATTTGTTTCCCGGCCCCCATGGATGACTTCATAATCATCTTCATCACCTTGCCACCGATAGCCATGCACGGAACCACGCAAGAGCAGGTGGCCCCGCACCTTTACGGAATCCGGGTCCATAAGGCTCTTCAGCTTGCATCTTCGACACGGCATCTTATCTCCGCCTCGTTCTTTTGAAGCATCTCGGCCTTCGTGGAGCTCAAAAACCTATTCACGATGCCTTCGGTCATCGTGCGGACCATGGTCGCCTGCGGGGTAGAGCAAAATGATATTTTAGAACCAAAAAAATGGCATGACTTTGCCTAAAAATAGGACAAAAAAGAATGCATAGTGCCAAATTCTCGCCGAAACGGAAATGAATCAACATTCCGAGAAAATATTGATAACTATCGCATTTCAAATACCGGTACCTGCAAACACAAACATATATGCAACACCACAAACATATGCAACACAACAAACATACGTAGATCTAGTTAGGCCATAAAAAGTGCATGTGCACGTTGTTGGAGGGAGAAAAAAGTAGATCTACAACATAAAAGCTTTCCCCTTACTTACCTATCAAAAAAAGGTAATTTAACCACTTAATTTGGGTGAATCTATGATGCAAATGAGGTGAGGAGGAGGAGGCACCCGAGACAAGCTTGGAGGAGGAGGTGGAGAGAATGAAAGTGGGGAAAGTGAGTGTGGTAGGTGGCTGTCGAAAATATCTAGCTGGTCCCAGGTTACTAATGGCGCACCACCTACATATGCGCCATTAGTAACCCTGGTTACTAATGGCGCACCTCCTTTGGTGCGCCATTAGTAGTTCTATAAAAAAAATAGTAGTGGCGCACCACCAACAGATGCGCCATTAGTAACACTAGTTACTAATGGCGCACTAGCTTTGGTGCGCCATTAGTAGTTTGCAAAAAAAAAACTAATTTTTTTTATAGTAGTGGCGCACTACTAACAGATGCGCCATTAGTAACCAGGTTACTAATGGCGCACCAGGTGCTGGTGCGCCATTAGTAGTTTTGCAAAAAAAAAATATAGTAGTGGCGCACCATGAGTGTGGTGCGCCATTAGTATCCACCACACTAATGGCACATCTCACATGGTGCGCCATTACTATATAGTAGTGGCGCACTCCTTGTGTGGTGCGCCATTAGTATCTATATCATCTATTGCCCTTTTCCTAGTAGTGCTATATGAGCCGCCTTATGCCAGGGTGTACGCCGGGCCTTGGGCCTTCGTCATTTACCTAAGTCGCCAATGGGGAAAAGTATGAGTCGCCCGCGAGGTCACTGCGGAGTCCCCGGTGAGTCGCCAAGTCCTTGGCGGGTCATACTCCAAGCGGGGTTACACTGTGGGGTATATCCCCGATAGAACCCGAGGAGATCACGGGTTTCCCTGGTCGAGGTCATTCCGTTGCAGCGTGTGGTAGTTTGTGATTGACTAGTTGGAGCACCCTTGCAGGGTTAAATCTTTCGGAAAGTCGTGCCCGCGGTTATGTGGCAACGTGGAAACTTTGTTTAACAACCGGTTGTAGATAACTTGAAGTTAACTTAATTAAAATATGCTAACTGAGTGTGTAACCATGACTGTCTCTTTCGTGAGCTCCTTCTCCGATTGAGGACACGGTGGGGTTATGTTTGACGTAAGTAGGTGTTGAGGATCATTCATTTGATCATCATTAATTCACGTCTGTTATGCGTAGATCATCCCCCTCTTATTCTTGTACTCGCAAGTTAGCCACCTCATATATTGCTTAGTCGCTTGCTGCAGCCTCACCACTTAACCATACCTCACCCACTAAGCTTTGCTAGTCTTGATACCTTTGGAAATGAGATTGCTGAGTCCCTTGTGGCTCACAGATTACTACAACACCAGTTGCAGGTACAAGTAAAGGATATTAAGACGTGAGCGCGATGATTGTTCATTTGGAGTTTCTTCTTCTTCCTCTTCGTCGATCTAGGACGGGTTCGAGGCCGGCAGACTGGGATAGCAAGGATGGACGTCGTTTTTTTCTCGTTTGTTTCCGTCCGTAGTCGGACCCTGCTCTTCTTCGTGATATTTATGTATTGTACTGACGTGACTCTGATGTAGCCTGTGGCGAGTGTAAGTCAATTCCATATACTCATCTTTTCAGTACATGTACTTGCAACTATATCCAGTCTTGCGAAACGACAAGATGCACTTCTATCCCTGTCGAGGCCCTCGTGCCAAAATAAGGATAAGATCAGATCTTGGGACTTACAAGTTGGTATCAGAGCAGTAGCAACCTAGGAGCCCCCTTGGTTGATGAACTTGGCCGAGTCGAGTCTAGTGAAAGACTGCTTTGAGTCTAGTTATATATCGAAGAGTAGGATTCTTTTTTTTTCTTCTCTTCTATGCTGTGGTGAGGAATCTTGACGTACTAATTTTAATTTCACTCCTCTTTTCACTCAATTTTTTTAGGATCATGCGGATATTATTGGAATCTAAATGATGTCGATGTGATGGAGTTCTGACTTGTTGCCTCCTGTCTAACTTGATTTTATTGCGGGGAGTTGAGCTCCAAGGGGTTCTTGAGCACATCGTTGTCATTCAGATTTCTTAGTATCTCAGGACGAAGGATGTTCGAAATTGCTTCAATACTAGTAGTGGCGAGAGGAGTTTGGCTTCCCTAGTACTGGTGCAGATAGATCCGTATGTACCGCCATACTTAGTATCGTTATGATTACGATTGTGTGAGATAGATGAGGTTCCGAGATTCTGGTTATGTCTTGACGGATGTGATACACTGGACGGGTAAGATGATAGGAGTTGAGTGAAATTTCTCCTTGTATCCGTGGACGAGATTGCATGACCAGAAATTTCGGGAGTTCTTAGGTGGGAATTCAAGTGGTCACTTATAGGACAATCTTCCAACAAATGCATGATGTGAGGTTGGGGTTCTACATCTAGTGGATTCGTTTGTTCACATCATTTTACAATGCTTCTCATTGTGTCTTAAAGAGCCTTTGTAGCTTGCTACGAGTCGGGGACGCTTTGTATGTCGTGTGCACTGCCTTGCACATGATGGTTACTGGAGGATAGAGCCCGTGCGAGCCTCATCCACGAAAATATCGAGCGGAATCTCTCTCATGAGTTTGTTCTGGCTTGTTTCGTAAGCCTCATCCTTTGTTTTGTTTGAGTATGGTAATTCGAGTTGCTTCAATGTCAAAGTGGTGAATTCATATTTTTTCCAAGCAGTGTTCTCATATTTATATGAGAGTGCAAATTCTTTTGCTTAATCAATTGTCATGTCAATTCTTTTTTTCAACCGGAGTCGTCATGTCAATTATTTTCAACCGGTGTGCTTCTCTACAAGTGAATTCTATCCTTCTCCAATTTTTCAAGATCAATCATCATTTCTTTTCGGAGTAAATCTCATCTGTCCCAAGTTGTATTTGTTTTTCACCGCCCTCCCACCCTTTTCTTATGTGATTCAATTGTCATCCAATTGCCTTTCTTTTCAGTGATGCTTCCGCTATCTTCTCTCCTGTATCCTATCCGGTGATTCATTTTGATGATTCTCAAGAGTTCGAGTTCTTCATTCTTGTCATCTTTTCCGGTGAATTCAATTCAGTTATCCGTGTCATCATATCTTTTTCATCTTTCAAATTCTTTCCTATGTTGGAAATTCTTATCACCCTATCTTGTTTATTCATTTCTCTCTTTTCTATCCGGAGTGTTGAAGATATCTCAGAAGTTTCTTGTTTTCAATACTTTCAGTTATTCCGAGGGCCTCACGTCATCATGTTTTCTTTATACCAGTGCAATATATCTCTTTTAAGCAATCTTTGCAACGGTGGTTTCTTTTGAGTGGGCCTATAACCCATAGGCTTTTCCCAGGATCTTATCTGGCTCTAGTAATCTTTCCGGAGTTCTCTAATTCTTTTCAACTATGACGTAAGTCTGAATTTCATCAGTCATATTCCTTATTCAAGCTCAATTTGAATTAATTCTCATATTTGGCTCAACCTTTCATTCTTCATTATTCCAGAGTGTCTCGGTTATTCTAGGTGGTGTTCTCCTCATCATTTTTAGCTTGGAAGACCGAAGGAGTGTTTCTCTCAAATTTTGGTCCATTCTCTTGAAGATTCATCATTTCACCTTTGTGGCATCATCTTGAATTGTTTCCAATCATGAGAATCTCTTTCTTGCTATCTGGTGCATTTCTGAATTGTTTTCATTCTTGATCCTCGGAAGGCCATCATTTCAGAAGACTTCTTCATTCCGAGCTTTCAGCTTTTGTTCTCAAATTCTTCACAATAGTTGTATCTTCGTTCGTTTCTCAAGTATTCCGGTGCCTTGTTTAGTTTTCTATTAGGCGGCTCAAGATCTCTTCATTTTGAAGGTTTTCTTCAAGATTCCTGTGGTAGTAGTTCTCATTTTCTTCTTTGTTCTTTTCTTGCCAAGATCTAATTTATATTCTCTTGTTCATGAGTTGTGGTGATGTTGCTCTTTTCAATCTGTCATCTTGTTCTATCAAGATCATGTTCTCTCATTGCTTATCAGTTTAGTTGGATTGTTGTGAATCTTTTCAAGATCTTTCCATTGTATCAAATTTTGTCCTCTTTTCCTGTCGAAGTGCTGCCGAAATTTTGTTTGAATTCTTCATTGTTCCTCATATCATTCTTCATCTCTTTGCAACCTTCAAGGATCGTTGGTTTCACTCGTTTGTCAAAGAAGAAATTAAGTTTTACCTCTTGCTCTTCCTATTCCTCTTCCCTTTTCATTCTTGGGTCTCGGGTCGAGATCCTGTTGTCGTGTTGAAGAGTTGTGACAGCCCGAGACCAACGATCCAGAAGATTTCCCCTCTTTTCTGTTGTCGCCGTGTTATTATTTTTCTGCTGCATGCATCGTCCACATTGCATCGGCATCCCATTGCCGCCATTTTTCAAAACTTGCAACCATTATTAGTTGCAGGTTCTCTCCGTTCTTGTCGTTGACCGTTTTGAGCCCAACCACACACGCCCGGGCCCGCGACATCGTCGAAACCTTGTTATTAAAAGTGTGTATAAAATATTCTCGGATTCAGTTGAAACTTGACGTGCGGTCCTATTTTAATATAGGTAGGCCACATGCCAATTTTCAACGCAATCGGAGTTGGTCTGGTACCCGAACAGTCGTCCGTAGCGGCACCGTTGCCGGGTTATTCGTCAAACGTTTTTTGGTATTTTAAAAACCGTGTCACACGCGCACCATTTCCCTCTCATCCCCACCTAGCCACTCTTCACAGCCCACCTAGCCATCCCGCATCCGAGGCCATCCGATCTCGATCGTGTGGTCGAAATCGGGGCAAATTCCGCAAACCCTAGCTCCCCTACCCTATTTAAGCAGCTCCCCTTCCTAATGTTGAAACCCTAGCCGTCTGCCTCGATTCCCGCACCCACCAACCCTAGCAGCCGCGGCAGCCAACTCCACCCTCTCCCACTACGGGTCCGCACGAGCCCATCTGAGGCCCGCCGGGCCGGATCTGCCGCCGCCGTCGCTGGAGCTCCTCCCGAAGCCCCTCCATGGCAGCGCCCCGCCGGCCTCCTCCCGAGCTCCACCGGATCCGCCGCTGGTCGTCGCCAACCTCGCGAGCCTCCGCCCTCGCCGCCTCGCCGGCTCGAGCCATCGTAGCTCCTTGCAGCCCTATCGGCCGCCGCGTGTCAAGCTCGCCCCGTCGCCGCCTGTCGAGCTCGTCGTTATCCCTGTCCCCGCCGGGAACGGAACCCCCTTGCTCGGATTTGGCCGCCCCAGACCTCATCGCCGGCCTCCCGTCGCCACAGCTCAAACGCCTCTGCCCCGTCGCCATCTTCGCCGGCCGACGCACAGCCCGGCGCCCTGATCTAGATCGGGCAAGGATCCAGATCGCGATCGGTGCTCCAGCCTCGCCAGGCGCTGCCCGTGTGGGCCTCTTGCCCCCACGCGGCCCAGGAGTCCGCCGAGGCCCAGTAGCGCCTGGGCAAGGCCCAGTCCCCGTGGCCCAGCTACGGCCTCGCCCCGACCCATCTCCCCTCCCACAGACCACGTCTCCCCCGCATGGGCCGAGCCCACACTGGTGAGAACCCCCTGCCACCCCTCTATAGTGCGCCCTTGGCGTCACTTAGTTTGCAGCGCCCAGCTTTGTTTCGGCCCATTTGTCATATTTGGCCCACGTAGGATTTTATTATTTTCAGCGATTTATTCTTTTTCAGAAAAGTGCATGTTTTTTAAACGCCCGTAGATAATTAACCGTGCATCGGGTCACGACGTATTTTATATGTATCTTGTGTAGTTTTCCGCGTAGAATCATATTTTAGCACTTGCATGCATGTTTAAAGTGGTTTGACCTGCCATTTGCCTAGATTTGCGTGATGTCCTAATCTATTAGATATTTCGTAGATATTTTTGTGCGCGTCCGGATTGTTCAAATTCCATAGATAAAATGTTCATGTTGTTCGGAACCCTTTGCCATGTATTTTAGAGTAGTTTCTTGCATTTTTTTGCATGTAGGAGTTGTCAACAGTTTGTTATGTCGTGATTAGGACATTTTCTCGCATATTTGTGTGATGTTAGTTTTGTTTTGCAACCCCATATATTATATATGTTTTGGGTGTAGAAAATTCCGTAGAATTTAACTGTGTAATTAGTTTTGCCTTTCGAGTTAGTTAGCGTGCATGATATTTTGCCATGTTACCCTCTTGTCTATTTTGTGGGATTTCTTCTGTGCGTGATATGCATGAGTTGTAAACTAGAGATATGCCCTTGAATATGTATGCTAGCCCCTGGTAATTTTGGTTGCAATAGAAATCCATAATTAGATGTTGTTTGCTTGTTGTCAACATGCTAGAAAATAGTGCTGATTTGGAGATGCTGAAATATTTCTAAGTCTCAAATCTGTTATATTTTTTTGCTGTCTTGCCATGATTTTTCCTAGTGATCTACAGCTCCTGTGAGGTTGTTTCAATGGAAATATTTGTAGTCCTTAAGATTCTCCAGCATGCTATAAATTTTCATGTCATTCAGTGCTATGTAGCATATAATTTTGCTGCTGCCAATATGCCTTCAGATCAAAACACTGCACTGTCAACAGTGTTATTTTCACTAAGTCTGAAACTGTGTGCGAGATGCCATTTTGTGAGTTCTTTTCCTAGTGTTCCATGCTTCGATGCTAGATGTTATTAGTAGGATGTTGTAGTGCATCTTGACCACTATTGCCTCATGTCTTGTTTGAGCATTTTTAGAATTATGTAGCTTGTTGTTTTAGGGTGTAGAAAATGTCGTGTTGCTGTTTTGGCAGATTGTAGCTATTTCTTGTTTAGCTTGTAGTTGTTAAACCGTTGCTCCGTTTTGATCATGTCCTACATTAAACTTGCTTAGAATCTCCTGTAGTTTCATATTATGTTGCTGCATTCTTGTTTTGGAATGTTCGTGGTAGTTACTCGCATACATATTGCATTCATGACATCATATCTTGTGGTGTTCGTATCTTTTGAACCGTAGCTCCGTTGAAGATGTTCCATATATGTAACTGGACTAGGACGACGTGTAGTTTCACGTGAACAACTTTTTTTGCCGTTTAATAAAAAAACGTGTTAGTTCAGATCTGGACAGAATTATAAATTAACGTATGAGGTCAGTTCGGAGATGCTATAAGTCGTTTCCGACCTCATTTAAAATGCCTAGATATGTAGATTAATTACACTTCACCTCTTGCCATGTTTAACCACATTTAATACTGCAGTGTACCTAATCGAGATAGAACTAAATAATCCGTATGTGGAGTTTCATCAATATGCAACGTTGCGTATTGAACTTCACTTAATGTGTAGTGTTTGATTGGAGTGAATTGCACGTCATACCGTGCATACATGTAACCGCTCATGCATCATTTGTGTTGTGCATCGCATGGTGAATATCGCATGTTGATTCTTGTTTCCGGTTTGCTTCGTCTCGATAGAGTTCCGACCGCTTCAGAGTGTGAGGATCCATTCGAGTACGTTTGTTCGTCTGCTTCACAGAGTCATTCTTCTTCCAAGCGGGATCTCAGGCAAGATGACTATTTCCGCAGATACCATTACTATGATTGCCATGCTAGTTGTTTCATTTCTATCGCTGTGTCTCGCTGCCTTCCACCTGTTATATATCAGCCTCTCAACATTGCCATGAAAACCCTCAACCCGATCACAGCCTAGCAAACCACTGATTGGCTATGTTACCGCTTGCTTAACCATGTATTAGCGTTGCTAGTTGCAGGTGAAGTTTCTTCCATGTCATAACATGGGTTCCTTGTTATATCACCCTATTAAATGCTATTTAATTTAATGCACCTATATACTTGGTAAAAGGTGGAAGGCTCGGCCTTTCTAGCCTGGTCTTTTGTTCCACCTTTGCCGCCTTAGTTTCGGCTATCAGTGTTATGTTCCATAAATGAGCACTCCTAACATGCTTGGGGCTGTTATGGGGACCCCCTAGATTCTCGTTTTGGGATAAAGCTCATCTGGCAAGGCCCAACATTGGTACTATATTTGTCCAACATAATAATTCTGTTAATACTGAAAAACATAGGGAGTTAGCGCTACCCGAGGAGTAATTCAACATAATACACGGAGGGTAGTGCTGATGGTGCTGGTCCAAAACAGATCCACTTGCGGGGCCACCCGGGGCAACACGGGGGATTTCTATCTGGCCACCGTATGTATTGCTCATCCGTCGTGTCCTGAGAACGAGATACGTGGCTCCTATCGGGATTGTCAACACGTTGGGCGACCTTGCTGGACTTCTTTTACCTTTCTCGAGCATCTTGTGCGAGGGATTCCGAGGATGCTTTGAGCCAACTCAAGGTTGAGGTTTTCCAATAGGAACCCGAGGAGATCACGAGTTTCCCTGATCGAGGTCATTCTGTCGTAGTGTGTGGTAGTTTGTGATGGACTAGTTGGAGCACCCCTGCAGGGTTAAATCTTTCGAAAAGCCGTGCCCGCGGTTATGTGGCAACGCGGAAACTTTGTCTAACATCCGGTTCTAGATAACTTGAAGTTAACTTAATTAAAATATGCCAACTGAGTGTGTAACCGTGACTATCTCTTTCGTGAGCTCCTTCTCCGATCGACGACACGGTGGGGTTATGTTTGACGTAAGTAGGTGTTCAGGATCATTCATTTGATCATCATTAATTCACGTCCGTTATGCGTAGATCATCCCCTCTTATTCTTGTACTCGTAAGTTAGCCACCTCATATATTGCTTAGTCGTTTACTGCAGCCTCACCACTTAACCATACCTCATCCACTAAGCTTTGCTAGTCATGATACCTTTGGAAATGAGATTGCCAAGTCCCTTGTGGCTCACATATTCCTACAACACCAGTTGCAGGTACAGGTAAAGGATATTAAGACGTGAGTGCGATGATTGTTCATTTGGAGTTTCTTCTTCTTCCTCTTCGTCGATCTAGGATGGATTCCAGGCCGGCAGCCTGGGATAGCAAGGATGGACGTCGTTGTTTTGTTGTTTGTTTTCGTCTGTAGTCGGACCCTGCTCTTCTTCGTGATATTTATGTATTGTACTGACGTGATTCTGAGGTAGCATATGGTGAGTGTAAGATAATTCCATATACTCATATTTTCAGTACATGTACTTGTAATGATATCCATTCTTGGGAAACGATGAGATGCACTTCTATCCCTGTCGAGGCCCTCGTGCCAAAATAAGGATAGGATCACATCTTGGGCATTATACTTCCGCTAGTTTTTGATTAGTTTTATATAATGAGTTGGCCTTCACCCATTTTATTGTAATAAAGGACTCGATAGGAGATTTTGATTAATAAAGAAGTGTGATTGAACTCTCAATTTATACATTGATGTAGTGTGTGTGTACCAGCATGATCTTGGGATGGTACAGAAACACTAGAGACTTGACCGTTTCGGGTAGGGTCGCTATAGAGATTGTATGATAGCACATGCTGACCATAGGACGTAACCTATAGGATTGGAAAAGCCTTAGGAAGAAAACCATTTTACTTATGTCCTTAAAATTTCTATATTCTCATCTACTCATTTGTGACTTCTCTCCGATTTCCAATATTTCTAGATGGCCACCTTCAACCCATTTTTTGTCACACAGTTTTGCCAGCCCGACGCAATAAGGCCCTTTGGCAAAGAGCTGGTGCAAATTCTAAAGGACATAAGCATTGCTCTACCAACTATCACCAGGAAACCTACCATGTCTTTCCCGGCACACGCTCGCTATAAGATTGAGGTGCACATACCCGGAAGGACCTTCGGTAATCGCACAGAGCCCATTGACTTCAAGTTTATTGCACACAGTTGGATTCTCAGGAGGGACATGGCGATTCACTATGCACTCGGACATACCAACGAGGTATATGGAGGCTGCCTCATTTCGCCAGACCTCTACATGGTGATGTGAACTAGTTCATCAAAATAACATAGTAATGTGAACTAGATTATTGACTCTAGTGCAAGTGGGAGACTATTGGAAATATGCCCTAGAGGCAATAATAAATTAGTTATTATTATATCTCCTTGTTCATGATAATCGTTTATTATCCATGATATAATTGTATTGATTGGAAACACAAATACATGTGTGGATATATAGACAAAACAATGTCCCTAGTAAGCCTCTAGTTGATTAGCTCGTTGATCAAAGATGGTTAAGGTTTCCTAACCATAGACAAGTATTGGACAAGACCTAAACTATAAACGTAGCATGTGATCATGTAATTTCGTTGCTATTGTTTTCTGCATGTGAAGTATACGTTTCTATGACCATGAGATCGTGTAACTCACTGACACCGGAGGTATGCCTTGTGTGTATCAAACATCGCAATGTGACTGGGTGACTATAAAGGTGCTCTACAGGTATCTCCGAAGGTGTCCGTTGAGTTAGCATGGATCAAGATTGAGATTTGTCACTCCATGTCACGGAGAGGTATCTCGGGGACCAATCGGTAATACAACATCACAAATAAGCCTTGCAAGCAATGTGACTAGAGTTAGCCATGGGATCCTGTATTACGGAACGAGTAAAGAGAGTTGATGGTAACGAGATTGAAATAGGTATTGGGATACCGACGATCAAATCACGGGCAAGTAACATACCGTAGGACAAATGGAATGATATACGGTATTAACCGAATCCTTGACATAGAGGTTCAATCGATAAGATCATCGTAGAATATGTTGGATCCAATGTGGTCATCCAGGTCCTGCTATTGGATATTGACCGGATAGTGTCTTAGGTCATTTCTACATAATTCTCGAACCTGCATGGTCTGCACACTTAATGTTCCGTGAAATTTCGGTATAGTTGAGTTATAGGTGTTGGTGACCGGAGGTTGTTCGGAGTCCCGGATGAGATCCTCGACGTCACGTGGAGCTCCGGAATGGTCCGGATGTAAACATTGATATATAGGAAGTCCTGCTTTGGTCACTGAAAAAGTTTTGGGCTCATCGGTAGTGTACCGGTAGTGCCGGGAGGGTACGAGGGGACCACTTGGAGGGGTGTGACGACCCAAGGGCTTCATGGGTTGTGAGAGGAGGAGGACCAACCCTTGGTGGGCTGGCTGAAGCCTGAACTAAGGGACCATGTGGATGGAGTGGAGGGATAAGGCAAAAAACCCAAAGGTGGAAAAGGTGGAAAGGGTTTCCAAGTGGAGACGAGCAATCCTACTCCTAGTAGGATTGGATTAGGACTCCCCCACCTCCAATTTCGGCCAAACCTTGAGGGTTTGAGGCTGCCTCCTCCCCTCCCTACCTTCTATATATACTAGAGTTATCGAGAGTTTTTGAGACACAACAAATTCATCCACATCATGCCCTCTCTCTAGATCGAAGTTCCTCCTCTCCAGTTCTATGGTGCTTCGGCGAAGCCTTGTTGGAATTGCTCCACCATCGTCGCCATCGCGCTGTTGCAAACTCTTCTACCTCTCTGCCCCTCTTGCTGGAACAAAAAGGCGGAGATCGTCATTGAGCTGTACGTGTGCTTAACGCGGACGTGTTGTCCAATTGGCCCTAGTTCTGGACGGATCCTGGGACGACTGCAATCTGGATCGCGAAAACGCTCAACTACATTAACCTCGTTTCTTAACTCTTTACGCTTAGCGGTCTGCAAGGGTATGTGGATCCTATCTCCCCTCTCGTAGATGATCATCAACATGATTGGTCTCGTGAGCATAGGAAATTTTCGTTTCCCATGCTACGTTCCCATAACTGGCATCATGAGCTACGTTCATGTGTAGATGATATCTCAAGTAGAACACAAAATAGTTTATGGGTCTTGATGTTCAATATGCTGCCCTCCATAGTATTTTCTTAGTTCAGTGGTATTGTTGGATTGAAGCGGCCCAGACCAACTTTACTCATACGCTTACGACAGACCGGTTTCATCGACTCACATGCAACTTGTTTCATAAAGATGACTGGCGGGTGTCTGTTTCTTCAAGTTTAGTTGAATTGGATTTGACCGAGGCGGTCCTTGGTGAGGATTAAATAGCAATTTTCATATCACCGTTGTGGCATTGCGTATGAAAGATGCGATTATACTAGATACCCATAGCAGCCACGTAAAATTTGCAACAACAAATTAGAGGACGTCTAACTTGTTTTGCAGGGTATGCATGTGATGTGATACGGCCAAAGACATGATATGATATCTTGGACGTATGATATGATCATGTTGTAATAGTTAAATATCGACTTGCACGTCGATGCTACGGCAACCGGCAGGAGCCATTGGGCTGTCTTCAAATTTATTTTGCGCTTGCAGATGCTCTTGCTATATCGCTAGGCAGTAGCTTTGGTAGTAACATCATAGATAGCGCGACAACCTCGATGGTAGCATGATTATGGAGATCATGGTGCAGCGCCGGTGACGATGGAGATCATGCCGGTGCTTTGGTGATGGAGATCAAGAAGCACAAGTTCATTGGCCATATCATGTCACTTATGATTTGCATGTGATGTTAATCGTTTTATGCAGCTTATTTCTCTTAGGACGAGGGTAGCATTATAAGGTGATCCCTCATTAAAATTTCAAGATAAAATTGTGTTATCCCCAACTATGCACTGTTGCGATAGTTCGTCGTTTCCAGACACCGTTCATATACAATGATCGGGTGTGATAGATTCTACGTTCATATACAACAGGTGCAAAACCGTTGCGCACACAGAACACTCGGGTTAAACTTGACGAGCCTAGCATGTATAGACATGGCCTTGGAACACAAGAGACCGAAAGGTCGACCATGAATCATATAGTTGATATGATCAACATGGAGATGTTCACCATTGAAACTAATCTTGACTTACGTGATGATTGGACTTGAGTTAGTGGATTTAGATCATGCGCCACTCGAATGTCTAGAGGGATGTCTATTTGAGTGGGAGTTCTTAAGTAATATGATTAATTGAACTCATTATCATGAACATAGTCAAATGTCTTTGTAAATTATGTTTTAGCTTGCGTTGTAGCTCTACTGTTTTGATATGTTCCTAGAGATATTTAGTTGAAATATGATAGTAGCAATTATGCGGACTCCGTCCGTAAAGTGAAGATTGTCCTCACTGCTACACAGAAGGCTTATGTCCTTAATGCACCGCTGAGTGGGCTATACCCCGAGCGTCGTGTGTAGATGTTGCGAACATCTGACATACACGTTCTTGATGACTACATGATAGTTCAGTGTGTAATGCTTAAACGGCTTAGAAGTAAGGCGCCGAAGACGTTATGAACGTCATGGGACATATGAGATGTTCCAAGAGATGAAATTGGGATTTCAGGCTCGTGCCCATGTTGAGAGGTATGAGACCTTCGACATGATTCTTTGCCTACAAAGTAAGGGAGAAAAGCTCAATCGTTGAGCATGTGCTCACATTGTATGGGTCCTACAGTCGCTTGAATCGAGTGGGAGTTGATCTTACAGATAAGATAGTGATTGACATAGTTCTCCAAAGTCACTGCCACCAAGCTACAGAGATTCGTGATGAACTATAACATATCAGGGATAGAGATGATGATCCTTGAGCTATTCACGATGTTTGACACCGCGAAGGTAGAAATCAAGTAGGAGCATCAAGTGTTGATGGTTAGTAAAACCACTAGTTTCGAGAAGGGCAAGGGTTAAAAGTGATACTTTATGAAATGGCAAACGAGTTTCCACTCTAGTAAAGAAGCCCAAGGTTGAGCCCAAACCCGAGACTAATTGCTTCTATTATGAGGAGAACGGTCACTAAAGCGGAACTACCCTAGTTACTTGGTAGATGAGAAGGCTGGCAAAGTCGACAAAAGTATATTGGATATACATGATTTTGATGTGTACTTTACTAGTAGTCCTAGTAGCACCGGGGTATTAGATACCGGTTCAGGTTGCTAAGTCCTAGTAACTCGAATAAAAGCTGCGGAATAAACGGATACTAGCTAAAGGCGAGGTGAGTCAGGTGACGATGTGTGTTGGAAGTGTTTCCAAGGTTGATGTGATCACCATCGCACGCTCCCACTACTTTCAAGATTAGTGTTGAACCTAAATATTGTTTGGTGTTTGCGTTGAGCATGAACATCATTTAAAGAGAATAATGGTTATTCTATTTACTTGAATAATACCTTTAATGGTCATGCACCTAATATGAATGGTTTACTAAATTTTGATCGTAGTATTACACGTGTTCATAATAATTGATGCCAAAAGATGCAAAGTAGTAATGATAGTACCAATTACTTGTGGCACTGACACTTGAGTCATATTGGTGTTAAACCCATGAAGAAGCTCCATACTGATGGATCTTTGGACTCACTCATTTTTGAATCGTTTGAGACATGTGAACCATGCCTATTGGTGTAAACGCATGAAGAAACTCCATGCTGGTGGATCGTTTGGACTCACTTGATTTTGAATCACTTGAGACATGCAAATCGTGCCACATGGGCAAGATGACTGAAGACCTCGTTTTCCATTGAGATGGAACAAGAAAGTAACTTATTGTAAGTAATGCATTTTGATGTATGCGGTCCAATGAGTGTTGAGGCACTCAGTAGATATCGTTATGTTCTTAATTCACAGATGATTTGAGTAGATACTGGTATATTTACTTGATGAAACACAAGCCTGAATTATTGCAAGGTTCAAGCAATTTCAGAGTGAAGTTGAATATCGTCATGACAATAGGATAATATGTCTACGATGTGATCGTGGAGGTAAATATCTGAGTTGCGAGTTTGGTATACATTTAAGACAATGTGAAAATTGTTTCACACCTAATGCCACCTGGAACACCATAGTGTGATGGTGTGTCCGAAAGTCGTAGCCGCACCCTATTAGATATGGTGCATATTATGATGTCTCTTATCAAATTACCAGTATCATTTTGGGGTTATGCAGACAACAACATTCACTTTAAATAGGGCACCGCATAGTTCCGTTGATATGACACCGTATGAACTGTGGTTTGGAGAATCTAAGTTGTCGTTTCTTAAAGGTTTGGGGCTATGATGCTTATGTCCAAAGGCTTTGGCCTGATAAGATCGAACCCAAAGCGGATAAATGCGTATTCATAGGATACCCAAAATAGTTGGGTATACCTCCTAGCTCAGATCCAAAAGCAAAGTGTTTGTTTTAGAAAACGGGTCCTTTCTCGAGAAAGAGTTTCTCTCGAAAGAATTGAGTGGGAGGATGGTGGAACTTGATGAGGTTACTGAACCAACACTTCAACCAGAGAGTAGAAGGGCACATGAAGTTGTTCTTGTGGCGCCTACACAGGTTGAAGTGAAGTCCAATGATGGTAATCATGAAGCTTCAGATCAAGTTACTACCAAACCTCGTAGGTTGATAAGGATACACGTTGCTCCAGAGTGGCACGATAATCCTGTCTTGGAGGTCATGTTGTTGGACAACAATGAACCTATGATCTATGGAGAAGCGATGGTGGGCCCGGATTCCGACAAATGGCTGGAGGCAATGAAATCTGAGAGAGGATCCATGTATGTAAACAGAGTGTGGACTCTGGAAGAACTACTTGATGGTCGTAAGACTATTGAGTACAGATGGATTTTTAAAGGAAGACAGACGACGATGGTGAAAGTCACCATTTAAGAAAGCTCGACTTGTTGCAAAGCAGTTTCCGTAAAGTTCAAGGAGTTGACTACGATGAGACTTTGTCACTCGTAGGGATGCTAAAAGTATGTTGGAATTATGTTTTCATTTGCTGCATTTTTCAATTATGAAATTTTGTAGATGGCTGTCAAAACATCGTTTCCTCGACGGTTTCCTTGAGGAAAGGTTGTATGTGATACAACCAGAAATTTTGTCGATCCTAAGGATGCTAACAAGTATGCAAGCTCCAGCGATCCTTCTAAGTGTTGGAAATTTGCCCTAGAGGCAATAATAAATTGGTTATTATTATATTTCCATGTTCATGATAATCGTTTATTATCCATGCTAGAATTGTATTGATTGGAAACTCAAATACATGTGTGGATACATAGACAACACACTATCCCTAGTGAGCCTCTAGTTGGCTAGCTCGTTGATCAAATATGGTCAAGGTTTCCTCGCCATAAGCAAGTGTTGTCACTTGATAATGGGATCACATCATTAGGAGAATGATGTGATGGACAAGACCCAAACTATAAACGTAGCATATGATCATGTCAGTTTATTGCTACTGTTTTCTGCATGTCAATGTATTTGTTCCTATGACCTTGAGATCATGCAACTCCCAAACACCAAAGGAATGCCTTGTGTGTATCAAACGTTGCAACGTTACTGGGTGACTATAAAGATGCTCTACAGGTATCTCCAAAGGTGTCTGTTTGGTTGGCATGGATGAAGACTGGGATTTGTTACTCCGTGCGAGGGAGAGGTATCTTGGGGCCCACTCGGTAATACATCACAACAAGCCTTGCAAGCAATGTGACTAAGTACTTAGTTACGGGAGATTGTATTACGGAACGAGTAAAGAGACTTTCCGATAACATATTGAACTAGTTTTGGAGATACCGACGATGGAATCTCGGGCAAGTAACATACGGAAGGACAAAGGGAACAACATACGGGATTAAATGAATCCTTGACTTAGAGGTTCAACCAATAGAGATATTCGTAGAATATGTAGGAGCCAATATTGTTGGAAATATACCCTAGAGGCAATGATAAAATAGTTATTATTATATTTCCTGTTTCAAGATAATAGTTTATTATCCATGCTATAATTGTATTGAATGAAAACATAAATGCATGTGTCGATATATAGACAAAACTATGTCCCTAGTAAGCCTCTAGTTGACTAGCCAGTTGACCATATGTAAGTGTTGTCACTTGATGATTGGATCACATAATTGGGAGAATGATGTGATGGACAAGACCCAAACTATAAACGTAGCATGTGATCGTGTCATTTTGTTGTTATTTTTTTGTGTATCAAGTATTCATACCTATGACCATGAGATCATGTAACTCACTGACACCAAAGGAATACCTTGTGTGTATCAAACGTCGGAACGTTACTGGGTGACTATAAAGGTGCTCTACAGGTATCTCCGAGGTTGTCCGTTGAGTTAGCATGGATCAAGACTGGGATTTGTCACTCCGTATGAGGGAGAGGTATCTCAGGGCCCACTCGGTAATACAACATCACATATAAGCCTTGCAAGCAATGTGACTAAAGTGTTAGTCACGGGATCTTGTATTACGGAACGAGTAAAGAAACTTGCCCGTAACGAGATTGAAATAGGTATAGGGATAACGACGATCAAATCTCGGGCAAGTAACATACCGTAGGACCAAGGGAATGGTATACAGGATTATATGAATACTTGGCACAGAGGTTCAACCGATAAGATCTCGAGCATTACGAGGGTTTCCGGAATGGTCTGGAAACGAATATTGATATATAGGATTGTTTCATTTAGCCTCCGAAAAGATTTCAGGCATTACCGGCAGTGTACCAGGAGTGACGAATGGGTTCCGGGTTTTTACCGGGAGGGGGCCACCCGCCCGGGAGAGAACCTAATAGCCCATGGGTGGCGCACCAGCCCTTGGTGGGCTGGTGAGGCCAGCCCAAGTGGACTATTTCGGCCAAGGAAAGAAAATCAAGGAGAAAAGATAAAAAAAGAGGGAGGTGGGAAGGAAGGGACTCCTCCTTCCCAAACCGAATTGGAGTTGGAGTCCCTCTTGTCCCACTTCGGCCGACGCCCTAGGGGATCCCTTGAGCCCCAAGGTTAGCCCCTCCCCTCCTCTTTTATATACTAGAGGTTTTAGGAGTTTTGAGAAAAAATTGCCACGTGCAACCCTAAACCTCTACTTCGTAGTTCTTCCTCTAGATCGGTTTTTTGTGGATCTCGGGTGGAGCCCTGCAGGAATAGATCATCACCATCACCGGCGCGCCGTCATGCTGCCGGAGAACTCATCTACTTCCCAGTCTCTCTTCCTGGATCAAGAAGGAGGAGATCGTCATCGAGATGTACGTGTGCTGAACGCGGAGGTGTTGTCTGTTCGGTGCTAGATCGGGACGGATCGTGGGACGATGGTGATTTGAATCACAAAGCTATTCCACTACATCAACCGTGTTTCTTAATGTTTCCCTCTTAGTGATCTACAAGGGTATGTGGATCTGATCTCCCTCTTGTAGATGAACATCACCATGATAGGTCTTCGTGTGCGTAGGAATTTTTTTGGTTCCCATGCAACGTTCCCCAACACTGGCATCATGAGCTAGGTTCATGCGTAGATGTAATCTCGAGTAGAACACACAAGTTTTTGTGGGTGTTGATGTTTGACTTGCTTCCCACCTTAGTCTTTTCTTGATTTGGCGGTATTGTTGGATTGAAGCGGCCCGGACCAACATTACTCGTACGCTTACGAGAGACCGGTTTCATCGACTAACATGCAACTTGCTGCATAAAGATGACTGGCGGGTGTCTGTTTCTCCAACTTTAGTTGAATAGGTTTTGACCGAGGCGGTCCTTGGAGAGATGTTAAATAGCAATTTGCACATCACCGTTTTGGTTTTGCGTAAGTAAGATGCGATCATACTAGATACCCATAGCGGCCACGTAAAACATGCAACAACAAATTAGAGGACGTCTAACTTGTTTTTGTAGGGTATGCATGTGATGTGATATGGCCAAAGACATGATGTTATATATTGGAGTATGAGATGATCATGTTGTAATAGTTAAATATCGACTTGCATGTCGATGCTATGGCAACCGGTAGGAGCCATAGGGTTGTCTTTAAACTAACGTTTGTGTTTGCAGATGCGTTTACTACATATGCTAGGTTGTAGCTTTCGCAGTAATAGCATAGATAGCACAACAACCTCGATGGCGGCACGATGATGGAGATCATGGTGTGGTGCCGGTGACGATGAAGATGATGCCGGTGCTTTGGTGATGGAGATCAAGAAGCACAAGATCATGGCCATATCATGTCACTTATGAATTGCATGTGATGTTAATCCTTTTATGCACCTTATCTTGCTTAGAACGACGGTAGCATTATAAGGTGATCCCTCACTAAATTTCAAGATAAAATTGTGTTCTCCGCGACTGTGCACAGTTGCGAAAGTTCGTCGTTTCGAGACACCACGTGATGATCGGGTGTGATAGACTCAACGTTCACATACAACGGGTGCAAAACAGTTGCACACGCGGAACACTCGGGTTAAACTTCACGAGCCTAGCATGTGCAGACATGGCCTCGGAACACAAGAGACCGAAAGGTCGAGCATGAATCGTATGGTTGATATGATTAACATAGAGATGTTTAACAGTGAAACTGCAATGAACTCACGTGATGATCAGACTTGAGTTAGTGAATTTGGATCATGCCACACTCAAATAACTAGAGGGATGTATGTTTGAGTGGGATTTTATTAGTAATATGATTAGTTGAACTCTAATTGTCTTGAACATAGTCTAAGTCCACTTTGCAATATTTTATGTTGTAGATCAATGGCTCACACAGTAGCAACCCTGAATTTCAATACGTTCCTAGAGAAAGCTAAGATGAAATATGATGGTAGCAACTTTATAGATTGGGCTCGTAATCTGAGGCTCATCCCGCAAGCTGGGAAAAAGAATTATGTACTTGAGGAAGCGCTAGGAGATGAACCACCCGCTACGTCTGATCAAGATGTTTTGAACGCTTGGCAAGCACGTAAGGAGGACTACTCAGTAGTTCAATGTGTAGTCTTGTATGGCTTAGAACCGGGACTTCAACGACGCTTTGAACGTCATGGAGCATATGAGATGTTCCAGGAGTTGAAGTTTATCTTTCAGAAGAATGCCCGGATCGAGAGGTATGAGACCTCCAATAAATTCTATGCTTGCAAAATGGAGGAGAATTCATCTGTCAGTGAACATGTGCTCAAAATGTTTAGGTACTCAAACCGACTAGCTGAGCTGGGGATTGAACTCCCCCAAGAGGCTATCACTGACAGAATTCTTCAATCACTACCACCTAGCTACAAGAGCTTTGTGTTGAACTATAACATGCAAGGGATGAATAAGTGACCCGGTGAGTTATTCGCGATGCTGAAAGTCGCAGAGTCAGAACTCCGGAAAGAACATCAAGTGTTGATGGTGAATAAGACCACTGGTTTCAAGAAAAGTGGCAAAGGCAAAAAGGGTAACTCCAAGAAGAGCGGCAAAGCTGTTGCTCCTCCGACAAAGAAACCCAAGGCTGGACCTAAGCCAGAAACCGAGTGATATTATTGCAAGAGGATTGGTCACCGGAAGCGCAACTGCCACAAGTATTTGGCTGATAAGAAGGTGGCCAACGCCAAGCAAGGTACATGTGATATACATGTTATTGATGTGTACCTAACCAGCTCTCGTAGTAGTGCCTGGGTATTTGATACCGGTTCCGTTGCTCATATTTGCAACTCGATGCAGGAACTGCGGAATAAATGAACGCTGGCGAAGGATGAAGTGACGATGCATGTGGGAAATGCTTCCAAGGTTGATGCAATCGCCGTCGGCACGGTCTCACGTAAGTTACCATCAGGATTAGTTATGAACTTAAATAATTGTTATTTAGTGCATGCGTTAAGCATGGACATTATATCTGGATCTTGTTTATTGCGATACATTTACTCATTTAAATCAGAGAATAATGGTTGTTCTGTTTTTTTGAGTAATATCTTTTATGGTCATGCACCCAATGTGAGGGGTTTGTTCATATTGAATCTTAATTGTGATGACACACATATCCATAACATTGAGATCAAAAGATGTAGAGATAACAATGATAGCGCCACCTTTTTGTGGCACTGCCGCTTAGGTCATATTGGTGTAAAGCGCATGAAGAAACTCCATGTTGATGGACTTTTGGATTCACTTGATTTCAAATCACTTGACACATGCGAACCATGCCTCATCGGCAAGATGACTAAGACTCCGTTCTCCGGAACAATGGAGCGTGCAAGTGACTTGTTGGAGATCACACATACTGATGTGTGCGGTCCAATGAGTGTGGAGGCGCACGGCGAATATCATTATTTTCTCACCTTCACTGATAACTGAAGTAGGTATGGATATATCTACTTGATGAAGCACAACTCTGAAATATTTGAAATGTTCAAGCAATTTCAGAGTGAAGATGAAAATCATCGTAACAAGAAGATCAAGTTCCTACAATCTGATCGAGGGGGCGAATATCTGAGTTTCGAGTTTGTGCTCACTTAAGACAATGTGGAATCGTTTCACAGTTGACACCGCTTAGAACACCACAGCGTAATGGTGTGTTCGAACGTCGTAATCGTACTTTGTTAGATATGGTGCGATCTATGATGTCTCTTATCGATTTTCCATTATTGTTTTGGGGTTATGCATTAGAAACAACTGCATTCACTTTAAATAGGGCACCATCAAAATCCGTTTGTACGACACCATATGAGTTATGGCATGGCAAGAGGTCAAAGTTGTCGTTTCTTAAAGTTTGGGGATGCGATGCTTATGTCAAAAAGCTTCAGCCTGAAAAGCTGGAACCCAAAGCAGAAAAGTGCGTCTTCATAGGTTACCCAAAAGAGACAGTTGGGTATAGCTTCTATCTCAGATCCGAGGGCAAAGTGTTTGTTGCTAAGAACGGAGATTTTCTTGAGAAAGAGTTTCTCTCGAAAGAATTGAGTGGGAGGAAGATAGAACTTGATGAGGTTTTGGAACCTCTGCTCCCTCTAGATGGTGGCGGAGGGTAGAGGGAAATCTCTGTCAAGGCAACACCGGTTGAGGAGGAGGCTAATGATGATGATCATGAGGCTTTGGACCAAGTTGCTATCGGACCTCGCAGGTCGACAAGATCACGTACTGCTCCTGAGTGGTATGGGAATCCTGTCTTATCTATCATGTTGTTAGACAACAATGAGCCTGTGAATTATGAAGAAGCAATGGTGGGCCCGGATTCCAACAAATGGTTAGAGGCCATGAAGTCCGAGATAGGATCTATGTATGAAAACAAAGTGTGGACTTTGGAAGTATTACCTGAAGGTCATAAGCCTATTCAGAACAAATGGATATTTAAGAAGAAGACGGACGCGGATGGTAATGTCGCCGTTTATAAAGCTCGACTCGTGGCAAAGGGTTTTTCACAAGTTCAAGGATTTGACTACGATGAGACATTCTCACCGGTAGCGATGCATAAGTCCGTCTGAATCATGTTAGAAATAGATGCATTTTTCAATTATGAAATGTGGCAGATGAATGTCAAAACGGCATTCCTTAATGGTTTTCTTAAGGAAGAGTTGTATATGATGCAACCGGAAGGATTGTCGATCCAGAGAATGCTGAAAAAGTATGCAAAGTCCAGCGATCCATTTATGGATTGGTGCAAGAATCTCGGAGTTGGAATCAACGCTTTGATGAGGTGACCAAGGCGTTTGGGTTTATACAAGTTTATGGAGAAGCTTGTATTTACAACAAAGTGAGTGGGAGCTTTGGAGGGTTTCTAATATTATATGTGGATGACATATTGCTGATTGGAAACAATGTGGAATTTTTAGAGAGCGTAAAGGATTACTTGAACAAATGTTTTTCAATGAAAGACCTAGGAGAAGTTGCTTACATATTAGGCATTAAGATCTATAGAGATAGATCAAGGCGCCTAATAGGACTTCCAGAAAGCACATACCTTGATAAAGTTTGAAGAAGTTCCAAATGGAGTAATCCAAGAAGTGGTTCTTGCCGGTGTTACAAGGTATAAAGTTGAGTAAGACTAATTGTCTGGTAACTGCAGAAGATGGACAAAAGATGAGTACCTTCCCCTATGCTTCAGCCATAGGGTCTATCATGTATGCAATGTTGTGCACAAGATCGGATGTCAGCCTGGCGATAAGTATGGCAGGCAGGTTTCAAAGTGATCCAGGAGTGGAACAATTGGCGGCGGTCAAGAATATTCTGAAGTACGTGAAAAGGACTAAGGAAATGTTTCTCGTTTATGGAGGTGACGAAGAGCTCATCGTAAAGGGTTACGTCGATGCAAGCTTTAACACCGATCTGGATGACTCTAAGTCTCAAACCGGATGTGTATTTATTCTTAATGGGGTGTCGTAAGCTGGTGCAGTTCCAAGAAAAGCGTCGTAGCAGATTCTACATGTGAAGCGGAGTACATGGCTGCCTCGGAGGCGACTAAGGAGGGTGTATGGATGAAGCAGTTCATGATGGATCTTGGAGTTGTGTCGAGCGCAATAAATCCAATAACTATGTTCTGTGAAAACACTGGTGCCATTGCTCTAGCCAAGGAACCAAGATTTCACAAGAAGACCAGACACATCACACGACGCTTCAGCCTCATCCGCAACTATGTCAAAGGAGAGAACCTAAATATTTGCAAGGTGCACACGGATATGAATGTTGCAGATCCGCTGACTAAACCTCTTCCACGAGTGAAGCATGATCAACACCAGAACTGTATGGGTGTTAGATTCATTCCAATGTAAATCACATAGCAATGTGAGACTAGATTATTGACTCTAGTGCAAGTGGGAGACTGTTGGAAATATTCCCTAGAAGCAATGATTAAATAGTTATTATTATATTTCCTCTTTCAAGATAATCGTTTATTATCCATGCTATAATTGTATTGAATGAAAACATAAATGCATGTGTGGATAAATAAACAAAACTATGTCCCTAGTAAGCCTCTAGTTGACTAGCCAATTGATCAAGGATGGTTAAAGTTTTCTGACCATATGCAAGTGTTGTCACTTGATGATTGGATCACAACATTGGGAGAATGATGTGATGGACAAGACCCAAACTATAAACGTAGAATGTGATCGTGTCATTTTGTTGCTATTGTTTTCTGCGTGTCAAGTATGCATTCCTATGACCATGAGAAAACGTAACTCACTGACACCGGAGGAATACCTTGTGTGTATCAAACGTCGCAACGTTAGTTGATGACTATAAAGGTGCTCTACAGGTATCTCCGAAGGTGTCCGTTGAGTTAGCATGGATCAAGACTGGGATTTGTCACTCCATGTGACGGAGAGGTATCTCAGGGCCCACTTGGTGATACAACATCACATATAAGACTTGCAAGCAATGTGACTAAAATGTTAGTCATGGGATCTTGTATTATGGAACGAGTAAAGAGACTTGCCGATAAAGAGATGGAAATAGGTATAGGGATACCAACGATAAAATCTCGGGCAAGTAACATACCGAAGGACAAAGTGAATTGTATATGGGATTATATGAATCCTTGGCATAGAGGTTAAACCTATAAGATCTTTGTAGAATATGTAGGATCCAATATGGACATCCAGGTCCCCCTGTTGGATATTGACCAGGGAGTTTCTTGGGTCATGTCTGCATAGTTCTCAAACCCGCGGGGTGTGCACACTTATGGTTCAGTGACGTTTCGGTATAGTTGAGTTATATTTGTTGGTGACCGAAGGTTTGTTTGAAGTCCCGGATGAGATCACGGATGACACGAGGGTTTAGGGAATGGTCCGGAAGGGAAGATGGATATATAGGATTGTTTCATTTGGCCTCCAGAAAGATTTTGGGCATTACCGGCAATGTACCAGGAGTGATGAATTGGTTCCGGGTTTTTACCTGGAGGGGGCCACCAGCCGGGAGAGAACCTAATAGCCCATGGGTGGTGCACCAGCCCTTGGTGGGCTGGTGAGGCCAGCCCAAGTGGACTATTTCGTCCAAGGAAAGAAAATCAAGGAGAAAAGAAACAAAAAGAGGGAGGTGGGATGGAAGGAAGGGACTCCTCCTTCCCCAAACCGAATTGGAGTTGGAGTCCCTCCTCTCCCACTTTGGTCAATGCCCTAGGGGCTCCCTTGAGCCCCAAGGATAGCCCCTCCCCTCCTCCTATATATACTAGAAGATTTAGGGTTTTTGAGAAAAAAAAACATTGCCACATGCAACCCTAAACCTCTACTTCGTAGTTGTTCCTCTAGATCGGTTTTCTGCGGAGCTCGGGTGGAGCCCTGCAGGAATAGATCATCACCATCACCGGCACGCCGCCACACTGCCGGAGAACTCATCTACTTCCTTGTCTCTCTTGCTCGATCAAGAAGGCAGAAATCGTCATCGAGCTGTATGTGTGCTGAACGTAGGGTGTCGTCCATTCGGTGCTAGATCGTTATGAATCGTGGGATGACGGTGATTTGAATCACAAAGTTGTTCCACTACATCAACCGTGTTTCTTAATGCTTACCGCTTAGCAATCTACAAGGGTATGAGGATCCGATCTCCCTCTCGTAGATGAACATCACCATGATAGGTCTTTGTGTGTGTAGGAAATTTTTTGTTTCCCATTCAACGTTCCCCAACAAATATGGACATCTATGTCCCGCTGTTGGTTATTGACCGGGGAGTGTCTCAGGTCATGTCTGCATAGTTCTCGAACCCGCAGGGTCTGCACACTTAAGGTTCGGTGACGTTTCAGTATTATTGAGTTATGTGTGTTTGGTAACCGAAAGTTGTTTGGAGTCCCGGATGAGATCCCGGACATCACTAGGAGCTCCGGAATGGTCTGGAGGTAAAGATTGATATATAGAAACGTGGGTTTTGAACTCCGAAAAATTTCCAGCATTTCCGACAGTGTATCGGGAGTGATGAATGGGTTCCGGGGGTCCACCAGGTGGGCCCACCCACCCCAAAGGGTCTCATGGGCTGTGGGATGACGTGAACCAGCCCTTAGTGGGCTGGACGAAGCCTCCACTAAATCCCAAGGCGGATTGGAGGTGGGAAGGAAAGAAACCCAAAGGTGGAAAAGGTGGAAAGGGTTTCCAAGTGGAGAGGGGGAATCCTATACCTACTAGGATTGGAGTAGGACTCCTCCACCTCCAATGTCGGCCAAACCTTGAGGGTTGAGGCTGCCTCCTCCCCTCCCTCCCTCCTATATATACTAGAGGTTTTAGGGTTGAGGGCTAACCCTAATTTCCACGTGCTCCCTCTACCTCTCTCTAGATCTGTTTCTCCTCTAGTCAAGTTTGGCGGTGCTTAGGCGAAGCCTTGCTGGACTAGTTGACCACCACCACCACCACGACATCGTTCTGGAGAACTCATCTACCTCTCTACCCCTCTTGCTGGATCAAGAAGGCAGAGATTGTCATCGAGCTGTACGTGTGCTGAACGCGGAGGTGCCGTCCATTCGGCACTAGATCGGGATGGATCGTGATGGGATCGCAGGACGGATCGTGATGAGATCGTGGGACGGGCTGCGATTTGGATCACGAAGATGTTCTACTAGATCAACCGCGTTATATACGCTTCCTCTTAGTGATCTACAAGTGTATGTATATTCAATCTCTCCTCTCGTAGATGATCATCACCATGGATAGGTCTTGCGTGTGCGTAGGAATTTTTTTGTTTTCCATGCAACGTTCCCCATCAGTGGCATCATGAGCTAGGATCATGCGTAGATGATATCTCGAGTAGAACACAAAAGAGTTTGTGGGCGTTGATGTTCAATTTCCTTCCCTCCTTAGTCTTATCTTGATTCGACAATATTGTTCGATTGAAGCGGCCCAGACCAACTTTACTCGTACGCTTACGAGAGACTGGTTTCGTCGCGTGACATGCAACTTGTTTCATAAAGATGACTGGCGGGTGTCTGTTTCTTCAAATTTAGTTTAAACGGATTTGACCGAGGTGGTCCTTGGAGAAGTTTAAATACTACTAAGGAAAACCCTAGTAGTAGCGCTGGAAATATGCATAGGAGTAGCGCTGGTCCAAGCGCTAGTGCTATCGCGCTACAGCTAAACACTAGTAGTAGCACCCGTACGGGCAGCGCTACTAGTAAGTAGTGTTAGCAGTAGCGCTTCCATGTCCAGCGCTACTGCTAACGTTGTTAGTAGCACTTGCACATAGAAAGCGCTGCTATTAAGCCGCGCTACTGCTAATATTTTCCAGCGCTACTGCTAACTTCTACTACTTTCGTAGATTTGCATCATTAGAATGCATCATCATCATCGACAATATTAGCAGTATTCAGAACATTCAGAATGCATCATCATCGATAATATTAACAGTATTTAGAATATTTTCAAGCTCTACGTATTTAACATCATCATCATCATCGACAATATTTGCATCATCATCATCATCGACAATATTTGCATCATCATCATCTATATCAACAATATGGGGATTATCGGTAGCTCATACTCATTTAACTCATATAACTCATACTCATTTAACAACTCATATAACTCATACTCATTTATCTCGAATATTATTCGTAGCTAAATATCATAATATATCACTAATAATAATCCAGTTTACGTCTCACGGTGCAGGCGGTGGCAACCCAAAGATAAGGAACCATCACTAGATCATAGCTCGGGTGATGTCCGTGGAGAACCTGCTAGGTATTGAAGAACCTGACATCCAACGCAGCCATGTAGAGACAGACGTGCTTGTCCTCCTCACTGACACGACGATGTACCACCTCCGTGGGGGCCGGCTCCCTTCGGCACCAATAATGGCCCACACGACCGCCACCAAATAAGCTCCGGGTCAATGATGAGACCCGGATTCCGAACCAAGGTGTGCCCCCCGGAAAGTAGCACCTCCCACTTCCATCCCAGCGGAGCCCAATCCCGGACATGGCGCATATCAAGCAGGCTCTCGACGACCACTCGATGACGAGGATGTGGGCCGGGGATTGTCTAAGCTGAGACAAATTCCTCTGAGAAAATTTTCTTATTATTTAATGTTTCAACCAAATATGACATGGCAACATCATATGACAAATTAACCAAATATGACATAGGCTATCTCAAGAGAACATGGCAACATCATATGACAAATTAACCCTAGAAGAATGAGAATCGCCGAGAGGGGATGAAAATAAGTTGTCAATAGAAATTAGTTGTCAAATATTTTTAAATAAATGACATAAATTACTTAATAAATATGGTTGAGGAACTTAAATAAACGACATATGATGGACACTCTTCTCTCATATATGGTGGAGACTCCCTCACCGATTTTTTGACCGTCGATGATGGTAGCTACTCCTACTTCCCTTAGTGCACAACAAATATCTAGGACAAGGAGAAGGAGGAGAAGCGACCCCCACGACAACAGTCGGCATTCTTCTTCTCTCATATATGGTGGACAGTCCCTCACCGATTTTTAAACCGTCGATGATTGTCGCTACTCCTACTTCCCCTGGTGCATAACAAATATCTAGCATGAGGAGGAGGAGAAGCGACCCCTACGACAACAGTCGGCATTCTTCTTCTCTCATATATGGTGGCACTCCCTCACCGATTAAACTATTTCTATTAAACACTCACTAAATAAACTATTTCTATTAAACACTTACTATAAATAGTAAAAAAACTACATTATACTTATATTGAAATATAATGTAGCACAAGGAAATAAACTACTTGTGGCTAAAAAGTGAAGCATTGCTAGATATATGTATTAATTCACCCATCCACCCATTCACAAGAACATGATAAACTTGAGGAACTAGTACCTACTTGAGCAACACACGAATGAATATAAAAGAAAAACTAGAAAAGCGAGAGTTCATGTTGGACACACCATGGACTTTGAGTCTAACTCCTTAGTGACACCTCCAATGCTAATTACAACGCGCATTGCAATTAATTCACAGTGATGAGCGCAAACAGATATGTTATATTGGATCCTTTCATCATTAGAGAAAAAGAGCCCAACATGTTTTCACAAAGACCAACAAATATGCTTGTAAGTTGTAATCTCAAGGATACTTTTTTATAATATTACATTGAGAAACCTCCAAATGAACATTAATATGATTCTTAACGACACTTTTTTTGGTTCATTTTTTGTTTTGAAAGGTTTCTTCATAAATTTTAATATTAGAATAAAACAGAAATCTCACATAGACCTATCATATAAGTCTAGGATCCATAAGAAATATAAATAGAGTTGTAAGGTAGCAACAATGTTATTTCGCAAAAAAGATAGCAACGATATTTAGTGCAAGTTCGTCAATGTAATCAAGATTACTATATTTAGTTGGTTCATATGATTGTCTGCAACACTGAATGCATGCACACTATATGATGTCCAGGACACACACAAAAATTACATTAGGATACTGATTTCCCATACAAAAAGTTGAAAGGAAAATAAATTACTTCTCACTGCCCGTGTATGCACTACCCGTGTTTTCTGGTGTGTCCAACATGAAAAATCTATACATGAAATATACAAGAAAAATATACAACAGTGATGAACTCGAACGACGGGGGGTGGGAGGAGGGAGGAGAGAGGAGGAGGATGGAGGAGGGACGAGGAGAACCAAGAGTGGCAGCGGCGGGCGGCGAGCGACGGGAACGGCGGCGGCTGCGGACGACGGGCGGCGGGAACGGCGGACGACGGGCGACGGGAACGGCGGCGGCGGCGGACGACGGGGGGTGTGGGGGGAGAGTGAATTGGAGTGGAGAGGGGAGTAAGAGGGGCGGCCGGTTAGATAAGGTGGAGAAGATATACGTATCAGTAGCGCTCTATTAAGGCAAGCGCTACTGCTATTCAACTTATCAGTACCGCTTTACACAAGCGCGCGCTGCTACTAACGCTACCGTTTGTGCACCTCGTTGGGCCTCCTTTAACAGTAGCGATGGGTATATATCCAGCGCTACTGCTATGGTTTCAGTAGTAGCGCTTAACCGGATCAGCGCTACTGCTAATTAGCAGCAGCGTTTTATGTTTTTCAGCGCTACTACTCAGGTCCTCCATATAACGTTTTTCCTACTAGTGAAATAGAAACTTCCATATCACTGTTGTGGCTTTGTGTAAGTAAGATGCGATCATACAAGATACAAATAGGAGCCACGTAAAACATGCAACGACAAATTAGAGAACGTCTAACTTGTTTTTGCAGGGTATGCATGTGATGTGATATGGCCAAAGACATGATATGATATATTGGATGTATGAGATGATCATGTTGTAATAGTTAAATATCGACTTGCACGTCAATGCTACGGCAACCGACATGATCCATAGGGTTGTCTTTAATTATTTTGCGCTTGGTGATGCTTTGCTTTATCGCTGGTAGTAGCTTTAGTAGTAACATCATAGTTAGCGCGACAACCTCGATGGTAGCACAATGACGGAGATCATGGTGTGGCGCCGGTGACGATGGAGATCATGTCGGGGCTTTGGTGATGGAGATCAAGAAGCACAAGTTCATGGCAATATCATGTCACTTTTGATTTAAATGTGATGTTAATCCTTTTATGGACCTTATTTTGCCTAGGATGACTATAGCATTATAAGGTGATCCCTCACTAAAATTTGAAGATAAAATTGTGTTCTCCCCGATTGTGCACCGTTGCGACAGTTCTTCATTTCGAGACACCACGTGATGATCGGGTGTGATAGACTCAACATTCACATACAACGGGTGCAAAATAGTTGCACACGCGGAACACTCAGGTTAAACTTGACGAGACTAGCATGTACAGACATGGCCTCGGAACACAAGAGACTGAAAGGTCGAGCATGAATCATATAGTTGATATGATCAATGTGCAGATGTTCACCATTGAAGGTAAACTCAACTCACGTGACGATCCGACTTGAGTTAGTGAAGTTGGATCATGTGACACTCGAATGACTAGAGGGACGTCAATATGAGTGATCATTCTTAATTAATTGATTAATTGAACTCATTATCATGAACATAGTCAAAAGGTCTTTGCAAATTATGTTGTAGCTTGCGTTGTAGCTCTATTGTTTTTTATATGTTCCTAGAGAAAACTTAGTTGAAAGATGATAGTAGAAATTATGCGGTCTGGGTCCGTAAACTGAGGATTGTCCTCATTGTTGCGTAAAAGGCTTATGTACTTAATGCACAACTCAGTGTACTAAACCCCGAGCGTCCTCTGTAGATGTTGCGAACATCTGACATACATGCTTTTGAGGACTACATGATAGTTCAGTGCATAATGCTTAAACGGTATAGAATTGAGGAGTCGAAGATGTTATGAACGTCACAAAACATATGAGATGTTCCAAGAGATGAAATTGGTATTTCAGGCTCGTGCCCTCGTCAAGAGGTATGAGACCTCCGACAAGATTCTTTGTCTATAAAGTAAGGGAGAAAAGCTCAATCTTGAGCATGTGCTCAGATAGTCTGAGCACTATAATCGCTTGAATCGAGTGGGAGTTGATCTTCCAGATGAGATAGTGATGGCTCTACAAAGTCACTGCCGCCAAGCTACTAGAGCTTCGTGATGAACTATAACATATCAAGGACAGATATGATGATTCTTGAGCTATTTGTGATGTGTGACACCACGAAACTAGAAATAAAGTAGGAGCATCAATTGTTGATGGTTAGTAAAACCACTAGTTTCAAGAAGGGCAAGGGGAAGAAGGGATACTTCATGAAACGACAAACCAGTTATTGCTCTAGTGAAGAAACCCAAGGTTGAACCCGAGACTAAGTGCTTGTGTTATAAGGGGAACGGTCACTGAAGCGGAATTACCCTAGATACTTGGTAGATGAGCAGGCTGGCAAAGTCGACAAAAGTATATTGGATATATGTGATATTGATGTGTACCTTACTAGTACTCCTAGTAGCACCAGTGTATTAGATACCGGTTCGGTTGCTAAGTGTTAGCAACTCGAAATTATAGCTACGGATTAAACGGATGCTAGCAAGGGTGAGGTGACGATGTGTATTGGAAGTAATTCCAAGGTTGATGTGATCAGCATCACACGCTCCCTCTACCTTCGGGATTAGTGTTAAACATAAATATTGATTGGTGTCTGCGTTGAGCATGAACATGATTGGATCATGTTTATTGCAATACTATTGTTCATTTAAAGAGAATGATGGTTACTCTATTTACTTGAATAATACCTTCAATGGTCATGCGCCTAATATGAATTGTTTATTGAATCTTGTTCGTAGTGATACACATGTTCATAATATTGATGCCAAAAGATACAAAGTAGTAATGATAGTACCACTTACTTCTGGCACTGCCGCTTGAGTCATATTAGTGTTAAACGCATAAGAAGCTCCATACTATTGGATCTTTGGACTCACTCATTTTTTAATCGTTTGAGACATGCGAACCATGCCTATTGGTATAAACGCATGAAGAAACTCCATGCAGATGGCTTGTTCGGACTCACTTGATTTTGAATCACTTGAGACATGCAAATCATGCCGCTCGGGCAAGATAACTAAAGGCCTCATTTTCCAATGAGATGGAACAAGAAAGTAACTGATTGGAAGTAATACATTTTGATGTATGCAGTCCAATGAGTGCTGAGGCACGCAGTGGATATCGCTATTTTCTTACTTCACAGATGATTTCAGAAGATACTAGTGTGTTTGCTTGATGAATCCCAAGTATGAAATATTGAAAAGTTCAAGCTATTTCAGAGTGAAATTGAAGATCGTCATGACAAGAGGATAATATGTCTACGATGTGATTGTGGAGGTAAATATATCTGAGTTGCGAGTTTGGTAAACATCTAAGACAATGTGAAAATTGTTTCACAACTCATGCCACCTGGAACACCATAGTGTGATGGTGTGTCCGAATGTCGTATCCATGCCATATTGGATATGGTGCATACTATAATGTCTCTTTTCCAATTACCACCATTGTTTATGGGTTAGGCATTATGACAACTGCATTCACTTTAAATAGGGCACCATGAAATTCCGTTGAGATGACACGTTATGAATTATGGTTTGGAGAAACCTAAGTTGTCGTTTCTTAAAAGTTTGGGGCTGCGATGCTTATGTGAAAAGTTTCAGCATGATAAGCGCGAACTAAAGTGGATAAATGCATCTTCATAGGACACCCAAACAGTTGGGTATACCCCCTATCTCAGATCCGGAAGCGAAGTGTTTATTTCTAGAAACCGGTCCTTTTTGGAGGAAATTTTTCTCTCGAAAGAATTGAGTGGGAGGATAGTGGAACTGGATGAGGTTATTGATCTAACACTTCAACCAGTGTGTAGCAGGCCGCAGGAAGCTGTTCCTGTGGCACTTACACCAATTGAAGTGGAAGCTGATGATAATGATCATGAAGCTTTAGGATGAAGTTACTACAAACCTCGTAGGTCGACAAGGTCACGTACTGCTCCAGAGTGGTATCATAACCCTGTCTTGGAGGTCATGTTGTTGGACAACAATGAACCTACGAGCTATAGAGAAGCAATGGTGTGCCTGGATTCTGACGAATGGTTGGACGCCATGAAATCCGAGGTAGGATCCTGATACGTCTCAAACGTATCTATAATTTTTGATAGTTTCACGGTGTTATCTTATCAACTTCGGATGTTTTGTTTACCTTTTATATATATTTTTGGGACTAACTTATTAATTCTGTGCCAAGTGCCAGTTCCTGTTTTTCTATGTTTTTGACTCTTTTCAGTTTTGATTTTGGAACGGAGTCCAGACGGAATAGAATCCCCGAAATATTTTTTTCTAGAACGGAAGAAGATTGGGAGGCTTGAGGGCCAAGGCAGGAGGCCCACAGGGAGCCTGCAAGCCCTGTTGCCGCGGCCAGGGGGCCCACGGCAACCAGGCTTGTGACCTCCCTGGCGCTCCCCTGCCCTAGCTCTTTGGCCTATAAATTCCCTAAAAATCCAAAAAAAATCAGGGCATCCACGAAAACATTTTTCCGCCGCCGCAAGCTTCCGTTTCCGCGAAATCTCATCTGGAGACCCTTCCCGGTGCCCTGCCGGAGTTGGAGGGCTTCTACATCAACATCACCGCCTCTCCAATGACTCGTAAGTAGTCCACTTCAGACCTACGGGTCCGTAGTTGTAGCTAGATGGCTTCTTCTCTCTCTTGGATCTTCAATACAAAGTTCTCCATGATCTTCATGGAGATCTATCTGATGTAATCCTCTTTGGCGGTGTGTTTGTCGAGATCCGATGAATTGTGGATTTGTTATCAGATTATCCATGAATTATATTTGAGTCTTTGCTGATTTCTTATATGCATGATTTGATATTCTTGTAAGTCTCTTTGAGTCATGGGTTTTGTTTGGCCAACTAGATCTATGATTCTTGCAATGGGAGAAGTGCTTGGTTTTGGGTTCATACCGTGCGGTGACCTTTCCTAGTGACAGAAGGGGCAGCAAGGCACGCATCATGTTGTTGCCATCAACAGTAACAAGATGGGCTTTTATCGTAGATATGAGATTGTCCATCTACATAATGTCATCTTGATTAAGGCGTTACTCTGTTCTTTTGGACTTAATACACTAGATGCCTGCTGGATAGCGGTCGACATGTGAAGTAATAGTAGTAGATGCAAAAAGTATCGGTCTACTTGTTTTGGACGTGATGCCTATAGATATAATCATTGCCATAGATAACGTCACGACTTTGCGCGGTTCTATCAATTGCTGGACATTAATTCGTTCACCCACCGTCTACTTGCTTTCATGAGAGAAGCCACTAGTGAACACTACGGCCCCCGGGTCTATTCACAACTATCGTTTCCACTTTCACTTTTACTTTGCTTTGTTTACTCTTTGCTTTCAGTTCTCACTTTGCAAACAATCTATAAGGGATTGACAACCCCTTCATAGCGTTGGGTGCAAGCTCTTTGTGTTTGTGCAGGTACTTGTGACTTGAACTCTCCTCCTACTGGATTGATACCTTGGTTCTCAAACTGAGGGAAATAGTTACCGCCACTGTGCTACATCACCCTTTCCTCTTCAAGGGAACACCAACGCAAGGCTCCAAGGCGCGGGGAAATCCTTTGCATATTTGCCAAGGAAGTCCCTATAGGTGTAGCCGTAGCAGCAGGATTCCTGGCGCCGCTGCCAGGGAAGGTCTGTTGTCGCAGTAGCAGATCCATGTATGGAAACAAAGTGTAGACTTTGGAAGAACTACTTGATGGTTGTAAGACTATTAAGTACAGATGGATCTTTAAAAGGAAGATAGACGATGATGGTGAAAAGTCACCATTAAGAAAGTAGACTTGTCGCAAAGATGTTTCCGACAAGTTCAAAAAGTTGTCTATGATGAGACTTTCTCACTTGTAGTGATGCTAAAAGTGTGTTGGAATTATGTTAGCAGTTGTTGCATTATTTATGAAATTTTGCAGATAGGATGTCAAAAATTGTTTCCTCGACGGTTCCCTTGAGGAAAGGTTGTATATGATACAACCATGAGGTTTTGTCAATCCTAAGGATGCTAAAAAATATGCAAGCTCCAGCGATCCTTCTATGGACTGGAGCAAATATCTCGGAATTGGAATATACGCTTTTACGAGATGATCAAAGTTTCTGGGTTTACAAAAGGTGTATGAGAAACTTGTATTTCCACATAAGTGAGTGGGAGCACTATAGAATTTCTGATGAGTATATGTGGTTGACATATTGTTGAACGGAAATAATGTAGAATTTCTGGAAAGCATAACGGGTTGTTTGAAAAGAGTTTTTCAAAGGAAAACCTGGATTCAGCTACTTGAACATTGAGCATCAAGATCTATGGAGATAGATCAAAGCGCTTAATAGAACTTTCAACGAAATGCATGCCTTGACAAGTTTTTGAAGGAGTTCAAAATAGATCGGCAAAGAAGGAGTTCTTGGCTGTGTTGTAAGTTGGGAATTTGAGTAGGACTCAAAGCCCAACCACAGCAAAAGAAAGAGAAAGGACGAAGGTCGTCCCCTATGCCTTAGCTGTAGGCTCTAAAGTATGACATGTTGTGTACCGCACCTGATGTGTGCCTTGTCATGAGTCTGTCAAGGGGTACAAAGAGTGATCCTAGATTGAATCGCTGAACAGCGGTCAAAGTTATCCTTAGTAACTAGTGGACTAAGGAATTTTCTCGATTATGGAGGTGATTGAAGAGTTTGTCGTAAAAAGTTACGTCGATGCAAGCTTTGACACTAATCCGAATAACTCTGAGTAGTAAACCGGATTCGTATAGTGGAGCAGTCATTTGAAATAGTTCCAAATGGCGCATGGCAGTAGCATCTATAGAATGACATAGAGATTTGTAAAGCACACATGGATCTAAAAGGTTCTGACCCGTTGACTAAAACCTCTATTACAAACAATACATGATCGAACCCCAGAACTATATGGGTGTTAGATTCATCACAATCACACAGTGATGTGAACTAGATTATTGACTCTAGTGCAATTGCGAGACTGTTGCAAATATGCCCTAGAGGCAATAATAAATTGGTTATTATTATATTTCCTTGTTCATGATAATCGTTTATTATCCATGCTAGAATTGTATTGATTGGAAACTCAAATATATGTGTGGATACAAAGACAAAACACAGTCCCTAGTGAGCCTCTAGTTGACTAGCTCGTTGATCAAAGATGGTCAAGGTTTCCTAGCCATAGGCAAGTGTTGCCACTTGATACGGGATCAAATCATTAGGAGAATGATGTGATGGACAAGACCCAAACTATAAACGTAGCATATGATCGTGTCAGTTTATTGCTACTGTTTTCTGCATGTCAATGTATCTATTCCTATGACCATGAGATCATGCAACTCCCGGATACCAAAGGAATACCTTCTGTGTATCAAACATCACAACGTTACTGGGTGACTATAAAGGTGCTCTACAGGTATCTCCAAAGGTGTTTGTTTGGTTGGCATGGATGAAGACTGGGATTTGTCACTCCGTGTGAGGGAGAGGTATCTCGGGGCCCACTCGGTAATACAACATCACAAGCCTTGCAAGCAATGTGGCTAAGGAGTTAGTTATGGGATATTGTATTACGGAACGAGTAAAGAGACTTGCCGGTAATGATATTGAACTAGTTATGTAGATACCGACGATCGAATCTCGGGCAAGTAACATACCGAAGGACAAAGGGAACAACAAACGGGATTAAATGAATCCTTGACATCGAGGTTCAACCAATAGAGATCTTCGTAGAATATATAGGAGCCAATATGGACATATAGGTCCCGCTATTGGTTATTGACCAGGGAGTGTCTCAGGTCATGTCTGCATAGTTCTCCAACCCGCAGGGTATGCACACTTAAGGTTCGGTGACGTTTCGGTATTATTGAGTTATGTGTGTTTGGTAACCGAAAGTTGTACAGAGTCCCGGATGAGTTCCCGGACATCACTAGGAGCTTCGGAATGGTCTCGAGGTAAAGATTGATATATAGGAATGTTGGTTTTTAACTATAAAAAAGTTTCGGGCATTTCCGACAGTGTACGTGGAGTGACGAATGGGTTCCGGGTGTCCACCGGGTGGGCCCACCCACCCCAAAAGGTCTCATGGGCTGTGGGAGGACGTGCACCATCTCTTAGTGGGCTGGAGAAAGCCTCCACTAAAGCCCAAGGCGGATTGGAGGTGGGAAGGAAAGAAACCCAAAGGTGGAAAAGGTGGAAAGGGTTTCCAAGTATAGAGGAGGAATCCTACTCCTAGTAGGCTTAGAGTAGGACTCCTCCGCCTCGAATTTCAGCCAAACCTTGAGGGTTTGAGGCTGCCTCCTCCCATCCGTCCCTCCTATATACTAGAGGTTTTGGAGGTGAGGTCTAACCCTAATTGCCTCGTGCTCTCTCTACTTCTCTGTAGATCTATTTCTCCTTTAGTCAAGTTTGGCGGTGCTTAGGCGAAGCCCTGCTGTATTAGTTCACCACCACGACCACCATGCCATCGTGCTAGAGAACTCATCTACCTCTTTACCCCTCTTGCTGGATGAAGAAGGTGGACATCATCATCGAGCTGTACGTGTGCTGAACGCGGAGGTGTCGTACGTTCGGCACTAGATCGAGATCGATCGTGATGGGATCGTAGGACGGATCGTGATGAGATCGCGGGACGGACTGCGATTTAGATTGCGAAGATGTTCTACTACATCAACCGCGTTATATACACTTCCTCTTAGCGATCTACAAGGGTATGTAGATTCAATCTCTCCTCTCGTGGATGATCATCGCCATGGATAGGTCTTGCGTGTGCGTAGGGAATTTTTTGTTTCCTATTCAATGTTCCCCAACACTAAGAACTGAAGTAAGCATCTCAGAGTTGGCATATGCGCTTTGATAAGATGATCAAAGCTTTTAGGTTTATAGAAAGTTTGTGAGAAACTTGTATTTCCAAGGAAGTGAGTGGGAGCACTGTAAAATTTCTGATGAGTATATGTGGTTGACATATTGTTGATCGGAAATGATGCAGAATTTCTGGAAAGCATATAGGGTTATATGAAAAGGTGTTTTCGAAGGAAAACCCTGGATTATGCTACTTGAACATTGATCATCAAGATCTATAGAAATAGATCAAGACGCTAGATAAAACTTCCAATGAAATGCATGCCTTGACAAGTTTTTGAAAGAGTTCAAAATAGATCGGCAAAGAAGGAGTTCTTGGTTGTGTTGTAAGGTGTGAATTTGAGTAGGACTCAAAGCCCGACCACGGCAGAAGAAAAAGAAAGGACGAAGGTGATGTCTACTACGCAACCTTCTTCTTGTAGCGTTGTTGGGCCTCCAAGTGCAGAGGTTTGTAGGACAGTAGAATTTTTCCCTCAAGTGAGTGACCTAAGGTTTATCAATCCGCGGGAGGCGTAGGATGAAGATGGTCTCTCTCAAGCGACCCTGCAACCAAATAACAAAGAGTCTCTTGTGTCCCCAACACACCCAATACAATGGTAAGTTGTATAGGTCCACTAGTTTGGCAAAGAGATGGTTATACAAGTGCAATATGGATGGTAGATATAGGTTTTTGTAATCTGAAATTACAATAACAGCAAGGTAACTAGTAACAAAAGTGACCACGAACGGTATTGCAATGCATGGAAACAAGGCCTAGGGTTCATACTTTCACTAGTGAAGTTCTCTCAACAATGATAACATAATTGGATCATATAACTAGCCCACAACATGCAACAAAGATTCACTCCAAAGTCACTAATAGCGGAGAACAAACGAAGAGATTATTGTCGGGTACGAAACCACCACAAAGTTATTCTTTCTGATCGATCCATCATAGAGTTCATACTAGAATAACACCTTAAGATACATATAAACCAAGACCCTAATGTCACCTAGATACTCCATTGTCACCTCAAGTATCCGTGGGCATGATTATACGATATGCATCACACAATCTCAGAATCATCTATTCAACCAACACATAGAACTTCAAAGAGTGCCCCAAAGTTTCTACCGGAGAGTCAAAACGTGTGCCAACCCCTATGCATAGGTTCCCAATGTCACGAACCAACAAGTTGATCACCAAAACATACATCTAGTACTTACATGAATCCATGTGTGCCAACACATACGCATAGGTTCCCAATTGTCACAAACCCGCAAGTTGATCACAGCAGATAGACACGTGCAAGACATACATCAAGTGTTCTCATAGACTCAATCCGATAAGATAACTTCAAAGGGGAAACTCAGTTCATTACAAGAAGGGAGAGGTGGAAGAGCATCATAAGATCCAACTATAGTAGCAAAGCCCACGGTACATCGAGATCAAGACATCTCAAGAACACGAGAGAGAGAAATCAAACACATAGCTACTAGTACATACCCTCAGCCCCGAGGGAGAACTACTCCCTCCTCGTCATGGAGATCGTTGGGATGATGAAGATGGCCACCGGAGATGGATTCCCCCTCCGGTAGGGTGCCGAAACGGGCTCTAAATTGGTTTTTGGTGGCTACACAGGCTTGCGACGGTGGAACTCCCGATTTAGGTTTCTTTCTGGAGGTTTCCGTATTTATAAGACCAGATGGCGTCGAGAACAAGTCAGGGGGACCCACGAGGAAGTCACAAGCTCTTGTGGTGCGGCCAGGGGGGGTGGGGCGCCCCCCAGGCTTGTGGCTTACTTGGGACTCTTCTCCGGTATCTTTTTCTTCCGGTATTTTTGATATTTTCCATAAAAAATCATCGCGAAAGATTTATTCCGTTTGGACTCCGCGTGAAAAAGGGTAAAAAACATGGAAAAAACATAAACCGGCACTTGGCACTGATTTAATAGGTTAGTCCCAAAAAAGATATAAAATAGCATATTCATGCATATAAAGCATCCAAAGTTGACAAGATAATAGCATGGAACAATCAAAAATTATAGATACGTTGGAGACGTATCAGAAGGTCGTCCCCTATGCATTAGCCATAGGCTCTATAGTATGTTATGTTGTGTACCGCACATGATGTGTGCCTTGCCATGAATCTGACAAGGGGTACGAAAGTGATCCAGTAGTGGATTACTGGACAGCGGTCAAAAGTTATCCTTAGTAACTAGTGGACCAAGGAATTTTTCTCGATTATAGAGGTGATAAAAGATTTCGTCATAAAGGATTACATCGATGCATGCTTTCACACTAACCCGTATGACTTTGAGAAGTAAACCGGATTCGTATAGTAGAGTAGTCATTTGGAATAGTTCCAAATGGCACGTTGGTAGCATCGCCTACAGGATCAGATGGAGATTTGTAAAGCACACTCAGTTCTGAAAGGTTCAGACCCGTTGACTAAAACCTCTCTCACAAGCAAGACATGATCCAACCCAGAATTGTATGGGTGTTAGATTCATCAAAATCACATAGTGATGTGAACTAGATTATTGACTCTAGCGCAAGTGGGAGTTGGAAATATGCCCTAGAGGCAACAATAAATTAGTTATTATCATATTTCCTTGTTCATGATAATCATCTATTATCCATGCTATAATTATATTGATTGGAATCACAAATACATGTGTTGATATATAGACAAAACACTGTCCCTAGTAAGCCTCTAGTTGATTACCTCGTTGATCAAAGATGGTTAAGGTTTCCTAACCATTGACAAGTGTTGTCACTTGATAATGGGGTCACATCATTAGGAGAATGATGTGATCGAGAAGACCTAAACTATAAACGTAGCATGTGATCGTGTAATTTCGTTGTTATTGTTTTCTCCATGTCAAGTATAAATTTCTATGACCATGAGATCGTGTAACTCTCTGACACCAGAGGAATACCTTGTGTGTATCAAACATCGCGATGTTACTTGGTGAGTATAAAGGTGCTCTGCAGGTATCTCCGAAGGTTTCCATTGAGTTAGCATGGATCAAGACTGGGATTTGTCACTCCGTGTGACACACAGGTATATTGGGGCCCACTCGATAATACAACATCACAAATAAGCCTTGTGTGCAATGTGACCAAAGAGTTAGCCACGGGATATTGTATTACGGAACGAGTAAAGAGACTTGCGAGTAACGAGATTGAAATAGGTATTCGGATACCGACAATCGAATCTCGGGCAAGTAACATATCGAAGGACAAAGGGAATGATATACGGGATTAACTGAATCCTTATAATAGAGGTTCAACCGATAATATCATCGTAGAATATGTAGGATCCAATATGGGCATCCATATCCCGCTATTGGATATTGACCAGAGAGTGTCTCAGGTAATTTCTACATAGTTCTCAAACCCGCATGGTCTGCACACTTAAGGTTTGGTGACGTTTCGGTATAGTTGAGTTATAGGTGGTGGTGATCGAAGGTTGTTTGGAATCCCGGATGAGATCCTGGAAGTCACGAGGAGCTCCGGAATGGTTCGGAGGTAAATATTAATATATAGGAAGTCATGTTTTTGTCAACAAAAAAAGTTTTGGTCGCATCGGTAGTGTACTAGGAGTGCCGGGAGGGTATCGGGGGATCACCGGGAGGGGTGTGATGACCCAAGGGCTTCATGGGGTGTGAGAGGAGGTGGAACAGCCCTTGGTGGGTTGGCCGAAGCCTCCCCTAGGGCCCATGTGGCTGGAGTGGAGGGATAAGGCAAAAAAACAAAGCTGGAAAAGGTGGCAAGGGTTTCCAAGTAGAGAGGAGGAATTCTACTCCTAGTAAGTAGGATTGGAGTAGGAATCCTCCACCTCCAATGTTGGCCAAACCTTGAGGGTTTGAGGCTTCCTCCTCCCCTCCCTCCCTCCTATATATAGAGGTATTGAGGATTTTTGAGACACAACAAATTCAGCCACATGTTGCCCTCTCTCTAGATCGTAGTTCCTCCTCTCTAGTTCTACGGTGCTTAGGCGAAGCCCTGTTGGAATTGCTCCTCCACCACAACGGCCGCGCCGTCGCACTGCCGGGAACTCTTCTACCTCTCTGCTCCCTCTTGCTGGATCAAGAAGTCAGAGATCATCATCGAGTTGTACGTGTGCTTAACGCGGAGGTGCTATCTGTTCGGCACTAGATCGGGACGGATCCTGGGACGGCTGCGATTTGGATCGCGAAGACGTTCAACTATATCAATCGCGTTTCTTAACACCTCCCCCTTAGCGATCTACAAGGGTATGTGGATCCGTTCTCCCCTCTCGTAGATGATCATCACCATGATAGGTCTTTCGTGAGCGTAGGATTTTTTTTGTTTCCCATGCTACGTTCCCTATAATGGACCCACCACCATGTACTTCTGAGGAGGACACATAGTCAATAACACCAAGTTATCTTTACCTTATCGTTAGACGTTTAAGTCGATGTTTAGATTTATCACAAGACTTGTATGTGAGTTTGAACCTCGAGTTGAATTAATGAATGAATGTTTGGTGTGAGGATGTTTGTTGCATTTCATCTGGGTAGTGTATTTGTCTTTAGACCCTTGTACTATTCTAATTCTCCTCACTCTAAAGCACCAGATGCCTCCGAGACATAACCTTGCCTCAAAATTCCCACCAAAGCTCACCCAATTGATCCAGCAGCAGAATACCCTAATGTAGTTGATCATTCAGAACCAGGATAACAATAACAACAACCACCCTCCAACCCAGGCCGACAATCGATCACCTTCTTTCTGAGGTTGAATCGCCCGACCTTCTCGAGCAACACTGAGCCCATTGTGGCAGTTGACTAGCTCCACATGATAGAGAGCGAACAGATCACCGTCGGATGCATTGAAGCTGAGAAAGTGTGTTTTGCCACACATCAACTTGAAGGACCAGAGCTGCATGGTGGGAGAACTACACCACCACATACCCCATTCTCGGTGTGACTTGGGAGCAGTTCAAGCAGGCATTCCACACCGCTCATGTCTCATCTCGAGCCATGAGTCTGAAGAAGCGTGAGTTTTGCAACTTACATCAGGGAAATCGCTCTGTGGCCCAGTATGTTGATGAATTTAGCATGTTGGCCCGATATGCACCGGGAGATGTGGCCGATGATGCTATCAAGCAGGAAAAATTCATGGAAGTATTCAATGATGAGTTGAGCATTCAGCTGACCGTGGCCACCTTCAACAACTACCAGGAGCTGGTAGATAAGGCCCTCATCTTAGAGGGAAAACAGCAGCAGATCGAGAACCATAAAAGGAAGTATGGACATGGGAAGTATAGCTCTCGATCTCAGCAGAAGCCCCGTTACTCTCCTTATTTAGGGAATACCGGATCAGGATCCGGTAAGTTTGGAGAACACACCCACCACACCCATGACGTGCACAACCATGGAGGAAATGGGAACAACCGCAACAACAACAACAACAACTTCATGAATGGTAATGGAGGTAATGGAAGTCAGCAGCATGCCGCGATCTGAGCCATATCACCTGCTTCAAGTGCCAGAAGATGGGGCATTATACCACTAAATGTTCCCACACCAAACACGTAAATGGAAACGGTAACGGCAACAACAATTCGCCAGCAAAGAAGCCAAACCATTTTCCTCGTGCTCAGGTGAACCACATTGATGTGGAGGAAGTCTATGATCAACCAAGACTATGGTTGGTAAGTTTTTGTTAAATTCACGTCCAGTACTAGTACTTTTTGATTCTGGTGCAACACATTCATTCATATCAAGGGTAGTTGTGGAAAAGTACGGTTTGCCCACTAGAACTCTTAGTCGGCCCATTAAGGTCAGTTCCCCAAGAGGCATGATGACGACAGGGATAGGATGCCACGCATTGAACCTCAACACTGGAAACCATGGATTTCCCACTAACCTCATCGTCTTAGAGTCATAGGGATTGGACGTAATCATAGGCATGGATTGGTTGACCAAGTATGAAGGAAACCTTGATTGTGGCAGTAAGTCTATTTTGCTCACCACCCCAGAGCGGAAGAGGATTAAGTATGTATCCCGACACACATCAAAGAACACTTGGGTGAATTCCCTCATGGGAGTTGTTCAGTAGGAAGTGCCCGTTGTACAAGACTTCCTAGATGTCTTCCCGGAGGGATTGCCAGGCATGCCACCGGATAGAGAGATTGAATTTCTGATTGAGTTATTGCGAGGGACAACCCCAATATCCAAGAGACACTATCGGATGCCCGCAAATGATTTGGAGGAAACCAAGAAGTAGATCAAGGAGTTATTGGATAAAGGCTATATTCGCCCAAGTTCATCACCTTGGAGAGCCCCGGTTCTCTTGCTGGAGAAGAAGGATAAAACCTTGAGGATGGTAGTTGATTATTGTGCACTGAATGAGGTGACTATCAAGAACAAGTACCCTCTACCAATGATTAACGATTTGTTTGATCAGCTAGTTGGAGCCATAGTATTCTCCAAGATCAATCTTCGATTAGGGTATCCTAAGTTGAAAATTCGTGAACAAGATATAACCAAGACAACCTTCACCACAAGGTATGGTCTATATGAGTATACAATCATGTCATTTGGTTTGACTAATGCACCTGCATATTTTATGAGTATGATGAGCAAGGTATTTATGGAATATATGGACAAGTTTGTCGTGGTGTTCATCGATGATATACTGATAATCTCCAAGAACAAGGAAGAACACAAGGAACACTTGCATTTAGTTGTAGAGAAGCTTCGAGAGCATCAGTTATATGCCAAGTTCAGAAAATGTGAATTTTGGTTGAAGGAAGTCGGATTCCTCGGGGACATTATTTCTGGAGATGGTATAGGAGTGGATCCTGCCAAGGTTGCAGCAGTCACCGAATGGAAGGCACCCACCTCGGAGATCCGTAGTTTTCTTGGACTTGTCGGATATTACTTGAGGTTTATCAAGAACTTCTCAAATATTGTGAAGCAAACGACAGAGTTATTGAAGAAGGAGTCCAAATACATTTGGACCGAGGAATGTGAAGCCAGTTTCCACGAGTTGAATAAACATTTTGTTACAGCACCAATGTTGAGTTTTCCAAACATTCGGAAGGACTTCCAAGTTTATTTTGATGCTTCATGCAAGGACTTGGAGGAGTGCTCGTGCAGGGGGGAAAGTTGTAGCACATGCGTCGAGGCAGCTACGACCTCATGAGTTGAACTATGCCACACATGATTTGGAGTTAGCACCCATAGTGCACACACTCCAGACCTGGAGGCATTTCCTTATCGGAAATAGTTGTGATATTTACACGGATCACAAGAGCCTGAAGTATATCTTCACGTAGAAAGAGTTGAACCTCAGACATAGGAGATGGCTACAGTTGATCAAGGATTATGACATGAGATTGCATTATCACCCAGGGAAGCCAAATGTTGTAGTAGATGCCTTGATCCGTAAGAGTTATGTGAACACACTTATAGTGAGAGGATTACCCCAGAAGTTAGCTGATGATCTCAAAGAGCTCAAATTGGAAATAGTTCCAAGAGGATATGTTGCCACATTGGAGGTTCAGTCCACCTTGACCGGAAAAATCTGTGAAGCCCACAAGGAGAACAAGGAAATAGCTGAGATAAAGCAAAAATGAAATATGGGAAACCTAAAGGTTTTTGTGAGGATGAGCACGAAACTCTATGGTTTGAGGACCGTATCTATGTGCCTAATGACACACAGCTCTGGAAGTTGATACTTCAAGAAGCCCATGATTCACCATACTCGATACACCCACACAACACCAAGATGTATCTGGACTTGAAGGATAGTTTTTGGTGGACAAGTATGAAAAAGAATATTGTCGAGCATTTTGCAATATGCGATGTTTGTCAACGAGTAATGGTGGAACATCAGAAGCCAGAAGGGTTACTTCAACCTTTTCCGATACCCGAGTGGAAAAGGGAGAAGCTTGGTATGGACTTCATCACAAGATTACCCAAGACATGTTCAGGCTATGATTCCATCTAGGTAGTGGTCGATCGCTTGACCAAAGTGGCTCACTTCATTCCCGTGAAGACCACCTACACCAGCGCCAAGGAGTATCGTGTCAGATAGAGGAACACAATTTACCTCAAAGTTTTGGCATCAGTTAGATGAAACTTTGGGTACGAGGCTGGAGTTTAGTACGGCTTTTCATCCACAGATAGATGGACAGAGTGAGAGAGTCAACCAGATCTTGGAGGACATATCGAGAACTTGTGCGCTAGACTATGGGTCTAATTGGGACGATAACTTGCCTTACGTAGAGTTCTCATACAACAACAGCTATCAGACCAGTCTGAGGATGGCCCCTTTCGAGTCTCTATATGGAAGGAGGTGCATAACACCATTGATGTGGGATGGTGTTGGAGACCAAAAACTTTTTGGTCCCGACCTTATTTGAGATTTTGAAGAGAAGGTCAAGCTGATTCGTCACCGACTCAAGATAGCCAAGTCCATCAAGAAGAGTTATGCTGATAGTAAATGCAAGGAAGTGACATACAAAGTGGGAGACCGACCATATCTCCGTGTGTCCCAACTTCGAGGAATCAAGAGGTTTGGTGCTAAAGGAAAGTTAGCACCTAGATTCATAGGCCCCTACAAAATTCTTGAACATAGAGGCGAAGTTGCATACAAGCTGGAATTGCCACAAGGATTGTCCGGAGTTCATGATGTCTTCCATGGGTCCCAGCTAAAGAAATGCCATGTTGGGATAGTTGATATTCCTTTGAGAGACACAGTGCCCCTAGAGGCCATACAGCTTGACAGTGATCTAACTTATGAGGAGAAACCTGTCAAAATCCTTGAGACCGCCAAGATAGTTACCGGCAGCAAGATCATCAAGTTTTGCAAGGTTCTCTGGAGTCACCATAGCGAGGAAGAAGCCACGTGGGAATGAGAAGAAGATCTTAGTCGAGACCATCCGCACCTATTTTCTAGCCAACCCGAATCTCAAGCGCGAGATTCATCTTAAGGTGGGTAGGTTTGTAACATCCCAAATTTTCAATTTCGAATGTTTACAAATTATAGCAAAGCATGTATGCATTTTGATTGCAATGAATGTGGCATTTGAATTTTCATCTGGAATTTGATTTCATTTTTATTGGCATGTGTTTTTCATTTAAAAATCCCTCACAAAATACCTTGTCCAACAAGTATGAGAGGAGGTAACATGACACCCCAAAAGTCAAAAGAAAAATAGTGCCAATTTATTTAAAGCCAAATTTGCTTTTATTTGGAATTTTGAAAAAATAAAGTTCCATAAAGTTTTTATTTTGTGTCTAGAAAAATGTCCATGTTGTATGATTTATTTTTACGATAGTTTTGGTATATAATACTCTATATTTATTTTTGTATTTTAGTATACACTTTTGCCCCGTTTATTATTTTCTGAAAAAAATGAATTAAAAAACACTGTTGGCCAGGCGAGCGCACCGGCCGGCCCAGCCACCCACGGGCCGCATGCCCAACACAGGAGCCAACCCTAGTGCTCGCTTGGTCAGGAGCGTTAGCGCTCCTCACAGCTGCCGCCAGGAGGATTGCACTAGCACGTGCAATCTCTCTCTATCCCTCATTTTTATTTCTTCTGTCCTCTTTAGTTTCACTCACGTTGGACCTCACCATTTCTTCTTCCCCTGCACAAAAACGAACAGGAGCCCAACTCATGCACGTACGCATACAGACGCTGACCTCATTTTGAACTTCATGCGAATTCCATCTCTAGTCAACCCCCGCCCCAAGAATATGTCCTATAAATACCTGGGGTCTTCCTAGACCGATTCCCCTAAAAACCCTTTTATTATGTTGCCATCATGTTATTATTTTGTTTGTCGCATTCATCATGGCATCATGCATAGTATCATCATTTGTATTGTCTTGTGTTGCTTGTCATGCACCTTAGTGTTGGAGTGGAGTGCATTGGGTGAGAGTGGCATGTGCTGGTCATGTGATGTGGGTGTAACAAGGTTCATCTCAAAACCCCTTTGATTGCACCATGGTTTCAAAACCCCTTTCTTCCATTTATTTTGTGGCAGATTTAAAGCTTCCATTTTTCCCCAATAAAAATGTCCCTCCTCTTCTTATTTTCTTCCTATTAATTGTGGGGTGCAACTGTTGGAAATATGCCCTAGAGGCAATAATAAATTGGTTATTATTATATTTCCTTGTTCACAATAATCGTTTATTATCCACGCGAGAATTGTATTGATTGGAAATTCAAACACATGTGTGGATAGATAGACAACACACTGTCCCTAGTGAGCCTCTAGTTGACTAGCTCGTTGATCAAAGATGGTCAAGGTTTCCTGGCCATGGACAAGTGTTGTCACTTGATAACGGGATCACATCATTAGGAGAAGGATGTGATGGACAAGACCCAAACTATAAACGTAGCATATGATCGTGTCAGTTTACTGCTACTGTTTTCTGCATGTTAATGTATCTGTTCCTATGACCATGAGATCATACAACTCCCCGACACCGCAGGAATACCTTGTGTGTATCAAACGTCACAACGTTACTGGGTGTCTATAAAGGTGCTCTACAGGTGTCTCTGAAGGTGTCTGTTGGGTTGGCATGGATCAAGACTGGGATTTGTCACTCCGTGTAACGGAGAGGTATCTCGGGGCCCACTCGGTAATACAACATCACAACAAGCCTTGCACGCAATGTGACTAAGGAGTTAGTCATGGGAGATTGTATTATGGAACGAGTAAAGAGACTTGCCGGTAACGAGATTGAAATAGGTATAGAGATACCGACGATCAAATCTCGGGCAAGTAACATACCGAAGGACAAAGGGAATAGTATACAGGATTATATGAATCCTTGGCACAGAGGTTCAACAGATAAGCTCTTGGTAGAATATGTAGGATACAATATGGACATCCAAGTCCCGCTATTGGATATTGACCAGGGAGTGTCTCAGGTCATGTCTGCATGTTCTCGAACCCGCAGGGTCTACGCACTTAAGGTTTGGTGACGTTTCGGTATAGTTGAGTTATAGGTGCTGGTGACCGAAGTTTTACTCGAAGTCCCGGATGAGATCCCGGACGTCACGAGGAGTTACGGAATGTTCTGGAAATGAAGATTGATATACAGGAAGTTGATATTTGGATTCCGGAAGAATTTCGGGCATTGCCGGCAGTGACGAATGGGTACGGGGGGCCACCAGGTCGGCCCACCACTCCCCAAGAGGGCCACATGGACTTGGTGGTGGCGCAATAGCTCTTAGTGGGCTGACTAGTCAACCAAAGAAAGCCCATGAGGTAAAAGTGGGAAAAACCAAAAGAGGTGGACAACTTGGGGAGGAGTCCTACTAAAAGTAGGATTGGAGGAGGAATCCTCCTCCCTAGCGCCGTCCGAGCCCAAGGAGGCTCTCCTTTGGACTAAAGGCTAGCCCCTCCTTCCTCCTATATATACTAGAGGTTTTATGGTTTTTGATACACAATTTCAGCCACGTGCAACCCTCTCCTCTAGTTCGTACTTCTTCCTCTAGATCGGATTTCTCCGGTGCTTAGGGGAAGCCTTACAGGAATAGATAACCACCATCACCGGCGCAGTGTCACGCTGCCGGAGAACTCATCTACTTACTTGTCTCTCTTGCTGCATCAAGAAGGCGGAGATCGTCATCGAGCTGTACGTGTGCTGAATGCGGAGGTGCCGTCCATTTGGTAATAGATTGGGACGGATCGTGGGATGGCAGCGATTTGGATCGCGAAGACGTTCCACTGCATCAACCGCGTTTCTTAACGCTTCCCACTTAGCGATCCAAATCTCCCTCTCGTAGATGATCATCACCGTGATAGGTCTTCATGTGTGTAGGAAATTTTTTGTTTCCCTTGCAACGTTCCCCAACACTGGCATCATGAGCTAGGTTCATGCGTAGATGAAATCTCGAGTAGAACACAAATTTTTTTTGTGGGCATTGATGTTCGATTTGCTGCCCTCCTTAGTCTTTTCTCGATTCGGTGGTATTGTTGGACTGAAGTGGCCCGGACCAACCTTACTCGTACGCTTATAAGAGACCGGTTTCATCGACTAACATGCAACTTGTTGCATAAAGATGACTGGTGGGTGTCTGTTTCTTCAACTTTAGTTGAATCGGATTTGACCGAGGCAGTCCTTGGAGAAAGGTTAAATAGCAATTTGCATATCACCATTGTGGCATTGCGCAAGTAAGATGCGACAATACTAGATACCCATAGCAACCACGTAAAACATGCAATGACAAACTAGAGGACGTCTAACTTGTTTTTGCTGGGTATGTATGTGATGTGATATGGCCAAACACATGACGTGATATAATGGATGTATGAGATGATCATGTTGTAATAGTTAAATATCGACTTACACGTCGATGCTACGGCAACCGGCAGGAGCCATAGGGTTGTCTTTAAACTAACGTTTGTGCTTGGAGATGTGTTTACTCTATTGCTAGGTAGTAGATTTAGTAGTAATAGCATAGATAGCACAACAACCTCGATGGCGGCACAATGATGGAGATCATGGTGTGGCGCCGGTGATGATGAAGATCATGCCAGTGCTTTGGTGATGGAGATCAAGAAGCACAAGATCTTGGCCATATCATGTCACTTATGAATTGCATGTGATGTTAATCCTTTTATGCACCTTATTTTGCTCAGAACGACGGTAGCGTTATAAGGTGATCCCTCACTAAAATTTCAAGATGAAATTGTGTTCTCCCCGACTGTGCACCGTTGTGACAGTTCGTCGTTTCGAGACACCACGTGATGATCGGGTGTGATAGATTCAACGTTCACATACAACAGGTGCAAAACAGTTGCACACGCGGAACACTCGGGTTAAACTTGATGAGCCTGGCATGTACAGACATGGCTCGGAACACAAGAGACCGGAAGGTCGATCATGAATCATATAGTTGATATGATCAACATGGATATGTTCGCCATTGAAACTAATCTCAACTCATGTGATGATCGGACTTGAGTTAGTGGATTTGGACGATGCACCACTCGAATGACTAGAGGGATGTCTATTTGAGTGGGAGTTCTTAAGTAATATTATTAATTGAACTCATTATCATGAACATAGTCAAAAGGTCTTTGAAAATTATGTTGTACTTTGCGTTGTAGCTCTACTGTTTTAGATATGTTCCTAGAGAAAATTTAGTTGAAAGTTGATAGTAGAAATTATGCGGACTTGGTCCGTAAACTGAGGATTGTCCTCATTCTTGCGTAGAAGGCTTATGTCCTTAATTCACCGCTCGGTGTGTTGAACCTTGAGCGTTGTCTGTGGATGTTGTGAACATCTAACATACACGTTTTTTATGATTACGTGATAGTTCAGTGCGTAATGCTTAACGGCTTAGAATTAAGGTGACGAAGACGTTTTGAACGTCACACAACATATGAGATATTCCAAGAGGTGAAATTGGGATTTCATGCTCGTGCCCTAGTTTAAGGGTATGACACCTCCGACAAGATTCTTTGTCTACAAAGTAAGGGAGAAAAGCTCAATCTTGAGCATGTGCTCAGATTGTCTGAGTGCTACAATTGCTTGAATCGAGTGGGAGTTGATCTTCCAGATAAGATAGTGATTGTTGTCCAAAGTCACTTCCATAAAGCTACTAGAGCTTCATGATGAACTATAACATATCAAGGATAGATATGATGATCCTTGAGCTATTCGCGATGTTTGACACCGTGAAAGTAGAAATCAAGTAGGAGCATCAATTGTTGATGGTTAGTAAAACCACTAGTTTCAAGAAGGGCAAGGGCAAGAAGGGATACTTCATGAAACGGCAAACCAGCTGATGCTCTAGTGAAGAAACCCAAGGTTGAACCCAAATCCGAGATTAAGTCCTTCTGTAATGAGGGGTAAGGTCACTGAAGCAGAACTACCCTAGATACTTTGTAGATGAGAAGGCTGGCAAAGTCGACAAAAGTATATTGGATATACGTGATATTGATGTGTACTTTACTAGTACTTCTAGTAGCACTTGGGTATTAGATACCGGTTCGGTTGCTAAGTGTTAGTAACACGAAATAAAAGCTACGGAATAAACGAAGACTTTCTAAATGCGAGGTGACGATATGTGTTGGAAGTGTTTCCAAGGTTGATGTGATCAAATATCCCACGCTCCCTCCACAATCGGGATTAGTATTAAACCTAAATAATTTTTATTTGGTGTTTGCGTTGAGTATAGACATGATTTGATTGTGTTTAGCGCAATACGGTTATTCATTTAAAGAGAATAATGGTTACTCTCTTTGTTTGCATAATACCTTCAATTGTCTTACACCTAAAATGAATGGTTTATTGAATCTCAATCATAGTGATACACATGTTCATAATATTGATGCGATGAGATATAAAGTAGTAATGATAGTACCACTTACTTGTGGCACTGCGACTTGAGTCATATTGGTATAAACGCATGAAGAAACTCCATGCAGATAGATCGTTTGGACTCACTTGATTTTTGAATCACTTGAGACATGCAAATCATACAACATGGGCAAGATGACTGAAGGTCTCGTTTTCCAGATGGAACAAGAAAGTTACTTATTGGAAGCAATACATTTTGATGTATGCAGTCCAATGAGTGATGAGGCACGAAGTGGATATCATTATGTTCTTACTTCACAGATGATTTGAGTAGATACTAGTGTATTTGCTTGATGAAACACACATATGAATTATTGAAAGGTTCGAGTATTTTCAGAGTGAAATTGAAGATCGTCGTGACAAGAGGATAAAATGTCTATGATATGATCATAGAGATGAATATCTGAGTTGCGCGTTTGGTACACAATTAAGACAATGTGAAAATTGTTTCACATCTCATGCCGCCTCGAACACCATAGTGTGATGGTGTGTTCGAACTTCATAGCCGCGTCCTATTTGATATGGTGCATACTATGATGTCTCTTATTGAATTACCACTATCGTTTATGGGTTAGGAATTAGAGACAACCGTATTCACTTTGAATAGGGAACCACGTAATTCCGTTGAGATGACACCGTATGAACTATGGTTTGGAGAAACCTAAGCTGTCGTTTCTTAATAGTTTGGGGCTGCGATGCTTATGTGAAAAAGTTTTCAGCATGATAAGCTCGAACCCAAAGCGGATAAATGCATCTTGATAGGACACCCAAAACAGTTGGGTATACCTCCTATCTCAAACTGGAAGCAAAGTGTTTGTTTCTAGCAATGGGTCCTTTCTCGAGGAAAAGTTTCTCTCGAAAGAATTGAGTGGGAGGATGGTGAAACTTGATGAGGTTATTGAACCGTCACTTCAACAAGTGTGTAGCAGGGCCGAGGAAGTTGTTCATGTGGCGCCTACACCAATTGAAGTGGAAGCTGATGATAGTGATCATGGAGCTTCGGATCAAGTTACTACAAACCTAGTAGGTCGACAAGGTCACATACTACAACAGAGTGGTACGGTAACCCTGTCTTGGAGGTCATGTTGTTGGACAACAATGAACCTACGAGCTATGGAGAAGCGATGGTGGGCCCGGATTCCGACAAATGGCTGGAGGCCATGAAATCCGAGAGAGGGTCCATGTATGAAAACAAAGTGTCGACTTTGGAAGAACTACTTGATGGTCGTAAGACTATTAAGTACAGATGGATCTTTAAAAGGAAGACATACGATGATGGTGAAAGTCACCATGAAGAAAGCTCGACTTGTCGCAAAGATGTTTCCGACAAGTTCAACGAGTTGACTATGATGAGACTTTCTCACTTGTAGCGATGCTAAAATTCTGTTGGAATTATGTTAGCAGTTGCTGCATTATTTATGAAATCCTGCAAATAGGATGTCAAAACATTGTTTCATCAACGGTTTCCTTGAGGAAAGGTTGTATGTGATTCAACCAGAAGGTTTTGTCGATCCTAAGGATGCTAACAGGTATGCAAGCTCCACCGATCCATCTATGGACTGGAGAAAGCATCTCGGAGTTGGAATATACGCTTTGATGAGATGATCAAAGTTTTTGGGTTTATACAAGGTTTTTGAGAAACTTGTATTTCCTAAGAAGTGAGTGGGAGCACTATAGAATTTCTGGCTAGAATATGTAATTGACATATTGTTGATCGGAAATAATATAGAATTTGTGGAAAGCATAAAGGGTTGTTTGAAAGGATTTTTTCAAAGGAAAACTTGGATAGAGCTACTTGAACAATGAGCATCAAGATCTATGGAGATAGATCAAAACGCTTGATAGAAATTTCAACAAAATGCATGCCTTGACAAGTTTTTGAAGGTGTTCAAAATAGATCGGCAAAGAAGGATTTCTTGGCTATGTTGTAAGGTGTGAATTTAAGTAAGACTCAAAACCCGACCACGACAGAAGAAAGAGAAAGGACGAAGATCGTCCCATATACCTTAGTCGTAGGCTCCAAAGTATGCCATGTTGTGTACCGCACCTGATGTGTGCCTTGCATGAGTCTGTCAAGGGGTACAAAGAGTGATCGAGGATTGAATCACTGAACATAGGTCAAAGTTATCCTTAGTAACTAGTGGACTAAGGAATTTTTCTCAATTATGGAGGTGATTAAAGAGTTCGTCGTAAAGGGTTACATTGATGCAAGCTTTGACACTAATCCAGATAACTATGAATAGTAAACCGGATTCGTATAGTGGATTAGTCATTTGGAATAATTCCAAATGGTGCGTAGTAGCAGCATCTATAGGATGACATAGAGATTTGTAAAGCACACACGGATCTGAAAGGTTCAGATCCGTTGACTAAAAACTTCTCTCACAACCAAGACATGATCGAACCCCTGAACTGTATGGGTGTTAGATTCATTGCAACACATAGTGATGTGAACTAAATTAATGACTCTAGTGCAAGTGGGAGACTGTTGGAAATATGCCCTAGAAGCAATAATAAATTGGTCATTATTATATTTCCTTGTTCGTGATAACTGTTTATTATCCATGCTAGAATTGATTGGAAACTCAAATACATGTGTGGATACATAGACAACACACTCTCCCTAGTGGGCCTCTAGTTGACTAGCTCGTTGATCAAAGATGGTCAAGGTTTCCTGGCCATAAACAAGTGTTGTCACTTGATAACGGGATCACATCATTAGGAGAATGATGTGATGGACAAGACCCAAACTATAAAAGTAGCATATGATCGTGTCAGTTTACTGCTACTGTTTTCTGCATGTCAATGTATCTATTTGAATGACCATGAGATCATGCAACTCCTGGACACCGGAGGAATACCTTGTGTGTATCAAACATCGCGACATTACTGGGTGACTATAAAGGTGCTCTACAGGTATCTCCAAAGGCGTCTGTTGGGTTGGCATGGATCAAGACTGGGATTTGTCACTCCGTGTGACGGAGAGGTGTCTCGAGGCCCACTCGGTAATACAACATCACAACAAGCCTTGCAAGCAATGTGACTAAGGAGTTGGTCACGGGATTTTATATTACGGAACGAGTAAAAAGACATGCCGGTAACGAGATTGAAATAGGTATAGAGATACCGACGATCAATTCTTGGGCAAGTAACATACCGAAGGACATAAGGAATGGTATACGGGATTATATGAATCCTTGACATAGAGGTTCAACAAATAAGATCTTCACAGAATATGTAGGATCCAATATGGACATCCAGGTACCGCTATTGGATATTGACCAGGGAGTGTATCAGGTCATGTCTGCATAGTTCTCGAACCCATAGGGTCTGCACACTTAAGGTTCGGTAATATTTCGGTATAGTTGAGTTATAGGTGCTGGTGACCAAAGTTTTGTTCGGAGTCCCGGATGAGATCCCGGATGTCACGAGGAGTTCCAGAATGGTCCAGAAATGAAGATTGACATATAGGAAGTTGATATTTGGATTCTGGAAGAATTTTGGCCATTGCCGGCAGTGTACTGGGAGTGACGAATGGGTACCGGGGTCCCACCAGGTGGGCCCACCACTCCCCAAGAGGGCCACATGGACTTGATGGTGCTGTAATAGCTCTTAGTGGGCTGACTAGTGAAGCAAAGAAAGCCCATGAGGTTAAAGTGGAAAAAACCAAAAGAGGTGGACAATTTGGGGAGGAGTCCTACTCCAAGTAGGATTGGAGGAGGACTCCTCCTCCCTAGTGTCGGCCGAGCCCAAGGAGGCTCTCCTTGGGACTCAAGGCTAGCCCCTCCTTCCTCCCATATATACTAGAGGTTCTTGGGTTATGGAGACACAATTTCAGCCACGTGTAACCCTCTCCTCTAGTTCGTAGTTCTTCCTCTAGATCGGATTTCTGCGGTGCTTAGGCGAAGCCTTGCAGGAATACATCACCACCATCACCGACACGACGTCACGATGCCGGAGAACTCATCTACTTCCCTGTCTCTCTTGCTGGATCAAGAATGCGGAGATCGTCATCGACTTGTACGTGTGCTGAACATGGAGGTGTCGTCCGTTCGGTACTAGATCGGGACGGATCGTGGGACGGCGGCGATTTGGATCACAAAGATGTTCCACTACATCAACCGCGTTTCTTAACTCTTCCCGCTTAGCGATCTACAAGGGTATGTAGATCCTATCTCCCTCTCATAGATGATCATCACCATGATAGGTCTTCGTGTGCGTATGAAATTTTTTGTTTCCCATGCAACGTTCCCCAACAACAACACCGTTTTATTTCAATTTATTTTCCTTTTGGTTTTATTTAAAAAACAGAGCCCAGCTTCAAATAAAATAATTTATTTTTGTACTTCTAAAATGTCCAACTTATTTTTATAAATAGTGGCAATATTTTATAAGCCCAAAAATAATTTTATTTTGTAAAAAACCCTTTTTCTTTGGCCCGTGCAGTATTTCAAAGATGCATGTTATGTTTTTTTCCTGCAAAAACTTTTACCAGAGAGAAAGAATGCGGCCCATTACTGTTAGTTTAGGCCCTGAGGCCACCAACGATTTCCTCTTCTTCCATGCGTTCGTCATCTCTGTACCAACCAGAGGGGCACCATTGATCGCCTCCCAGGTCGATCAGACGGTCGTCTAGCTCGAGGTTGACCTGCATAAGACCCCTAGTGGTTCCCTAACCCTAGCCCGTCGCCATTTCCATCCCCTCCTCCCTCTCGATCCGCCGCCACCCTTCTCCCTTGTCCCTTCTTCTTCGTCAGGTAAGAGAAGGAAAGTGTAGGAGAGGTTCACAGGTTGAGCATCAGGGTTGCACCGGAACGTCACCCGCGAGCACCACTATGAGCCTTGTCGGTCTAGCGGGGCTGCATCGTGCCCTTCCTTCTCTCCATGTTTCTTCTTCCCTACCCTCTGTTTTCTTTTCTCTGAAGCCTCTCTGACTGTTTGCTTCAGGGAATAGAAATCGTGAGGGACGTCAACTCTGGCAGCCTCCCGGTTCGCCCCTCGCCCCTGCCTCCTTTCTACTCTCCTAGTTTTCCCCCATCTCTCTCTAAGCTCCCCCCTCTCTTTGTCTGCAGCAAGCTCTGCCGCACCAAGTGCCACCGTGGACGCCTCGCCGGTGTAGTACGAGCTCGTCATGGGAGCTCCTCCCAGCCGGATCTGCACCAGGGTGCTCCCCCATATCCATTCCTAGCCTCCGCGCTTGCAATCATTGCGAGAGCATCGTGCGTCGTTGAGGTCCCCTGCCTCCTGTGCGTGCAGCCAGGGAGGAGGAGAAGAGCTCATCCCATGCCTTGCCCCCTTGAGCTGCGCAGGGGCAGCTCTCCGCCATGGCCCGCAGCCGCAACATCCAAGCCCCCATCGAGCTCCTCACCTCGCCGGTCTCCCCATGTTGACGACAACCTTCAAGGGCGCTGCCAACTACCGTCGTTGCACAGCCAGGCCTGCTAGTTTCAGTCAGGTGAAGCTCCATCTCATTCAGTTTCAAATTCGCGTTAGCATAGTTTCTTCTTGTGTGAAGTCGAGGGTTTTTCACAAGTGGTTCATAGCCCAGCTGGTCAGTGAGCAGCACTAGCTCGAGGCAGGTCCTGGGTAACCCACTATTTTGCATGTTCCTTTTAGCACAACACTTCGGCACCCCATGGTTATTCGAGTCATCTAGCTTCGGATCCACTTGAACCTCACAAATAGAAACCAGCCGAGTTGGCCAGCGCAGCCAGCTTCCAACAGAGAGGTCGTGGGCTCAAGTCCCATGCACCCCAATAGTTTTTTTGCATGTTTTCTTTAACTTTACACACATTTTTGCATCCATTTCTTATGATTTTGTGTTGCACGTATCTTGTAATTGTAGCTCCGTTCAAATGTTCCGTGTGTTAACCGACTAGGTTGACGTGTAGAATCACACGCTTCACCTCTTGCCATGTTTAACCACATTTAATATTGTTGTGTACCTAAACAAGAGTGAACTAATACTTCAGATGTGGAGTTTTGTCAATATGCAACTCGTTGCATATTGAGCTTCACTTAATGTGTAGTGTTTGATTGTTATTTGAGTGGGAGTTCTTAAGTAATATTATTAATTGAACTCTTTATCATGAACATAGTCAAAAGGTCTTTGAAAATTATGTTGTACTTTGCGTTGTAGCTCTACTGTTTTAGATATGTTCCTAGAGAAAATTTAGTTGAAAGTTGATAGTAGCAATTATGCGGACTTGGTCCGTAAACTGAGGATTGTCCTCATTCTTGCGTAGAAGGCTTATGTCCTTAATTCACCGCTCGGTGTGTTGAACCTTGAGCGTTGTCTGTGGATGTTGTGAACATCTAACATACACGTTTTTTATGAGTACGTGATAGTTCAGTGCATAATGCTTAACGGCTTAGAATTAAGGTGACGAAGACGTTTTGAACGTCACACAACATATGAGATATTCCAAGAGGTGAAATTGGGATTTCATGCTCGTGCCCTTGTTTAGGGGTATGACACCTCCGACAAGATTCTTTGTCTACAAAGTAAGGGAGAAAAGCTCAATCTTGAGCATGTGCTCAGATTGTCTGAGTGCTACAATCGCTTGAATCGAGTGGGAGTTGATCTTCCTGATAAGATAGTGATTGTTGTCCAAAGTCACTTCCATAAAGCTACTAGAGCTTCATGATGAACTATAACATATCAAGGATAGATATGATGATCCTTGAGCTATTCGCGATGTTTGACACCGTGAAAGTAGAAATCAAGTAGGAGCATCAATTGTTGATGGTTAGTAAAACCACTAGTTTCAAGAAGGGCAAGGGCAAGAAGGGATACTTCATGAAACGGCAAACCAGCTGATGCTCTAGTGAAGAAACCCAAGGTTGAACCCAAATCCGAGATTAAGTCCTTCTGTAATGAGAGGAACGGTCACTGAAGCGGAACTACCCTAGATACTTTGTAGATGAGAAGGCTGGCAAAGTCGACAAAAGTATATTGGATATACGTGATATTGATGTGTACTTTACTAGTACTTCTAATAGCACTTGGGTATTAGATACCGGTTCGGTTGCTAAGTGTTAGTAACACGAAATAAAAGCTACGGAATAAACGAAGACTTTCTAAATGCAAGGTGACGATATGTGTTGGAAGTGTTTCCAAGGTTGATGTGATCAAATATCCCACGCTCCCTCCACAATCGGGATTAGTATTAAACCTAAATAATTGTTATTTGGTGTTTGCGTTGAGTATAGACATGATTTGATTGTGTTTACGCAATACGGTTATTCATTTAAAGAGAATAATGGTTACTCTCTTTGTTTGCATAATACCTTCAATTGTCTTACACCTAAAATGAATGGTTTATTGAATCTCAATCATAGTGATACACATGTTCATAATATTGATGCGATGAGATATAAAGTAGTAATGATAGTACCACTTACTTGTGGCACTGCGACTTGAGTCATATTGGTATAAACGCATGAAGAAACTCCATGCAGATAGATCGTTTGGACTCACTTGATTTTTGAATCACTTGAGACATGCAAATCATACAACATGGGCAAGATGACTGAAGGTCTCGTTTTCCAGATGGAACAAGAAAGTTACTTATTGGAAGCAATACATTTTGATGTATGCAGTCCAATGAGTGATGAGGCACGAAGTGGATATCATTATGTTCTTACTTCACAGATGATTTGAGTAGATACTAGTGTATTTGCTTGATGAAACACACATATGAATTATTGAAAGGTTCGAGTATTTTCAGAGTGAAATTGAAGATCGTCGTGACAAGAGGATAAAATGTCTATGATATGATCATAGAGATGAATATCTGAGTTGCGCGTTTGGTACACAATTAAGACAATGTGAAAATTGTTTCACATCTCATGCCGCCTCGAACACCATAGTGTGATGGTGTGTTCGAACTTCATAGCCGCGTCCTATTTGATATGGTGCATACTATGATGTCTCTTATTGAATTACCACTATCGTTTATGGGTTAGGAATTAGAGACAACCGTATTCACTTTGAATAGGGAACCACGTAATTCCGTTGAGATGACACCGTATGAACTATGGTTTGGAGAAACCTAAGCTGTCGTTTCTTAATAGTTTGGGGCTGCGATGCTTATGTGAAAAAGTTTTCAGCATGATAAGCTCGAACCCAAAGCGGATAAATGCATCTTGATAGGACACCCAAAACAGTTGAGTATACCTCCTATCTCAAACTGGAAGCAAAGTGTTTGTTTCTAGCAATGGGTCCTTTCTCGAGGAAAAGTTTCTCTCGAAAGAATTGAGTGGGAGGATGGTGAAACTTGATGAGGTTATTGAACCGTCACTTCAACAAGTGTGTAGCAGGGCCGAGGAAGTTGTTCATGTGGCGCCTACACCAATTGAAGTGGAAGCTGATGATAGTGATCATGGAGCTTCGGATCAAGTTACTACAAACCTAGTAGGTCGACAAGGTCACATACTGCACCAGAGTGGTACGGTAACCCTGTCTTGGAGGTCATGTTGTTGGACAACAATGAACCTACGAGCTATGGAGAAGCGATGGTGGGCCCGGATTCCGACAAATGGCTGGAGGCCATGAAATCCGAGAGAGGGTCCATGTATGAAAACAAAGTGTGGACCTTGGAAGAACTACTTGATGGTCGTAAGACTATTAAGTACAGATGGATCTTTAAAAGGAAGACATACGATGATGGTGAAAGTCACCATGAAGAAAGCTCGACTTGTCGCAAAGATGTTTCCGACAAGTTCAACGAGTTGACTATGATGAGACTTTCTCACTTGTAGCGATGCTAAAAGTTTGTTGGAATTATGTTAGCAGTTGCTGCATTATTTATGAAATCTTGCAAATAGGATGTCAAAACATTGTTTCATCAACGGTTTCCTTGAGGAAAGGTTGTATGTGATTCAACCAGAAGGTTTTGTCGATCCTAAGGATGCTAACAGGTATGCAAGCTCCACCGATCCATCTATGGACTGGAGAAAGCATCTCGGAGTTGGAATATACGCTTTGATGAGATGATCAAAGTTTTTGGGTTTATACAAGGTTTTTGAGAAACTTGTATTTCCTAAGAAGTGAGTGGGAGCACTATAGAATTTCTGGCTAGAATATGTAATTGACATATTGTTGATCGGAAATAATATAGAATTTGTGGAAAGCATAAAGGGTTGTTTGAAAGGATTTTTTCAAAGGAAAACTTGGATAGAGCTACTTGAACAATGAGCATCAAGATCTATGGAGATAGATCAAAACGCTTGATAGAAATTTCAACAAAATGCATGCCTTGACAAGTTTTTGAAGGAGTTCAAAATAGATCGGCAAAGAAGGATTTCTTGGATATGTTGTAAGGTGTGAATTTAAGTAAGACTCAAAACCCGACCACGACAGAAGAAAGAGAAAGGACGAAGATCGTCCCATATACCTTAGTCGTAGGCTCTAAAGTATGCCATGTTGTGTACCGCACCTGATGTGTGCCTTGCATGAGTCTGTCAAGGGGTACAAAGAGTGATCGAGGATTGAATCACTGAACATAGGTCAAAGTTATCCTTAGTAACTAGTGGACTAAGGAATTTTTCTCAATTATGGAGGTGATTAAAGAGTTCGTCGTGAAGGGTTACATTGATGCAAGCTTTGACACTAATCCAGATAACTATGAATAGTAAACCGGATTCGTATAGTGGATTAGTCATTTGGAATAATTCCAAATGGTGCGTAGTAGCAGCATCTATAGGATGACATAGAGATTTGTAAAGCACACACGGATCTGAAAGGTTCAGATCCGTTGACTAAAAACTTCTCTCACAACCAAGACATGATCGAACCCCTGAACTGTATGGGTGTTAGATTCATTGCAACACATAGTGATGTGAACTAAATTAATGACTCTAGTGCAAGTGGGAGACTGTTGGAAATATGCCCTAGAGGCAATAATAAATTGGTCATTATTATATTTCCTTGTTCGTGATAATTGTTTATTATCCATGCTAGAATTGATTGGAAACTCAAATACATGTGTGGATACATAGATAACACACTCTCCCTAGTGGGCCTCTAGTTGACTAGCTCGTTGATCAAAGATGGTCAAGGTTTCCTGGCCATAAACAAGTGTTGTCACTTGATAACGGGATCACATCATTAGGAGAATGATGTGATGGACAAGACCCAAACTATAAAAGTAGCATATGATCGTGTCAGTTTACTGCTACTGTTTTCTGCATGTCAATGTATCTGTTTGAATGACCATGAGATCATGCAACTCCTGGACACCGGAGGAATACCTTGTGTGTATCAAACATCGCGACATTACTGGGTGACTACAAAGGTGCTCTACAGGTATCTCCAAAGGCGTCTGTTGGGTTGGCATGGATCAAGACTGGGATTTGTCACTCCGTGTGACGGAGAGGTGTCTCGAGGCCCACTCGGTAATACAACATCACAACAAGCCTTGCAAGCAATGTGACTAAGGAGTTGGTCACGGGATTTTATATTACGGAACGAGTAAAAAGACATGCCGGTAACGAGATTGAAATAGGTATAGAGATACCGACGATCAATTCTCGGGCAAGTAACATACCGAAGGACATAAGGAATGGTATACGGGATTATATGAATCCTTGACATAGAGGTTCAACAAATAAGATCTTCACAGAATATGTAGGATCCAATATGGACATCCAGGTACCGCTATTGGATATTGACCGGGGAGTGTATCAGGTCATGTCTGCATAGTTCTTGAACCCATAGGGTCTGCACACTTAAGTTTCGGTATAGTTGAGTTATAGGTGCTGGTGACCAAAGTTTTGTTCGGAGTCCTGGATGCGATCCCGGATGTCACGAGGAGTTCCGGAATGGTCCGGAAATGAAGATTGACATATAGGAAGTTGATATTTGGATTCTGGAAGAATTTTGGCCATTGCCGGCAGTGTACTGGGAGTGACGAATGGGTACCGGGGTCCCACCAGGTGGGCCCACCACTCCCCAAGAGGGCCACATGGACTTGATGGTGCTGCAATAGTTCTTAGTGGGCTGACTAGTGAACCAAAGAAAGCCCATGAGGTTAAAGTGGAAAAAACCAAAAGAGGTGGACAACTTGGGGAGGAGTCCTACTCCAAGTAGGATTGTAGGAGGACTCCTCCTCCCTAGTGTCGGCCGAGCCCAAGGAGGCTCTCCTTGGGACTCAAGGCTAGCCCCTCCTTCCTCCTATATATACTAGAGGTTCTTGGGTTATGGAGACACAATTTCAGCCACGTGTAACCCTCTCCTCTAGTTCGTAGTTCTTCCTCTAGATCGGATTTCTGCGGTGCTTAGGCGAAGCCTTGCAGGAATAGATCACCACCATCACCGACACGACGTCATGATGACGGAGAACTCATCTACTTCCCTGTCTCTCTTGCTGGATCAAGAATGCGGAGATCGTCATCGACTTGTACGTGTTCTGAACATGGAGGTGTCGTCCGTTCGGTACTAGATCGGGACGGATCGTGGGACGACGGCGATTTGGATCACAAAGACGTTCCACTACATCAACCGCGTTTCTTAACTCTTCCCGCTTAGCGATCTACAAGGGTATGTAGATCCTATCTCGCTCTCATAGATGATCATCACCATGACAGGTCTTCGTGTGCGTATGAAATTTTTTGTTTCCCATGCAACGTTCCCCAACAACAACACCGTTTTATTTCAATTTATTTTCCTTTTGGTTTTATTTAAAAAACAGAGCCCAGCTTCAAATAAAAGAATTTATTTTTGTACTTCTAAAATGTCCAACTTATTTTTATAAATAGTGGCAATATTTTATAAGCCCAAATATAATTTTATTTTGTAAAAAACACTTTTTCTTTGGCCCGTGCAGTATTTCAAAGATGCATGTTATGTTTTTTTCCTGCAAAAACTTTTACCAGAGAGAAAGAATGCGGCCCAGTACTGTTAGTTTAGGCCCTGAGGCCACCAACGATTTCCTCTTCTTCCATGCGTTCGTCATCTCTGTACCAACCAGAGGGGCACCATTGATCGCCTCCCAGGTCGATCAGACGGTCGTCTAGCTCGAGGTTGACCTGCATAAGACCCCTAGTGGTTCCCTAACCCTAGCCCGTCGCCATTTCCATCCCCTCCTCCCTCTCGATCCGCCGCCACCCTTCTCCCTTGTCCCTTCTTCTTCGTCAGGTAAGAGAAGGAAAGTGTAGGAGAGGTTCACAGGTTGAGCATCAGGGTTGCACCGGAACGTCACCCGCGAGCACCACTGTGAGCCTTGTCGGTCTAGCGGGGCTGCATCGTGCCCTTCCTTCTCTCCATGTTTCTTCTTCCCTACCCTCTGTTTTCTTTTCTCTGAAGCCTCTCTGACTGTTTGCTTCAGGGAATAGAAATCGTGAGGGACGTCAACTCTGGCAGCCTCCCGGTTCGCCCCTCGCCCCTGCCTCCTTTCTACTCTCCTAGTTTTCCCCCATCTCTCTCTAAGCTCCCCCCTCTCTTTGTCTGCAGCAAGCTCTGCCGCACCAAGTGCCACCGTGGACGCCTCGCCGGTGTAGTACGAGCTCGTCATGGGAGCTCCTCCCAGCCGGATCTGCACCAGGGTGCTCCCCCATATCCATTCCTAGCCTCCGCGCTTGCAATCATTGCGAGAGCATCGTGCGTCGTTGAGGTCCCCTGCCTCCTGTGCGTGCAGCCAGGGAGGAGGAGAAGATCTCATCCCATGCCTTGCCCCCTTGAGCTGCGCAGGGGCAGCTCTCCGCCATGGCCCGCAGCCGCAACATCCAAGCCCCCATCGAGCTCCTCACCTCGCCGGTCTCCCCATGTTGACGACAACCTTCAAGGGCGCTGCCAACTACCGTCGTTGCACAGCCAGGCCTGCTAGTTTCAGTCAGGTGAAGCTCCATCTCATTCAGTTTCAAATTCGTGTTAGCATAGTTTCTTCTTGTGTGAAGTCGAGGGTTTTTCACAAGTGGTTCATAGCCCAGCTGGTCAGTGAGCAGCACTAGCTCGAGGCAGGTCCTGGGTAACCCACTATTTTGCATGTTCCTTTTAGCACAACACTTCGGCACCCCATGGTTATTCGAGTCATCTAGCTTCGGATCCACTTGAACCTCACAAATAGAAACCAGCCGAGTTGGCCAGCGCAGCCAGCTTCCAACAGAGAGGTCGTGGGCTCAAGTCCCATGCACCCCAATAGTTTTTTTTGCATGTTTGCTTTAACTTTCCACACATTTTTGCATCCATGTCTTATGATTTTGTGTTGCACGTATCTTGTAACTGTAGCTCCGTTCAAATGTTCCGTGTGTTAACCGACTAGGTTGACGTGTAGAATCACACGCTTCACCTCTTGCCATGTTTAACCGCATTTAATATTGTTGTGTACCTAAACAAGAGTGAACTAATACTTCAGATGTGGAGTTTTTTCAATATGCAACTCGTTGCATATTGAGCTTCACTTAATGTGTAGTGTTTGATTGTTATGAATTGTGATGCCATACCCTGCATAATTGAAACTGGACATGCATCACATTAGGTGTGCATCATATTGTGCATGTGATGTGGTGGATATCGTGTGTTGATTCTTGTTTCTGGTTTGTTTCGTCTCGATAGAGTTCCGCAAACGTGTCGGAATGTGAGGGTCCGTTAGACTACGTCGGTTCGTCTACTTCACGGAGTTATTCTTCTTCCAAGCGGGATCACAGGCAAGATGGCCATTGCCCTAGATACCATTACTATCATTGACATGCTAGTTGTCACATTTCTATCGTTATGTCTCGTTGCCTACCACCTATTAAATGTTAGCCCCTCAACATTGCCATGAAACCTTCAACCTATTCACAACCTAGCAAACCACTGATTGGCTATGTTACTGCTTGCTTAACCATGTGTTAGCGTTGCTAGTTGCAAGTGCAGTTGCTTCCATGTGATAACATGGTTTCCTTGTTATATCACCATATTAATGCTATTTAATTTAATTTAATGCACCTATATACTTGGTAAAAGGTGGAAGGCTCGACTTTCTAGCCAGGTGTTTTGCTCCACCTTTGCCGCCTTAGGCTGCCCGTAATGCGGAGTATCATATACTAGTAACATGCATATGATACTAGCGTATGATACTACTTCCAAAATGCATAGTATCATAAGTTAGTATAAATATAAATTGCCTTATTAATTGTCATGCATGACACAAAGTAATGCGACATTTAGTATGATACATATCATAATACCACATCCTTTCTTTCCTCATTTAATGGTCTGCCACATCATCAAATAAGCCTAGTTGGCATGCATGATACCGCTTATGATACTTCCATTACGACCAGCCTTAGATTCGGCTACTGGTGTTATGTTCCATAAATGAGCGCTCCCAACATGCTTGGGGTTGTTATGGGGACCCTCTTGACTTTCGTTTTGGGATAAAGCTGGTCTGGCAAGGCCCAACATTGGTACTATATTTGCCCAACATAATAATACTGAAATTAATCTCACACATAGGGAGTTAGCGCTACTCGAGGACTAATTCAACATAATACAGAGGGGAAGTGCTGCTGGTGTTGGTCCCAATCAGATCCATTTCTGGGGCCACCCGGGGCTACTCGGGGATGTCTATCCGGCCACCGTACGTATTTCTCATCCGTCGTGTCCTCAGAACGAGATAAGTGGCTCCTATCGGGATCGTCGACACGCCGGGCGACCATGCTGGACTTGTTTTACCTTTCTCGAGCGTCTTGTGCAAGGGATTTCGAGGATGCTTTGGGCTATCTGAGGTTGAGGTTTTCCAATAGGAACCCGAGGAGATCACAGGTTTTCCCTGATCTAGGTCATTCCGTTGCAGCGTGTGGTAGTTTGTGATGGACTAGTTGGAGCACCCCTGCAGGGTTAAATCTTTCAGAAAGCCGTGCCCGCGGTTAGGTGGCAAAGTTGGAAACTTTGTTTAACATCCGGTTCTAGATAACTTGAAGTAAACTAAATTAAAACTTGTCAACTGAGTGCGTAACCGTGATTGTCTCCTTTGTGAGCTCCTCTTCCAATCATGGACACGGTGGGGTTATGTTTGACGTAAGTAGGTGTTCAGGATCATTCATTTGGTCATTTTTAGTTCACGTCCGATTATGTGTAGATCATCTCCCTCTTATTCTTGTACTCGTAAGTTAGCCACCTCAAATAAATGCTTAGTCACTTGCTGCAGCCTCACCACTTAACCATACCTCCCCTTTAAGCTTTACTAGTCTTGATACCTTTGGAAATGAGATTGCAAGTCCATGTGGCTCACAAATTACTACAACACCAGTTGCAGGTACAGGTAAAGAGTTACCTTGACATGAGCGCGATGATTGTTCTTTTGGTGTTCCTTCTTCTTCATCATCGATCTAGGATGGGTTCCAGGCCGGCAGCCTGGGATAGCAAGGATGGGCGGCGTTCTTTTATTGTTTGTTTTCGTCCGTAGTCGGACCCTGCTCTTCTTCTTGGTGATTGTATATTATTGTACTGATGTGACTCTCATGTAGATTGTGGAGAGTGTAAGCCAATTCCATATACTCTTCTCTTCAGTACATGTACTTGTAACGATATCCATTCTTGCGAAACGATGAGATGCGCTTCTATCCCTGTCGAGGCCCTCGTGCCAAAATAAGGATAGGAACGCATCTTGGGCGTGACATTGTCGCTCTAGTGAAGAAACCCAAGCTTGAACCCAAACCCTAGACTGCGTGCTTCTGTTATGAGGGGAGTGATCACTTGAAGCAGAACTGCCCCCACATACTTGGCACATAAGAATACTAGCAGTGTCAACAAAGGTATATTTGATATATGTGTTATTGACGTGTGCCTTACTAGTGCTTGTTGTGGCCTGTGGGTATTTGACACCGGTTTAGTTGCTAATAGTAGTAAAATCAAAACAAGAGTTGTGGACTAAACAAAGACTAGCTAAGGGAGAGGTGTCGATGTGTGTTTGAAGTGTTTCTATATGTGATCACCATCGCACGCTCCATCTGCCTTCGGTATTAGTGGTAAACCTAAATAAATGTTATTTGGTGTTTGCGTTGAGCATGAACATTATATTGATTTTGTTTATTGCGGGACAATTATTCACGTAAGTTAGAAAATAATGGGTTTTTCTTTTTACATGAATAATATCTTTCATGATCACGCACCCAATGTGAATGGTTTATTGAAACTCGGTTGTAGTGAAACACACGTTCATAATATTTATGCCAAAAGATACAAAGTTAGTAACGATAGTACCACTTACTTGTGGCACTGCCTCTTAGGTCATATTGATATAAAACACATGAAGAAACTCCATGTTGATGGATCTTTGGACTCACTCGATTTTGAATCGTTTGGGTCATGCGAACCATGCCTATTAGTATAAAATGCATGAATAAACTCCATGCCGATGGATCTTTTGGACTCACTTGATTTTGGATCTCTTGAGACATGCAAGCCATGCCACATGGGCGAGATGACTGAAGGCCTCGTTTTCCAGTGAGATGGAATGGGCAAGTGACTTATTGGAAATAATACATTTTGATGTATGCAATCCACTGAGCGCTGAAGCACGCAGTGGATATCGTTATGTTCTTACTTGACAGATGATTTGAGTAGAGACGAGTATATTTACTTGATGAATCACAAGTCTGAAATGTCGAAAAGTTCAAGCAATTTCTGAGTAAAGTTGAAGATTGTCTTGACAAGTGGATGAAATGTGTATGATGTGATCGTAGAGGTCAAAATATGAGTTACGAGTTTGGTGTACATTTAAGACAATGTGAAATTGTTTCACAACTCATGCCACCTGGAACACCATAGTGTGATGGTGTGTCTCTACGTCATAGTCATGCCCTATTTAATATGGTGCGTACTATGATGTCTCTTACCGATTTGCCACTATCATTTTTGGTTATGTATTAGAGACAACCACATTCACTTTAAATAGGGAACCATATAATTCCGTTGATATTACATCGTATGAAGTATGGTTTGGTAAGAAACCTAAGCCGTCATTTCTTGAAGTTTGGGTTTGAGAAGCTTATGTCAAAATTCTTCAAGATGATAAGATCAAAACCAAAGTGGATAAATGCATCTTCATAGGATACCCAAAGGAAATAGTTGGGTATACCTCTTATCCCACATCCGAAGGCAAAGTGTTTTGTTGCTAAGAATGGGTCATTTCTCTAGAAAGAGTTTCTCTCAAAATAATTGAGTGGGAGTATAGTGGAACTTGATGAGGTTACTGAACCGTCACTTCCACCAAATAGTAGCAGGGCGAAGGAAGATGTTCATGTGGCACCTACACCAGTTGAAGAGGAAGATAATGATGGTGATCATAAATATTCACATCAAGTTACTACCAACCTCGTAGGTCGACAAGGACATGTACTGCTCTAGAATTGTACGGTAATCCTGTCTTGGAGGTCATGTTGCTTGACAACAATGAACCTACGAGCTATCGAGAAATGATGGTGGACCCGAATTTCCACAAATGGCTGGAGGCCGTGAAATCCGAGATGGGATCCATGTATGAAAACAAAGTGTGTACGTTGGAAGAACTACTTGATGGTCGTACGACTATTGAGTACAAATGGATCTTTAAAAGGATGACACACGATGATGGTAAATGTCACCATTTAGAAACCTCGACTTGTCGCAAAGATGTTTCCGACAAGTTCAAGGAATTGACTACGATGAGACTTTCTCATCCGTAGTGATGCTAAAGTCTATTGGAATTATGTTAGGAGTTGCTGCTTTTTTCAATTATGGAATCTCGCAAATATATGTCAAAACATTGTTTCCTTGAGGAAAGGTTGTATGCGATACAACCAGAAGTTTTTGATTATCCTAAGGATGCTGAAAGGCATGCGAGCTCGAGTGACGAAAGCTTTTGGTTTATACAGAGTTTATGAAGAAACCTGTACTTACAAGAAAGTGAGTGGGAGCACTATAGAATTTCTAGTAAGTATATGTGCTTGACATATTGTTGATTGGAAATGATGTACAATTTCTAGAAAGCATAATGGGTTGTTTGAAATGAGTTTTCAAAGGAAAATCTCGATTAAGCTACTTAAACATTGGGCATCAAGATCTATAGAGATAGATCAAGAAGCTTGATAAAACTTTCAATGAATACATACCTTGACAAGATTTTGAAGAAGTTCAAAATGAATCAGTCAAAGAAAGAGTTCTTGCCTGTATTGTAAGGTGTGAGTTTGAGTAAGACTCAAAGCCCGACTACGGCAGCAGAAAGAGAAAGGACGAAGGTCGTCCCCTATGCCTTAGCCGTAGGCTCTATAGTATGACATGTTGTGTGCCACACCTGGTGTGTGCCTTGCCATGAGTTTGTCGAGGGGTACAAGAGTGATCCAGGAGTGGATCACTGGACAACGGTCAAAGTTATCCTTAGTAACTAGAGGACTAAGGAAATGTTTCTCAATTATGGAGGTCATAAAAGAGTTCGTCATAAAGGGTTACGTCGATGCAAGCCTTCACACAAATCCGGATGACTCTCAGTGGCAAACCGGATTCGTATAGTGGAGCGGTCATTTGGAATTATTCCATGTGGAGTGGTAGAAGCATCTAGAGTATGGCATAGAGATTTGTAAAGTACACACGGATATAAATGTTGCGGGTTCATTGACTAACACCACTCTCACAAGCAAAACATGATCAAACCCGAGAACTTATTGGTTGCTAATCCCATGGTGATGTGAACTAGATTATTGACTCTAGTGCAAGTGGGAGACTGTTGGAAATATGCCCTAGAGGCAATAATAAATTACTTATTATCATATTTCCTTGTTCATGATAATCGTTTATTATCCATGCTATAATTATTTTGATTGTAAACTCGGATACATGTGTGGATACATAGACAAACACAATGTCCCTAGTGAGCTTCTAGTAGACTAGTGCTACGGCGCTAGAAATCCCTAGCAACGGTGCCAGAAATCCTTCTGCTGTCTCTTGAGCTTGCGTTGATTTTTCCCTTGAAGAGGAAAGGGTGATGGAGCACAGGAGCAGTAGGTATTTCCCTCAGTTTGAGAACCAAGGTATCAATCCAGTAGGAGAATCAAGCCAAGTGTCCAGAGTACCTGCGCAAACACAAACGAGCTTGCACCCAACGCTATAAAGGGGTTGCCAATCCCTTCAAGATTAATTGCAAAGTGAGATCTGAAGGCGGAAAGTGCAATGAAGTAAAATTATAAGGATGAAAATATGATGTGAAGTAGACCCAGGGGCCATAGTGTTCACTAGAGGCTTCTCTCAAAATAGCAAATATTACGGTGGGTGAACAAATTACTGTCGAGCAATTGATAGAACCGCGCAAAGTCATGACGATATCTAAGGCAATGATCATACATATAGGCATCACGTCCGAAACAAGTAGACGATACTTTCTGCATCTACTACTATTACTCCACACATCTACCGCTATCCAGCATGCACCTAGTGTATTGAGTTCATGACGAAGAGAGTAACGCCTTAAGCAAGCTGACATGATGTAGAGGGATAAACTCAAACCAATGATGTAAACCCCATCTTTTTACCCGTGATGGCAACAACATGATGCGTGCCTCGCTACCCCTTCTATCACTAGGTGAGGTCACAACACGGTATGAACCCAAAACCAAGCACTTCGCCCATTGCAAGAATCATAGATCAAGTTGGCCAAACAAAACCCACAACTCGAAGAGAATTACAAGGATATGAAATCATGCATATAAGAGATCAGAAGAAACTCAAATAAGATTCATAGATAATCTGATCATAAATCCACAATTCATCGGATCTCGACAAACACACCGCAAAAGAAGATTACATCGGATAGATCAAGATGAAGATCATGGAGAACTTTGTATTGAAGATCCAAGAGAGAGAAGAAGCCATATAGTTACTAGCTATGGACCCGTAGGTCTATGGTGAACTACTCACGCATCATCGGAGAGGTCATGATGTTGATGGAGAAGCCCTCCGTGTCCGAATCCACCCTCAGGCAGGGCACCAGGACGTGCCCCAGATGGGATCTTGCGGAGAGAGAACCTTGCGGCGACGAAAAAGCGATTGCGGTGATCTCTTGATTTTTTCTTGAATTTATGGGATTATATAGGCGAAAGATCTAGGTCAGGGGAACTCTAGGGCACCAGAACGTGCCCCAGATGGGATCTTGCGGAGACAGAAGCTTGCGGCGGCGAAAAAGTATTTTCGTGGATCTCTCTCGCAGTTTTGGATTTTTCGGGAATTTATAGGTGGAAGAGGTAGGGCAGACGGGCCACAGGGGGCCCACAAGCCGGCTAGGCGTGGGCCCCCTGGCCGCGCCAAGGGTGCTTGTGGAGTCCCCTAGTGGCTGCTGCCTTGGTTCTCACATCTCGTGCGTATCTTCTGTTCTGGAAAAAATCTTTTCGGAAGTTTTATTCCGTTTGGATAGCACTTAAAATCCTCCTCTGAAAAGGGTCAAAAACACGGAAAAATCAGGAACTGGCACTTGGCACTGAATTAATAAGTTAGTCCCAAAAAAGATATAATAGGCATACAAAACATCCAAAGTTTGACAAGATAATAGCATGGAACCATCAAAAATTATAGATACGTTGGAGAAGTGTCAAGCATCCCCAAGCTTAACTCCTGCTCGTCCTCGAGTAGGGAAGTGATAAAGACTAAATTTTTGATGTGGAATGCTACCTAGCATAGTTGTCCTTTGTAACTTCTTTCATGTGACATGAATATTCAGATCCGTAAGATTCAAAACAATAGTTTGCTATTGACGTGAAAACAATAATACTTCAAGCAAACTAGCAAGGTAATCATGAACTTTCGAAATAACAAGGCCAAAGAAAGTTATCCCTACAAAATCATATAGTCTGGCTATGCTCCATCATCCCCACACAATTAATTTAAATCATGCACAACTCCGGTCTTGGCCAAGTAATTGTTTTCGCACTCTTACTTTCTCAAACCCTTTTCAACTCTCACGCAATACATGAGCGTGAGCCATGTATATAGCACTATGGTGGAATAGAGTGTGGTGGAGGTTGTGAGACAAAAAGGAGGAGATGATCACATCGATTCGGCATATCAAAGGGCTATGGAGATGCCCATTAATAGATGTCAATGTGAATGAGTAGGGATTTCCATACTAAGGATGCACTAGAGCTATAAGTATGTGAAAGCTCAAAAGGGGAACTAGTGGGTGTGCATCCAACTTGCTTGCTCACGAAGACCTAGGGTAATTTTGAGGAAGCCCATCATTGGAATATACAAGCCAAGTTATATAAGGAAGATTCCCACTAGCATATGGTGGTGAAAAAACAAGAGACTCTCAATCATGAAGAACATGGTGCTTATATGAAGCACAAGTGTGGAAAGAGATAGTAGCATTGTCCCTTCTCTCTTTTTCTCTTCTTTTTGGGCTCTTTGGCCTCTTTCCATATCTCCTTTTTTTTGTGGGCAACTTTGGCCTCTATTTTTTGTTTCCTAACATGGGACAATGCTCTAATAATGATGATCATCACGCTTTCATTTACTCACAGCTCAAAGCTTAGAACGATGATGACTCTATAGGAAATGCCACCGGTAGTGTACCGGGATGTGCAACGACCTAGCTTGGCGTATGACATTGAAACATCTCGCTAGCTATCTTACGATCATGCAATCGCAATATGAGAGTGACGGCACAAGTCATGAGACAGAACAGTGGGAGTTGCATGGCAATATATCTCGGAATGGCTATGAAAATGCCTAGGTAGGTATGGTGGTTGTTTTGAGGGAGGTATATGGTGGGTTTGTGCACCGGCGAACATTGCGCGGCACTAGAGATGCTAGCAATGGTGGAAGGTGAAAGTGCATCTATACCATGGACTCACATTAGTCATGAAGAACTCACATACTTGTTGCGAAAGTTTTTATTAGTAATCAAAACAAAGTGCTAAACGCATACTCCTAGGGGAAGGGTTGGTAGGTGTTAACCATCGCGCGATCCCGACCGCAACACAAAGGATGACAATCAATAGATCAATTATGCTCCGACTTCCTAACATATCGGTTCACCATACGTGCATGTTATGGGAATCACTAACTTCAACACAAGTATTTCTAGATTCACAACAGCCTACTAACATAACTCTTAATATTACCAAATCTGCGTCTCAAAACTAATTGAGAGGAATCAAACTTCTCTTTCTACTCAATGCACATGAAGATGGAAGTTTATTGTATCCTCTTTGGGTACCTATCACCTTTGGGACTACTTTCATAGCACAAGCCAACTACCAAGTTACGCACCGCCGTGCTCTAAAAGATCTAAGTGAAGCACATGGAGAAAAATTGCCTAGCTCAAAAGATATAAATGAAGCACAATGAGTATTCTGGCATATTCACAATGAGTGCGTGTCTCTCTCAAAAGGTGTGCAACAAGGATGATTGTGACACAACAAAAAGAAAAGACTCCTACGATACAAGACGCTCCAAGCAAAACACATATCATGTGGTGAATAAAAATATAACTCCAAGTAATGTTACCGATGGATTGAAGACGAAAGAGGGGATGCCTTCCCGGGGCATCCCCAAGCTTAGGCCTTTTGGTGTCCTTGAATTTGGCTTGGGATGCCTTGGGCATCCCCAAGATTAGGCCTTTTGGTGTCCTTGAATTTGTCTTGGGATGCCTTGGGCATCCCCAAGCTTGAGATCTTTCCGCTATTTATCCCTTTGTTCATGAGAACATCACCCAAAACTTGAAAACTTCACAACACAAAACTTAAACAGAAACTCATGATACCATTAGCACAAGAAAACAAACTACCACCACTTTAGGTACTGTAGCAATCTTGATTTATATTTATATTGGTGTTTGGTTATTGTATTCTCACTTCTCCATGGCTAGTACCCCCCCCCCCCCCGATACTATCCATAGTTTCATCAAAACAAGCAACCAACACAACAAAAACAGTATATGTCAAAAACAGACCAGTCTGTAGAAATCTGTATACTTCATATACTTCTGGTACCTCAAAACTTCTGAAAAATTACGACAGCCTGGGCAAAAGGCATATCAACCAGCAGCAAAATGAATCAACTCAAAATCTCTTTCTGAATAAAAATGAAAAATAATTTCGTGAGCGAAAAGTTTCTGTCTTTTTCTAGCAGGATCAAACAACCATCACCAAACTAATCATAAAGGTTTTGCTTGGATCAAACACAAAAAAAACAATCATAACAGAATTATGATGGTGTGGACGCAACAAAACAGAAAGAAAAAGATAAATTCATTAGGTTGCCTCCCAACAAGTGCTATTGTTTAACGCCCTTAGCTAGGCATTGATAATTCAATGATGCTCTCACAAAAGACAAGAATTGAAGCACAACGAGAGCATCATAAAGCATGTGAAAAGCACATCTAAGTCTAACATACTTCCTATGCATAGGCATTTTATAGGAAAACAAATTGTCAAGACAACCAATAGCTACCAAATGCAAGGAAGAAGAAAGAGATAATAGCAATTTCAACATAACGAGAGGTAATTTGGTAACATGAAAGTTTCTACCACAATATTTTCCTCTCTCATAGCAATTACATGTGGGATCAAAATCAAATTCAACAATATAGCTATCACAAAGGATATTCTTTTCATGATCCACATGCATGCAAAGTTGACGCTCTTCAAAAATAGTGTGATTATCATCAACTAAAGTCATGACTTCTCCAAACCCATTTTCAATAATATTGCAAATATCATATTCATCATGAGGTTTAAACAAATTTTCAAGATCACAAGAAAAATCATCACCCCGTTCATGATCATTGCAACAAGTAGAGGACATAGCAAAACTAGCATCCCCAAGCTTAGGGTTTTGCATGTTTTTAGCATGATTGTCACTAATAGAATTTATAGTGAAACCATTGCAATCATGCTTTTCATTCAAGGAGCCCTCGTGAGTCACTTCATAAATTTCCTCATCACAATTTTCAGATTCACGCATCTCAAGCAAAACTCCATAGAGAAAGTCAAGTGCACTCAACTCACTTGCAATTGGATCAACATAATTGGATCTCTTAAAGAGATTGGCAAGTGGATGAGGATCCATATCAATAGATTTTCAGCAAGCGAAGATGCAAGCATATTGAAGGCACATAGCACACAAGCAAAGAGAAAGCAAGTGAAAGAAAGGGCGAACGAAAAAGGCAAATATTTTTGTAAATTTTTGTTTTTCAGAAGTGGGGGAGAGGAAAACGAGAGGAAAAAAGTAAATGCAAGAGATGAGTTTGCAAAACTTAATTGGATGAGCTTCACCTAGAACTTGATCCTCCCCAGCAACGGCGCCAGAAATCCTTCTGCTACGGCGCTAGAAATCCCCGGCAGCGGTGCCAGAAATCCTTCTGCTGTCTCTTGAGCTTGCGTTGGTTCTTCCCTTGAAGAGGAAAGGGTGATGTAGCACAGGAGCAGTAAGTATTTCCCTTAGTTTGAGAACCAAGGTATCAATCCAGTAGGAGAATCAAGCCAAGTGTCCAGAGTACCTGCGCAAACACAAACGAGCTTGCACCCAACGCTATAAAGGGGTTGTCAATCCCTTCAAGATTGATTGCAAAGTGAGATATGAAGGCGGAAAGTGCAACGAAGTAAAAGTGTAAGGCTGAAAATATGATGTGAAGTAGACTCGGGGGCCATAGTGTTCACTAGAGGCTTCTCTCAAAATAGCAAATATTACGGTGGGTGAACAAATTACTGTCGAGCAATTGATAGACCCACGCAAAGTCATGACGATATCTAAGGCAATGATCATACATATAGGCATCACGTCCGAGACAAGTAGACCGATACTTTCTGCATCTACTACTACTACTCCACACATCGACCGCTATCCAACATGCATCTAGTGTATTGAGTTCACCGCCAACAAAGTAACGCCTTAAGCAAGATGACATGATGTAGAGGGATAAACTCAAACCAATGATGTAAACCCCATCTTTTTACCTTTGATGGCAACAACACGATGGGTGCCTCGCTACCCCTTCTGTCACTAGGTAAGGTCACCGCACGATATGAACCCAAAACAAAGCACTTATCCCATTGCAAGAATCATAGATCAAGTTGGCCAAACAAAACCCACAACTCGAAGAGAATTACAAGGATATGAAATCATGCATATAAGAGATCAGAAGAAACTCAAATAAGATTCATAGATAATCTGATCATAAATCCACAATTCATCGGATCTCGACAAACACACTGCAAAAGAAGATTACATCGGATAGATCTCCATGAAGATCATGGAGAACTTTGTATTGAAGATCCAAGAGAGAGAAGAAGTCATCTAGCTACTAGCTATGTACCCGTAGGTCTATGGTGAACTACTCACGCATCATCGGAGAGGTCGTGGTGTTGATGAAGAAGCCCTCCGTATCCGAATCCCCCCATCGGGCAGGGCACCAGAACGTGCCCCAGATGGGATCTTGCGGAGATAGAAGCTTGCGGCGGTGGGAAAGTATTTTTGTGGATCTCTCTCACAGTTTTGGATTTTTCAGGAATTTATAGGCGGAAGAGGTAGGGGAGACGAGCCACACGGGGCCCAAAAGCCTGCTAGGCGCGGGCCCCCCTGGCCGCGCCTAGGGGGCTTGTGGAGTCCCCTGGTGGCTTCTGCCTTGGTTCTCACGTCTCGTGCGTATCTTCTGTTCTGGAAAAAAAATCAGATGTTTTATTCCGTTTGGACACCGTTTAAAATCCTCTTCCGAAAAGGGTCAAAACACGGAAAAAACAGGAACTGGCACTTGGCACTGAGTTAATAAGTTAGTCCCAACAAAGATATAAAAGGCATACAAAACATCCAAAGTTTGACAAGATAATAGCATGGAACCATCAAAAATTATAGGTACGTTGGAGTCGTATCAACTACCTCGTTGATCAAAGACGGTCAAGGTTTCCTGACCATAGACATGAGTTGTCATTTGATAATGGGATCACATCATTAGGAGAATGATGTGATGGACAAGACCCAACCGTAAGCATAGCATATGATCGTGTCAGTTTATTGCTACTATTATATTCATGTCAAGTATGTGTTCCTACGACCATGAGATCATGCAACTCACTAACACCGGAGGAATGCCTTGTGTGTATCAAATGTCACAACGTAACTGGGTGACTATAAAGATGCTCTACACGTATCTCTGAGGGTGTCTGTGGAGTTGGCATGGATCAAGACTGAGATTTGTCACTCTGTGTGACGGAGAGGTATCTTGGGGCCCGCTCGATAATACAACATCACAACAAGCTTGCAAGCAATGTGACTAAGTTGCTAGTCACGCGACTTGTTTTACGAAACGAGTAAAGAGACTTGCCAGTAACAGATTGAACTAGGTATGTGGATACCGACGATAGAATCTCGGGCAAGTAACATACCGATGGACAAAGGGAACTCCATACGGGATTGATCGAATCCTTGACATCGTGGTTCAACCGATAAATATCTTCATAGAATATGTAGGAACCAATATGGGCATCCAGGTCTCGCTATTGGTTATTGACCGTAGAGGTGTCTCGGTCATGTCTCCATAGTTCTCGAACCTGCAGGGTCTGCACACTTAATGTTCGGTGACGATATAGGTATAGTTGAGTTATTGTGTTGGTGACCAAAGGTTGTTCGGAGTCCTCGGATGGGATCCTGGATGTCAGGAGGAGCTCTGAAATGGTTCGGAGGTAAAGATTATATATAGGAAAGAGTTATTCAGGTTGCGGAATAGTTTTGGGGTTTTTCATTATTGTACCGGGAGTGCTGAAAGGGTTCCGGGGGTCCACCAGGAGAGGCCCGCCCACCCTCGGGGACACATGGGCCTAAGAGGTGGCGCACCAACCCCTGGTGGGCTGGGCAGCCGACCCCAAAGAGGCACATGCGCCCAAGTGGTAGGTGTTGAGGTGCCTTGAGGAGGAGGTACTCCTCCCCTTAGGCGCCCATCTCCCTTGTTGGAGGTGGACTCCTCCCCACTTGGCCGGCCAGCCCTCCCTTGGAGAAGGGGCCAAGGATGTGCCCTACCTACCCCCTACTCCTACATAGAGAGAGGGAGATAGAGGGAAGTACCACCTGAAGGCATAGGTGCAGCGCTACCTCTCTCCCTAGATAGATTTCTCCTCTGAAATGTGTGTGCGTCAACGCTTGGTGAAGCCCTGCTGAGCTCACATCACCACCACCGTCACCACATCGTCGTGCTACTAGAGAACTTATCTACCACTTTACCCACGCTCGTTGGCTCAAGGTGGTGAAGGCGTCATCGGGTTGTACATGTGCTCAATGCGGAGGTGGTGTCCGTTCGGCACTTGATCGGGACGTTCGTGATTGGATCGCAGGATGTATCGTGATTGGATCGCAAAGACGTTTGACTACATCAACCGCGTTTCTCAATGCTTCCGCTTAGCAATCTACAAGGGTATGTAGATGCACTGCCCCTCGCGTAGATGTTAGTCTCCATAGATTGATCTTCCTGAACATAGAATTTTTTGCTAGTCCATGCGACTTTCCCCAACAGGGCGGTACTTCCGTGCAAGTGGAAGTACCGCCCCTGCACGGTATTGCCGCTTAGATGTGATATTGAGCAGAATAACAGCCAGATTTCCTCCCAATATATATAGGGGTCTTCTTCCCCGAGGAGACTTCACTTTTTCTGCTCCAAGCTCCATTGCTCCTCCCAAGCTCAAACTTGACAGATCTCTCTCCCTAGTCATCAATCACTACAGGAATCAGCTTCTTTGCCGTCTGCCATCACACACGGCAAAGACTAAATCCCGGACGGCAAAGAGAAAACCACAGACGACAAAGAATCTCACGGCCGGCAAAATTTCTGCGTCATCCTACGACGGCATAGGACCTTCTTTGCCGTCTGTCCCCCCAAAGCGGACGGCAAAGCTCTTTGCCGTCAGCTTTCCTTAGGAGCAGTCGACAAAGTGCTCGAGATGGCAGCCGACAGGCGTTGCCTCCGTTAGGGGTTAACGGAGGCTTTGCCGTCTGCCTCCCCCTTATTCTTTGTCGTCTGCCTCCCCCTTATTCTTTTTCCGTCTCACTCCTCCTCCTCCCCCCCCCTCCACTCTTTGTCGTCTGCCTCCTCCTCCCCCCTCCTCTGTGCCCTCTTCTTTGCCGTCTGCCCACCCTGGGGGCAGACGGCAAAGAGCCTATATAGACACCCCAGGATGCACAGCTGGGTGCCATGTGGCACCTTTGCCATCTGCCAGCTGATGGCACAGGTCTTTGCCATCAGCTGGCAGACGGCAAAGAGCCCATATAGTACCTGTTTTTTTTTGAATTATATTATTTCACAACACATATATATATATATATTTGACATCACATTTATATATTTCACCACACATATATGATATATAGTTCACCACACATATACTTGCCAACACATACATATAATTCACCACACATGTATGATATACATATAAATCAATGTACATCCCCATATATCGAAAGAACCAACATACAAAGTATTGCACTGTTTATCCATATATACATATACATATAGTTCGACATTGTTCATCAACTCAAATGAAAACTAGATGATATACATATAAAGTTCATCCATCGACATTGTTCAACTCCATGAATGCCAGCTTCCATTCATGTAGCATATCCAATCTGCAAAAATGTGAATAAGAAAGTCAGAAGAAGAAAAAAATATGATGTTTTTTAGCTAATTATGTCATTTTTAGCGGGAAACAAGCTAAGAATATAATTTCATGAGCTAACCTAGGTTCTTATGACATTTTTAGCTTATTACGGCATTTTGGAGCTCAATGGGTTAATTAAAACAAGGATAATATGAAATAGGAGAAGAAAGAGGAGGAGGAGGAGAAGAAGAAGAAAACGAGAAGGAGGAGAAGGACTAGAAGGTCCTTGGCCTTCTCCTCCTCCTCCTCCTCCTCCTCCTCCTTCTCCTTCTTCTCTTCTTCTTCTTCTTCTTCTTCTTCTTCTTCTTTCTTTTCATTTTGCCTATTTCTTCTCCTCTTCTCCTCTTGTTGGAGCTAAATTACCTAATTATGTCTTTTTGGAGCTAAATGGGTTAATTACCCCATTTTAGAGGAAAACAAGCTAAGTATATAATATTCATGAGCTAACCAAGGTTCTTATGCCATTTTGAGCTTATTATGGTATTTTGGAGCTAAATGGGCTAATTATGTCATTGTTGGGGAAATTAAAGCAAGGATAACATGAAATAGGAGAAGAAAGAGGAGGCGGAGGAGAAGAAGAAGAAATCAAGAAGAAGGAGGAGAAGGAGGAGAAGGAGGAGGAGGAGAAGGACTAGAAGGTCCTTGGCCTTCTCCTTCTCCTCCTCCTCCTCCTCCTTCTCCTTCTTCTCTTCTTCTTCTTCTTCTTCTTCTTTCTTTTCATTTTTCCTATTTCTTCTTCTCTTCTCCTCTTGTTGGAGCTAAATTACGTAATAATGTCTTTTTGGAGCAAAATGGGCTGATTATCCCATTTTAGAGGAAACCAAGCTAAGTATATAATATTCATGAGCTAACCAAGGTTCTTATGCCATTTTGAGCTTATTATGGTATTTTGGAGCTAAATGGGCTAATTATGTCATTTTTGGGGAAATTAAAGCAAGGATAACATGAAAGAGGAGAAGAAAGAGGAGGAGGAGGAGAAGAAGAAGAAATCAAGAAGAAGGAGGAGAAGGAGGAGGAGGAGAAGGACTAGAAGGTCATTGGCCTTCTCTTTCTCCTCCTCCTTCTCCTTCTTCTCTTCTTCTTCTTCTTCTTCTTTCTTTTCATTTTTCCTATTTCTTCTCCTCTTCTCCTCTTGTTGGAGCTAAATTACCTAATTATGTCTTTTTGGAGCTAAATGGGCTGATTATCCCATTTTAGAGTAAAACAAGCTAAGTATATAATATTCATGAGCTAACCAAGGTTCTTATGCCATTTTGAGCTTATTATGGTATTTTGGAGCTAAATGTGTTAATTATGTCATTGTTGGGGAAATTAAAGCAAGGATAATATGAAAGAGGAGAAGAAAGAGGAGGGGAGGAGAAGAAGAAGAAATCAAGAAGAAGGAGGAGAAGGAGGAGAAGGAGGAGGAGGAGAAAGACTAGAAGGTCCTTGGCCTTCTCCTCTTCCTCCTCCTCCTTCTCCTTCTTCTCTTCTTCTTGTTGTTTTTCTTCTTCTTCTTCTTCTTCTTCTTCTTCTTCTTCTTCTTCTTCTTCTTTCTTTTCATTTTTCCTATTTCTTCTCCTCTTCTCCTCTTGTTGGAGCTCAATTACCTAATTATGTCTTCTTGGAGCTAAATGGGCTAATTATCCCATTTTAGAGGAAAACAAGCTAAGTATATAATATTCATGAGCTAACCAAGGTTCTTATGCCATTTTGAGCTTATTATGGTATTTTGGAGCTAAATGGGCTAATTATGTCATTGTTGGGGAAATTAAAGCAAGGATAATATGAAGGAGGAGAAGAAAGAGGAGGAGGAGGAGAAGAAGAAGAAATCAATTAGAAGGAGGATAAGGAGGAGAAGGAGGAGGAGGAGAAGGACTAGAAGGTCCTTGGCCTTGTCCTCCTCCTCCTCCTTCTCCTTCTTCTCCTCTTCTTCTTCTTCTTATTCTTCTTCTTTCTTTTCATTTTTCCTATTTCTTGTCCTCTTCTCCTATTGTTGGAGCTAAATTACCTAATTATGTCTTTTTGGATCTAAATGGGCTAATTATCCCATTTTAGAGGAAAACAAGCTAAGTATATAATATTCATGACCTAACCAAGGTTCGTATGCCATTTTGAGCTTATTATGGTATTTTAGAGCTAAATGGGCTAATTATGTCATTGTTGGGGGAAATTAAAGCAATCATAATATGAAAGAGGAGAAGAAATAGGAGGAGGAGGAGAAGAAGAAGAAATCAAGAAGAAGGAGGAGAAGGAGGAGGAGGAGAAGGACTAGAAGGTCCTTGGCCTTCTCCTCCTCCTCCTCCTCCTTCTCCTTCTTCTCTTCTTCTTCTTCTTCTTCTTTCTTTTCATTTTTCCTATTTCTTCTCCTCTTCTCTTGTTTGAGCTAAATTACCTAATTATGTCTTTTTGGATCTAAATGGGCTAATTATCCCATTTTAGAGGAAAACAAGCTAAGTATATAATATTCATGAGCTAACCAAGGTTCTTATGTCATTTTGAGCTTATTATGGCATTTTGGAGCTAAATGGGCTAATTATGTCATTGTTGGGGAAATTAAAGCAAGGATAATATGAAAGAGGAGAAGAAAGAGGAGGAGGAGGAGAAGAAGAAGAAATCAAGAAGAAGGAGGAGAAGGAGGAGAAGGAGGAGGAGGAGAAGGACTAGAAGGTCCTTGGCCTTCTCCTCCTCCTCCTCCTCCTTCTCCTTCATCTCTTCTTCTTCTTCTTCTTATTCTTTCTTTTCATTTTTCCTATTTCTTCTCCTCTTCTTGGAGCTAAATTACCTAATTATGTCTTTTTGGAGCTAAATGGGCTACTTATCTCATTTTAGAGGAAAACAAGCTAAGTATATAATATTCATGAGCTAACCAAGGTTCTTATGCCATTTTGAGGTTATTATGGCATTTTGGAGCTAAATGGGCTAATTACGTCTTTTTGTGGAAATTAAAGCAAGGATAATATGAAAGAGGAGGAGGAGAAGAAGAAGAAATCAAGAAGGAGGAGAAGGAGGAGAAGGAGGAGGATGAGAAGGACAAGAAGGTCCTTGGCCTTCTCCTCCTCCTCCTCCTCCTTCTCCTTATTCTCTTCTTATTCTTCTTCTTTCTTTTCATTTTTCCTATTTCTTCAACTCTTCTCCTCTTCTTGGAGATAAATTACCTAATTATGTCTTTTTGGAGCTAAATGGGCTAATTATCTCATTTTAGAGGAAAACAAGCTAAGTATATAATATTCATGAGCTAACCAAGGTTCTTATGCCATTTTGAGGTTATTATGGCATTTTGGAGCTAAATGGGCTAATTTTGTCTTTTTGGGGAAATTAAAGCAAGGATAATATGAAAGAGGAAAAGAGAAACTTACCGTAGTGGTCATCAAGGAGGAGAAACACCACGGTTGCTCGCGGCGGCTTCGTTTGGAGACGGTTGCCCTGGAGAAGGGTCGTGCGATGCCGCTCGGGAGTTATTCCGTAGAAAAGATATTTTGCAATGTCTCAATTAGCATGATGACACTCAATTATTAATACTAGTTTATAATGAAACTCACCGTGCCAATCGAAGAGAAGACGGGCATCGGCGGAGGGACTTGACCGCTCTTCTCGCACAGACCCTGAAGAGTGGGTCGTATTAGTTAGTAATGAAACACACATTACACACATGATTTGGCTAATGTGAAAAAAACATACCACAAAAAGCTCATACAAGGCCCGTTGACTCGCCTCATTCCGGGCCCTCTCCTCCTCAATCAATCGTGTCGTGGTCTAGTCCCTCTCATCAAGAGAAGCCTGAAGAGCAGCCTGGCTTGCTAATCTCTCTTTCTCAAGAGCAGCCTGGTTTGCCGCTCTCTCTTTCTGAAGAGCAGCCTGAAACACCATTCCTCCTTACCACAATAATGATCTATGGTGACACACATAATGAAATGGATGAAAGTGTTCTTAGTCCGTAGAACTAACCTCGATGGCAAGTTCGACTGGCCGTGGACGACGCGTTATCTCAGGACAGCTGCTCAACTGGCGCGCCTTGATCTCTGGAAGAGTGAGTGGACAACATATTATCCCATCTCCAATGGATATCGAGCCATGGGGCCTCCCGCCACCAGATATCATCACTAGCTCTGGACCCAAAGTTTCCTGGCTAGGGTTAAAGTCATCCCCTTTTGTAGCCTTCCCCGCGTCCCTGTATGCCACGAGCTTCTGATGGGATGATATGTTGGTGAAGTTATTGGGATCATCCAGGTCAGACTCACAGAATGCCTTTGCCTTCTTGTACGAGGCAGTATGGGCCATGCCATAAAGGTCGTACAAGTGTGGCATCTCCGTCTTATTGTGATGCGCCTAAAAGAGAGGAACAAAATATTAGCATCAAGAATGAATTGCATGAATCATGAAGCAAATCACATACCCAGTTTCGTCCAAACTGAAGTAAGTTGGCGCTGCCTTGATGATGTGGCACACCGACCATTTGGCTATGACGATCCTTCGCATTCTCGTGGACGGCTCGCCAGCTGCCTGTGCACCACTCATCAACCAACGCCTCCCAACAATCCATCTTATCCGCACACCATCTCGGGGGTACCTATAAGTTATTAGAAAGAATTTTCAGCGCTACGCCTATGAATGAAATCAAAAAAACTACGTAGAAGGACTTAAGAATAGGTAATTACCTTCATGTATTGCTCCTTCTTCAGAAACTTTCCGCGGCAATCCTTCTTCTGCTTCTTAATACCACGCGTGGTGTAGTAATCTCGAATAGCCTGCGGCCGAGCCTCGTGGCACAAGTTTTGTAGTAACCGCCTACACTCGGCTTCGAGAACCCTGGCCGCCTCCTCCTCATATCCATCCTCACAGCTATAGAAGGTCTGCAATCAAATGTGAAAACACCTATTAGTACAATAATTAGCTATATTGTTAATTTTAGATTCCATAAAAGGATAATTTACCCAAAAGCTCTTGATCACCATCTCGGCCCTCGTGTGGCACAAGACACCATTTATAATCTCCTCCGGCGGGGCCTGCGCAGCCTGGTAGTGCTCCCAGGAAAATCCTAGTGTAGGAACCTGACCCTCACCAGGCAACGTGACAAACCCCGGGAAATTTGTCCGACAAAGCACACCAAGTATGGAGTTCGGCCTGCGGACTCCAAGAGGGTGTACCCATCCCCTGCAGTATGATAAGGTCAACACATTAGATATTTGAACAAACTTGAAGGCAAAAGCTAAAAAAAAGAGTAAATGTACTTACCTATCTCCTTCAGGTTTAATCACCGGCCTCTGCTCGCGGGTAGCCGGCGCGTCCGGGAGACGTGTACTACCACGCTTGTACACGGTGGCCCCGTCCACCTGCACATCGCCCTCACTATCCGTAAGCTCATCCCCGCCCCCTGAACCACCCGGACCCTCGGTCCAATCCGACAACTTGGTACGATCCGGCCAGGTCTCCCATCCATGCCTCTCCACGTCGGGTGAAGCCTCCGGAACCGTAGTCTCCTCCGGCTGCTCCTGGGCCGAATGCACCTCGACCCGAGGCTGCTCCTGGACCGGAGTCTCATGGGACGAATGCCCATCAACAACAGGCTCGTGGAACGGAGTCCCCATAGCCTCCTCCGCAAACGGGTCGACCATACTAGTCCTATGCTCGGGTGAATGAGCTGGTGGTGGTGGCGAGGACGGCTCAACAGTCCTCCTGGATCTTCCGCGGCCACTACCTCTCCCTGTACCCTTCCCCTTCTTCCCTACCCGACCAGCACCTCTCCCAGTGGGCAATGTCGTCGATGAAGAAGAACCCACGGGTGGTGTCGACAGACTGTCTCCCAAGGCTCTACGGAGAGATAGGGGTGGAAGGGAAGTACCACCCCTCGTGCGGGGCGCGTGGGAAGAACCCGTCGAGCAATCTGGACCAGCGCCCACCATCTTTCCACACCTGGTGACCTGCCATGATAAAGATTAAAATAAATTAGTACAACATAAAAAATTGAATAACTGACATGAATAATAATATGTACATGAATAATAAAGATTAAAATATATATTATTTAAGTTGTGAATCTTACAAACTAATAATCATCATCAATAAATGCATCATCATCATCACTATCACGCATGTCTTCATGAATGACGTGCTCGTCGGGTTCAACGGCGTGAAGTTGTGAAAGGCCTTCCTTTAATCGTTGAAGCATTGAGAGGTCATCCGCATCAGTAACCTCTACGAGTTCCAGGCCTTCTGGTTCTGGCTCAGGGCTGGAGTCGGATTCATTGTCGCTGTCTACTTCCATGTTCTTGGGTGAAGCACGGCGGTTCTTGAAACGTTTCTTGGAAAGACATGTTTCTTGGAAGAATTATCCATCATATGTGTCTGGGTTAATGTGAGGTTCATAATCCTGTTCATTTGGGACAGGTGGTCTGACATGTGGCGGCACTTCATAAACAACATACCAACCTTCCAGACTCTTATCCGTTTGGCATGCCCACGGTAGATAGAAAACTTGGGTCGCCTGTTGAGCCGTAATATAGACATCGGGAACATCTAAATGGGTGTTTGGATTGATTTCGACTAGTCCTATATGTTCATGAGTCCTTCTAGTCTTTTTCAGCTGGAACCAATAACATTTGAAGACTACGACGTTCGGTGGGTTTTCACCATAGAATTGAAGTTCATAAATTGCTTCAACTCTTCCATAATACTCGATAACACCTTCGCCAATAGCAGAGACACCACAATTTGTAGATTTCCGGTTGGGCATAGATAGCTCTTTGCCAAAGGTACGAAAGAGATACCCGTTGATGTTGTATTTCTCAAATGAATGGACCTTATAGTCAAAACCATTAGCGACTTGTCTCAATTCGGCATCCATAGACTCTGAATTAGCCTACAAGTTTAATACGAAATGGTTGTTGCATTAGCCGCAAGTTAGACCAAGAATGGAATGATCCATTATTGATAATTACCGTTTGTTTGAACCAAGAGATGAAACCGGGATAGCGGCCTCTTGTCTTTGACAGACGCTCATACTCTTCGACGGAATCATTTTCGATCACCGCTCCATCCGAGAATTTGACGACGTAACGGCTGTTTGAAATATCCAGGAATAAGAGCAGTTCAATTGAATTAGAAGTTACAGGAAAATGTGCCGAGAACTCACTCGATGTACGGCCGCACTTCTGTTAGGTTGTTGAAGATATACAACGAAATGTTCCGCCATTCTTCGACATCCAACGTTATTGGTTTCGAAGCACCGGCTGGTGCGAGCTTCCCTTTGAATAGGCTGAGGTTGGACCCACCTTTTTTAGGGTCTGCATCATTGTGCCGAGGCTTCGGATAATGCAAATGATGATTTTTTGCTTCGTAGTGTGCTGTCACCAAGTTTGCCACCTCCTCAGTAATGAATGCCTCAGCCATCGATGCTTGAATTCTATGCTTATTTTTACATTTAGCTCGAAGGGTCTTCTGCATCCTCTCAGTTGCATAGCACCAACGATCTTGCACGGGCCCACCCAATCTTGCCTCAGTCGGTAGATGTAAAATCAAATGCTGCATTGGATTAAAGAAGCCTGGTGGAAAGATCTTCTCTAACTTGCACAACAACTCCGGTGCAAACTCCTCCATGTCTTCTACCACGCCAGGCGACAATTCTTTCGCACAAAGAACACGGAAGAAATAGCTCAGCTCCGCCAGTACTAGCCATTCATCCTCAGGAATAAAGCCACGTAACATCGCCGGCATTACCCGCTCTAGCCATATGTGCCAATCATGACTCTTGAGACCAAAGATTTTTAATTTTTCAAGACTCGCTCCCCTCTTTAGATTCGTTGCATACCCATCGGGGAACATCAAGTGCATTTTGACCCACAAGATAATTTCCCTCATAGCTGGCCTTCCAAGATTGAACCAGGCCTTTGGCTTCGACCACTTCTTCTTTCCTTTGCCTTCTCGCATGTTTTGTAACGGTCTATGACATAGTGTCTCTTGATCGACTCTAGCCTTAATATTATCCTTTGTCTTCCCATCTATGTCAAACAATGTACCAAAAATAGCCTCTCTGATATTCTTTTCATTGTGCATCATGTCGATATTGTGTGGAAGAAGGAGGTCGTTGAAGTAAGGCAGATCCTAGAAGCATGGCTTGTGAGTCCAGGTGTGTTTTGAATTATACCCCTTGGAAAACCCTGGACGCTCTGGATCAGGCTCAAGGGCATTTAACTGATCCAGGATCTGTTGGCCTGTGAACGCAGGTGGTGCCATGTTTTTGACAACTTTACCTTTGGTAAAGTTCTTCTTGTCTTTTCTGAACTGATGGTGAGGGTCCAGGAACTGTCTATGCAAGTCAAAGCAAGAATACTTCCGACCCTCCTGCAACCAATGAAACTGAAGAGCTGCCTTGCATTGGGGGCACGGGTACCTTCCATGCCCACACCATCCAGAGAATAGCGCATACACTAGCAAGTCATGCATAGAGTACATGTACCACACAAGCATTTTGAAGTTTTCTGTTCTAGCGGCATCGTATGTCTTGACCCCATTATCCCAAGCTTCTTCCAATTCATCCTTAAGCGATTGCAGGTACACATTCATATTCTTCCCCGGATAATTGGGCCCTGGAATTATCAACGTCAGAAATATGTTCTTTCTTTGCATAATGTGCCCGGGGGGAGATTGAGTGGAATGACAAATACAGGCCAACAACTGTATTGGGTTGCCGTCATGCTGAAGGGATTAAAACCATCAGTGGCGGCGCAGACTCGAGGATTCCTTGGATCTTCCACTTTATCCTGATGCAATCCATCGAAATGTTTCCACGCTTCCCCATCTGATGTGTGTACCATCATCTTATTCCCATCCACATTTAGTTCGGCTCTTTTGCCCAATTTGTGCCATGTCATCTGTCTGGCTGTCTCTTCGACCATGAAAAGATGTTGAAGTCTTGGTGCAATTGGCATATAGCGAAGAACACTAACTACGATTTTGGTATGCCTCTTCTCACCCATACCGTTGTCTACCACAAGATACCTGCAAGACTCGCAATTGGGACAATAGTCCAAGTGTGCATACTCTTTCCTAAATAAGACACATCCTTTCTCACATGCATCTATCTTCTCATAGGGCATCTTAAGTACACGAAGTATTTTGTCCGACTGGTACAGGTTTGTAGGCATGACATGGCCTTTGGGTAGGAAACGTCCAAATAGTGTCATCATCGCGTCGTAGCATTCTCTTCCCAAGTTGAACTGAGCCGTCAGAGCCATTACTTGTGCAATTGCATCCAGCTGACAGAGCTCAGTGTGCTCATGGAGAGGACGTTTTGAAGACTCCAACATTTCATAAAAGGCCTTTGCAGATTCCTCCATCTCATGTTCTGAATCCCGAGCATCATCAAAGTCTTGCACCATGTCTTCGATCCCGGTACCCTGCTCGTCCGTGCGACGACAGACCACCTCACCTCTTGTGCGTTGTATAGACTCACCATGAAATGTACACACCGTATAATTAGGCTTAAAACCCCTCCGCTGCAGGTGTTTAATCATTACAGGCTCTGTCGTCTTTTTATAGTAGTCGCATCCAGGAGAGGGGAATAGTTTCTTTCCTAGCCATTTGTGAATGCGGCTTTCACAAATTCCTTTGTTTTTACAAACCATTCTTTCGTCATCTCTTTCTGACTAGGGTAACCGGTATACATCCATGCACGATCACTCAACTTGCGTAGCTACTAAGGCCAGAAGAAATATATTTATATATAATTTAGCATTTATATTCATCGGTTAATCAGGTTCGCCATTTTTATTACGTCCATGCAACCTACACGCTAATAGGTAAAGATAGGTCCTAATCCCACCCGAGTATGTGTAGATTGGGTTTGTTTTCCCATGCTCTGCTCCGGATCCAACGCAAAATTTTGGCAGCACCTCCCCGCTGTTCTCCTCATACACGTCTCCGCAATAAACAGAGAGGATGTGCATCCGGAGAACAACAGGGAGGCACTGACAAAATTCCGCATCGGATCCAGAGACAGCATACGGGAAAACGAACCCAATCTACACATACTCGGGCTGTCCATGAATAATTTTGGACAATTCGAAAGGATGGCGGTTATAAATATGCAAAGACATGCATATTTATAGATGTCGCCCTTTCGAACGGGAGACGCATACTGGTCACACATACTGATAAATTAATTGAATTACCAAAATCTAGAAAGTTTCATCCGGAAACCGAGCCACAATAAATGAAGGGGCGAGGAGGAGATGAAATTTGTACTGACCTATGAATGCAGGGGCGGAGCTCGTACAACGCATGGCCAGGTCTTCGCACACAAGACCTCACAGCGACGAGACAACTATCACATGTAAATCCACCCGATCAACACAAATATTCTAATTATGTCATTTTAGAGGAAAACAAGTTAAGAATATAATATTCATGATCTAACCAAGGTTTTTATGCCATTTTGTAGCTAAATGGGCTAATTATCTCATTGTTGGGGAAAATAAGGTCAGGAGAATAAGATAGAGGAGAAGAAAGAGAAGGAGGAGGAGAAGAAGAAGAAGAAATCAAGAAGAAGGAGAAGGAGGAGGAGGAGAAGAAGGAGGAGGAGAAGGTATTCTTCTTCTCTTCTTCTCTTCTTTTCTTCTTCTTTTCTGCTTCTCCTTCTTATTTTTGTCTTCTCCTCCTCCTATTCTTCTTCTTCTTCTTCTTCTTCTTCTTCTTCTTCTTCTTCTTCTTCTCCTCTTCTCCTCTTCTCCTCCTCCTCCTCTTCTTCTTCTTCCTATTCTTTCTATTAAGCTAACTAACTAACTAACCTAACTAACCAAGCTAACTAAACCTATCGCTAAACCTAGATAGCACTAAACAGCAAAAAAATAACAAAAACAGAATCTACCACTATAACAAAAACAGAATCTACCACTAAGTAACTAAAAAAGAATCTAGCTACCACTAAATACCAAACAATAAAAAATCAACTTCTTCTTCTTTTTTCTCTTCTTCTCCTTCTTATTTTTTCTTATTCTCTTCTTCTCTTCTTCTTCTCTTCTTCTTTACTTCTTCTCCTTCTTATTTTTTTTCTTCTCTTCTTCTTCTTCTTCTTCTTCTTCTTCTCCTTCTTATTTTTTTCTTCTCCTCTTCTTCTTCTTCTTCTTCTTCTTTTTCTTCTCCTCCTCCTCCTCCTACTCCTCTTCTTATTCTCCTCTTCTTGTCCTCATCCTCCTCCTCTTCTCCTCTTCTCCTCCTCCACCTAACTAACCAAGCTAACTAACTAACCTAACTAAAACTACTAACCTAACTAAATCTACCACTAAAACTACTAACAATAACAACTACAAAAACTACTAAAAAATATTAAAACTACTAAAAAATAATGCGGGTGGGAGGGGTGGGAGTGGGGGTGTGGGGGCTCTCCAGGAGGGGCGGCTGTGGAGGGGCCGGGGTGTTGGGGGTGGCCGGGGCGCCAGGGGCGGCGGCGTGACGGTGGTGGGGCAGCGGCAGCGGGGGCGAGGTGGGGAGAGATAGAGAGGGGCGGCGGCGGGGGCGACAGGGGCGATAGGGGCGGCAGTGGGGGCAGCAGGGGCGATAGGGTCGGCGACGCGACGGGGGCGGCGGCGCGACGGTGGTGGCGGCGGCCGTTACAGAGAGAGGGGCGCGCTGGGTGGGGAGAGAGAGAGAGGGGCGCGCGGGGTGACCGTTATAGAGAGAGATATAAGGGTGGGGTGGGGGAAGGAGTTGTTAAAGGTGTTAGGGCGTTGTCGTCTGCCTCCGGACTCTTTGTCGTCCGCTAGCAGACGGCAAAGGTCCGACTCCAGTTTGACCTAGCCACCCCGCGGTCAGGTGGGCCCATCTATATCTTTGTCGTCTGCCTCTGGACTCTTTGTCATCCGCTAGCACACGGCAAAGATGTGACAGATGGCAAAAAGACTTTATGCCATCAGCATGTGCTTTGCCGTCTGTTTTGCTGAAGCTGACGGCAAAGACACTCTTTGCCATCAGCTAGCAAACGGCAAAGACTAGGCAGATGGCAAAAAACTGTTTTCCAGTAGTGAATCATTGTTGATGCTCTCTAGGATTTGGATGAGAATGCCTTGATCCACACTTCCACCAAGAGAAAAGTTGATTCCCCCGTTAATTCCTCACAGATCTTGATACTCTTGGGTGTTTGAGCACCCTATACAGAAGAGGTCACCTTGAAGCCACATTCCATTGTGGTTAACCTTTGTGGTCTCGTTGGGAGCCTCTAATTCAGTTGTGAATATTGCACCAACCTTGTCTGTAAAGTTTCGGTCGCCACCTTCAAGGGCACCATTAGTGGAATCACGACATCTTGCATTGTGTGAGGGCGTGAGGAGAATACGGTGGCCTTAGTGGCATCTTGGGGAGCATTGTGCCTCCACACCTCTCCAACGGAGACGTACTTGCCCTTAAAGGGAAGAAAGTTCGTAAACACATCCTCGTCTTCATCGGTTCCACTTGTGGTCACTTCTTACCTTTACTTGTATTTGTTATTTACTTGTTATTCTTGTTGCTAGCATCATATAGGTCGCTCACTTAGTTGCATATCTAGAGAACCTATTCGTTGCTAAACTTAATTTGTTTAAGAAAAGCTTAAAAATTATTAGTTGTCTATTCACCCCCCCCCTATAGTCAACCATATCGATCCTTTCAGCTATCCTCTCTATATCTACAATGCGGTTTTATTTCTCGTTACTAGATAGAAGCAAACGTTCGGTGTATGTATACTAGTATCGATGGCAGATATGACTTGAGAGAATAATGATCTTACCTTTAGCTCCTTGTTGGTTCGACACACCATATACTTACCACGTTCATCTTTGGGAATTGCTACAATGGTTCCTTGCACTTGGGGATTATCAGTGTTCCTTATCACGGGTACTCTCCGAGCCAACCCGATTTTAATGTAACCACTAGTAGAAAAGAGGGCTTTGGTCCAGGTCCTGAAATCCTATTAGTCCCAGTTCACATACGAACTGGGACCTATGGTGACATCGGTCCCGGTTCGTGAGGCCAGGGCACCGGCCGGGCATCGTGGGACAGTGGTCCCGGTTCATCTCACCCCTTTTGTCTCGGTTCCAATCAAGAACCGGGACTAATAGACTGGCAACCGTTCGTATCCCCTTTAGTCCCGGTTGGTGGGTCAAACTGGGACTAAGGTGTGGTGGTGGGCATGCGTACAACCGTTCGTATCCTCCTTTAGTTCCGGTTGGTGGGTGAAACCGCGGTGGCGGCCCTTCGAATCACCCCTTTAGTGCCGGTTGTCGTCCAACCCGGGACTAAAGGTCCAAACGGTTCGCCCTCCCGCTTTGTTTCAAGCGATGAAAACTGCAACCGAATTAAAGTCTATCGCTATTATCTGTTCTTCTCCTCTCCTATGCTCTTCTTCTTCCTCTCTTCTTCCCCTCTCTTCTTCCATTCTTCTTCCACCATGACATATCTAACCGGAGAGGTGCTCGCACATGGCACGACCTGGCTCAGGGTCGGGTACACGAACGAGGGCAGGGTGGTGCCAAATATTCTGTCACGGTTCCAGGAGTGGGTTGACGCTGCTCCGGAGCATGAGGCGTTCTTGGGGCTTGATCTGGAGTTCACGCCCAACCATCAAGGTGTTGTTGTCATCCAGCTGTGTTTCAAACAGCATGTCTTGATCTTCAAATGGGTGAGGTAAGTTTTGTGTCTTTCTTTGATGCAAGGTTATGAAAATTTCATGTATTGATCTTTTCTAGGTTCCATTTGATAGCAATATGGAGTTTCTTTATATGTTCCATTTGTTAGCAATATGAAAATTGCATAGGATAGCAATATGTGTTACAACATTGGATATACGCATATCTCTAGGTTCCATCGGATAGCATATATTGATCTCCCTAGGTTCCATTGGATATATTACAACATAGGCTTTCTTTGATCCTAGGTTATGAAAATTGCGTATATTGATCTCCCTAGGTTCCATTGGATAGAAATATGCAGTTTCTATATATGTTCCATTGGATATATAGTTAATTGAGGGTTTCTTGATCAATTCATAGAATATGAAAATTTCATACGTAGCAATATGTTACAATATTGGAATCCTATAAAGATTAATTTCTCTTTAGTTGTAGTGAAACAATTTTTCATTGGTATGTTTTGAGGCTTTCTTTGATCCAAAGGTTATGAAAATTGCATATACTGATCTCTCTAGGTTCCATTGGATAGCAATATGCGGTTTCTTTATATGTTCCATTGGATAGTTAATTGAGGGTTTCTTGATCAATTCATAGGATATGAAAATTGCATCGTATAGAAATATGTTACAATATTGGAATCCTATAAAGATCAATTCATAGGATATGAAAATTGCATAGAATAGCAATATGTTCCATTTGAATTGTTACGATAAATTTCTCTTTAGTTGTATTGAAACACTTTTCCTTGTTGCAGCAATATGTAACATTTGTTTCATTTTAATTTGTTGATGTTGCAGTAGTGACAAGCATTGTCCAGAACACATGGTCTTCCTTCGCAGCGGCATACGTTTCACTAGCGTTGACATAGCGAACGCCGGGACGAATATGAGGCGCAGCTTTGGTATTGAGATACCAGCTGTGTGCCACATTGATCTCCAAGGCATATTCGAGCTTGATTATCCGAGGACTTTGATGGCTGATATGGCAGTCGCCTTGATCGACGAGGAGTACCATGATATGAAGAAGGCTTTCCCGAAGGATCAACACAAGAACTGGGGGAAGACCCTACTTGACCTTATCAACCTTGAGTATGCAGCAAAAGATGCATAGTTGCATACGAATTGAACCGCAAGATTAGTATCGTGAGATATGGCAAGCGTCACCTCGAAGAACCAACTTTGGGACATTCCGATTCAGATTCGGATTCAGACGAATAGTGTTCAGAACGGCGAACACTTGTATATATATGTATGCTAGCTATTATTATGTACTGCTTGGACCAATTTATATATATCTAGTTTCTGTTTGTGCCATTATATAGAGTTCCCAAATTTGAATGGTTATTTAGCCCTTTCTTTATTGATCACCACTTTAGGTATTGTTGTGAAGTAATTCTTTATTCATATTGGTGTAACATTTACTGTATTCAAACTTCTCCAGGGTTCATACCCACCGATACAACCCATAGATACATCGATACAAGAAAACAGCACAAAGAAAACAAAATCTGCCAAAAACAGAATAGTCAGAAGTAATCTGTATAATTTGAATACTTATGTAACTCCAAACATTATGAAAAATTAAGACAATATGGGTAAATTGTAAATGAATCTTGTGTAAAAAATTGAGAGCAAAAGCACGTTCCAGTGAATTTGAAAAATTCCTGGACTGAGGTCGAAAGTTTCTGTTTTTTCATCAAAATTAAATTGCAAACACCGTAGACCATCCAAAAGGTCTTACTTGGCGCAAACACAAAATGCTATGTGGGTGAAATGATGATACCATGCCAACTTTCAACCTATTCAGAGTTCATTTGTAGTGCTTTTCAATTTCAGGATCATTTAGCTCAAATAAATTAGTAAATGCATGAAAAATACCAAATGAAGTCAGAAATATTTGAAAATTGATGATGTGGACTTGAATGGTGCATTTTGAACACACATAAGGTTTGGAGTTCAAATAATCCCAAAAAATGAAATCTATTTTGTAACAGATCAGTTTTTGTATGAAACACTGATACTTCGAAAGAGATTGTCCGATTTGTACACGAAGTGCGTCCAGTTTTTAACGCAACCCTCTCAACTTTTTAGCACATGCTATGTGGGTGAAATGATGATACCATGCCAACTTTCAACCTATTCAGAGTTCATTTGTAGTGCTTTTCAATTTCTGGGTCATTTAGCTACAAAAATCAATAAATGCATGAAATATAACAAATGAAGTCAGAAATAGTTGAAAATTGATGATGTGGCTTTGAATGGTGCATTTTGAACACACAAAAGGTCTGGAATTCAAATAATTCCAAAAATAAAATCCCTTTTGTAACAGATTAGTTTTCGTATGAAACCATGATACTTCGAAAGAGATTGTCTAATTTGTACACGAAGTGCGTCCAGCTTTTTCCGCAACCCTCTCAACTTTTTAGCACATGCTATGTGGGTGAAATTATGATACCATGCCAACTTTCAACCTATTCAGAGTTCATTTGTAGTGATTTTCAATTTCTGGGTCATTTAGCTCAAAAAAATCAATAAATGCATGAAAAATACCAAATGAAGTGAGAATTAGTTGAAAACTGGTGATGTGGCTTTGAATGGTGCATTTTGAACACAAAAAGGGTGTGGAGTTCAAACAATCCCAAAAAATGAAATCCATTTTGTAACATATGAGTTTTCATATGAAACCCTTATACTTCGAAAGAGATTGTCCGATTTGTACACGAAGTGCATCCAGTTTTTGACGCAACCCTCTTAACTTTTTAGCACATGCTATGTGGGTGAAATGATGATACCATGCCAACTTTCAACCTATTTAGAGTTCATTTGTAGTGCTTTTCAATTTCTGGGTCATTTAGCTCAAAAAATCAATAAATGCATGAAAGATAAAATGAAGTCAGAAATAGTTGAAAATTGAGGATGTGGCTTTGAATGGTGCATTTTGAACACACAAAAGGTCTGGAGTTCAAATAATTCCAAAAAATTAAATCCCTTTTGTAACAGATGAGTTTTCATATGAAACTGTGATACTTTGAAAGAGATTGTTCGATTTGTACACGAAGTGCGTCCAGTTTTTGTCGCAAACCTCTGAACTTCTTAACACATGCTATGTTAGTGAAATGATGATACCATGCCAACTTTCAACATTTTCAGAGTTCCTTTGTAGTGCTTTTCAATTTCTGGGTCATTTAGCTCAAAAAATCAATAAATGCATGAAAAATACCAAATGAATTCATAAATAGTTGAAAATATATGATGTGGCTTTGAATGGTGCATTTTGAACACACAAAAGGTCTGGAGTTCAAATAATCCCAAAAAAATGAAAGAATCAGTGAAAAATAGTATGTAGGAACAAAAAACTATATTCTTTAAAAAATGTGAACTAATGGGCCACCACGGTCTGAATACGACTAGAAACCAAACTAGACAGTTGGGCCAGGACTCAGGCCCGCAGAAAGCCCAACAACTAGTGATAGTTTAGGCCCGGAAGCGTGCATATGAGAGGAGCTCGAGATAGTGTGCGCACAAGCGCTTATAAACCACCAAACTTCTTGCTCGACTAGTGTTGTGGGACTAAACATTTAACCGCAACGCGGCTGTGCCAGGCAAAGGACTTTAGTGTCGGTTGGTGGAACAAACCGGGACAAATGGCACCCGTTCATCCCGGTTAGTTCCGCAAACTGGGATTAAAGGTATCTTCTTCCCCGCCATTTGGCAACTGAAATTTGACCTTTAGTCTCGGTTTGCTGAGTCAACCGGGACAAAAGGGTGGTATTGGTGCCGGTTCAGGCCAACAACCGGGACAGAAGGATTTTGTATATAGGCGGGAGTTGTCAAAATTTCCCCCAAAACACTCCCATTCCTCGGCGCCACCCCCCAAGCCAGTCCTCCTCGTCGTCGCCGCCGTCCCCGAGCCCGTCACCGTCGCCCCGAGCACGTCACCGTCGCCGCTGCCCCCGATCTAGTCCTCCTCGCCGCCATCGACGCCACGAGCACGTCAACGTCGCTGCCCCCGAGCCCGTCATCGTCGCTGCCCCGAGCCCGTCGTCGTCGCCGCCCCGAGCCCGTCGGCCCCGGTGAGCTCCTCCTCTACGCGTGCTCTGCTTGTCGCCACAGCCGCCCGTGCATATTGTTGTCCATACAAATTTTGTTCATATATAGATTATACTAGAGATCTATTCGAGATGTATTAAGTTGATTATGTTGGGGAACGTCGCATGGGAAACAAAAATTTCCCTACGCACACGAAGACCTATCATGGTGATGTCCATCTACGAGAGGGGATGAGTGATCTACGTACCCTTGTAGATCGTACAGCAGAAGCGTTAGTGAACGCGGTTGATGTAGTATAACGTCCTCACGTCCCTCGATCCGCCCCGCGAACAATCCCGCGATCAGTCCCACGATCTAGTACCGAACAGACGGCACCTCCGCGTTCAGCACACGTACAGCTCGATGATGATCTCGGCCTTCTTGATCCAGCAAGAGAGACGGAGAGGTAGAAGAGTTCTCCGGCAACATGATGGCGCTCCGGAGGTTGGTGATGACCTTGTCTCAGTAGGGCTCTGCCCGAGCTCCGCAGAAACGCGATCTAGAGGAAAAACCGTGGAGGTATGTGGTCGGGCTGCCGTGGGAAAGTCGTCTCAAATCAGCCCTAAAACCTCCGTATATATAGGTGGGAGGGAGGGGACCTTGCCTTGGGGCTCAAGGAGCCCCAAGGGGGTCGGCCGAGTCCAAGGGGGGAGGACTCCCCCCCCAAACCGAGTTGGACTTGGTTTGGTGGGAGGGAGTCCCCCTTCCTTCCCACCTCCTCCTTTTTTTTCTTTTCTCTCTTGATTTTCTCTCCTTGGCGCATAGAGCCCTTTTGGGCTGTCCCACCAGCCCACTAAGGGCTGGTGTGCCACCCTCATGTCCTATGGGCTTCCCCGGGGTGGGTTGCCCCCCCCCCCCCGGTGAACTCCCGGAACCCATTCGTCATTCCCGGTACATTCCCGGTAACTCCGAAAACCTTCCGGTAATCAAATGAGGTCATCCTATATATCAATCTTCGTTTCCGAACCATTCCGGAAACCCTCGTGACGTCCGTGATCTCATCCGGGACTCGGAACAACATTCGGTAACCAACCATATAACTCTAATACGCATAAAACAACGTCGAACCTTAAGTGTGCAGACCATGCGGGTTCGAGAACTATGTAGATATGACCCGAGAGACTCCTCGGTCAATATCCAATAGCGGGACCTGGATGCCCATATTGGATCCTACATATTCTACGAAGATCTTATCGTTTGAACCTCAGTGCCAAGGATTCATATAATCCCGTATGTCATTCCCTTTGTCCTTCGATATGTTACTTGCCCGAGATTCGATCGTCAGTATCCGTATACCTATTTCAATCTCGTTTACCAGCAAGTCTCTTTACTCGTTCCGTAATGCAAGATCCCGCAACTTACACTAAGTTACATTGCTTGCAAGGCTTGTGTGTGCTGTTGTATTACCGAGTGGGCCCCGAGATACCTCTCCGTTCACACGGAGTGACAAATCCCAGTCTTCATCCATACTAACTCAACTAACACCTTCGGAGATACCTGTAGAGCATCTTTATAGTCACCCAATTACGTTCCCACGTTTGATACACACAAAGCATTCCTCCGGTGTCAGTGAGTTATATGATCTCATGGTCATAGGAATAAATACTTGACACGTAGAAAACAGTAGCAACAAAATGACACGATCAACATGCTACATCTATTAGTTTGGGTCTAGTCCATCACGTGATTCTCCTAATGACGTGATCCAGTTATCAAGCAACAACACCTTGTTCATAATCAGAAGACACTGACTATCTTTGATCAACTGGCTAGCCAACTAGAGGCTTGCTAGGGACGGTGTCTTGTCTATGTATCCACACACGTAAATGAGTCTTCATTCAATACAATTATAGCATGGATAATAAACGATTATCTTGATACAGGAATTATAATAATAACTATATTTATTATTGCCTCTAGGGCATAATTCCAACAGTATCCCACTTGCACTAGAGTCAATAATCTAGCCCTCACATCACCATGTGAATTACATTGTAATAAATCTAACACCCATACAGTTCTGGTGTTGATCATGTTTTGGCCGTGGAAGAGGTTTAGTCAGCGGGTCTGCTACATTCAGATCCGTGTGCACTTTGCATATATTTACGTCCTCTCCCTCGACGTAGTCGCGGATGAGGTTGAAGCGTCGTTTGATGTGTCTAGTCTTCTTGTGAAACCGCGGTTCCTTTGCTAAGGCAATGGCACCAGTGTTGTCACAGAACAAGGTTATTGGATTCAGTGCGCTTGGCACCACTCCAAGATCCGTCATGAACTGCTTCATCCAGACAGCCTCCTTAGCCGCCTCCGAGGCAGCCATGTACTCCGCTTCACATGTAGAATCTGCTACGACGCTTTGCTTGGAACTGCACCAGCTTACTGCACCCCCATTAAGAATAAATACGTATCCGGTTTGCGACTTAGAGTCGTCCGGATCTGTGTCAAAGCTTGCATCGACGTAACCTTTTATGGCGAGTTCTTCGTCACCTCCATACATGAGAAACATCTCCTTAGTCCTTTTCAGGTACTTCAGGATATTCTTGACCGTTGTCCAGTGATCCACTCCTGGATTACTCTCGAACCTACCTGCCATACTTATGGCCAGGCTAACATCCGGTCTAGTGCACAGCATCGCATACATGATAGAACCTATGGCTGAAGCATAGGGGACGGAGCGCATATGCTCTCTATCTTCATCAGTTGCTGGGCACTGAGTCTTACTCAATCTCGTACCTTGTAGAACTGGCAAGAACCCTTTCTTGGACTGTTCCATTTTGAACCTCTTCAAAACTTTATCAAGGTATGTGCTTTGTGAAAGTCCTATCAGGCGTTTTGATCTATCCCTATAGATCTTAATGCCTAGAATGTAAGCAGCTTCTCCTAGGTCCTTCATAGATAAACTTTTATTCAAGTAATCCTTTATGCTCTCTAAAAACTCTACGTTGTTTCCAATCAGTAATATGTCATCCACATATAATATTAGAAACGCCACAGAGCTCCCACTCACTTTCTTGTAAATACAAGATTCTCCAACCACTTGTATAAACCCAATTGCTTTGATCACCTCATCAAAGCGTTTGTTCCAACTCCGAGATGCTTGCACCAGTCCATAAATGGATCGCTGGAGCTTGCACACCTTGTTAGCATTCTTAAGATTGACAAAACCTTCGGGTTGTATCATATACAACTCTTCCTTAAGGAAACCGTTAAGGAACGTCCTTTTGACATCCATCTGCCAGATTTCATAATCGAAAAATGCAGCTATTGCTAACATGATTCTGACGGACTTAAGCATCGCTACGGGTGAGAAAGTCTCATCGTAGTCAACTCCTTGAACTTGTGAAAAACCCTTTGCCACAAGTCGAGCTTTATAAACGGTCACATTACCGTCAGCGTCCGTCTTCCTCTTAAAGATCCATTTGTTCTGAATGGCCTTGCGGCCCTCAGGCAGTACCTCCAAAGTCCACACTTTGTTCTCATACATGGATCCAATCTCGGAATTCATGGCTTCCAGCCATTTGTTGGAATCTGGGCCCACCATTGCTTCTTCATAATTCACAGGTTCATTGTTGTCTAACAACATGATTGATAAGACGGGATTACTGTACCACTCTGGAGCAGCACGTGGTCTCGTCGACCTGCGTGGTTCGACAGAAACTTGAACTGGAGTTTCATGATCATCATCATTAACTTCCTCCTCAACCGGCGTTGCAATGACAGAGGTTTCCCCTTGCCCTGCGCCACCATCCATAGGGAAGAGAGGTTCGACAACCTCGTCAAGTTCTATCTTCCGCCCACTCAATTCTCTTGAGAGAAACTCCTTCTCGAGAAAAGCTCCGTTTTTAGCAACAAACATTTTGCCCTCGGATTTTAGATAGAAGGTGTACCCAACTGTCTCTTTTGGGTAACCTATGAAGATGCACTTTTCCGCTTTGGGTTCCAGCTTTTCAGGCTGAAGCTTTTTGACATAAGCATCACATCCCCAAACTTTAAGAAACGACAACTTTGGCCTTTTGCCATACACAGTTCGTATGGTGTCATCTCAACGGATTTTGATGGTGCCCTATTTAAAGTGAATGCAGCTGTTTCTAATGCATAGCCCAAAAATGATAACGGCAAATCAGTAAGAGACATCATAGATCGCACCATCTCTAATAGAGTACGATTACGACGTTCGGACACACCATTACGCTGTGGTGTTCTAGGCGGTGTTAACTGTGAAACAATTCCACATTGTCTTAAGTGAGCACCAAACTCGAAACTCAGATATTCACCCCCACGATCAGACCGCAGGAACTTGATCTTCTTGTTACGATGATTTTCCACTTCACTCTGAAATTGCTTGAACTTTTCAAATGTTTCAGACTTGTGCTTCATCAAGTAGACATAACCATATCTACTTAAATCGTCAGTGAAGGTGAGAAAATAACGATATCCGCCGCGTGCCTCCGCGCTCATCGGACCGCACACATCGGTATGTATGATTTCCAACAAGTCACTTGCACGCTCCATTGTTCCTGAGAACGGAGTCTTAGTCATCTTGCCCATGAGGCATGGTTTGCACGTGTCAAGTGAATCAAAGTCAAGTGACTCCAAAAGTCCATCAGCATGGAGTTTCTTCATGCGCTTTACACCAATATGACCTAAGCGGCAGTGCCACAAAAATATGGCGCTATCATTGTTAACTCTAACTCTTTTGGTCTCAATTTTATGTATATGCGTATCGCTATCAAGATTCAATATGAACAATCCTCTCACATTCGGTGCATGACCATAAAAGATGTTACTCATAGAAATAGAACAACCATTATTCTCTGACTTAAAAGAGTAACCGTCTCGCAATAAACAAGATCCAGATATAATGTTCATGCTCAACGCAGGCACTAAATAACAATGATTTAAGTTCATCACTAATCCTGACGGTAACTGAAGTGACACTGTGCCGACGGCGATTGCATCAACCTTGGAACCATTTCCTACACGCATCGTCACTTTATCTTTCGCCAGCCTTCGCCTATTCCGCAGTTCCTGTTTCGAGTTGCAAATATGAGCAACAGAACCGGTATCGAATACCCAGGCACTACTACGAGAGCCGGTTAAGTACACATCAATAATATGTATATCAAATATACCTGATTTTTCTTTGCCCGTCTTCTTATCTGCCAGATACTTGGGGCAATTGCGCTTCGAGTGACCCATACCCTTGCAATAGTAACACTCCGTTTTCGGCTTAGGTCCAGCTTTGGGTTTCTTCGTCGGATTGGCAATAGGCTTGCCGCTCTTCTTCGAATTGCCCTTCTTGCCTTTGCCGTTTCTCTTGAAACTAGTGGTCTTATTCACCATCAACACTTGATGCTCTTTACGGAGTTCAGACTCTGCGACTTTCAGCATCGCAAACAACTCGCCGGGAGACTTGTTCATCCCTTGCATGTTGTAGTTCAACACAAAGCCTTTATAGCTTGGCGGCAGTGATTGAAGGATTCTGTCAGTGATAGCTTCTTGCGGGAGATCAATCCCCAGCTCAGCTAGACGGTTTGAGTACCCAGACATTTTGAGCACATGTTCACTGACAGATGAGTTTTCCTCCATCTTGCAAGCATAGAATTTATCGGAGGTCTCATACCTCTCGATCCGGTCGTTCTTCTGAAAGATAAACTCCAACTCCTGGAACATCTCAAATGCTCCATGACGCTCAAAGCGACGTTGAAGTCCCGGTTCTAAGCCATACAAGACTACACATTGAACTATTGAGTAGTCCTCCTTACGTGCTAACCAAGCGTTCCTAACATCCTGATCAGCCGTAGCGGGTGGTTCATCTCCTAACGCAGCATTAAGGACATAATCCTTCTTCCCAGCTTGTAAGATTAGCTTAAGATTACGAGCCCAGTCTACAAAGTTGCTTCCATCATCTTTCAACTTAGCTTTCTCTAGGAACGTATTAAAATTCAGGATGACTGTCGCGTGAGCCATGATCTACAACACAAATATATTCAAAGTGTACTTAGACTATATTCAATATAATTAGAGTTTAACTTAATCAAATTATTTGCTAAACTCCCACTCAAAAAGTACATCTCTCTAGTCATTTGAGTGGTTCATGATCCACTTACACTAGCTCAAGTCCGATCATCACGTGAGTTGAGTATAGTTTCAGTGGTAAGCATCCCTATGCTAATCATATCATCTATATGATTCATGATCGACCTTTCGGTCTCATGTGTTCCGAGGCCATGTCTGCACATGCTAGGCTCGTAAAGCTTAACCGGAGTGTTCCGCGTGCGCAACTGTTTTGCACCCGTTGTATGTGAACGTTGAGTCTATCACACCCGATCATCACGTGGTGTCTCGAAACGACGAACTGTAGCAACGGTGCACAGTCGGGGAGAACACAATTTCGTCTTGAAATTTTAGTGAGAGATCACCTCATAATGCTACCGTCGTTCTAAGCAAAATAAGGTGCATAAAAGGATTAACATCACATGCAATTCATAAGTGACATGATATGGCCATCATCACATGCTTCTTGATCTCCATCACCAAAGCACAGGCACGATCTTCTTGTCACCGGCGCCACACCATGATCTCCATCAACGTGTTGCCATCGGGGTTGTCGTGCTACTCATGCTATTACTACTAAAGCTATATCCTAGCAAAATAGTAAACGCATCTGCAAGCACACACGTTAGTATAAAGACAACCCTATGGCTCCTGCCGGTTGCCGTACCATCGACGTGCAAGTCGATATTTCTATTACAACATGATCATCTCATACATCCAATATATCACATCACATCATTGGCCTTATCACATCACAAGCATACCCTGCAAAAACAAGTTAGACGTCCTCTAATTTTGTTGTTGCATGTTTTACGTGGTGACCATGGGTATCTAGTAGGATCGCATCTTACTTACGCAAACACCACAACGGAGATATATGAGTTGCTATTTAACCTCATCCAAGGACCTCCTCGGTCAAATCCGATTCAACTAAAGTTGGAGAAACCGGCACTTGCCAGTCATCTTTGAGCAACGGAGTTACTCGTAACGATGAAACCAGTCTCTCGTAAGCGTACGAGTAATGTCGGTCCAAGCCGCTTCAATCCAACAATACCGCGGAATCAAGAAAAGACTAAGGAGGGCAGCAAAACGCACATCACCGCCCACAAAAACTTTTGTGTTCTACTTGAGAAGACATCTACGCATGAACCTAGCTCTGATACCACTGTTGGGGAACGTCGCATGGGAAACAAAAGTTTTCCTACGCGCACGAAGACCTATCATGGTGATGTCCATCTACGAGAGGGGATGAGTGATCTACCTAGCAGAAGCGTTAGTGAACGTGGTTGATGTAGTGGAACGTCCTCACGTCCCTCGATCCGCCCCGCGAACAATCCCGCGATCAGTCCCACCATCTAGTACCGAACAGACGGCACCTCCGCGTTCAGCACACGTACAGCTCGACGATGATCTCGGCCTTCTTGATCCAGCAAGAGAGACGGAGAGGTAGAAGAGTTCTCCGGCAGCGTGACGGCGCTCCGGAGGTTGGTGATGACCTTGTCTCAGCAGGGCTCCGCCCGAGCTCCGTAGAAACGCGATCTAGAGGAAAAACCGTGGAGGTATGTGGTCGGGCTGACGTGGGAAAGTCGTCTCAAATCAGCCCTAAAACCTCTGTATATATATAGGTGGGAGGGAGGGGACCTTGCCTTGGGGCTCAAGGAGCCCCAAGGGGGTCGGCCGAGTCCAAGGGGGGAGGACTCCCCCCCCCCCAAACCGAGTTGGACTTGGCTTGGTGGGAGGGAGTCACCCTTCCTTCCCACCTCCTCCTTTTTTTTTCTTTTCTCTCTTGATTTTCTCTCCTTGGCGCATAGAGCCCTTTTGGGCTGTCCCACCAGCCCACTAAGGGCTGGTGTGCCACCCTCAAGGCCTATGGGCTTCCCCGGGGTGGGTTCCCCCCCCCCCCCCCCCGGTGAACTCCCGGAACCCATTCGTCATTCCCGGTACATTCCCGGTAACTCCGAAAACCTTCCGGTAATCAAATGAGGTCATCCTATATATCAATCTTCGTTTCCGGACCATTCCGAAAACCCTCGTAACGTCCGTGATCTCATCCGGGACTCCGAACAACATTCGGTAACCAACCATATAACTCTAATACGCATAAAACAACGTCAAACCTTAAGTGTGCAGACCCTGCGGGTTCGAGAACTATGTAGACATGACCCGAGAGACTCCTCGGTCAATATCCAATAGCGGCACCTGGATGCCCATATTGGATCCTACATATTCTATGAAGATCTTATCGTTTGAACCTCAGTGCCAAGGATTCATATAATCCCGTATGTCATTCCCTTTGTCCTTCGGTATTTTACTTGCCCGAGATTCGATCGTCAGTATCCGTATACCTATTTCAATCTCGTTTACCGGCAAGTCTCTTTACTCGTTCCGTAATGCAAGATCCCGCAACTTACACTAAGTTACATTGCTTGCAATGCTTGTGTGTGATGTTGTATTACCGAGTGGGCCCCGAGATACCTCTCTGTTCACACGGAGTGACAAATCCCAGTCTTGATCCATACTAACTCAACTAACACCTTCGGAGATACCTGTAGAGCATATTTATAGTCACCCAGTTACGTTGCGACGTTTGATACACACAAAGCATTCCTCCGGTGTCAGTGAGTTATATGATCTCGTGGTCATAGGAATAAATACTTGACACGTAGAAAACAGTAGCAACAAAATGACACGATCAACATGCTACGTCTATTAGTTTGGGTCTAGTCCATCACGTGATTCTCCTAATGACGTGATCCAGTTATCAAGCAACAACACCTTGTTCATAATCAGAAGACACTGACTATCTTTGATCAACTGGCTAGCCAACTAGAGGCTTGCTAGGGACGGTGTCTTGTCTATGTATCCACACATGTAAATGAGTCTTCATTCAATACAATTATAGCATGGATAATAAACGATTATCTTGATACAGGAATTATAATAATAACTATATTTATTATTGCCTCTAGGGCATAATTCCAACAGATTATTGGTTCTAAGTGAAAGAAAACCTTTTTGCCTCTTGAGATCTATTGCATTATATATCACTAGTAAGCATGCCCGTGCGTTGCAACGGGAGAGGAGAACAATAATAATATCTTGTAACGTGCAACTATAGCAAAATATAAAGCAGGATTCGTCGATTCGACAAAAGTTCTCAATGGTGCAGCATCCAAACAGTGTCATCCGGCGCCAGGGAGGCCCATGCCAAAGTATACAAAAAATACATATCAAATGGCATTTTTAAACGGCATTTTTGTAGGTGAAAGAGAAAACGTTATCTATTCTAGTCATGTAGCACTAAACAGATAATATAAGAAAGATACAAATTATCTATTTTAATGTAGCTCTCTAGATCGACCGGTGTTGTTTTTTATCTGTATCTTGCTAGCTTTGAAATATTTGAGATACCTAAGATTTAACAAAATCTTAATATATAAAATTTCATTATACTGATAAAAAGTTGTTGGGGGAGATAATGCTCGGTGATTATTTGCACAAACTATATGGATCAAAGAGAATAGTTGTTGGGGGAGATAATGGTCGATGATTATTTGTCGTATCTCAACGACACGAATGATATGGAAGGAGAGGATGACGGCTCGGATGATTGAACAATGGAGAAGGAAGGACATGATCATGATGGCTCCAGTGACCGAAGGCCGGAGGAAGAAGGAGACCATGATGACGGTTCTGGTGACCGAACGGAGGAGGGAGATGTTGCAAAGTCCGGTGAGGTATATATATTAATTAAGCCCGAAGGTATGTACATATATGAACACTTCATTCTTTCTTCTTTTATAGCCCTCCGGATCGACCAAACTTCGGTAAAGAGACGAGAACCGTAGAGAAGGTTGCGCATGGATGAAAAGTTCACATGACAGCAATCGTGGCCGATGGCCTACCGATTGAACCCAAGCTGACCAAGGACGCATTTTCTGCTCAGTGTGGAGCTATTGTTAGGGACAACATCCCGATCAGGGTCAAGCAATGGAAAAATCCTAAGGGCGACGACATCCCTGAAGGTGATTATGTCACCGATAGGCAGAAAGATGATCTTTGGACCGCGCTGAAGGCAAATTTCACCCTACCACCAGAGGAAGATCCGAATAAGCCAGTTATAAAGCCACTTGTCAAGGCGTGTGCTCTTAAGAAGATGGCACATCTATTTGGGAAGTGGAAGAATGATTTGAAATCAATGTTTGTCGACAAAGGGAAGACTCCAGAATTCGTCGCCGATTTGAGAAGACAAGAGATCACTAGCCCGCATTAGTTGCCTACAAGTCATCGGAGAAGAGTAAGAAAATGTCAGAGACAAACAAGAACAATGCCGCAAAGAAGCAGTATCACCATCACACGGGGTCAGGTGGCTACCTCAAAGCCCGACCGTTCTGGGACAAAGCTGAGAAAGACCTAATTGCTAAAGGGGTCCAACCACAGATATTGAACTGGCTAGAGCATTCAAAGACTTGGTTCTTCGGGGTTGGGGGAACTTTGGACCCTGAAACAGGGAAGTGTCATTGGACGGACGAGCAACTTGCAATACCCATGATCAAGCTTCACAAGTTTGTCGCCGCAGCGCAGGAAGGGACGTTCATTCCAGACAGAGAGAATGACGGGCTGACTGAGGTGCTAGGGAATGTTGAGCACCCTGGACGAACACGAGGCACACCAGGCTCCGTTCCGTGGAAGTTTGGGTTTCCAAGCGCAAGCGGTTACAGAAGCCGGGAGAGAAAGAGGAAAGCGGAGCTGAGCGACATGCAACAGATCAAGGCAAGACTGCAAAACTAGAGGAACTTGAGAGCCAGCCAGCTGCCGGCCAACCATCTCAGCGGCACGAAGCTATCCTAGAAGGTACCCCACCATCTCAGCGGAGAAGCAGCGTGGCTTCCACGGAGCCCGTTCAGCATGACTTCACGGCTCCTAGCTACCCCGTGGATACTATCATGGAGGCTCAACGTTGCGAGCTTATGATTAAATGTCGGAACCTCACTTTCATGGCGGTTGCCGGCTCTGTTGAACCTCCTCAACCCAACGGAACTTTTCAGTGCCTTACGATTCCACATGGCTATGTTGTTGTGATGGTGGATCAAGTAATGGAGAATTTTGAGCAGCTCGAGCTTGACCACCCTACAGGTCAAGGGGAGATCCAGCCAGTTCATGTTGTGGGGAGTACATGTCTATGGCAGAAGGAGTTCATAAAGCTTCCAAACTGGACGCCTCCGCCTCCTCCGATGACGACGACAAGTCAGGGCACTCCATTTCCTCCCCCTCCTCCTCCTCCTCCTCCAGCGAGTGATCAGGGCACTCCGCCTCCTTCTCCAGCTCCTCCCATGCGTGAGGGCACTTCGCCTCCTCCTTCGCCTACTCCGGCGCATTAGAGCAGTCCGCCACCTCCTTCGCCTCGTCGGCAATGTCGGAAGACAAACGCTGCCGCTTCGGCTCATCCGGCGCGTCAGAGAAGTCCACCTCCTTCTCTCAAGCGGAAGAGATACGTCTCCTTCTCTCCGGTGGCTAGCAGTACAAGCAGAGGCGGGAAATTCGGTCCATCTCTCAAGCCTCTGGAAAAGTTACCATATGAGAGGACCAAGGAGGAAAACGAGGAGATAAGTCGTGCCGAATTGAGGGCCCATTTTCCAAAGAAAACTCCACCTCCGAAGGAGAAGCTAGATGTAGTGATAGTGGAGCGCACTATCAATCAACTGCAGCGTCCACCATCGCCTCCGCCGGATTCCAACTATCACCGCATTCTTAAAAAGACATATGTACAAGCGGTGCAGTCGGGAACTACTTCTAATGATGAAAGGATAGCACAATGAAGAAGTGGTAAAATAATTCCCGAGCTCGATATTGTCGTCGCTAATCATCCGGAGATGGTGCCCGGTACCAATCCTGATGATTACTTGGGGGATGATGTAACAAAAGAACAATATAAATACGTGCATGGGAAGCCTCTCGTCAAACCTAGTCATCCTGCTCTAACAACGATGATGCACATATTGCATGGGTGGTACATGAAAACCTGCAAGGAGTCTGGAAAAAAACTATGTATGTGGTAGTGAAACCAGAGCACGAATTCATTGGACTTCCCTTGATTAATATTCAATTTGAGGAGTTATTTCAGTTATACAATCAACTCGCCCTCGACAAACAACTCATGGCTTCCTACTGTATGTAAGTATTACTTCTATAGTTAAGTCTCTAGCTCAGCTCGTTTATTGCATGTATATATAATTATCCTCACTATATATATTATGCAGATTAAAGATCGTCGAATTAAAAAAAGCAGGAATCGTCGATGTTGGGTTCATTAGCCCAGATGCTGTAAATGAATTTACGGTATGAAACTCAATCAAAGACACCAAGGACAACTTGCTAAACTCGTTCCTTATAAATCAAAAAAAAGTGGAAATAATTTTCCTTACAACTTCAAGTGAGTGTTGTTGTCTTCTGTGTAAACTCGGTTTCGCTTACTCGAGGTTAATTAAGTAATGTAATTGATGAGTTATATATGCATGCGCAGAGACCACTTTATTCTGCTATCCATTGGCGTTGGCAGGGCAGTAGTAAATGTCTTAGACTCGAGACATAAAGCCGAAGAGGATTGTGAGGACATTACTGCAATGCTCAAGAAGTAAGTTCAGTTAATATACCGAGACCATATCGGCATGCAACTTTTGTTAATTTTCTGATATCAAGTAATCATTTTCTTTGCCTCGGAGGGTTTGGACGAATTTCGCCAACATGGTTCTGGGTCTAAACAAAGAGTTGCGATTTACGCACCCAAAGTAAGTAGTACTAGCTAGTTCCGCGCATCTCTAATTGATTCAAATTTTCATCAATATATCATTACCATGCTTGCTTATCAGTTTGATTGAACTCTATTCTCGTAAAGTGTGTGTACCAGAAAGAAGGCACTGTTTTATGTGCATACTACGTATGCGAGTTCATTCGCCACTCGACCTCTGAGCAGGTCTTTTGTGAGAAACAATTTCAAGTACGTAAATAATACTCACAATTATGTTGAGTTTTATTCATATATATGCATGTATTGACCCCTTCTTCAAATTACATCTCCGAGATGCGGGATCAACTCCTACCATATGATCGCATACGAGAATTCAAGAGGAATTGACGGGATTCTTTGTTGACCACGTCATACCTAAAGATGGAGAATGACATGTGGATTTGTCATTGGATCTTAATTAGATGATGTTTTGGATTAATTGTAAAAGATGTTATATTGTATATATGTAATAGCGTCGGATAGATATACGAAAACTTGTTGTTCGACCAAGCATGGAGAAACAAAGGACACTTCTCTCTATTAGCTAGCTAACACAATATGAAATCACTAAATTAACGTTCCAACCCCCCCCCCCAAACGCACCCCCTCCCCCCCATTCAAAAAAACAAAAAAAACCCAGCTCTGGCCAAATGCTGACGTGTGGATGCCATGTTTGTCCCGGTTGGTGTGACCAACTGAGACTAAAGAACCTCCTGCTCGGGCTACCCGCAGAGGCCACGTGGAGACCCTTCGGTCCCGGTTAGTAAGGGAACCGGGACTAAAGGTTATGGGCTTTAGTCCCGACCATTTAGTCCCGGTTCAAGAACCGGGGCTAATGGGCCTCTGGAACCGGGACAAATCGACCATTTTCTACTAGTGAACATGTATCACGTATAGAGTACATAATATATCCGCGATCATCGCCCATGGGAGATCACGACCCGATAGTATACCATGGCACACGGACAAGGATGTAGGGTCGTTGATGACACTCTAGTAGATCTATACTAAGGATAATTGGATTGCGTGTACAATATTAACAATAGTTTATCAAAACATGATATGCAACACAATAGGATCTACCGATAAAGCATCAACTGAAATGACTCTCTAATGCAAGAAGTAGAGGGAAAGAATTGGAGATATTCGAATGATCGAGGAGGGTGTTTGCTTGCCTGGAAGCTCTTCCGAGAAGGACGGCTCATCGGTGAAATATAATTGTACTCCAGATCAACAGGAGTCTCGGGGTCTACCGATAAGAATGGACGAGAAGGGGGAACAGATAAATAACAAGCATACAAATGCAACACACATGCAAGTCATGTCAAATTGTATTGATGATATGCTATAATGTATCACTGAGCATTTTTTTTAAAGGGAAAATATGTGATAATATTTTCCCAACTCCACGTACTATTCTATCAAATGATCATGATACAAAATGTCCAGATTCATTATGTTAAGTTAAAGGGGTTTGTCATGCAAATGGATGGCATATTCAAATTCTACCTATATTTTTTTATCAATTTATATATGTATATTATTTTCATTTGACTTGCGAATTATTTAATATAAATTTCTAAAGTTTTACTGATTTTTTGATCTATTATTATTTCCAAATTAAATGGCAAAGATGCTATGTGTACACAGTATACATGACAATAAGTCGTGAGCTGACAGTGGGGCCATGGGTCTCGGTCAACTGTTGACCAGTCAAGGCTGACTGATCAACCGGGTCAATGGGGGTCTGTCTCTCATGGACACATAGTGCAATTAAATTAACTAGTTTAGTTTAAAGTGATGGGACCCCTCTATCATAGGGTGTAGTATAATCAGGGATTAATTTGCTACTTTAACTAAAGCAGGCCCATTGGTCAGTGACTATAAAAAGAGGTGGGTTAGTGCTTAATTTGATGGGGGTGTTAGCCCCACTAATCTAAACAGAGGGCCAGCCAAACACTTACACACACGCTGCACATACACACACTCAGGGGCGGACTCACGTTGTGATCAGTGGGGGCATTGGCCCCCACTCAATTTTTAGTCCTACCTGTACATGTCCGATACAATTAAGCTAATGCCCCTAGTCATTTAGTTACATCGCCCCCAGTCAGCCCATTATCAGGGTGCCCAATCCATCCGGCCCAATCTGTTGTTTTAAAGCATTGTAAAAAACCAAACCCATCCAGCCTATTAGGCCAGTTCTCACGTATCAGACTCATGCTACTGCCTAGATCATGCCTATCTGATCGATCAACTCCACCGCTTTGACGCTTCGATTCTGGACTGGAGATCAACAAAAGAAGAATACGCGGCGTCGGCAGCTTGACGCTTCGTCTCTGGAGATCTACGTGTCCGTCGTCCGGCTTCCGCCAACGCCAGTCCGCCGTGTGCCTGGCCGGCCGCCGCGCGGCCGACGCGGCGACGCCACCTCCGCATTAAGACTCAACGTTGCAGTATTCATCCCAAATATCGCTGCGCCTAGCAGCCCAGTTCAGTACTCATCTTAACTGATTAACTCCGGAGTGATAGCGTTGGCTTACATCCAAACGGCTAAGAATCTGGCAGATCCCTTTACTAAAGTGCTATCACATGTTGTGATAGATAGTGCATCGAGGGAGATGGGTATGAGACCCACATGAGTTGTCATGGCAGTAACCCAACCTATATGATCGGAGATCCCGTGAAGTAGGACCTGGGAAAACAAGCCACTCGTGAACTAAGGAGAGTAACTTTACTAACCCACTCCGTTGGAGATGCAATATTCTCGGATACTGTATGGTAGGATGACTACTGTCTTAATGTGTTCTAAAGCTTATGCGTAAGCAAGATGCTGTCCTACAGAGCGATCTTTGGAGAAACACGCCTATATGAGTCTGACTTCTGGTCACAGTCTATGAGATTGGGGTGATCTCTAGTAAACTCATGAATAGGCCAGGAGTATGACCTATATGCTCCACCCGAGGGGTTAGTCTTCGGTAGCCTAGTACTAGTAAGACTTGTGGTGAAGCTTCTTTACGCCAAACTGACAATTCAAGGCATAGTCCATTGTTCAGTTGTAAAGGGGTGTAGCTACTTGCTCTAGGTGAAGCTCAACCTAAACAGATCTTCACTGAAATGCTGGTATATTAAAGCAGTGATTGGAACGAGGGAACACGATGTGCCCTTGAGATCTGGTCGGGGATTGTTGAAATTAGTAGTGGGCCTTAGGCCCATAAGAGAATTTCAGAAAATCTCCAACGGCCCATGTAGGTGGTGGCATGACAAGGTGGTGGTGGGAAGTTTAGTCTCACCCCGCTAGTGGAGAAGAAGTTGGACCCCTTTATAAGGGTCTCTCTTCCACATGCTATTGTAGAGTGAGAAGAGAAGGTGCCCTCGCACACTCCTCCGCCGCCCGCCTCGCCACGCCACGCCTCGTCATGACGCGCCGTGGGTTGCAGGAATGAGCCGAGCCGAGCTCATACCTACGCGCTTATTTTTGTCGGTCAGGAACGGAGAATACGTAATGGACACGGCACGACCCGAGACGTCTAATCGTGGGCTGTACCGACTCGGACGTGGGTTCGGCCCACGTCTCTCCGCCCAACCGCCTATATAAACAGGCTAACGCCTACCCTAGCCATCACGAGAATCAGATCACATCTGCCTCACGCGTTCGTTTCTTGTGCTGCCGCTGCCGCCGACGAGTCTGTCCCGTTTACCGCGTACACGGTCGAAGGGAGAGCAGGCCTCCGAAACCCCGCCTCTTCGGTTCCTGTAGGGGAGAGGGGCGATTAGGTTTTTGGGGAGCGATCACGCGACTGCTCGCCTCCGTCCGTCTGCTTCGTCTACGTCCGCGTCGCCCTCGTCATTGCCATGTCTTTACCATCCGAGCCCAACCGTCTCGCCCTTGAAGCTGAGAAGAAGAGGGCAGAGGATGCTGCTGCTACGGCCGCGTCCACCGCCAACGTTGCTGCTACGGCCAACTGGCCTATTGGAGGGTGTAACTCGTTTATCCCACTCATGTTCGTTTTGATCCTAGGAGTACTACTTGCATGCATAGATGTATCAACTATATGCGTAGTATGTGCTAGGTTAGTTCATGATTAGTATACCATTAGTCTAGTCAATGCCATGCTAGTTATTATCTCATGGATTAATATGCTCAGAAAATTGCCTATTTACTCAACAATCCAAAAACCTAATATGTGTAGGAATTTTTCGAGTTATGGTTTTGCTGCTGCACTGAAACCGGACAAGTTTACCGGTACTTATTTCAAGCGTTGACAAACGAGAACCACCTTATGGCTCACGGCTATGAACGTGTTCTGGGTAGCCGGTGTCACTTCAACGGCAACGATCTCTCCTGAACAGGAGAAGATGTTCGCGGAGGTCACCATCCTATTCCTTGGAGCAGTCATAAGCATGATCGGAGATAAGCTGGTTGATGCATACTTACATATGCATGTTGCCAAAGACCTGTGGGAGGCGCTCGAATCTAAATTCGGGGCCACCGATGCTGGGAGTGAGATGTATGTTATGGAGCAGTTCCACGATTACAAGATGGTTGACTATCGTTCCGTATTGGAACAGGCTCATGAGATAATATGCATAACTAAAGAACTTGAGGTTCTTAAGTGCAATTTGCCGGGCAAGTTTGTCGCGGGCTGTATAATTGCTAAGCTCCCTAATTCCTGGAGGAACTTTGCTACTACTCTGAAACATTAGAGGCGTGAGTTCTCAGTAGAGGACATCATCGGCCATCTGAGTGTTGAGCAGAACTCGAGAGCAAAGGACTCCAATGGAAAAGCGATGGAAAGCTCTTCTGTTGCCAATATGGTACATCAGAGGAACTTCAATTCCCACAAGCCCAAGGGAAAGAATTTTGTCCAACAGAATACCAACTTCAAGAAAAAGGGAAAGAAGACCTTCAAGAAGAATAAGAAGGGAGATGGCTACTATACTTGTGGTTCAGAGGAACATTGGGCGAACAAATGCCCAAACAAGTACAAGAAGCCGGCGCAGGACTCCAAGTCAGCCAATATGATTGTGGGCAACAATGAAAGTGGTGCATCTGGGTACGGTAATTTACTTACTGTATTTTCAGTTTGTCAGTCCACCGATTGGTGGGTGGACACGGGTGCAAATATTCATGTGTGTGCTGACATATCATTGTTCTCTTCTTATCAGGACACCGCTCGCGGGTCCTTATTGATGGGGAATGGCGCGAGTGCTTCTGTTCTTGGTGTTGGCACGGTCGATCTGAAGTTTACTTCGGGAAAGATCCTGCAGCTGAAGAACGTGCAGCATGTCCCCACCATCAAGAAGAACCTCGTTAGTGGTTCCCTTTTGTGTAGAGAAGGGTTTAAGTTGGTATTCGAGTCTAATAAAGTAGTTGTTACGAAATATGGACTTTTCATTGGAAAAGGTTATGAATGCGGAGGTCTGTTCCGCCTTTCCTTTGCAGATTTTTGTAATAAAGTCGTGAACAATATGCATTCGAGTGTTAATGAATCTAAAGTTTGACAGTCACGTCTTTGTCACATAAGTTTCGGTGTTATGTCGCGGCTAGCAAAACTGAATTTAATCCTGGCGTTCACTTTAGCCAAAGGTTCTAAGTGCCATTCGTGTGTGCAAGCAAAGCAACCTCACAAGCCTCACAAGGCTGCAGAGGAGAGACACTTGGCACCATTAGAACTCATACATTCTGATCTTTGTGAGATGAATGGTGTGTTGACTAAAGGTGGAAAGAAATACTTCATGACATTGATAGATGATTCCACTAGATATTGCTATGTGTATCTATTAAATACTAAAGATGAGGCTCTACACTACTTTAAAATCTATAAGGCAGAAGTTGAGAATCAACTTGAAAAGAAAATTAAATGAGTCCGGTCTGACCGTGGTGGAGAGTACTTCTCAAACGAGTTTGATTCCTTTTGTGCGGAATACGACATTATTCATGAGAGGACGCCTCCCTATTCACCCCAGTCAAACGGGGTTGCCGAGCGGAAAAACCGTACTCTAACTGATTTGGTTAACGCCATGTTAGATACATTGGGTTTATCCAAGGCATGGTGGAGGGAGGCTATATTGACTGCGTGTCATGTCCTCAATAAGGTTCCTACAAAAGATAATGAAGTCACTCCTTATGAGGAGTGGGAAAAGAGAAGGACAACGCTCTCGTACTTACGTACTTGGGGCTGCTTGGCGAAAGTCAATGTGCCGATCCCCAAGAAACGTAAGCTTGGATCAAAGACTGTGGACTGCGTTAATTTGGGATACGCTAAGAATAGCGTAGGCTATAGATTTCTAGTAGTGAAATCTGAGGTACCTGACGTAAAGGTCGGTACAATAATGGAGTCGAGGGATGCTACATTCTTGGAGGATATATTTCCCATGAGAGATATGCAAAGCACTTCTAGACATGAATCTGAGAAAACTCCCGAGCGTGCCATTCCTACGGAATACTATGAACAAACACATGATGAAAATCATGAGGAGGATGACGAGGAAGCCCATGGTAGGGGCAAGAGACAAAGGACTGCAAAGACCTTTGGTGATGATTTCTTCGTATACCTCGTGGATGATAATCCCACTTCTATTTCAAAAGCGCATGCTTCTCCAGATGATGATTACTCGAAAGTTGCGGTCCGTAGCGAGATGGATTCCATGATGGCTAACGGGACATGGGAAATCACTGATCGTCCCTATGGTTGCAAACCATTGGGATGCAAGTGGGTGTTCAAAAAGAAGCTTAGGCCCGATGGTACGATTGAAAAGTACTAGGCTACGCTTGTGGCCAAGGGCTATGCCCAGAAAGAAGAAGAAGATTTCTTTGATAATTACTCACCTATGGCTAGACTGATCACCATTCAAGTACTACCCTCATTGGCGGCCTCTCATGGTCTTCTCGTTCATCAAATGGACGTTAAGACGGCTTTCCTGAATGGAGAGCTAAATGAGGAAATCTATATGCAACAGCCAGATGGCTTTGTTATAGAAGGTCGGGAAGGAAAGGTGTGTAAGTTGCTGAAATCTTTATATGGTCTGAGATACGCACCTAAGCAATGGCATGAGAAGTTTAATACAACTCTGACATCTGTTGGCTTCGTTGTTAATGAAGCTCACAAATGTGTATACTATCTCCATGGTGGGGGCGAAGGAGTTATATTGTACTTGTATGTTGATGACATACTGATATTTGGAAACAACCTCAAAGTAATTGAGGAGGTTAAGTCTTTTCTGTCTCAAAACTTTGAGATGAAGGACCTTGGGGTGGCTGATGTTATCTTGAACATCAAGCTTTTGAGAGATGATGAGGGTGGGATTACACTTCTGCAATCCCACTATGTTGAGAAGATTTTGAGTCGCTTGGGATCTTCAGACTGCAAAATTTCTCAAACACCATATGATCCTAGTGTGCTTATTCAAAAGTTTAAAGGCACGGCTTTAGATCAATTGAGATTCTCTCAAATTATCGGTTCGCTTATGTACCTAGCTAGCGCAACGAGGCCTGACATCGCGTTTGCTGTGAGAAAACTTAGCTGATTTGTTGCAAACTCGGGCGATGTTCATTGGCGTGTTGTTGAAAGAATTATGCGCTACTTGCAAGGTACTATCAACCACGGACTTCACTATACGGGGTACCCATCGGTACTTGAAGGGTATAGTGATGTGAATTGGATCTCTGATGCTGATGAGATGAAGGCCACTACTGGGTATATGTTTACTCTTGGGGGTGGTGCTGTTTCCTGGAAGTCTTGCAAGCAAACGATCTTAACGAGATCGACAATGGAAGCAGAATTAACAGCATTAGACACATCTGGTGTCGAAGTAGAATTTCTTCGAGATCTCTTGCTGGACTTACCTGTAGTTGAGAAGCCGGTTCCGGCTATCCTTATGAACTGCGATAACCAGACAGTTATTGTTAAAGTGAAGAGTTCAAAGGATAATATGAAGTCCAACAAACATATAAGAATGAGATTGAAGTCTGTCAGACGTTTGAGAAACTCCGGAGTAATAGCGTTGGCTTACATCCAAACGGCTAAGAATCTGGCAGATCCCTTTACTAAAGGGCTATCACGTGTTGTGATAGATAGTGCATCGAGGTAGATGGGTATGAGACCCACATGAGTTTCCATGGCAGTAACCCAACCTATATGATCGGAGATCTCGTGAAGTAGGGCCTGGGAAAACAAGCCAGTGGTGAACTGAGGAGAGTAACTTTACTAACCCACTCTGTTGGAGATGCAATACTCTCGGATACTGTATGGTAGGATGACTACTGTCTTAATGTGTTCTAAAGCTTATGCGTAAGCAAGATGCTGTCCTACAGAGCGATCTTTGGAGGAACACACCTATATGAGTCTGACTGCTCGTCACAGTCTATGAGATTAGGGTGATCTCTAGTAAACTCATGAATAGGCCAGGAGTATGACCTATATGCTCCACCCGAGGGGTCAGTCTTCGGTAGCCTAGTACTAGTAAGACTTGTGGTGAAGCTTCTTTACGCCAAACTGACAATTCAAGGCATAGTCCATTGTTCAATTGTAAAGGGGTGTAGCTACTTGCTCTAGGTGAAGCTCAACCTTAATAGTTCTTCACTAAAATGCTGGTATATTAAAGCAGTGATTGGAACGAGGGAACACGATGTGCCCTTGAGATCTGGTGGGGGATTGTTGAAATTAGTAGTGGGCCTTAGGCCCATAAGAGAATTTCAGAAAATCTCCAAGGGCCCATGTAGGTGGTGGCATGACAAGGTGGTGGTGGGAAGTTTAGTCTCACCCCAATAGTGGATAAGAAGTTGGACCCCTTTATAAGGGTCTCTCTTCCACATGCTATTGGAGAGTGAGAAGAGAAGGTGCCCTCGCGCACTCCTCCTCCGCCGCCCGCCTCGCCACGCCACGCCTCGTCACGACGCGCCGTGGGTTGCAGGAATGAGCCGAGCCGAGCTCATAACTACGCCCTTATTTTTGTCGGTCAGGAACGGAGAATACGTAATGGACACGACACGATCTGAGACGTCGGATCGTGGGCTGTTACCGACTCGGATGTGGGTTCGGCCCACGTCTCTCCGCCCAGCCGCCTATATAAGCTGGCTAACGCCTACCCTAGCCGTCACGAGAATCAGATCACATCTGCCTCATGCGTTCGTTCCTTTTGCTACCGCTGCCGCCGGCGAGTCCGTCTCGTTTACCGCATACACGGTCGAAGGGAGAGCAGGCCTCCAAAACCCCGCCTCTCCGGTTCCTGTACGGGAGAGGGGCGATTAGGTTTTTGGGGAATGATCACGCGACTGCTCGCCTCCGTTCATCTGCTTCGTCTACGTCCGCGTCGCCCTCGTCATTGCCATATCTTCACCATCCGAGCCCAACTGTCTCGCCCTTGAAGCTGAGAAGAAGAGGGCAGAGGATGCTGCTGCTACGGGCGCGCCCACCGCCAACGTTGCTGCTACGGCCAACTGGCCTATTGGAGGGTATAACTCGTTTATCCCACTCATGTTCGTTTTGATCCTAGCAGTACTACTTGCATGCATAGATGTATCAACTATATGCGTAGTATGTGCTAGGTTAGTTCATGATCAGTATATCATTAGTCTAGTCAATGCCATGCTAGTTATTATCTCGTGGATTAATATGCTCGGAAAATTGCCTATTTACTCAACACCTTGTTCCATTCATTATGAAGCAACAAAGGTTACAGGCTCCGGGTCTGCCAGGAATGGTCAGACCAGGGGAAAACGAAAATACAGCAGACAAAATGTGCTTTTTATTACATTGAAAGAGAAGAGCTGGATGAGAAGCAACACAGGAGAAGAAACACTAGAAACTACAACTCAACACCCCCTAGTACACCGAACATCTCCACGCGATCGTGAGTAACTCCCCCTTGTACTTGTCCAGCAGGACGATACACCGCTGAAGAAGCACCGATTGTAAGGCGTCACAAAACACACTCCATTGTTGAAGAAAGCCCCTTAGTCGAGCAAACACGCAGCTCATGCCTCTCCAGGGTCTCCCGTGAAAACAAAAGTCATTTCTTAGTGTCCACAAGCTCCATAAGGAAGCCACCGCGAACAGATTCAATACTTTTTTTTGTCTTATGCAATTGCCACACATCAATAATATCATCAAGATGAATAGGAATATTAATATCGAAACACATAGCTTCAAAATTTCGTACATGTTTAACTACAATACAATCCAGAAACAGATGTTGGACCGATTCACTCTTCGAGCAAAACATACAAGTGAGGTCAACTACATTCCTTCTTTTGTTCACATTGTCTCGGATAAGCACTTTGTTGTAAATCAGTAACCATAGAAAAAAATGTATTTGTTGTGGGCAAAGGATTTTCTAGAATTTGTCCCGAACTCTTGATTTCACACCCCCAAAATTGATTGCCTTATCAAAGGATTTATGGTAGGAACTAGGGTTCTACCGGCCCTCTGCCTTAGGTTATAAGGGTAGGAGGGAGGTTGGAGGAGACGGCGTAGGGAGGAGGCGGCGTCGAGTAGAGGAGGCGGTGGCTAGGGTTAGGGTTTCGGCTCCTCTGGGAGCCGGGCAATAGAATTGTCTTATTGCTTGATTCCAAAAGAGTTGTTTACATCGGTTTATATAATCTCGATAACTTGGACTCTAAGATAACTTGGGCTAAGCCCCTAATATTATTAAGGTAACTGGGCTAGTTTGGCTAACTCGGCCTCTGGTCATTACATTTCTCCCCGCCGGCGCAAACAGCTCGTCCTCGAGCTGGATGTCTAGAAAATGTTGGCGGAATTCCTTGAGCTGCTCCCAAGGTGCCTTCGGAGGGTTGAGCTAGTCTGAAGTATGTCGTGCATCAAGGCCTGAAATGTCGCCGGCGTATTGGAGAGACCGAAAAGCATCACCAAAAACATGAAGTAATCGTGATGGTAGCCAGAACGCAAGTCGAGCATAGGGAATAAGTGTGACCCTTGCGGCTTTTCCCGGAGCTTCGCCATGACCAGTATAGGAAAATTGACCCTCGCCGTCGTGGCAGTGAGAGCACGGTAATCGAGGCAGAAACGCCACAAGCCCCGGGGCTTGTGAACAAGGAGCACCGGTAAAAGGTCATCGTGTCGCTGCAGGAGATGAGCCAACAGGGGCGGCTCGAAGTCTGCTATGGCGGTCGACAGCTGAGAGGGAACTGCTGGAGAAGTGCCACCTCGCCTTTCCCCTCCACCATGCGCCCTTGACGCCAGAAAGTCATGGTTAGTGTGTCAAAGTCCCAAAGGATGGGTCCGAGCGTCCGCAAGAAGCCGACGCCGAGTATGACGTCGTAGTCGCCCAAGTCGATGCCGACGCACGTGATGGCGAAGGACTCATCGCCGATGAGGATGGGAACCTGTTGCGCAATTCTGTGGCAGCGGAGACGCTCACCATTAGCCACGGTACCTCGGAGTTGCTCGCCGCCCGTCGGCTGGAGGGCCCGGCGATGCATGGTAGACGCGGGCACGAATTTGTGTGTAGAGCCCGTGTCCAGGAGAGCTAACAGACGCTTCACATTAACCGTCACTAGCAACAACATCGTTATTTCTGTTCGTATGCCGGCAAGGGCATGCAGGGAGACCACGAGAGCGGTGGCTGACGCCGGGGCTGCCGCCTCGGCAAGCTCGGAGGGAGCTGTATCCTTTGTGACATATTCGTCCGCCTGTAGATAGAAGAGGCACGGGCAGACGTGGCCTTGCATGTAGGGCTCATCGCAGTTGAAACATAACCCCTGGCGACGACGCGCGTTTTGTTCAGCGGGCATTAGCCAACGGAATGGTCGACTTGCTGCTGTGGCAGTCATCCCTATCGCCGGCTGGGTGCAGACATATTCGGCTAAGGGGGTGGGCGAGGTGCCTGGGCCGGGAACGCCTGCTGCATAGCCACCGCCCACTGCTCGAACGTGCGGGCATAGTACATGGTCGTATGGATGTCCTGTGGTCCGCGCATCTCGACGTCCACGCGAATGTGGTCGGGGAGGCCCCCGACAAAGAGCTCGGGCCGCTGGCGAGTCGTCACGCCAGGCGCGTGACATGCCAGGGCCTGGAAGCAGTCGGCGAAGTCCTGCATCATGGAGGTGAAGGGTAGGAGGCCAAGCTCCGCCAACCGACTCCCTTGGATCGGAGGCCCGAAGCGTAGGAGGCAGAGCTCGCGGAAACACTCCCATGGAGGCATGCCGCCCTCGTCCTGCTCGAGAGCGTAATACCACGCCTGTGCGGCACCTCGGAGGTGATATGAAGCGAGCCAGGTGCGATCCGACATTCCCGTCCGTTGCCCCCGAAAAAACTGGTCACGTTGGTTGAGCCAGCTCAGGGGGTCCTCCGTGCCGTCATAGGTGGCGAAGTCCAGTTTGGCGAAGCGCGGCGGCGTGTGGGTAGGGCCACCCTGACGGTACGGATTGCCGGCACGGCATAGTGCCGGGGTCGGCGCCGGGTACCCATCGGGGTCAGCGAAGCTGGAGGGCCCGCCATACTGCGGGGGTGGCGCCGGTGGTGACTGGATGTGCGGCGGCACCGAGGCCGTCGTATACACCGGCTGTGACGACTCGGCCACCGAGGCCGGTAGCAGCGACGGCGAGGGAGGAAACCGGAGCTGGTGGATCGGCACCCCCGGCACAGAGGTAGGGCACGGCCCGGAGGTGGTTTGTGGCGGCGGCGGCAGCTGCAGGGTCGGCTGTAGTGACCCGGCCGAGGGTGGCGGAGGCAGCTGCAGTGTTGGCTGCAGCGGCCAAATGAGCGCGGCGGTTGCCACCAGCAGCGGGTGCTGCCAGGGCGGCCAGGATGGGCCGGCGCTGGCTGGTGGTGGCGCGGCTGGCTGCGGCCCGTAGGGCGTGGCCAGGTATAGCCGAATGCCCTGGACGGTGGTAGCCAGGTCGTGGATCGCGCCGGTCAGCTCCTCCGAGTGAGGATGGCTGGAGGCGGCGCGGCAGAAGAAGCCGACGCAGGAAGGAGCAGCCTGTCATCCGTGGAGATCGTCGGAGTGGTGGTGGGAGACAACGGCGCAACGGTGGAGACTGGCGGCAGTGATTACATGATCGAACTAGAGCCTCGTGATACCAAACTGGTAGGAACTAGGGTTCTACCGGCCCTCTGCCTTAGGTTATAAGGGTAGGAGGGAGGTTGGAGGAGACGAGGGCGCCGTCTCGGCATATGGAGGAGGCGGCGGCGAGTAGAGGAGGCGGTGGCTAGGGTTAGGGTTCTGGCTCCTCTGGGAGCCGGGAAATAGAATTGACTTATTGCTTGATTCCAGAAGAGTTGTTTACATCGGTTTATATAATCTCGATAACTTGGACTCTAAGATAACTAAGATAACTTGGACTCTAAGATAACTAAGATAACTTGGGCTAAGCCCCTAATATTATTAAGATAACTAGGCCAGTTTGGCTAACTGGGCCTCTGGTCATAACAATTTAATAGAATACTTTCCATTAGCCTCAAAGGTCCATATAGAACAGTCACAAACATCTGAAAGTTGCACCTGTTTTATATAAGCAATCATCTGGTGCCACATACCTAGCCCTTCCTGATCCGCACTTCTTCTAAAAGATAGTTTAAGTTCCTCGCCATCCTAGACCTGCGCTATAGTGCATTCTTGTTGATTGCATATGGAGAACAATCTTCAAAACTGCACCTTAGGGAACATTCCCCCAACCAAACATATCATGCCAAAAGCTAATGTTATGAACATTACCAATTTTCCATATATAAAATACTTTTGAGGCCGAGATCTCCCAAGTAAAACCCTTCCAAAAGGGGGATCCCACATTGCTTCTATCTCATAGCACATTTGGTTTGCTAGTATTATATTTATATTCAATCAGATTCTTCCAATCTCTTCCCTCCGCCTCAAAATATCTTTTCCCCCAAGAATCCAACAAGGCTATTATAATCTCTCATATTAGGAACACCAAATTCTCCAAAACACTTAACCAGGAAAAAAGGCCCTAGCTAGCTAGGTGGTACTTATGCTCATCTCACAGGTTACCCCAAAAGAAGTGTGCCATCTGGGAATTGATGGCATTAATAGCCCACCTGGGGAATTTAATAATGGCCATGAGATAGGCAGGAATACTAACAATACAAGCACAAAGAAGTATAAGCTTATGTATGTAAGAGAGGGTTCTACCCATCCACCGAGAGATCCCTTTGATAATCCTATCAATAATAAGTTGCATGTCTTCTCTTCTAAGCTTGTCAAAATGTAATGGCACCCCCAAATATTTAATAGGGAAAGTTCCCACTTGACAGCAGAAAATTTGAGTAAAAGTTCTTGTAGTTTCATCATCAATGTTAATAGCCATGAGGTCACTTTTATGAAAATTAATTCTCATCCAAGAAAGGTTTTCAAAACAGGACAAAATCCATTTGAAATTGCTGGCTTTATCAACAGAATTTTCTAGGAAAAGAAGGGTATCATGTGCGTATTGTAAGCTGATGACCCCTCCAGGGATCACACGCAAAGCCCTATGATCAAGTTATGTCTCTCCACTTTAATCAACATCTTAGTGAATACGTCAGCCACTAGATTAAATAGCAGGGGCGAGAAGGGGTCGCCCTGCTTCAAGACTTTCTTACTAATAAAGTATGGGCCATTAGTGTCATTAGTTCTCACATAGGAAGAGCTCTGGATTAAGGTACTTTTGGTCCAATTAATCCATTTACTACCAAAGCCTCGAGATGCCAGCATTTCAAAAAGAAATTCCCAACTGACTCTCTCATAAGCCTTTTCAGAGTCAAATTTGAGAATCTGTCCCTCTGACCCTGATTTTTTCACCTCATGGATAACCTCATGTCCCATAACTACACCTTCCAAAATATACCTCCCTTTTATAAAAGAAGTTTGATTAGAGGAGATCATTGTGTCACCAAGATGTGAGCATCTATTATTCATATCTTTGGAGAGAATTTTCACCCCACAATTGCTAAGGCTCATTGGTCTGAATTTCTTCATCTCTCTAGCATTAGGTTCTTTAGAGATCAAAACAATGAATTTCTTTATCTCTCTAGCATTAGGTTCTTTAGAGATCAAAACAATCAGTGCAAAATTCAGCCTATATAGGTCCAGTTTTCCTATCTCAAAGCCTCTAACTAGATCCATGAGATCCTTCTTGATTACCTCCCAAAAGGTTTGGTAAAAAAGGAAGGACAGACCATCAGGGCCCGGAGCTTCATGGTCATATGAATCAAAGATTGCTTTCTTAGTCTCCTCCTCTGAAAAATCATTTTGGAGCATCTCATTCTCTGCCTTAGTAACAAGTTCATCCTCATTCGAGAAGGAATCACACAGCCGTATGTTATGTATATACTCAAAATCGGAAAGTTTTTTATAGAAGGATGTAGCCACACCCAGCATATTTTAAGTATTAGTGACAGGTCCATCAGGTCCATCCAAAACGAGAAGGTCATTTTTCCTATGTCTATGGTTAGCAAGGGTATGGAAGTAAGAGTTGTTCTTGTCACCATCTATGATTCTACAATATCTCGATCTCTACCACATGGCAGTTTCTTCTTTACGCCAAATATCCTCTAGGTCTTTCCTAATCTCCTCCATCCCGAGATTTTCTCATTGCTAAGTAAGTTCTTTTGAAAAAGACATCTAAAATGTCGAACTCCACCATGAGGTCTCTCTTCTTCTTTTTCAAGGCAGCTTCAAGATTGATGCTTGAGTCCTTTACTTTTTTGCGAAAGAGTCTAGTCTTAAATTGCCATATATCAATGGCAGCCTTGCCAAGGGCGGGAGTATTCCAAATATCTCGCACTAGAGATTTAGGGTGGTCAAGCCACCACTTTTCGAATATGAACAGTTTCGGGGACGTAACCCTCCGAGCACTAGTATCAATAGTTCCCGTAGCTCCATTGTTTCTCATGCCGTCCCTTTAATGGTGATTTTCGCTGCCGGTGGCCAGGAACCTTTTGGACCGAGGCCGCCTTCTTCGGCTCCGTCGGCCACCGTTGTGACACTGTTGTGGACATCCTCCTCACCAAACAGCTCCATGGACCGTGACGTGTTATGTGTTCTCCGCATCTCCTCTGGACCACATATTTTAAGCCGCGGGTCCCTCCTACTTCTTCCTTGATGCTGACCATCATTGCCACTGTCCGGAGCTCGTTGCTCTACTCCGTCTGACCTATATTCTGATAAGTGGGAATCCATGAAAGCAAAAGCAATCCAAGATAATCTTTCGTAAAATGTAGATGAATGAAATAATGCTTTGCAATCAGTATGCTAGTCTTATTTCTTTCTAGACATTTAACAAGGAAATTAAAAGTGCTTATCCAGGGCCAGCTTGCTGATACATCACAGCAGCAGCGCACGGCCCTCCTCCGCTAGAAGGGAAGGGCACGCCTCAACTCGGCGGACTCGGGCTCATGTGGCCTCCAGAGACATCGTCCCACTATGGGGGCTTACCAACTCTGCCGTCGCGGCCGACCAGGCCGATCGGGCTTTGCGCCTCTACAATATCGATCTCCCCCTCTTTGACTGGGCCAGCGATCCACGTCCATGAGTGACACGCTGCAACCTCTTCTTCCTCGGTCAACGGACGCAGGACTCCGACAAGATATGGCTCACTTCCGACCACCGTACCGATGTTGCAGCCTTACGGTATGGCCACCTTGAGGCAAAGCTGGGCTAGCGACCGTCCTGGACCGAGTTTCAAAAACTCATCGCCAATCACTTCGGGCCACGACACACACCAACCCCTTCGGCGAGCTGATCTCCACTCGTTGCTCGTGCATCATGGCATAATACTCCACGCACTTCCTCGACAATCTCTCTCTTGTGCGTCTCATTATCGATGATGATGAACGGTATATCTTCACCAACAATTTGGGTGAGCCCATGAAAACTAGGGTCGAGATGTTGAAACCGATGACCTTGGACGCGGCTATGGATTTGGCAATCTCGTTCGAGCACCTCAGTACCGTCACCGGTGCCACGTCCAACACTGCACGGCCAGCCGTCCACTCCGCCCCATGGTCGCACCGAGTTCGGCTCTACCGGACTCCTCCAGCCCCATGCTCGTGCTCATTTTCAAAAAATCACTCCGACCGAGATGGGTGAACGGCATGCTAAAGGCCTTTTCTTCAATGGCGACGAGAAGTTCACGCAGGGCCATCGTTGCAAACATCTTTTCTATATTCAGTCTGCCGACGATGACGAAGAGAAGTTTAAGGAGTTCGAGGAGGCCAAAATCTCGCTCCTAGCGGACACAAAAATTCCCACTAGCGACACCATGCAAGTCACTCTGCGCATCAGGGACCGTGACCTGGTCGCCTTGTTGGATTCGGGCTGCACTCATAATTTAATCCACGAAGAGCTGGCCACCGCAGTCGGGTTGCCTTTCTCCTCCAATCTGCGCTTGGGCGTCATGGTCTCTAATGGCGATAAGGTAACCTGCCGCGGACTCCTTCAGCAGGATGCTATCACCATTGACAAGGAGCTTTTCATTGTTGATCTGCATGCCATCCCATTGGGCGGGTTCGACATCGTCCTCGGCACACGATTCCTTAAAACTCTCGGGCCAATTCTATGGGATTTTACTATGAAGTGGATGTCGTTTTGGCACTCAGATCACTGTGTTGAGTGGTCCGGTCTGAGCTCCCTCGGACAGCCTGCCCACCTACACGCGTGCGAGGGCAAGGACCTCCTTGACAGCCTCCTGGCCACGTTCGCTGGCATTTTCGCTGAACTCCAAGGCATGTTGTCGTCGTGCGCCCATGACCATCATATTCATCTTATTCCCGGGACACCGCCGGTTGCTGGCTGACACTACCACTACCCGACTATTCAAAAAGATGAACTGGAGCGAGAATGTGCTGAGATGCTAGCTCGTGGTCTGATTCGTCGAAGTTCCTTGGCGTTTTCCTCACCCATTCTCCTTGTCACAAAGCAAGACAGGACTTGGCATTTTTGTATGGACTATCCTTGACTCAACCTTGTCACCATCAAGGACAAGTTTCCTATTCCAATTGTGGATGAACTGCTGGATGAATTGAAGGGCGTCCGCTTTTTCACAAAACTGGGTCTCCGGTCCGGTTACCACTAGGTGTGGATGACACCTGAAGACATCCATAAGACGGCGTTCCGCATGCATGAGGAACTCTTTGAATTTGTGGTGATGGCCTTTGGTCTCACCAATGCTCCAGCAACATTCCAAACACTCATGAACGAAGTACTCCGTCCCTTCCTTCGTTGGTTTGTGAATGTCTAGCTCGTCCTGGTCGGATCACCTTTGCCATGTCAAGCTCATCTTGGAGGCTATGCACGCACATCAGCTGTTTCTCAAGCGCTCTAGGTGTTCCTTTCGGGAGGAAACCATGGCTTACCTGGGAAACCTCATCTCTGCTGCAGGAGTTGCCATGGACAGCGACAAGATTCTTGCCATGGTGGACTTGCCGGTTCTGCGCACCGTCTGCATTGTGTGTGGTTTCTTGGGCCTGGTATGATACTACCGCAAATTCATCTGGGACTTTGGCACCATTGGAGCTCCCCTCACGGCACTCCTCAAGAAAGATGGATTTATTTCGACATCTGCAGTGACTACCGCCTTTGAAGCTCTCAAGACTACTCTTACCACCGCCCATGTGCTTTAGCTGCTGGATTTTGCAGTTTCATTCATTGTGGAGTGTGATGCATCTAGATCTGGTTTCGGGGCAGTCCTGCATCAGGGTGGCGGCCCCATTGCCTATTTCAGCAAGACCATCGCTCCATGACATGCATATCTCGTTGCATACGAGCATGATCTCATTGGTGTGGTGCACTTGTGTGCCACTGGCGGCCCTCCCTTTGGGGTTGTGCGTTCGTCATCAAAATTGACCACTATGGCCTCAAGTTTTTGCTAGACCAAGGCCTCGCTACCATCCCCCAGGATCATTGGGTGGGTAAGCTGTTAGGGTTCGACTTCACGGTGGAATATAAACCAGGTCGCCAAAACATCGTTGCCGACGCTCTTTATCAACGTGATGCTCCCACCGGCCAGGCACTCGCCATAGCCGGGCCTTCCTTTGATCTGTTTGAAGCTCTTTGTCATGCTGCACACACTAACCCGACGCTCGTCACATTGAGGGAATAGCTAGAGTCTCGTGAGTTTGGACAGCCTTGGGCTCTCGTTGATGGTATTGTTACCTTTCAGCAGCGAGCTTATGTGCCACCATCGTCAACGCTGGTCGGGGAGGTCCTGGTTGTAGACCACGATGTAGGCCATGATGGCATCCAGAAGTCACTTCATCGTCTTTGTAGGGATTTCCATTTGCCGCAAGCAAGGGCAGCACTTCAGCAGTACATGCGTGCTTGTCCGGTTTTTCAACACAACAAGACGGAGCAGCTTCATCTGGCTGGCTTGTTACAGCCTATGACAGTTCCATCTCATGTCTCGGAAGACATCTCCATGGATTTCATTGTGGCACTTCCAAAGGTGGGTGGCAAAAGTGTGATCCTCACCGTCATGGACCGTTTCTCCAAGTATGCACATTTCATTCCTTTGCCGCATCCGTACACTGCCGAGTCTGTTGCTAAGGCCTTCTTCTCCAACATTGTCCGACTTCGTGGGTTTCCCACATCCACCATTTTGGACAAGGATGTGGTTTTCATTTCAGGCTTTTGGAAGGCTCTGTTTGCCGCCGCGGGGATGCGCTTGTACATGAGTTTGGCCTTCCATCCGTAGTGTGATGGACAATCGAAGGCCGTGAATCGCGTCATCACTATGTACCTTCGCTGCATCATTGAGGATCGCCCTCACCAGGGGCTCCAATGGTTGCCTTGGGCGGAGTACTGCTACAACACTTCGTACCACTCAACATTGAAGGACACTCCTTTCAGGGTGGTTACTTACCATTTGGAGCTGCCCCCACGCGGCCGCATTCCCAATGTCTTCCATGTCGGGGTCCTGAAGAAATACCATGGTCCGCCATCGGAAGTCCCGCCGATGCTTCCCCCTATGTTTCAGGGTCGAGTACATCCAACCCATGTGCAAGCATTGCGTTCTCGTATTGCTCGCGGTATCGAGCAGGTGCTCATTCAATGGGAGGGACAGTCAGTGTCTACTGGTTCATGGGACGATGTCACAGCCTTCCACGACCGTTATCCAAGTTTCCAACTCAAGGACAAGTTGTTTCAGAATGGAGGGGGAGATGCCATGTGGGGCCAGTCCTATAGGCGCAAGGGGCTTGCAAGGGCCAGCCCCGCACCTACCTAAACTATGTCCTAGTTTAATTTATAGAGTCCGTTTAGATTAGGAGTCTGGGTATTAAGTTGGAAAGGTTTAGTCCCGAAGAAGGTTACCCTGCCAACACCCAATTAGAGTTGGAGCTTCTAATCCAATCTTGTAATCAGGCTATATATAGCTAACCCTTGGGATCAACCAATTAAGCAGAGAATAATCTAAATCTCACCTCCCTCGCTCATGCGCCTCGGCACCACTCCTCACCCTCTTCTCCCATAATAGGCCGGCGAGGGGTTCGCCCTCGCCCTCCTACCTATCACGCCTACAACCTCAGCGAGAATTAGCCAGCCCGTGACATATATCCTGCAGCATTGCCACTGCAACAGGAACATGAATGAATTAAATGAACATGTAAAGACAATAAGAACAATACACTTATATACATACGCTGACACCTAGAACAAATAGTACAAAATCACCCATGGCATGGACACAACAAACAACACCCACCAGGACACAAATGTCCACACAAATTTGTGAAAAATTGAAGACACAAATCCCACTCAAAGATAATCATATGCAATCCTGATATGTCAACAATTTGAAGAAATGCTTTAACCACATATCAGAACCATCATTGAGACCCAACCTAGTGATAGAGGCCACTATTTATAACCATTTTAATTTTTTTGAGAAGGAGGCAAAGCCCCGGCCTCTGCATCGAGAGATGCATGCAGCCATATATTAAAATCAAAACCAAGTCTCAGCAAAGTACATCAAAGGTCTAGCAAAAGGTGAATAAAAAGATATAAAGCATATGTCGCACCCAAACCGGAGATGACAATAGACCTAGATGACTAAACACCAATCCTATTAATATGTCGCCATCCAAACTGATTGAAGATACCCTGTGCTACCATCTCCCAACGGGCACACCTAGTAACCATAGGCTCCCTGGCTTCCAGAGGAGTGAGTAATGACCATGTGTGGATCAGTGCGGTAGCCCTGAATATAACCTGCAAGAAGTGAATATCGCGTTGTCTGTTAAACACCACTACAAGAAATATGTCAACTAACGACCTTTTGTTAGTGACGCTGGAAGGAATGGTCATAAATCTATGACCATTTGACATCATTTGGTCGTAAGCTGTTTGGAGGGGTCCTAGCCCCAAAAAACAATGACCATTTTCATTAGAAAGGTCATCACTTGCTTACTGGAAAAGGTCATAAAGCGGACAGCACCTGGCAGTGCCTTATTTCTAGGTGATAATGACCAATATGAATAGTCGTTACTAAATAGTTCGAATGCACTAGGCTGGTGACCAGCGGTGGTGGTGCTGACGCCACGGCCACCTCACCCATCGGCAATTGTTGCTGTTGATGTTGCTATCTACATCAGAGAGCTGAATTGAGATGTTGCCTGTTGCTAGCCAGTCGACCATAACATCCTGCCATAACATCCTACCATAACATCAGTGAAGCAAAATAGAAGCAGCAAAATAGAAGCAGCCATAACATCCTGCCATAACATCAAAAGTATAACACATTCCAACACAGTTCACAACAACCTGCCGATAACATCAGTGCGCAAAAGTACAACAGTTCACAACAACATCGATAAACCGAGGATCATGGAGGGTGACTAAATGGGACCTAGAGCCTTCAGGAGGGTTGCATGCTCTACCCTGGTCTTGATGTCTTGATCGGCACTCGTGGATAAACCGCGTGCATGCGACATAAGGTGTTCATAAATCCCATCCCTGGGCTTTGGCTTTGTGGTGCAGTATGGGCATCTGAACATTCCCCTCCTGAAGTACGCCACCTTCCCCTTCTCCCTAATATTCTAGGCTTCCTTCTCAATGAAGGACTCTTTGTTGCCGTCCTCCACGTCATCTCCAGAGTTATACTGCACACACAAATTAATTGCGCACACATTATGCATTCATATAGGCATTATGGAGCCAGAACACACACTTCTGATTCAGAATGATGCAATGAACAAACATCAGATAATTCCCATTTACCAAATTTTAATGAACAAACAAAGAAAAAAGGCATGTACAGTAATCTAATTAAACAAACAACATTAAAACACGCTCTACATCAATTTCATTAAAAAGCCTACCAACATGCATTCATATAGTGCTTACGCTGAACTAAAATAGTTGGGATTACCTCATACGGTTTGTCGTCGTCGTAGTCAGAGTCATACGGGCTCTTGAACCCAGTCTTGGCGAGCTTCCTCTTCATGCCTGTAGCTTCCTTTTCCTACAATATAAGTAATTCGATTAGTACAAACTATGTAACACAGTATTCAAAAGGTCAAGCATTCAACAATGTGCTTCTAATTACATTCATACTCCTGCTGCATCAGCCACCCTATTCTCTGCACTGGGTCTGTCCTTTGTGCATTTCACTTATACAAACTTTTGATCTTTCATACAAAGATTTAAATGTCCTTTCTAAAAATCAAACTGTACTCTGTAACTGTATGTTATGTATACACTTCTTTTGTCAGGACATGTGCTGGATGTCACAATGAAATTGGCCATGGACGTTTTCTTAGTTGCATGGGAGTTGTTTGGCATCCAGAGTGCTTTTGATGCCATGCTTGTAATCAGCCAATATATGACTATGAGGTAGCTCTTTGTTGTTTTGTGTACTAATTAAGCAGTTGCAAAGGTATTGACTTTACCAACAAAAACATGCAGTTCTCCATGTCACGAAACCATCCATACCATAAAACTTGTTACAAGGAGCGCTTTCATCCAAAATGTGATGTCTGCAAGCAATTTGTAAGTACCACTTCATTATCTTTTCTTATCTATTTGCATAAGACGATTCTCTCTGTTCTGCATTTTATATAACAGAACATTGCACTATTGGGCTGCTCAGCCCCTGTCGTGCCCCGGTGAGGGGATAACCACAACAAATCTATCAACATATCCGGCACATAATAAAATCTAAGCACATGCAACAATCAAGATCCCAATTCAAAACCTAACTCTTATTAAATCCTTACTAATAATCCCAATAAAATGCAAGAGAGGGGGCAGACCTAGGCGAAATTTAGGAATGGGTGTTCGTCTATATCAAGCACATGACTTAGGTGAAATCTTTACTAATAAGAGAAAGATTCCGTTGATTCAATCCAACAAAATGCAAAAGTTCGCCAACACATGCAAAAGCAGAGTGTGTTCTGCTCTCTGAATATATGCTAAATCTCCTGCTTATCAACGATAACTATGAAAGCAGGGGAACGGGAAGCATTACCACATCCATATGCACAAATCAAGATTGAAATTAAAGAAATCCAAGTCTCAATAAATCTATGTAGCATTCAAGCACGAACCAACTATAAAAAAACCAGAAAGCCCTATCTAAAAAACCCACCTCATCGTCGGCAGCACCGCTCGAGGTCGTGTCCTCCTGCTTCGGCACCTCCTTTCGATCCGCAGCAGCGACAGCGGTTGCGGTCGTGTCCTCCTGCTTCGGCACAGGCACCTCCTTCTCAAGTTCCGCAGCGGCGGCGACAATGGTTGCGTTCGTGTCCTCCTGCTGCTTCGGCACCTCAAGCAGATCCGCAACGGCGACGGCGCGACGAACGCCCTCCATTGGGAGACGAGGCAACGAGGGAGACGATGTGACGAGGGAGACGAGGGAGACGAAGTGGGAGACGAGGCGACAAAGTGGGAGACAAGGGAGACGAGGCAACGAGGGAGACGAGGGAGACGAAGTGGCAATTCCCTCTTTATACGATGTGACAGTTCCTACAACGTCCTGTCCGCCACGTGCCGTCCGGGACATCTTACAAAAAAACAAATGGCATAGACACCTTCAAAAAAACAAATGGCCCTCTCGAACCTGGTCGGCACGAACCGGTTCGGTCGGTCTTTGTGTCTCGCTCGAACCTGGTCGACCGAGACAGTCTACTCTGCTCGCGCTCTGCCCCCTCGTCGCCGAAGCTCGTCGGTCGCCACCACCTCCGCCGCGCCATGGTTTATGAGGATGAGAGTAGCAACGAGCTATCGAGCCTGGAAATCAGCTCTTCCTCGGACGACATGATGTACCGGGTAATTTGTAGAGCTAGGGTTAGGTTTAGGGTTTCGGTTTCTTCACATTGGGGATTTATCTCTGTTTCTTGGTTCTTCTTTAGATCCCTGCTAGCATCGACGACAAAGACTACATGGGCATCGAGAATTCTGCCCTGGATGTTTGCTTGGAGCATGGGCTGCCGCCTGAGCGTCGCGTAGCATTCGAAGGATTTGAGACAGGGAGAAGATTTTTAGTGTGTGCTCAGCCGGTTAGTTCTATCTTCTTTAGTGTTAGACATGCATGAAGTTGCTTCTGTTTTTCCTATCTGGCTCAAAAGATTCAGACTGTCAGTGTTTACTACATCACTGTCATTGTTTGTTTAGCTCAAATATTCCGACTGTCATTGTTTATTACAGCACTGTCATTGCTAGTTTAGCTAAAAGATTCTGGCTTGTTACAATACTGTCATTGCTTGTTTATTACAGCACTGTCATTGCATGTTTATTACAGAATTCTGGCTTGTTATTTTCTATTTATTTTTTATTGCTGAAGTACTAGTTATTTTGTATTGCAGCCACCTCAAAACTGTGGTTTTGTTGGTTGGGTAGACCAAGAGTGGCCTCCCACAATGCAAAATGCATTGTTAACACCGTGGGAAATGTTGGAAGACAGCAAGAGTGCTAGGAGGGATGGTAATTTGGAGAATTCACTGAAAATTCACCACCTCACAGAGGAGAAAAGAAATCTTGATGCAAACTATGACAAACTAGTAGAAGATGTGAATCAACTGCTCAACCTTGCAGAAGCTCAAGGCGGGGTCATTAGGACCCAAAAGCCAAATTATTTGAAGGAGAAGGACAAACTTAATGATGAAATTTTGGTTCTCAACCTTCACATTGATGGTCTGAAGAAAGGAATTGAGAATCTGATTAAACGCAGGGATGAGCTGAAGATCCAGATTGCTGATCAGTTGAAGGCATTGGAGAAGAACCAAGAGAAGTTGAAGATGATCAGGGACATTTTGGATTGATGAGCTGATCAGATGAATATGAAGTCCATTATGCTATGGTTGATGTGTTGCTGTGTTGCAGTGTTGCTCTTTTGTACCAATGTTGTAATGCAAGATGATCAGAATCTCAATATTATGTATGATTAAGTGACTCCACTATGCTATATTTGTAACTGTACTATGCTATTGTTGGTGTGTTGCTCTTTTGTAGCAATGTTGTAATGCAAGATGAGAAGAATCTCTTAATTATGTATGATTAAGTGACTTTATCTTTGTTCAACCCAAGTATGTTGATAGATTGGTTGATCTTACTTGTTGTATCTTATTTGTTCATAGATTTGTTTAAGTGACTTCTTATTTGTTGCAAATGTCTTTCAAGCCTCAGAAATGAGCTATCATGTGTGAAGATTCATGACTTTCAAGCCACATGATCAATCTCATGGCCATATTCATGGCATAGTTTGTTGAAATGTCTCATATTTTGCATGATGGTGCATGTTGGAATGACAAACAATGTTGATTAAGGAAGTTTTCATCTTCCTTGTATGAAAAAATCATTTTTTATTTTTCAAGTGCCCGAAATGAGTTTTTTTGTGAAGGACCTACCATATCTTTGTTTCAAAATTGGTCCAAATCATTTTTCTAACATATTAGGCCATATTTAATGTACAATTGACAAAATGGTTGGGTGTCAAAAGCTTTTATCCATCTCTCGTGAAAAAGACAAATCTATGTCGAATTAGGTGGAAGCGGGTCAAATTTGAACTGCGGTTGCCTTATTGTTTGCTCTTTATTTTTTCCAAAAATCATTTCTAGGTACACAAGTATCTATTTAATCATAGAAACACCAAAATGTTTCCAATATTCAACCACTAGGTAGGAACGGTCATGCCCGCCGTTTCGACCGCATTTTGAAACGGCCATGAAAAATTCAAAAAATAAAAATAAAAATGGGAAACCTTTGCATTATGTCATAATATGTGATAAAGTTACATTGTAAAATAATAAACTTGTAATACGACAATTATTTTTAGAAAGTGTTCACACAAATGAGCTATCATGTGTGAAGATTCATGGCTTTCAAGACACATGATCAATCTCATGGCCATATTCATGGCATAGTTTGTTGAAATGGTCTCATATTTTGCATAATGGTGCATGTTGGAGTTACAAACAATGTTGATTAAGGAAGTTTTCATCTTCCTTGTATGAAAAATTCATTTTTCATTTTTCAAGTGCCTCAAATGAGTTTTTTTGTGAAGGACCTACCATATATTTGTTTAAAAATTGGTCCAAATCATTTTTCTAACATACTAGTCCATATTTAATGTACAATTGACAAAATGGTTGGGTGTCAAAACCTTTTATCCATCTCTCGTGAAAAAGACAAATCTATGTCCAATCAAGTGGAAGCGGATCAAATTTGAACTGTTGCTGCCTTATAGTTTGCTCTTTATTTTTTCCAAGAATCATTTCTAGGTACAGAAGTATCTATTTAATCATAAAAACACCAAAAGGTTTCCAAGATTCAACCACTAGGTAGGAACGGTCATGCCGTCCGTTTCGACCGCATTTTGAAACGGCCATGAAAAATTCATAAAAAATCAAACAAATGGGAAACCTTTGCATTATGTCATCATATGTGATAAAGTTACCATGTAAAATAATAAACTTGTAATACGACAATTATGTTTAAAAAGTGTTCACACAAATAAGCTATCATGTGTGAAGATTTATGGCTTTCAAGCCACATGATCAATCTCATGGCCATATTCATGGCATCGTTTGTTGAAATGGTCTCATATTTTGCATAATGGTGCATGTTGGAGTGACAAACAATGTTGATTAAGGATGTTTTCATCTTCCTTGTATGAAAAATTCATTTTTCATTTTTCAATTGCCCGAAATGAGTTTTTTTGTGAAGGACCTACCATATATTTGTTTCAAAATTGGTCCAAATCATTTTTCTAACATACCAGGCCATATTTAATGTACAATTGACAAAATGGTTGGGTGTCAAAAGCTTTTATCCATCTCTCGTGAAAAGGACAAATCTATGTCGAATCAGCTGGAAGCGGGTCAAATTTAAACTGCGACTGCCTTATAGTTTGTTCTTTATTTTTTCCAAAAATCATTTCTAGGTTCACTAGTATCCATTTAATCATAGAAACACCAAAAGGTTTCCAAGATTCAACCACTAGGTAGGAACGGTCATGCCCGCCGTTTCGACCGCATTTTGAAATGGCTATGAAAAATTTAAAACAAATCAAAAAAAGGGAAACCTTTGCATTATGTCATCATATGTGATAAAGTTACCATGTAAAAAAATAAACTTGTAATACGACAATTATTTTTAAAAAGTGTTCACACAAATGAGATATCGTGTGTGAAGATTCATGGCTTTCAAGCCACATCACCAATCTTATGGCCATATTCATGTCATAGTTTGTTGAAATGGTCTCATATTTTGCATAATGGTGCATGTTGGAGTGAGAAACAATGTTGATTAAGGAAGTTTTCATCTTCCTCGTATGAAAAATACATTTTTCATTTTTCAAGTGCCCGAAATGAGTTTTTTTGTGAAGGACCTACCATATATTTGTTTCAAAATTGGTCCAAATCATGTTTCTAACATACTAGGCCATATTTATTGTACAATTGACAAAATGGATGGGTGTCAAAAGCTTTTATCCAACTCTCGTGAAAAAGAGAAATCTATGTCGAATCAGTTGGAAGCGGGTCAAATTTGAACTGCGACTGCCTTATAGTTTGCTCTTTATTTTTTCCAAAAATCATTTCTAGGTACACAAGTATCTAATTAATCATAAAAATGCCAAAAGGTTTCCAACATTCAACCACTAGGTAGGAACGGTCATGCGCGTCGTTTCGACCGCATTTTGAAATGGCCATGAAAAATTCAAAAAAATCAAAAAAATGGGAAACATTTGCATTATGTCATCATATGTGATAAAGTTACGATGTAAAATAATAAACTTGTAATACGACAATTATTTTTAAAAAGTGTTCACACAAATGAGCTATCGTGTGTGAAGATTCATGGCTTTCAAGCCACATGATCAATCTCATGGCCATATTCATGACATAGTTTGTTGAAATGGTTTCGTATTTTGCATAATGGTGCATGTTGGAGTGAGAAACAATGTTGATTAAGGAAGTTTTCATCTTCCTTGTATGAAAAATTCATTTTTCATTTTTCAAGTGCCCGAAATGAGTTTTTTTGTGAAGGACCTACCATATATTTGTATCATAATTGGTCCAAATCATTTTTCTAACATACTAGGCCATATTTAATGTATAATTGACAAAATGGTTGGGTGTCAAAATCTTTTATCCATCTCTCGTGAAAAATACAAATCTATGTCGAATCAGCTGAAAGCGGGTCAAATTTGAACTGCGGCTGCCTTATAGTTTGCTCTTTATTTTTCCAAAAATCATTTCTAGGTACACAAGTATCTATTTAGTGAGAGAAACACCAAAAGGTTTCCAAGATTCAACCACTAGGTAGGAACGGTCATGTCCGTCGTTTCGGCCGCATTTTGAAACGGCCATGAAAAATTCAAAACAAATCAAAAAAATGGGAAACCTTTGCATTATGTCATCATATGTGATAAAGTTACCATGTAAAATAATAAACTTGTAATACGACAATTAGTTTTAAAAAGTGTTCACACAAATGAGCTATCATGTGTGAAGATTCATGGCTTTCAAGCCACATGATCAATCTCATGGCCATATTCATGGCATAGTTTGTTGAAATGGTCTCATATTTTGCATAATGGTGCATGTTGGAGTTACAAACAATGTTGATTAAGGAAGTTTTCATCTTCCTTGTATGAAAAAATAATTTTTCATTTTTGAAGTGCCTGAAATGAGTTTTTTGTGAAGGACCTACCATATATTTGTTTCAAAATTGGTCCAAATCATTTTTCTAACATACTAGTCCATATTTAATGTACAATTGACAAAATGGTTGGGTGTCAAAACCTTTTATCCATCTCTCGTGAAAAATACAAATCTATGTCCAATCAAGTGGAAGCGGGTCAAATTTCAACTGCTGCTGCCTTATAGTTTGCTCTTTATTTTTTCCAAAAATCATTTCTAGGTACACAAGTATCTATTTAATCATAAAAAACCAAAAGGTTTCCAAGATTCAACCACTAGGTAGGAACGGTCATGCCGTCCATTTTGACCGCATTTTGAAACGGCCATGAAAAATTCATAAAAAATCAAACAAATGGGAAACCTTTGCATTATGTCATCATATGTGATAAAGTTACCCTGTAAAATAATAAACTTGTAATACGACAATTAGTTTTAAAAAGTGTTCACACAAATGAGCTATCATGTGTGAAGATTCATGGCTTTCAAGCCACATGACCAATCTCATGGCCATATTCATGTCATAGTTTGTTGAAATGGTCTCATAATTTGCATAATGGTGCATGTTGGAGTGAGAAACAATGTTGATTAAGGAAGTTTCCATCTTCCTTGTATGAAAAAATCATTTTTCATTTTTCAAGTGCCCGAAATGAGTTTTTTTGTGAAGGACCTACCATATATTTGTTTCAAAATTGGTCCAAATCATGTTTCTAACATACTAGGCCATATTTATTGTACAATTGACAAAATGGTTGGGTATCAAAAGTTTTTATCCATCTCTCGTGAAAAAGACAAATCTATGTCGAATCAGTTGGAAGCGGGTCAAATTTGAACTGCGACTGCCTTATAGTTTGCTCTTTATTTTTTCCAAAAATCATTTCTAGGTACACAAGTATCTAATTAATCATAAAAATGCCAAAAGGTTTCCAACATTCAACCACTAGGTAGGAACGGTCATGCGCGTCGTTTCGACCGCATTTTGAAATGGCCATGAAAAATTCAAAAAAACCAAAACAATGGGAAACATTTGCATTATGTCATCATATGTGATAAAGTTACGAGGTAAAATAATAAACTTGTAATACGACAATCATTTTTAAAAAGTGTTCACACAAATGAGCTATCGTGTGTGAAGATTCATGACTTTCAAGCCACATGATCAATCTCATGGCCGTATTCATGACATAGTTTGTTGAAATGGTCTCGTATTTTGCATAATGGTGCATGTTGGAGTGACAAACAATGTTGATTAAGGAAGTTTTCATCTTCTTTGTATGAAAAATTCATTTTTCATTTTTCAAGTGCCCGAAATGAGTTTTTTTGTGAAGGACCTACCATATATTTGTTTCAAAATTGGTCCAAATCATTTTTATAACATACTGGGCCATATTTAATGTACAATTGACAAAATGGTTGGGTGTCAAAAGATTTTATCCATCTCTCGTGAAAAAGACAAATCATGTCGAATCAGCTAGAAGCGGGTCAAATTTGAACTCCGGCTGCCTTATAGTTTGCTCTTTATTTTTTTCCAAAAATCATTTCTAGGTACACAAGTACATATATTTAATCATAGAAGCACTAAAAGGTTTCCAAGATTCAACCACTAGGTAGGAACGGTCATGCCCGCCGTATCGACCGCATTTTGAAACGAGAATGAAAAATTTAAAAAAATCAAAAAAATGGGAAACCTTTGCATTATGTCATCATATGTGATAAAGTTACCATGTAAAATAATAAACTTGTAATACGCCAATTATTTTTAAAAAGTGGTCACACAAATGAGCTATCATGTGTGAAGATTCATGGCTTTCAAGCCACATGATCAATCTCATGGCCATATTGATGGCATAGTTTGTTGAAATGGTCCCATATTTTGCATAATGGTGCATGTTGGAGTGACAAACAATGTTGATTAAGAAGTTTTCATCTTCCTTGTATGAAAATTTCATTTTCATTTTTCAAGTGCCCGAAATGAGTTTTCTTGTGAAGGACCTACCATATATTTGTTTCAAAATTGGTCCAAATCATTTTTCTAACAAAGTAGGCCATATTGAATGTACAATTGACAAAATGGTTGGGTGTCGAAAGCTTTTATCCATCTCTCGTGAAAAATACAAATCTATGTCGAATCAGGTGGAAGCGGGTCAAATTTGAACTGCATCTGCCTTATAGTTTGCTCTTTATTTTTTCCAAAAATCATTTCTAGGTACACAAGTATATATTTAATCATAGAAACACCAAAAGGTTTCCAAGATTCAACCACTAGGTAGGAACGGTCATGCCAGCCGTTTCGACCGCATTTTGAAACGGCCATGAAAAATTCAAAAAAAAATCAAAAAAATGGGAAACCTTTGCATTATGTCATCATATGTGATAAAGTTACCCTGTAAAATAATAAACTTGTAATACGACAATTATTTTTAAAAAGTGTTCACACAAATGAGCTATCATGTGTGAAGATTCATGGCTTTCAAGCCACATGATCAATCTCATGGCCATATTCATGGCATAGTTTGTTGAAATGGTCTCATATTTTTCATAATGATGCATGTTGGAATGACAAACAATATTTATTAAGGAAGCTTTCATCTTCCTTATATGAAAAATTCATTTTTCATTTTTCGAGTGCCCGAAATGAGTTTTTTTGTGAAGGACCTACCATATATTTCTTTCAAAATTGGTCCAAATCATTTTTCTAACATACTAGGCCATATTTAATGTACAATTGACAAAAATGGTTGGGTGTAAAAAGCTTTTATCCATCTCTCATGAAAAAGACAAATCTATGTCGAATCAGCTAGAAGCGGGTCAAATTTGAACTGCGGTTCCCTTATAGTTTGCTCTTTATTTTTTCCAAAAATCATTTCTAGGTACACAAGTATCTATTTAATCATAGAAACACCAAAAGGTTTCCAAGATTCAACCACTAGGTAGGAACAGTCATGCCCGCCGTTTCGACCGCATTTTGAAACGGCCATGAAAAATTCAAAAAAAAACAAAAAAGGGAAACCTTAGTGTCGCATCATCACATGTGACCTGCCAACTAGAAAAGATATATAAATTTGAGTACCGATGTCTTCTTGAACTATTCGGTATGATTTTAACCATTATTTCTACAATGTTTATAAAAAAGAAAAAGGAAAAGTTTGCCTCCAAACCCCAAAAAACTAGTGAAAATTTTCCCTCCCACCCCACCAAAATTTCCCTCCACTCCCTCTCCCACTACCACGCGGGACCCACCACTCCCTCTCCCACTCCCCTCTCCATTCCACTCCCCACTACCCATGCGGGATCCATTCCACTCCCCACTCCGCCGCCCCTCCCGTGCTCTGCGCCGCCCCGCCAACCCTCCCGTGCTCTGCGCCGCCCCTCCCGTGCTCTGCGCCGCCCCTCCCGTGCTCTGCGCCGCCCCTCCGCCCCTCTCTCCTCTCCCCGACGATGACTACATCAACGACGTCGACGGCTACATCTACATCGACGACGACTACATCGACGACGTCGACGACTACATCTACATCGACGACGACGGCTACATCTACATCGACGTCGACGGCTACGACTACATCGACGACGACAACGGGTACATCTACATAATCAACAGTCGACGACGATAGGTACCTCTCCCCTCGACCCATCTCCCGTTGATAGATCCCCTCATGTGTTCTTCTAGTACATCTTCTAGGGTTTGATAGATCCCCCTCATGTGTTCTTCTAGGGTTCATGGGGTTGGATCAATTGGGATGGTTCGGTACATTCATGGGGTTAGGGTTAGGGTTCATGGTGTTAGGGTTAGATTCATGGGGTTAGGGTTGTAGTTGTCATGGGGCTGGATCAATGGGGCTGGATCATGGGGTCCTGCATTTGTGATGGGTAACAAATGGGGGTACATCCCCCACCTGGTCGATCTAGGGATAGGATTCAGTCAATCTAGGAGCTCGTGGAGGTTCTTGTTCATGTTCATGGGATTTATTCCTAGTGGTTCGTTCTATCCCCCTATGGTAGTCTACTTCATGGAGTTAGGGTTCATGTTCATGTTGCTTGACTACTATGGCTTGCTTTCTTGCTAGCATACATGGTTAATTAGAGTTTCCATCAGCAATACTTTCTTGTATCAGTAGCACTTGGAGAAGAAGCTACTAGGGTTGGCATCAACAGTACTTGCTTGCTTGCTCCTCTTCAATTTTCTTCCTTGCTTGCTTGTTTCTATCAGTAGCATTATGCTTGTTTCTATCAGTAGCACTTCTTTTGCTTGCTTGCTTGTATTAGTAGCACTTATGCACTTTGCTTGCTTGCTTGCACACTGCTTGCTTCTTTATTCACCAAATGTTGGGCAACCAGTTGCTATGAATGCATATGTTTGCCTCCATTAGGGATACAGTTGAGTAATTACTTTGCTTATAGATGATTGCAGGTACATGGATAAAATTGCAAGTTAAAACATAAAAGTAATTGTTGTAAATAGTTAATGCATTGCTTCACATATATAGTTTTCTTCAACTATCAGTTTAGTACATTACTACCTCCTGTTTCACATGTTTTAATACTGATGCATTGCTACACTTGTATGTGCATGCTAGTCCAAGTGCTTCAATTTAGTTGCTTTCTTCAACTATCAGTTTAGTACTGATGCATTAACTGTATGTGCATTGCTACACGTGTATGTGCATGCTGGTCCAAGTGTTTTACATGTATTAGTACTGATGCATTAACCACATCACTATATTGTTGATCCAACAAGTTTGCTAGCTTCACATGTATTACATGTATGTGCATGCTCGTCTAAATGGTTTCCTTTATTGATATAAGTGCATCATTTTACTTTATCCCTGTTGTATCTAATTGTTGTTTATTCTATTTTGCAAGCACCACCTCAAGATCATCCATGTCAACGATGACAAGGTCAAACCCGAGGCCAACCAGTGGTATGCAAGTTGCTCCTTGTGGTTATATTGTGAGATTTATAAAATGTGTCTTAATATGCTAAGTGAAATGTAATATGCTAAGTAAAATATCTTGGAGGCTGGTGATGTAAAATACTGTAACATTTTATTATGCAAATGTATTGTTGTAATCTGAATTAGCTGGCTTAGCTGTGCATGTGTGCTGTTACTCTTCCTTAGGTGAATAAGTAGGATAAATGATAATAAAATATCATAAGATATGTTTGGCTGTCTGTCCATGCATTCCAATAATTAACCTAATAATTATGTTTACTTTGCCTTGCAAAGATGAGCATCCTCTCACCAAGTACGAGAAGGTTAGGGCTAGAAATATGATGAGGAACAATCGGATATTCCAGTCCCTTGGCATTGATGCAATAGCGTCAATGATTAGGAAAACAAATGATGTACAAGAAGGTACAACTAATGGGGTTCTAGAAGGTAGTGGAGTTATCAGTGATGACCCAGAGTACAATCCTAAGGAGGATGAAGTTGTAGTGCACAAGACTGTTAAGGTGCAAACTCTGTCTTGCTTGGAGGGTTCGGGTTCTTGTATGCTATGTGTTTCCTTGTGCTCATATATTTATCTTGTGATCTAATTTTTGCTGTGCTATTTATACAAGGGACTGAAGGAAGCCAACAAGAAGAGGAAGAGCTCAGAAGCATGTGCTGCAATGCCTCCAGGAAGGATGATGGCCCCACCTCGAGGACAAACAAAGAGGATCCTGGAACCTGATGAACCTGATAGAGTCACAAGGCAGAAAGCAACTATGGCGGATGCGACGGGCCATCAGGAAAGTCCGCTGGGCATGGACTTTGAGAGCTCGGTGGAAATGCGTGATGAGTTTTTATGAAGCCGTGCACCTGTGAAGTTGTCAATTATTTAAGTGATTGGTCATTCTGGTGATGAAACAATGTCTTGCTCTATTTGAACCTGTGAACCTGATGAAGTATTTTGTGAAGTTGTCAATTATTTAAGTTTTGTTTGGACCATTTTGTTTGGGCAATAAAGTTAGTCTGGACAGCAAAAAGGCCAAGGCCCAAACAAGAAATAGACTAAGAAGGCTTGGGCCTAAAAAAGAGTAGGCCAAGGCCCAAATTAGAATTTATCTAAAAAGGCTTGGGCCTAAAAAAGAGTAGGTCAAGGCCCAAACAAGAACTGGACTAAAAAGAGTAGGCCAAGGCCCAAAAGAAAAGTGGACTAATAAAAAACCTTCTCAGTAGAAGATTCTATCGTAGAAAACAAAAGGCCAAATTATTGGGTCCGGCCCATGTAGACGACCGGAATGGACCGGGCTGAATCTTATTTACGCCCTTTTCATTTGGTTATAATTCTGCCACGGTGGCTCTGACGTCGTGCGGGCAGATTGCTAGTGACCAAATCATTTGGTCGTTAAACCTACGACCTTCTGTTTGGTCATAAAATCGTACGACCAATCCAGAAAAAAGGTCGTTATAGTTCATTAAAGACCCTCAGCTTTAGACCTTTTGTTTTTGGTCATAAAAAGGTCACAAATGGAAATCAATGACCATTCAGTGACCAATATTGAAGGTCGTTAGCTGACATATTTCTTGTAGTGCACTAAGTCATTTCTGCAATTACATAGAGCCCACAATAGTGCACATGATCCCACACGAATAAGTTTAAAAGTTTGAACATCGACCCCCTGTAACCACATCCCAAATAACGTGTTTATACTATTAGGAGGACTGATGTTGAAAGCAATGTGAAGCGAGCGCCATACCAGTTTAGCCATAGGACAATCTAGAAAGAGGTGCTTAATATTTTCTGTATTCGGACAGAAGCTGCATCTAGGATTACCATTCCAATTTGGCTTGGCTAGATTATCCTTCGTTAGAATAACCCCTTTGTGAACAAACCACATGAAGACCTTAATTCTAAGCAGAACTTTGATCTTCCATATATGCGCTGATTTTGGAATAGGCGTTGAATCTATGAGATGCATGTACATAGATTTGACCATAAAGACTCCATTCGTGGTCAACTTCCAATGAACACGATCGGGTCTGTGAGAGAGGTTAATGTCCATCGACCTTCTGACAAGATGCAGCCAGCTAATCCATCTGTCACCAATTAAGGATCTATGAAATTGATGTTGGAAATATGACCTAGAGGCAATGATAAATAGATATTATTATATTTCCTGTTTAAAGATAGTCGTTTATTATCCATGCTATACCTGTATTGAATGAAAACATAGATACATGTGTGGATACATAAACAAAACAATGTCCCTAGCAAGCCTCTAGTTGGCTAGCCAGTTGATCAAGGATAGTCAAGGTTTTTCTGACTATGTGCAAAATGTTGTTGCTTGATAACTGGATCACATCATTAGGAGAATCATGTGATGGACTAGACCCAAACTATGAATGTAGCATATTGATCGTGTTGTTTTATTGCTATAGTTTTCTGCGTGTCAAATATTTGTACCTATGACCATGAGGTCATATAACTCACTGGCACCGGAGGAATACCTTGTGTGCATCAAACGTCACAACGTAACTGGGTGACTATAAAGGTGTTCTACAGGTATCTCCAAAGGTGTCCGTTGAGTTAGTATGGATCAAGACTGGGATTTGTCACTCTGTGTGACGGAGAGGTATCTCGGGGCCCACTCGGTAATACAACATCACACACAAGCCTTGCAATCAATGTGACAAAGTGTAAGTCACGGGATCTTGTATTACGGAACGAGTAAAGAGACTTGTCGGTAACGACATTGAAATAGGTATGCGGATACCGACGATCGAATCTCGGGCAAGTAACATACCGAAGGACAAAGGGAATGACATACGGGATTATATGAATCCTTGACACTTAGGTTCAACCGATAAGATCTTCGGAGAATATGTAGGATCCAATATGGGCATCCAGGTCCCGCTATTGGATATTGACTGAGGAGTACCTCGGGGCATGTCTACATAGTTCTCGAACCCGTAGGGTCTGCACACTTAAGGTTCAGCAATGTTTTAGTATAGTTGAGTTATATGTGTAGTTACCGAATGTTGTTCGAAGTCCTGGATGAGATCACGGATGTCATGAGGGTTTCCAGAATGGTCCGGAGATGAAGCTTGATATATAGGATGACTTCATTTGGTTACCGGAAAGTTTTCACGCATTACCAGGAATGTATCGGCAGTGATGAATGGGTTCCAGAAGTTCACCGGGAGGGGGGCAACCCTCCTGGGAAAGCCCAAAGGACTTACGGGTGGCGCACCAGCCCTTAGTGGGCTAGTGGGGCAGCCCAATAAGGCCTATGCGCCATAAGAGAAAAACCAAAGAAAGAAAAGAAAGAAAAGGTGGAAAGGAAGAGAAGGACTCCACTTTCCAATCCTAGTTGGACTAGGATTGGAGTAGGACTCCTCCTCTCCCTCTTGGCCGGTGCACCTTCAGGACTTGGTACTCAAGGCAAGTCTCCTCCCCCTCCCTCCTATATATAGTGGTGATTTAGGGCTGATTTGAGACAACTTTTGCCACGTGCAACTCAGATCTAGACACCATAGTTTTACCTCTAGATCGTATTTCTACGGAGCTCGGACGGAGCCCTGCAGGAGTAGATCCTTCACCACCACCGGAGCACCGTCACGCTGTCGGAGAACTCATCTACTTCTCCGTCTTGCTTGCTGGATCAAGAAGGCCGAGATCATCGTCGAGTTGTCCGTGTGATGAACGCGGAGGTGCCGTCTGTTCGGCACTAGATCGAAGCGGATTGTCGGACGGATCGCGGGACGGTTCGTGGGACGGTTCACGGGGTGGGTCGAGGGACGTGAGGACGTTCCACTACATCAACTGCGTTTCTTAACGCTTCCTGCTGTGCGATCTACAAGGGTACGTAGATCCAAATCTCCTCTCGTAGATGGACATCACCATGATAGGTCTTCGTGCGCGTAGGAAATTTTTTGTTTCCCATGCGACGTGCCCCAACAATTGAATATTTAGAGGTGTCTCGTGTAATATTGACGCAATGGACGCTTGTCGATGTTGTGCAATATGGTACAGCTGTAGATACTGAATAGCTAAAGGCCTCTCCCCTAGCCAAGTATCTTCCGAGAAACTAGTCGATTCACCATCTCCTATGATGAACCTAGTTCTATTCAAGAAAGCATTTTTAGTCCACATCAAACCCTTCCAGAATGGAGAGTCAGTTGGTTGTGTTGTAATCTGAGATAAGGTCTTGTTTTGTAAGTACTTGTTCGTCAGAATCTGTACCCACATACGTTATGTTTCCATAGATAGTCTAAACATCCATTTACTGAGTATATATATATTTTTGGTCTCTAAATTTTCGATTCCTAACCCCCCTTGTTCTTTAGGTCTACAAATAATGTCCCATCTAGTGAGCCTATACTTAGTCCTGACCTCATCGCTTTGCCAGAAAAATCAAGATCGATAGAAATCCAACCTTTTTCGCACCCTGACAGGTACTTCGAAAAAGGATAAGAGAAACATAGGCGTGCTTGTTAAAACTAAATTAACAAGTACCAACCGTCCTCCATAGGATAGAAGCTTGCCTTTCCAGCAGCTTAATTTTTTTTCCAAATAGATCCTCGATGCATTTCCATTCCTTATTTGATAATTTTCGGTAATGGATAGGAATCCCTAAATACGTGAAAGGTAAATTCCCACTTTTGCAACCGAACAATTCATTATAAGTGTGATGTTCATTTTTGGCCCTACCAAAACAAAACAATTCACTTTTATTAAAATTAATCTTCAGCCCAGATAGCTGCTCAAATAAGCAACGGATGAGTTTCATATTTCTAGCTTTTTTCAGATCGTGCTCCATAAAAAGAATCGTGTCATCTGCATATTGTAGAATAGAGACACCCTCGTCAACAAGATGCGGGATTAGTCCCCCTACCAGGTCCTTCTTGTTGGCTCGCTTAATCATAAGTGCCAACATATCAACAACAATGTTGAATAAAATAGGAGACATTGGGTCCCCTTGTCTGAGACCCTTCAGTGTCTGGAAGAAATGACCCATGTCATCATTTACTTTAATACTGACACTTCCTTTTTTTATAAAACAGTCGACATGCTTTCACCAAAGCTCATCAAACCCCTTCATGCGCAGGGTTTGCTGCAGAAAGGACCATTTAACTTTATCTTACACTTTCTCAAAATCCACTTTGAAGATAACACCGTCAAGTTTCGTCGAGTGTATTTCATGTAAAGTTTCATGCAAGACAACCACCCCTTCTGGGATATTCCGTCCAGGCATAAATGTTGTTTGTGTAGACTGCACCACCGAAGGAGCCATCTTAGTTAGTCTGTCCGTTCCCACCTTTGTGAAAATATTAAAACTAACATTTAGCAAACAAATTGGACAAAATTGTTCAATACGTGTCGCCCCCTCTTTCTTTGGTAGCAGCATTATGGTACCAAAATTCAAATGAAAGAGTTGTAGGTGACCACCAAACAGATCATGAAACATTGCCATGAGATCATTCTTGATAATATGCCAACATTTGTTGTAAAACTCAGCCAGAAACCCATCTGGCCCGGGAGCTTTACCGTTCTTCATTTCCCCAATCACATCCAACACCTCTTTCTCCATAAAAGGGTCGGATAAAATCTCATTGTCAGCCTCCAACTTGAGGAATATCCGCTACTTCATGCTCATCCATAGTCACAAAGCTATGATCAAGAGCACCGAATAACTGATTATAATAGTTAGAGATATACAATTTTAGATTCTCATGACCTAGTATTGTACCCTCATCTTGCTCGAGCTGCAAGATTCTCTTTTTCCTATGTTTTCTATTTCCAATCAAGTGGAAAAATTTAGTGTTATTATCCCCATGAACGATTGCCCGTACTTTTGCTCTAATTGCCCATTTCATTTCCTCCTCTCTAAGGAGTACTCGAAGTCGTTGTTCAGCCTCATCCTTCAAAGACCGCTCATTCACATCCAAAATACAGGTCTCTGCCTTACGGTTGAGATCATCTATAAGTTTGATAAGCCTATCATGCTCATCCTTATATATCGCGGATATGTTCTTAGCCCAACCACGAAGGTATTGTCTAAGATGTCTAATTTTATTTTGCCATCTATCAACATTGGATGTCCCACCCAACTCCTTGTTCCATTCCCTAGCAAACATATCCATGAACCCCTCCCGTGAGAACCAGCTTGACTCAAAGGAGAATCCATTTTTGTTACCCATATGGTTGCGAGTGTCCAACAAAAATGGCGTGTGGTCAGAGATCGCTCTTTGAAGTGCACGCATCATTATTAGTGTAAACTTCTGTTCCCATTCAATACTAGTAAGAACCCGGTCCAACTTTTCAAAAGTTTGGTTTTGTAGGGAATTTGCCCATGTGAATTTCCTACCACAGAGTTCTATCTCCCTTAGGTCCAGGCTCTCTATAACAGTATTAAACATAAATGGCCATCTGCCATTAAAATTATCGTTGCTCTTTTCATCAGCCCGCCTAATAATATTGAAATCACCCCTACCAAAAGTGGCAATTTCTCATCGCAAATCCGAACCAGATCAGTGAGAAATTCAGGTTTAAGCTCAGGTTGAGCAGCCCCATACACAGCTATGAGAGCCCATTGAAATCCATCCCCTTTGAATGTAATCCTAAATTTAACCGCATAATCTCCCAACACCACTTCTCTCACTTGAAGGGTGTCACATCGGACTCCAAGTAAAATCCCACCGGATCTTCCTCTTGGAGGGAGACAGTGCCAGTCAAAATCAACACCCGCCGATAAATAATTTAAAAATTGTGAAGTAAAATTTTCCGCCCTGTCTCCATAAGTGCGATGAAATCAAAATGATGCTCTAAAGTCGCCTCTGCAAGAAATCTTGTTTTAGCCAAGTCACAAAGACATGTGCTATTCCAAAAAATTCATCTCATCTTTCATCATAATTTTTTTTTGCAGTCTTAAATCTAGCGCTCCTACGAACCGCAGAAATCGGGTAGACTTTCCGTTTCCAAGGCCATTTTGGTTTCTTACCAAATCCCTGGTCCATATAACCAGGTACTTGTGAGTCAACAACAAGAGATTGCTCATCATCAATACCTGATCTAGAATATTATCAACTCGTTCCTTCGGATCAGCTATCGGGGCCAAATTCTCACATAGAGAATTCAGGCCCCCAAGATCACTAATTTCAGATTCTTTCATTGGTTTCACAACAGCTAAATTCCGAATAATATCAAGAGCCCTATCTACCTCTAAGTCTAGAAGGTCATTAAAAGATTTCGAACTTTCTCTACCCGTGTTACCCAAACATACCCCAACAGAATCAGCATTATCTATGATTTCATGCGGAGAAAAATGAAGAATGGAATTGTCTTTTTAAAAGACATACCTGTCGTATTTTCCGCATCCCTCATTTTTGCAGCACACATTGCACGCCCCAACTGCAAGTTATCCGCATCTGGTTGGTCCTGAATACACTGACTGGACCTCCTCTCTAGTGTCATCGGATTCGGTATTCCACCAAAAGCTATGACTTCATCTGCCGAGAATTGTGCAATACCATGCTCGTTACCCCCATCATTAGGTATCTCTGTCACCGGCGTCACTACCGGGACTGAATCCTTCGCCGCAGCAAACGGTGGTGTTTGGAGGATACACAATCGATGTCGATCATGTGTCGCCCCTGAGCCCTCAATCCTTGCCTCTGCAAGGTATTGGTCCAGCGACACAGCCGACAAACCCTCCAAAGGTAGAGCCGACTCGAGCACAGAGGTGATGGGCTGCTTCCCACGGATGCTGACCTAGACCAACCGCACCTGCCCCTCCAAACCTGCATCCTTGCGGCCTCCTCCAATCCTGACAGGAGCCGACGCCGGTTCAAAAGAACCAAAATGAAGTTGCCCCAAAGGTGCTGATACAGAATGAGTAGTACCTCCATCCGACGATGTTGCTTGTGGTAGCTCCAAATCCTTTGCGGTTTCGTGCGCTTGGACCCTTTTATCGGACTCCCTAGACCCCGACGCATCATCCCATCCGTCATATGCACATCTTTCTCCGCCACTCTGTCATCAAACAGAGGTCACTACAACAGGACAATGCTTTAGTAACACCATGTTATGTTACTACAGGACCAAAAATATGTTACTACGCCATGTAGTAACACATTTTGAAATGTGTTCCATTAGACTGTGTTACTAACAGGTGTGCACTGTCACACATAATAGTTGTTACCACATTTTAAATATTGTGTTACTATTATGTTGTAGTAACATGCATATTATGTGTTACTCAACAGTATGGTAACATCTTATTGTAGCCACAGTAACACCAATAGTAACATACCGACCTAGACCTAGAATATTGATGGTAACATATTTTTGTAACTATAGTAACACAATTCATAACACATTTTTAGCTTCGAAACTAAACTAGTATAATAATATCCAAATATTGTAACACTATAAGTTATAGTTGTCAATGCCCTAGTAACATAGTTTGTAACTCTAGTAATTCCATCAGTAACACTAGTGTATTAGCATCGCAACATAATTAATATATTTATTTTTTATTAAACACAAAATTGGGTACATATTTTATTGAATAAAAATTTATTCAATATAATTACCAAACTTGCTCAAATAATTAATTGTTTTATTATGATTCTTGTCATTATTAAAATGATAGAGAAACTGAAGCACAACACATACACAAATTGAAAATTTCAAGATATTGATTACAAATATACAAAAGTTCAGGATTGTACCGATCATAGCATAATTACATTGCATTAAAATTAATGTAAGTATGTTCACATCATTGAGTAGTATTCCTAACATTTCAAATGTTTAAGAAACACTCATTTGGAAAATATTACATTTTTACATCCAACGACATAAACTATACTTGTTGCTTCTATCTTCAATGGACTAAATGCTTCTTGAATTCATCATGAGCATGAGGATAGGATCCAACCGGAGGAGTTCTACCATTACTTCATCTTTATGTTCTGAAAAGAACAAAGGAAAGAAACAACCACGTTCACCGTTGCAACCGAAATATTGTATAAGTAAATCAAGAAATGGAAAACATAACTTTTACCATTGGAAATAGTAGCTCATATACTCCCGCATGAACAGTAAAATCAGTAAATATAGTAAAAAAAATTGAAAAAATCTGAAGTTCGTGGGCGTGAAACATTGATGTTTTTTCTATATGTGTGCAACATTTCATGGTGAAATCACATTTTTGGAGGTGTGGGAAAAAAACAAAATCAATGCTTCAAAAATAGTGTTTTTGGAAGCATTTTGGATCATCAATTTGTTTTTTTTTTGTCTATGCCTCCAGGAATGTGATTCCATTATGATTTTTTGCATGCATGTAGGAAAAACATCAATGTCTCTTGTCAAAAAAAATTAGAATTTTTTGAGTTGTTTTACTATTTTTTCGAATTTTACTGTTTGTCCAAGAGCATATGAGCTCGGGCTCAGAATAGCACTTTCGGAGAACTACAGATAAAAGACATACCCATGCGGCTGGTGTCGTGAGTCATACAGTATGGTCGGATTATAACCTTGATGCCCTCCTCCTTATTATTTATCCTACAACAAGTACTAAGGTAATAACATGCAGTCTAAAATTAATTCAAGTATCTAGAAGTATGTGCATATAAGTGACAACGATCAGAGGAGTATCACAAGTAGAGTTCTGCAATAACAGCTACAGGTTTGACCTGCAATATACCTTGTATAGGAAATGCTGATAACCATCATGAGTACTCAATCATCAATCTTGTGCACCGTGATGTGCAAAACTCATCTGGAAATATATAATGATAAAAGACAAGCTGCATACTAAAAAGAAGCTGCATAAGCTTTTGCACTCTTCTTCGTAAGGTATTTCTTCACAGACGCCCTAGGACCATGGACTGTTGGTGAACATAGATATCCCCTCTTGATAGGTGATGCAAGGACAAAAAACTGATAGAAAACTGATTACACATACTTGTAGTCACTTACTAAAAAATATGCTTACTTACCTTAAAATTTCCAACCCTGTAAATATATCAAAAGTGGTTGAATCAACTAAGAGTTTTGGATCACTCAGATCACAAAAGTCAAATCTGGCATAGACGCCATATATAGCCATATAGACATAGTACAAATTAAGATAGATAGTCACAAGACACCTTTGGTGTAAGACGATTCAGATAAATATAGGATGATGTCTGATGCAGTAAGCAGAGGAAGCGCATATCTAAAGTCATCATCCAGAACAATTATTAGCATGATAGGCAAAACGCAGTCCTAAAAAGTGAGTGCACTGGTGGAGAAACATAGGATTAATGGATGGGTCAAAAGTAAAATATAGCAATATATTTATGAGCAAGTCAGATAGTGTGATGGTTATACTAATTAACTATAGACTAAGAATGTATTTAGGTCTGTCATATATTTACTAATCTTTGATCAAGTCTCCTAGCAAATAACAATTTCTCACTGAAAAAGACCCCAATGGAGTTGACCACTTAAGCAAACAGCTTCACCACATGTTTCGAGATCTCTACAGACAGGTTATCCCTTGATTACAAATACATTCTAGATATAAACTTAAAAATAAAGGCTTCAGGAAAGGTGGATTCGTTTAACGAGGGCCTGTCTCCCTTCAGATCAGACCCCGACGGAGTTCCATTGGAGGACTCAAAACCCAAGAAAATGCATTCTAGGTCGATTTTATTTAGAACAATGGCATTGGATTTCTCGGTCATCTTGATCGGATTGGTAAAGTGTACACTAATTTATCACAATTATTAATGCTTCAAAAAATTCTATCACAACTTAATAACAAAATCAAGAGATTAAAAAACTCGCAACAGAGGAAGAAGATAAGAACGGCCAAGGGTACTGTAGCGCACATATCTGATTAGCTGGATGACCTACACGTTGATTTTGCGGCACCATATGCTGCTGGATGCTAGCCTCCTCCTGAAAAATAAACTCATGTGAAGGTCTTATTAAACTGTGTGAAAAGAAATTATGGTGGCAAATGCAAACCTAGGGAATGAGATCAATGAACCAAATCAAATTCTGAAAAATCGGACCTCAAAATCAAACCTCACAATGGGAACAAGGTCCGGCAAAGGATCAATGATACGTCTAGATTTTGGCTAATAGTGAGGGGGAGGCATGTAGGGAACATAAATCCATCATCAGGGAAACAAGATCAAGAGCATGGCCGGTGGCAGGATCCCACTAGCGTAGAGGCAATGACGGGAGCTGCTGGTTGTGCGGGAGGCGGCGAGCAGCGCAGGATCTGGCAATGGGGCGCGGCATCCTGGAGCAACGACGAGGGCTAGGAGAATCGGAGTGGCAACGGGAGGTGGAGGGCGGCGCGGTGGTTGGAGTAAGCCGGTGGCGGCTTGGTGGTGGGCCCCGGCGTAGTTGTGGGGCGACGCGGTCGTCGCCTCGTCAGAGTACGCCGGTGGCGTCTTGGTGGTCGGGCGACGCGGTCGGGGGCGTCGGCGCGGCGGACGGAGTACGCCGGTGGCCGCTAGGTGCGGGGGCGTAGTGGTGGGGCGAAGCGGTCTCGGCGGCGGCGCGGTGGTCGGAGTATGCCGGTGGCGGCTTGGTGGTAGGGGCCGGCGCAGCAGCGGGGCGACGCGATCGGGGGCGACGGCGCGGTTGTTGGGTAGATGAATATTTCTTTTTCTCGTTTGTGCAGATGAGATAATCACGGGGAATTATTTACCGCTGTTTAATCAGAAGGATCTACTTTTTGTATTGGAGGGTAAAGTAAATATTAGCGGAAATCATTAAAAATTTCCTAAAGTTGTTTTTCTTCGGAAATAGTAGTACATATAGACTCTTGGAAAGTATATATTTTTTTCAAATAAAAAAAATCCGAGAAGCCTTTGATATGCAATTTTCAAATTGTGTAGAGAATTTTGAGAAAGAATTTCCTTTTAGAAGTGTGTTACTTCCTCCAATCCAAATTAATTGTCGCTCAAATGTATGGATCTAGACTTATTTGAGTGCTAGATATATCCCTCCTTTCATGCTAGTACACCACTCTTTGTTTTGATAAAAAAAGAAGTACAACATTCTCTATACTGACTACCAAACACACATCGATTTTGTTCACTTTTTGTTCGTTTGGTACGCGTGTCCGTGTCCGCTTTTTTCATTTGGGTCTCGAGATGCACCCAACGGGGACGATGCACCCCACCGCAACAAATCACCGGAACCTTCGCCCTCGCCGCACCCCATCCCAAGCCCTTCACTCTTCGACACATGCGCGCTCGCCTCGTCGTAACCCTTGCCATGTCTCCCGCGCCTCCTCCTCCTTTGTCGACCCTCCGTCCTACGCCGACGTCGCCACCTCCTCCTCCACCTCCCCGAGATCCGCACGCCCCGCCACGTCCGAGTACTCCTACATCAGCGTCTCCGACCCAGAGACCGAGACCGAGGCCGCCGCCAGCTCCCTCGTCCCCAGACCCGGCTCCACCTATAGGGCCGGAGGGGCGGCGGTGGTGAGGAGGAGGAGTGCCCAGTCACTGATGGGTGGGACCAGGGCGGACACGAGCGGGCGTGAGGAGTTGACGAGAGCACATTCTTTTGTCCGCCGCGGACCCATTTGTGACCCATATTTGGGTTCAGTTTGGGTCGGGAACGGACACTAGACGGACTTGTTGTCCATTTGGGTCGCCTCGTTGGGCAAAGTTTTTTGTTCGTGCCGACCCAAACGGACGGCGGCGGACGAAATGTGTTGCCTCATTGGAGTCTCTCTTAGTGCTTCATTGATGCTTTTAGTTGGAATACTATAATCTTCATGAGTACATGTATTGACGTCAATTGCTTAATTCTATATGATCAATTTAAGGTGTGTATGTATGGTCGTTGAGTCATCCTAAAATTAGCGCCTTACTTGGTTAATATGGTATTTACCAAAACCATCTCGAAATAGTTCGATATTTATCAAAACCAAACCATGGATCAACACATGATTATGTGTTACTTTCTGTACAATATGTAACACACTCCCACTAACATATATCAATATGTTACTGTAGGAACATCTGTGTAACACATTATGTGCAACACATAATTACGTGTTACTTAGACGATATTGTGGTAACACATTTTCGAGCTTATATTGTATGTGTTACAAGCTGTCTTTGCAACACAAATCATGTGTTACTGAATTTTTGACTGTAACATATTTTACTATGTGTTACATGATTGTGTTACCAAAGCTCTGTTCTCTTGTAGTGGGTGGACTCTCGATCTCAAGCTGAAGGGTATATCTCATACCCGCATGTGTCCAAACCACTTCATCAGGCACAAGCTCGATATCAATGACACTAACGAGCAATCGCGCAACTCCTTTAGCTCGGGTAAACACCATATCTACCTTCTCTATCTTGCCTATCAAAGACCCCAAACTCCAAGTGACCAGAAAGTCATTAACCACCTTTGACGGGGCGCCCGTAAAGAGAACCCAAATATGAGGAAGAGGCACACCTTGTGGCTCCTCACTCTTCCACGCATCAAACTCTAACACGCAGCTAGTACTTGGCACTCTTCACATGCCAAACTTAAGCAACCGTGCTAAATCCTCCTTGGTAGGAAAGACAACTTTGAACACATTCCCTGCAATCAAAACTGGCTCCCACCGAAAAGTCAAAGAAACTAGCTCCCGAAGCTGCTGCACCACCTGCTCAGCAGACATAGTCCCATGAGCCATGGTAACCGTTCCAGTAAAGGCCACATCTGGCGCCTGGACCGCTGTCGTAACCATTGGGGGCTCAAAGAACATCAGCTCTTGGCAACAGACGGCATATATAGTCACCACCGGCATCGGTCCAACCGTATGAGGGCACTGAGCTGAGCCATGTTTGGGCTTTAGACAAAACTCACAAAGATCCGCCTTGCATTCAGAAACGAAGTGACCCGTCTCTCCGCAACGATAACAAGTCATCTTTTACTTCTTGCGCGCCCACTTGGAAGGTCAATCACCCCCCTCAAGCTTCCCGTGAGAGTTGCTCTTATCAGCCGTGGCGACCGCCCCAGCATCTTGACCCTGATGTTGAGATTGAGCGTTGGAGCCTTCCATCGGCTACCCCGGCTTAGACTCAAGGGAAGCTTCGGTTTGCAGCAAGAGCATTCTAAGGCGGAAGAGGTGGCCTCGGCTTCCTGTCCCCTCCTCTGTCACCCCAATTCTGCTTAAAACCTCCCCTCTTTGGATGCAGAGGACCCGCAACTCCCGGCGCAAACTTCCCAGGAGGACCAGAGAAGCCAGCACCATTGCCGCCATTGCTCTGCCACGCATAGCCGCGCCCACCTCCCGATGAAGAAGAGCCACGGTGATGCCCTTCCCCGTAAGCATTGAATCCATCATCGCCCCATCGACCACGCGGTTGTTGCCTATTGGCATTAGCCACCACCGGCACGCCGTTCGTAGCGGTTGGCGATGCCGCCTTAGCAGGCTGGGAAGGAGGGCGTTGCCCCTGGCCAGATGATCGACCAGGATGCTGCACCGGCCCATGGTTCCGAGGAGCACCCCTCCCTGCCATCGCCGTTGAGGGTCTCAGAGGAGGGACGCGAACAGCTCGCCCCGGCCTCAACCTTGGAAAACCCCTTAGTCGATCGAATAGGAACCCTAGCTAGCGGCAGCTGTAAAACCTCCGACATCACGTCGGGACTGCATGGAGGCACCATATCGACAGCATGGGTCTCTTCCTGGGCCATATACCTAGGATTTAGAAGGCCCGTATTGTTTGCATTTACCTCGGGCCCAACATCCGCTAGCACAGCTTTCAAAAATTCGTTCCTAGAATCACGCACGGATGGCACCATCTCCGCCGCCAGAGACGGCCGACCACCGCGTCCGATCTTCTTCTTGTTCTTCGAGACCAATGTCCAGCATTCCGGCTTAAAGAAATCAGACAAAGAGAGAGGGAGGAGGTTTACCTTCGATATCGGTCTGATCCACGGCTTCCCTCCTTTAGACACCATCAGCTTCTTTGTCAGTTTGAAATCCGGCCGTACCTTGAGCTCTTGCGACTCCGTCACCGGCAGCACCCGGCTAGGAAGAGGTGTTGGCTCGTCGATCTGAACCACGCCCGAATGTTCGGCATCTTCTTCATCATCCTGATCTGCGAGAACCCAAAAAAAGTCCACCAAAACAAGTAGGAGGTGAGGTTAGATCAACACATACCGCAGCCTTCTCGTGAATCTGTGGCGATGAAGGATTCCGCACGATCAGACGAAAACCGTCAATCTCAAGGACCTGTCCAACCTTGGGACACTCGCGCTTTTGCAGGTATCTACCTGCTAGTATATCGCCCTCTGCATCTCTAACAGTGATCCATAGAGAAGGAAGATGAAGGTAGATGAAACCATGGAGAACCCTTGTAGTTTCTAGGGTAGTATCTTCGTATGTAACATGCCACCGACGATGAGAGGGGACGACAGCTTACTGATCATCAAGGATCTCCCGTAGCCACCGGTCGCTTCGCCACTCGCCTGGCCTATCGCCCCGGGAGGCATCGCCCTAGGAACGACGCTGATGTAGAGAGGTATCTTAAAAAATGGGGAGAATTTCACTTCCCGGCCTCTGCACCAACTAGGGATGCATACATCCATATTAGTAATACCAAGATAAACATGGTCTTCAGAATTTTTTAAATAAGTATCAAGATATTTCTTGATGAGTAGTTCCACCCCACATCAAACTTGATCCTCAATAAACGGGGGAAAACCCTTTTACATCACATGTCAATTCTAGGAATTGAACTCGGGTCGTTAGGCTGCAAAACCGCATGCCCAACCACTGAGTCAAGGCTCTCTTTGCATTATAACCATTTTAATGGTCATTAGCTTTAACCTAAGAGCCTGCCATGTTTACGCATTGAGAAATTGTAAAATATACAGTGTGAAAACTAATTATATTCATTCAATGGGCATGCAATCGTGGAATTAGAACCATACCAGACAGAGTATCTACATGAATAATAGATACAACATAAGGAGATGTAACAAAATAACATTATGCATCGACCCACAACAAAAATTATGTGGACAATATGAGGAAAATCATCTATAAAAAAGTGTTATCTTATCAACCATTACTCCCTCCGTTCCTAAATATAAGATCTTTTAGAAATTCTACTATGGACTACATACGGAACAAAACAAGTGAATTTATACTCCAAAATATGTCTATATATATCCGTATGTAGTTTATAATGTAATATCTAAAATGTCTTATATTTAGGAACGGAGGGAGTAGTTCACAATATAATATCACCCTCAAATATCAGTATGCTTGTATATATAATGTGTTAATAAAAGTCGTACAGCTCATTCCATTGAGTTGTGGGTTTGGAAATTGTTAGAGTTGTGTCGAATATTGTGTACAAGGTAGGTTACAGTTGGACTTGTAGTTGTATTGTGTTTAGATAGGATATGGAGTCGTGTCCAAGCAGGACACTTGTATCCTAGGCCTCTCATATATAGCGGGGCTAGACACATGATGTAACCTATGCCAACATAGTAGCACAGGTACGCGGGGGAGCCGGCGGCGTGTGCCGGCGCCCAGGGCTGTCGAGGTGCGGTATTGTGACAGTGTCACGGGGAGGAGCGCCCATAGTCATTCCCCGGGGATGTAGCCATATCGGTGAACCTCGTTAACAAATCTCGGTGTCGTGCTTGTGTGATTGCTTGGTCCTCGGTAGATCAACGAAGTGCCTCGGATTAATTCTAACAAGTGGTATCAGAGCCCAGGTGTCCGGAATAAATCTCGGTGGACTCACGGGCGGTCGGTCATGGTTGGTGGGCTGGAGACGCTGGTATTAGCTGGCCCATGGTGACGATGTGTGAGGGGGAGATTGTTGGGTTTAGTCCCACATCGGTTGTGGGAGGAGAAGTAACACGACTTATAAGGGTGAGGGCGTCCCCTCCTAAGAGGCTAGTCTTTTGGGGGGAGAGGGGCCAAGGCCTGTCATAAGTCGGTGTTGCTCTCCGGTTGGGCCTGTTGACGCATGTGGGTTAGAAACACTGGTGTTAGCGGACCCGGGATTGCGTAACAGGAATAAGCAGGAGCAAAAAATATTTAAGCACTTCATCTGATATTGGATCATTGGAGCTGGTCAAGAAATCAACATGTGTTTCCTGTCTGAAGAAAGAAAAATAGGCAGAAAGTCTGCACGCTATCTTGACTGAATGATATGATTATTATAAAAAAAAATCATGAACTGCAGCTCTACCCAAAATACATAACGCGGATACACCATTTCAACTGCAGCGTGGAAGAACAATTTCACTATCTAAAATGCATTGTTTAATAGAGGAAAATTATGCCTAAAATGAACTTGCTAAGAACCTCGACAGGCACTCATACAAGAATCACTCAAATTTGTTGCGTAACACACAAAATTCTTGTTGAGAGAGACGGTGCTATCCTTTATTTCAATTGGCTATATAAACATTACATTTAACTTTTTTGCACTTCGTCGAGCAGGTAAAATCTGTAACAAAAGAAATGTTCACATCAATGAAACACTGAAATTAGCTTTTATAGATCAATATAACCAAGTCAACAAGCGGTAGATGCATGAGGTCAGTCTTGCATGCCGGCAAGTAAATGGAAGGCAACCAAAACGAAAGATATATCGATTTTGAACTGAACGGTGGTTGCTTCTGTCAAAGATGTTGCTAGCCCTCTTTTGTCCGAGGCAAAAAATTGAGCAATCAACAACCTATGAACAAATCATATGCTACCAACATCACATAGTCAGCAGCTGAAAGAACAATAAATCAAGCAATTAGTTAACTAAAATTAAGAACATACACTTCACATATGAATCTCTTCACATATGAATCTTAAAGGCAATGAACGGGGCAACATTTTTTCTCTACAAATTCTTCTAGCAACAAAAGAACTGGTTAACTAATTGCCTTTAATTGCATGTAATTGCGTGGATTTAATGATTTGCAAATGAGGTATCTGGTCATGAATACGATTTTCTGTGTAGCAGACAAGAATAGTGGAAATAAATCAGACAAAACAGTACAGATCAGTGCTACAAATTAGCACCAAGATAAAATTACAACTGTGCCATTGTGACAAAGAACCACACATTCTGAACACCTATACACTCGCGTGGCGCATATAACACAGAGATCACCACGTGGTTGACTGTTGGTCTTGGTTCCATCGACCAGTTCATTGGACCCCTCTCCCCACTGTACTCGTTGTAGAGAGAAAGCACGGCTCCATCTTCGCGATGGCTCACACTGCAGCTTGGCAGCGGAGCGTCTCTCGCTGCAGCTCGGAGGTGCTGCGGCTCCATCTGCATCTAGGTGGCTCGACAGCTTGGAAGCGCAGCGGCTTGCCGGCTCCATCTGCATCTCAGCGGACCAGCAGCTCCCGCTGCAGCTCGGAGTTGCGGAAGGGGGGATGGCGCCGCCGTTGCTCGTATCGGCGAGGAAAATCCTCGCAGTTGCTGCTGTCGCTCCCCACTGAAGGTGTTGTCTGTTCTGGATGCGCCGGCACTCCCTAAAGCTGGTGACTTGCCAATACAAGCGAGGCTCCAGCAAGACCATGACGTCCGCTGTTGCCGCTCAGGTAAAAACTAACCTCCTTTGTTTGATGAATATGTAGAACTTTTTGTGATTCAATTCCACTGTACCACGAGGGGCACCATAATCAGTATTTTGCCGAAATTAATGGCACGGGAAAGTACATCTTCGTTTTCTGAAAAATAGAACAAGATCGCAGTGAGCCCTCATAAAAGTAAACTCCAAAAGGAGAAACTTAGAGCATCTCTATCAGACCCCATATAAAGCCGATCCGTAAAAATCGTTTGCAGTTCGCGGAAAAATACTTTTGCGGACCGACGTGGCTCTGTTCGGCCGCCGTTCATGCCACCCTTATTACATTTTTAGGCATGAAAACATATTTTGTTGTTTTTTTATTTTCTTTAAACGCATTAGATACATCATAATTCATCAAATCTTTGCTAAAACAGCAAGACTAAAGAAAACAAGAACTACAATTAGACATTTTAGAAGATATCTAATTTTGATAACTGCTCCCACTAGTTGGATCACCATCTTCTCCATGCATTTATTGTTGATTTGGAGGTTCTTCATATTGCATTTTTCATTCTTCGTCTTTGATTCTAAAGAATTAGACGTTGCTTCCCGTTTAATTTCTTTTCTAATTGCACATGCAGCTTCATCATTAGGCTCAATTATACTAAGGAGTGCACGAATATTTGTTAAGTTTATTTCTATCAATAGATCGATGTATTTTTCTTTTCAATACCAAAATGAGCATCCACCTTTCTAAATAGATGAACACCTCAATAAGCTACCGTGATTTAACCAAATAAGTTGACAGAGCCGAAGAGGAAGAAGAGCGTACCCCGTCGTTTTTGTATTTGAAGAATACCCATCTGAGGTGCTGCCGTGTGTTGGATGTGAGCCGCAACACTGTTTCTAGGCAGTCGCCGCACTGTATGAGCGGCATCGGCAAGCCGGCGAGCCGTTGCATGACCATCGAGCCCGGACGACGGTCGAAAGAGTCCTTGCCGACAAACCAACATCGACGACTAGAGGATGAACCAGCACCTGCATGCGGCGTTAGTGCTTTGTCGGGGCTGTGCGGGGTGCTCCCCGACCAATCCATGGCTTTGGCGCAGCTGCCAGTGGCCGGAAAAGTCAAATTCGGTGGTCACGACAAAACAACCGCCGATATGTACCTTGTCGGTGAGCCGAGGCATGAGGGCGTGGGGGAGATCGATCTAGGGCAGGCAGCGGCCCACCGGCGTGATCCCGACGGCTGGTGTGGCCGAAATCGAAGGCGGCATCCGATAACGGTGGGTGAGGGAAAAGCGCGGGTGAAATATCCCATCAACCAACCGCTTCTAGATATATACAGGACATCGACGGGGCGGGGTGGAGAACCTGCGTTTACGTGGGTTAGGGTGTGCATTTTGCCGTGCCCCGCAAAAAAATTACTGGTCGGACGCGGTTGTGAGGTCTGGTCTGACAGCATTTTTTGTCCCTACCTGTATTTTGATGATTATTTTGTGGGTTTGGCCCTTTTACGGAGTCCGCTAGGGATGTTCTTGTAACTTCACTACATAACTATAGCAGGAGCAACATTACTGATTTCATCCTCACGGTCTCGTCATTTACAATAAGCCTAGTTGGAAAATGTCATGTCTGGCTGTCGACGTTGCTGACATGGTGCACCATCCCACAGTATCGGTGAACCGTTGTCGGAGTTGAACTTATTGATGTACAGTGACGGAATTGTATCCCTAAGGCCTGAACGAAGTGAGCATTTTCCTGTTTGTTTATCTAGCCTCTCATTCTTAACTTAGGAATACAAATGAAAATAATAGATACCTGAGAAAGAGGGTGAAGACTAAACAAAGAGAAAACAAGATACCAAATGGAAAATAGAAAGCGAAAAGTGAATAAAGAGAAACCAAAGACTCAAGAAAATACAGAGTAAGAACAAACGCCGAGGACCTAGCACATAATAGCCAAGTCTCGAGTGAGTGTTGATACTCAGGTGAGTGATTTAACACTGGAGTACTAATTATCACTAATCATCGAGTTGTGTATATTGTATAAAACACTTGGTCGAGTGATCGCCTTTAGATGTTTCAAATGCTGAAGAGTATTTTCCAATTAAATCACAGATGATTTTGAGTTCATCCCTTCCTGGATCTCCTCTAGTCACAGGGTCAAGCATATATATATATATATATATATTATGATATGCATCCTGACACATGCACCTCCTTGGAATTATAGATATGTATATATCATTGCTAGCAGCCGATCGTTGGCCTAGTTGGAGAGCAAACAAGTACCATCAGGCTGATCTCCAATTTTCAGTGAACTAACACAAACACATTTTACACTACCCACTCACTACCATTACTGTAAATTTGTAGTAGGATTTGTAAGTGAATGTTTATCTACTGTTGTACTCAAGTTAACTTGAATTAGGTCGGATGAATCAGATACTTCTGCCATTGGCATGAATAGATCGACGGGGCATGCATACTATACTGCGACTTCTGCTTCAGAATTCAAAACTTTTCTATCTTCGAACATGTCTCTAAGAAAAAATATGAAGGGAAACCAGCTATGAGGATAAATAAATGACCAAATTTAGAAGTGGGTGCTTCAGGTACCAATCGGCAACGATATCACCTGGTCTCTAAAGAACACATCCAAATCATCCTCTATCTTGCTACTTGTGGCCACCCCAAGCCAAAAATCCTCTGACGCTCAATCCAACCTCTGCATCGCAGTAAGGAGAAACCAAGATCGATGTCATGATAAAGCTTTCCAAAAAAAAGTGTTCTTAACTAATGAATTACAAAAATAGGTGCAATTTTATATGAACAATTGAGCATCAAACCCTTTAGGCAGAACATATTTCATCACAAAGCAATCATGAAACTCTATCAGGTGACTTCAGAAGCTGATCACACTACTAATTCTAACCCGGCACAACTATCACATGTTTAGATTACTTCAACATTCATCCCCTAATCTAAACATCCAATTCTTTGCTCTATTAGACACGCAGATGACCATCTCTTCGTCTTCTCAATCCGGTTTCCTCCGGTGACGCGACTTACCAGACCGCAAATTCTCATTTCTTGCAACGATGGCCAACACTTCATCAACATCTTTTTTCATGCCGACTTGTAGACTCAAACCAACATATCATCTGGACAACCAGCCATGCTGACGCATCTTAGCGTGCCACATGTAGACTAAACGCATAGCCTAATGCAGGAACTCATCTTGACTGGCTCGCATCCATCTTCACGTTGGTCTTCATCTTCTCATTGAGACACATAGATAGCCACCCGTCATCTTGTCTCCGCGCACATCTTCACCCCTTGGAGATACACCTTCGTTGGACTACCTCGACCATGACGTCTCATGTCTTTGCCCCTTGAAGATGCATCTCATTGGAGTCCCTCGACCATGCAAAACGTCTCGTAGACCAGCACTTGGACCCAACTCCACACCTTATTCTTGTTGTCGGTGACGCACCTTACCGAACAACACTTCGCATCCGGCAGCAACACAACTCGTCATGTACACGCAACACATCTTTCCGTACATGAACTCATCAGAACTTGTTACCCTTGCCCAAGATCGAGCGCACGATCTCGAGGCAACCTGACTGGTCCAGTGGCAACATGACTCATCGTATACGCGCAACACAACTTCCCGTATACGAACTCACTGAAACTCCTTGACCACAGACAGAAACGCAGGGCACAACTTCCTTTTCCCATCCGCTCAAGCTCTTAATTCTCCTCCGGCAATGACGCATCTCAACTGCAACAGAAGAGTCACACCCCTGAGCTCTTGGACACATCTTGCAAGAACTCACGTGAACACCTTGCCAACGGCACACAATTTTACCGTCTACTCCTTACACTCCCCAACGATGATCACGATGAGATTCCCTGTGCCATAACTTCAGAACCTCCGCAACCATCAAGGATCACCATCTCCTTGCCGACGACAACATGTCACCCTACTCCAAGTCGTTTCACCGAACGACAATCACCCGTAGCTTCGCTTGCTCTAGCACCCTCACAGCCTTCCTGTCGTCGCTCCACCGAACGAAACTCTTATCCTCCACTCGCTTCATGGACAACGACTACTGACTGCTCTTCTTGTCGCTGTACCACCCAACGAGTATATCACCCGCTTTTCCTCGTCGCTGCACCAGCGACTGTATTGCCCGCCCCGAGGCGCTAGTCGGGTCGTTACCCCGGGGCAAGCGCAACTTCAAATCGACCTAGCTCTAGATATCAATTGTTGGCTTTTTACCCTCAGGATCGATCACATCAAAACACGATGAACACACGCACGCAAACACGGCAACACGAAGATAGCCAGAGGCACGTGTCGTGCATCGTAAAAGTCTCTTTATTGCTAGAATTAGTAGTGTGATCAGCGTTACCGGCGATTAAATTAGGTAAGTTGAGTTAGTACTAGTTGTATGCGAATAGATTTAGGCTAATTACAATCAAGGTAGCCGGAGATGAGGAGAGTTCTGTTAGGATTTGAGTCAGCTACGTATTGGAGTTGGATGTCCAGGTTGAATCGGTTTGCTAGCCGTAGGTCTAGGTCCAATATATATGCAGCGTGAGTTGTAACACCTTAAGTTGTACCAGAAAAAGCGAAAAACAATAAAGAGAATTTTACGAGGCACGGCCTCTGACTATCGTCGTATTGCTGTGTTTACGTGCGTGTGTTCATCGTGTTTTGATGTGATCGATTCTGAGGGTAAAAAGCCAACAATACAAGACATCAGGTACAACGACAGTCGCAGCTAGCGACGCTTGTGTGGAGAGTTGTGGTCGCTGCTACCGGTACAACAAATGTGTTTGTTGCGAACCGACTAAAACTGTACCGCAATTAGCTAACCGTCATTAGGACGTGATTAGTCCATTATTAGTCTAAACGTCATACGGACGCATCCGTCCGTACAGACGCCTTTTGTACAGACGCCTTTTGCTACCCGCGTCTCATATCCTTGTATAAATATATCAAGATCAATGAAAGAGAAATCATTCACACAAACACTTGTTTTTCTATTCTTACACGTTATCACGCACTGCTCTGCCAGAGAAAAAGAGCGAAAGCAACATCACAGAACAGGGAGAGAAGACAAGAGAAAGGTGAGAACAATGGCAGGAGACTTGTCTTACCTCGCTTTTGCCTTCGCGCGATTCATCCAGAAGGAGACATACCGCCGTCGATTTCCTCGCGCTCAGGACCACCAGGCCACCCATCGCCGTCATGGACTTGGAGGATCCAGTGGCCCTCGACGCACCTTCTTCGCAAGGAAAACTGTCGCCGTGCCCGCTCCCGTCGTGGTCGCCACGGCCCTGCACCGCCAGTGCAGCAAGCAGGACCAGGCACCCACGATGTGCTCGTCGAGATGGTCGCGCCGGCGCCTCCAGCGCCGACCCTTGTCGCCCCTGCCACCGGTTGGTTTCTCGTTGGACCGTCGACGCCGTTTCTCCGCGAGGAAGACGCTCGACTGGTTCCACCACCAACGCCGCCGTACTACTTCGGCCTACGCGAGACCGCTCCAACCCTGCATGCACAACTTCCAACACCGACTCCATCAGATGAGGATCCGATGCTCTTCTTCCCCCTGGCTATAGCCCGATCTTGAAAGGGGAATGGGAAGTAGTACCAACGGAGGAGGAGGAGCAGTGGCTCACCGGTGTGAAGAACGAGCCCACGGCTCCGACGACGGCCGATGCGGTCACTACCCCCATCCACGACACCAACACCGCCGCAGGCGTGCAGATCGAGGGGGATGCTTCATCTTCAACACCATCTTCTGAGTTAGGCAATTTAGCTCACATGTGCTTCACTTAGATCTTTTAGAGCACAGCAGTGTCATATTTTGGAGAAATAAGAACTCTCGATCTTCACTTATATCTTTTTGAGAGTGATCTCTCTGAGTAACTTGGTAGTTGGCTTGTGCTATGAAAGTAGTCCCAAAGGTGATAGGCACCCAAAGAGGATACAATGAAACTTCCATCTTCATGTGCATTGATTAGAAAGAGAAGTTTGATTCCTCTCAAATAGTTTTGAGACATGGATTTGGTAATATTAAGAGTTATGTTAGTAGGGTGTTGTGAATCTAGAAATACTTGTGTTGAAGTTAGTGATTCCCGTAACATGCACGTATGGTGAACCGCTATGTTAGGAAGTCGGAGCATAATTTATCTATTGATTGTCATCCTTTGTGTTGTCGTCGGGATCGCGCAATGGTTAACACCTACCAACCCTTCCCCTAGGAGTATGCGTCTAGCACTTTGTTTCGATTAGTAATAAAAACTTTCGCAATAAGTATGTGAGTTCTTCATGACTAATGTGAGTCCATGGTATAGATGCACTTTCACATTTCACCATTGCTAGCCTCTCTAGTGTCGCGCAACTTTCGCCGGTGCACAAACCCACCATAGGCCTTCCTCAAAACAGCCACCATACCTACCTACTATGGCATTTTCATAGCCATTCCGAGATATATTGCCATGCAACTCCCACCGTTCCGTCTCATGACTTGTGCCATCACTTACATATTGCCATTGCATGATCGTAAGATAGCTAGCGAGATGTTTCAACGGCATGAGCCAAGATAGATCGTTGCACATCCCGGTACTCTGTCGGAGGCATTTTTTATAAGGGTCATCATTGTTCTAAGCTGTGAGATGTGACTAAATAAAAATGTGATGATCGTCATTATTAGAGCATTGTCCCATGTGAGGAAATAAAAAAAAGAGGCCAAAGTTGCCCAACAAAAAAGAGAGATATGGAAAGAGGCCAAAGAGCCCAAACAAAAAAAGAGAGAAAAGGAGAGAAGGGACAATGCTACTATCTTTTCCACACTTGTGCGTCATAATAGCACCATGTTCTTCATGATTGAGAGTCTCTCGTTTTGTCACTACTATATCCTAGTGGGAATCTTCATTATATAACTTGGCTTGTATATTTCAATGACGGGCTTTCTCAAAATTGCCCTAGATCTTCGTGAGCAAGCAAGTTGGATGCACACCCACTAGTCCTCCTTTTGAGCTTTCACATACTTATAGCTCTAAGTGCATCCGTTGCATGGTAATCCCTACTCTTTCACATTGATATCTATTGATGGGCATCTCCATAGCCCTTTGATACGCCGAGTCAATGTGACCATCTCCTCCTTTTTGTCTCACAACCTTCACCACACTCTATTCCACCTATAGTGTTATATCCATGGCTCACGCTCATGTATGGCGTGAGAGTTTAAAAGGGTTTGAGAAAGTAAGATTGCGAAAAATATTACTTGGCCAATACCGGGGTTGTGCATAATTTAAATTAGTTGTGTGGGGATGATGGAGCATAGCCAGACTATATGATTTTGTAGGTATAACTTTCTTTGGCCTTGTTATTTCGAAAGTTCGTGATTGCCTTGCTAGTTTGCTTGAAGTATTTTTGTTTTCATGTCAATAGCAAACTATTGTTTTAAATCTTACGGATCTGAACATTTATGTCACATGAAAACAAGTTACAAAGGACAAATATGCTAGGTAACATTTCATATCAAAAATTCAGTCTTTATCACTTCCCTACTCGAGGACGAGCAGGAGTTAAGCTTGGGATGCTTGATACGTCTCCAACGTATCTATAACTTTTTATGGTTCCATGCTACCATCTTGTTAAACTTTGGATGTTTTGTATGCCTTTTATATCTTTTTTGGGACTAACTTATTAACCCAGTGCCAAGTGTCAGTTCCTGTTTTTTCCGTGTTTTCGACCCTTTTCAGAGGAGAATATTAAACGGAGTCCAAAAGGAATAAAACTTGCAAAAAGATTTTTTTTCCGGAACAGAAGATACACAGGGGGCGTGAGAACCAAGGCACAGGCCACGAAGGGAGGCCACAAGCCCCCTAGGCGCGACCAGGGGGCCCGCGCCTAGCAGGCTTGTGGGCCCCCTGTGGCTCATCTGCCCTACTTCTTCCGCCTATAAATCCCCGAAAAATCCAAAACCACTATTCGTTGTAGGATTGATCCAGACAACCCAACCTAAGTCACCTATTGCGCCTAACCTGGAAGAGATCCACGAAAATACTTTTCCGCCGCCGCAAGATCCCATCTGGGGCACGTTCTGGTGCCCTGCCGGAGGGGGATTCGGATACGGAGGGCTTCTTCATCAACACCATTGCCTCTTCGATGATGCGTGAGTAGTTCACCATAGAACTTCGGGTTCATAGCTAGTATCTAGATGGCTTCTTCTCTCTCTTGGATCTTCAATACAAAGTTCTCCATGATATTCATGGAGATCTATCCGATGTAATCTTCTATTGCGGTGTGTTTGTCGAGATCCAATGAATTGTGGATTTATGATCAGATTATCTATGAATCTTATTTGATTTTCTTCTAATCTCTTATATGCATGATTTCATATCCTTGTAATTCTCTTCGAGTTGTGGGTTTTGTTTGGCCAACTTGATCTATGATTCTTGCAATGGGAGAAGTGCTTTGTTTTTGGTTCATACCATGCGGTGACCTCACCCAGTGACAGAAGGGGTAGTGAGGCACGCATCGTGTTGTTGCCATCAAGGGTAAAAAGATGGGGTTTATATCTATTGCATGAATTTATCCCTCTACATCATGTCATCTTTCTTAAGGCGTTACTCTGTTCGTCATGAACTCAATACACTAGATGCATGCTGGATAACGGTCGATGTGTGGAGTAATAGTAGTAGATGCAGACAGTATCGGTCTACTTGTCTCGGACGTGATGCCTATATGTATGATCATTGCATTAGATATTGTCATGACTTTGCGCGGTTCTATCAATTGCTTGACAGTAATTCGTTCATCCACCTTAATATTTTCTATCTTGAGAGTAGCCTCTAGTGAACACTATGGTCCCTGGGTCTACTTCACATCATATTTTCGGTCTTACACTTTTTCTTTGTTGCACTTTGTGCCTTCAGATCTCACTTTGCAATCAATCTTGAAGGGATTGACAACCCCTTTATAGCGTTGGGTGCAAGCTCATTTGTGTTTGCGCAGGTACTCTGGACACTTGGCTTGATTCTCCTACTGGATTGATAGCTTGGTTCTCAAACTGAGGGAAATAGTTACTGCTACTATGCTGTATCACCCTTTCCTCTTCAAGGGAAAAACCAACGCAACCTCAAGAGGTAGCAAACGTCTTCACGATCCGTCCCTCGAACTGTTCCACGATCCATCCCACGAACCGTCTCGCGATCCGTCCCACGATCCGTCCCGATCTAGCGCCGGACGGACGGCACCTCCGCGTTCAGCACACGTACAGCTCGATGACGATCTCGGCCTTGTTGATCCAGCTAGCAAGACGGAAAAGTAGATCACTTCTTCGGCAGCATGACGGCAGTCCGGTGGTGGTGATGATCTACTCCTGCAAGGCTCCGCCCGAGCTCCGCAGAAATCCAATCTAGAGGTAAAACTATGTGGAATAGGCTACAGTTACACGTGGCAAAGTTGTGTCTCAAAAATCCCTAAACCACCACTATATATAGGAGGAGGGGAGGGGCAAGCCTTGGGGCTCAAGACCCTCAAGGGTGCGTCGGCCAAGGGGGAGGAGTTGGACTCCAACCCCAATCCGGTTTGGTGGGGAAGGAGTCCACTCCTTCCTTCCCACCTCCCTCTCTTTTTTTCTTCTTTCCTTTGTTATTTGTTTGCTTGTGGCGCCATAGCCTTCATGGGATGACTCCACCAGCCCACTAAGGACTTGGTACACCACCCTAGGGCCTTGGGCTCACTCCCGGGTGGGTGGGCCCCTCCCGGTAAACACCCGGAACCCATTCGTCACTCCCGGTACACTACCGGTAATGCCCGAAACTTTCCGGTGACCAAATGAAACCACCCTATATATCAATCTTCATTTTCGGACCATTCCAGAAACCCTCGTGACGCCCGTGATCTCATCTGGGAGTCCGAACAACATTCGGTAACCACACATGTAACTCAACTATACTAAAACATCATCAAACCTTTAGTGTGCATACCCTATGGGTTCAAGAACTATGTAGACATGACCCGAGACTCTCCTCGGTCAATATCCAATAGCGGGACCTGGATGACCATATTGGATCCTACATATTCTCCGAAGATCTTATCGGTTGAACCTTAGTGCCAAGGATTCATATAATCCCGTATGTCATTCCCTTTGTCCTTCGGTATGTTACTTGCCCGAGATTCGATCGTCGGTATCCCTGTACCTATTTCAATATCGTTACCGGCAAGTCTCTTTACTCGTTCTGTAACACAAGATCCCGTGACTCACACTTGAGTCACATTGCTTGCAAGGCTTGTGTGTGATGTTGTATTACCGAGTGGGCCCCGAGATACCTCTCCGTCACACGGAGTGACAAGTCCCAGTCTTGATCCATACTAACTCAACGGACACCTTCGTAGATACCTGTAGAGTACCTTTATAGTCACCCAGTTACGTTGCGACGTTTGATACACACAAGGTATTCCTCCGGTGCTAGTGAGTTATATGATCTCATGGTCATAGGAATAAATACTTGACATGCGGAAAACAATAGCAATAAAATGACACGATCAATATGCTACGTTCATAGTTTGGGTCTAGTCCATCACATGATTCTCCTAATGATGTGATCCAGTTATCAAGTGACAACACTTGCACATAGCCAGAAAAACTTGACTATCCTTGATCAACTCGCTAGCCAACTAGAGGCTTGCTAGGGACATTGTTTTGTCTATGTATTCACACATGTATCTATGTTTTCATTCAATACAATTATAGCATGGATAATAAACGATTATCATGAACAAAGAAATATAATAATAACTGATTTATTATTGCCTCTAGGGCATATTTCCAATATTAAGTACATATCGATCTTTAAAAGGAAGACAGACGATAATGGTGAATGTCACCATTTAGAAAGCTCAACTTGTTGCAAATAAGTTTTCGACAAGTTCAAGGAGATGACTACGATGAGACTTTATCACTTGTAGCGATGCTAAAAGTCTGTTGGAATTATGTTAGCAATTGCTACATTTTTCAATTATGAAATCTTTCACATGGATGTCAAAACATTGTTTCCTCGACGGATTCCTTGAGGAAAGGTTGTATGTGATACAACTAGAAGGTTTTGGCGATCCTAAGGATGCTACCAAGAATGCAAGCTCCAGCGATCCTTCTAAGAACTGGAGTAAGCATCTCGGAGTTGGATTATGCTCTTTGATAAGATGATCAAAGCTTTTGGATTTATACAAAGTTTATGAGAAACTTGTATTTCCAAGGAAGTGGGTGGGAGCACTATAAAATTTCTGATGAGTATATGTGGTTGACATATTGTTGATCAGAAATGATGTAGAATTTATGGAAAGCATATAGGTTTTTTTGAAAAGGTGTTTTCAAAGGAAAACCTGGATTGAGCTACTTGAACAAGGAGCATCAAGATCACTAGAGATAGATCAAGACGCTTGAAGAACTTTCAATGAAATGCATGCCTTGACAAGTTTTTGAAGGAGTTCAAAATAGATCGGCAAAGAAGAGTTCTTGGCTGTGTTGTAAGGTGTGAATTTGAGTAAGACTCAAAGCCTCACCAAGACAGAAGACAGATAAAGGATGAAGGTCGTCCCCTATGCATTATCCATAGGCTCTATAGTATGCTATGATGTGTACCGCACCTCATGTGTGCCTTGCCATGAATATGTCAAGGGGTACGAAAGTGATCCAGGAGTGGATTACTAGACAGCGGTCAAAAGTTATCCTTAGTAACTACTGGACTAAGGAATTTTTCTCGATTATGGAGGTGATAAAAGAGTTTGTCGTAAAGGGATACATCGACGCAAGCTTTGACACTAACCTGGATGACTTTGAGAAGTAAATCGGATTCGTAAAGTGGAGTAGTCATTTGGAATAGTTCCAAATGGCACATTGGTAGCAGCACCTATAGGATGACATAGAGATTTGTAAAGCAGACTCAGATCTGAAAGGTTCAGACCCGTTGTCTAAAACCTCTCTCACAAACAAGACATGATCAAACCCAGAACTATATGTGTGTTAGATTCATGAAATCACATAGTGATGAGAACTACATTATTGAACCTAGTGCAAGTGGGAGACTATTGGAGATATGCCCTAGAGGCAATAATAAATTAGTTATTATTATATTTCCTTGTTCATGATAATCTTTTATTATCCATGCTATAATTGTATTGATTGGAAACACAAATACATGTGTGGATATATAGACAAAATATTGTCCCTAGTAAGCCTCTAGTTGACTAGCTCGTAGATCAAATGGTTAAGGTTTCCTAACCATAGACAAGTGTTGTCACTTGATAACACGATCATATCATTAGGAGACTGGTGTGATGGACAAGATCTAAACTATAAACGTAGCATGTGATCGTGTAATTTCGGTGTTATTGTTTTCTACATGTCAAGCATACATTTCTATGACCATGAGATCGTGTAACTCACTGACACCGGAGGAATACCTTGTGTGTATTAAACGTCGCAACGTAACTGGGTGACTATAAAGGTGCTCTACAAGTATCTCCGAAGGTGTCTGTTGAGTTAGCATGGATCAAGACTGGGATTTGTCACTCCGTGTGACAGAGAGGTATCTCGGGGCCCACTCGGTAATACAACATCACAAATAAGCCTTACGAGCAATGTGACTATAGAGTTAGCCACGGGATCTTGTATTACGGAACGAGTAAAGAGACTTGCCGGTAACGAGATTGAAATAGGTATTGGAATACCAAGGATCGAATCTCGGGAAAGTAACATGCCGAAGGACAAAGGGAATGATATACGGGATTAACTAAATCCTTGACATAGAGGTTCAATGGATAAGATCATCGTAGAATATGTAGGATCCAATATGGGCATCCAGGTCCCTCTATTGGATATTTACCGGAGAGTGTCTTAGGTCATGTCTACATAGTTCTCGAACCAGCATGGTCTGCACACTTAAGGTTCGGTGACATTTCGGTATAGTTGAGTTATAGGTGTTGGTGACCAAAGGTGTTCAGAGTCACGGATGAGATCCAGGAAGTCACGAGGAGCTACGGAATGGTCCGAGGTAAAGATTCATATATAGGAAGTCCGGTTTTGGTCACCAGAAAAGTTTCAGGCTCATCGGTAGTGTACCAGGAGTGCCGGGAGGGTGCCGGGGGACCACCAGGAGGGGTGTGACGACCCAAGAGCCTTATGGGTTGTTAGAGGAGGTGGACCAGACCCTGGTGGGCTGGCCGAAGCCTCTCTCAAAGGCCCATGAGGCTAGGGAGTGGAGATAAAAGGTAAAAGACCTTTAAAAGGAAGGGAAGGAGGCGTCCTCCCAAAGTAGTCCACCTCCCTTATGGAGGTGGACTCTTCCCTTGGTTTGGCTGGCCACTTCTCCTTGGAGTAGGGACAAGGCTTCCTCCTCTCCCTCCTCCTATATATACTAGAGGTTTTGAGGGTTTTGATACACAACAAATTCAGCCACGTGATGCCCTCTCTATAGATCGTAGTTCCTCCTCTCTAGTTCAACGGTGCTTAGGCGAAGCCCTGTTGGAATAGCTCCACCACCATCACATCCACGTTGTCGTGCTGCCGGGGAACTCATCTACCTCTCCGCCCCCTCTTGCTGGATCAAGAATGCAGAGATCATCATCGAGTTGTACGTGTGCTTAACGCGGAGGTGTCGTCGGTTTGGGACGGATCGTGGGACAGCTGAGATTTGGATCGCGAAGACGTTCGACTACATCAACTGTGTTTTTTAACGCTTCTCGATTAGTGATCTACAAGGGTACGTGGATCCAATCTCCCCTCTTGTAGATGATCATCACCATGATATGTCTTTCGTGTGCGTAGAATTTTTTCCCATGCAACGTTCCCTTACACTCCCACTTGCACTAGAGTCAATAATCTAGTTCACATCACCATGTGACTCACACCTAGTAAGTTCTGGGGTTTAATCATGTTTTGCTTGTGAGAGAGGTTTTGGTCAACGAGTCTGAAACGTTAATATCCATGTGTACTTTAAAAATCTCTATGGCATATTGTAGATGGTGGTACTACGCTCCACTTGGAACAATTCCAACTGACTGCTCCACTATACGAATCTGGTTTACTACTCAGAGTCATTCGGATTAGTGTCAAAGCTTGCATCGTCGTAACCCTTTACGACGAACTCTTTTATCACCTCCGTAATCGAGAAAAATTCCTTAGTCCACTAGTTACTAAGGATAACTTTGACCGTTGTTCAATGATTCATTCCTGTATCACTCTTTGTACCCCTTGAAAAACTCATGGCAAGGCACACATAACGTGCGGTACACAGTATGGCATACTATAGAGCCTACGGCTAGGGCATAGGGCACGACCTTCGTCCTTTCTCTTTCTTATGTCGTGGTCGGGCTTTGAATCTTACTCAAATTCACACCTTATAATACAGTCAAGAACTCCCTTTTTGACTGATCCATTTTGAACTCCTTCAAAAAAATTGTCAAGACATGTCTTTATCGAAAGTTCTATCAAGTGTCTTGATCTATCTGTATAGATCTTGATGCCCAATGTTCAAGCAGCTTAATTCAGGTTTTCCTTTGAAAAAATCCTTTCAAACAACCCTATATGCTTTCTAGAAATTATACATCATTCCCGATCAATAATATGTCAACCACGTATACTTATCAGAAATTCTATAGTGCTTCCACTCACTTTCTCGTAAATACAAGTTTCTCACAAACTTTGTATAAACCCAAAAGCTTTGATCATCTCATCAAAGCGTATATTCCAACTCCGAGATGCTTGCTCCAGTCCATAGAAGGATTGCTGGAGCTTGCATACCTGTTAGCATCCTTAGGATCGACAAAACCTTCTGGTTGTATCACATACAACCTTTCCTCAAGGAAACAATGTTTTGACATCCATGTGACAGATTTCATAATTGAAAAATGCAGCAACTACTAACACAATTCCAACATACTTTAGCATCACTACAGGTGAGAATGTATCATCGAAGTCAACTCCTTAAACTTGTCGGAAACCTCTTTGCGACAAGTCGAGCTTTCTAAATGATGACATTTATCATCGTTGTGTGTCTTCCTTTTAAAGATCCATTAGTACTTAATATCCTTACGACCATCAAGTAGTTCTTCCAAAGTCCACACTTTGTTTTACATACATGGATCCTATCTCGGATTTCATGGCCTTTAGCCATTTATAGGAATCCGGGCACACCATCACTACTCCATAACTTGTAGGTTCATCATTGTCCAACAACATGACTATTAAGACAGGGTTACCGTACCACTCATGAGTGGTGTGTGCCCTTGTCGACCTACGAGGTTTGCTAGCAACTTGATCCAAAGCTTCATGATCATTATTATTAGCTTCTTCTTCAACTGATGTGGGGTCCACAAAAACATCTTTCTGCTCTGTGCTACTCTCTGGTTGAAGTAATGTTCTACAACCTCATCAAGTTTTATCTTTCTCCCACTTAATTCTTTCGAGAGAAACTATTTCTCAAGAAAGGACCCGTTTTAGCAACAAACACTTTGCCCTTGTATCTTGAGATAGAAGGTATACCCAATTGTTTCCTTAGGGTATTCTATGAAGACACATTTGTCCACTTTGGGTCCGAGCTTATCAGGTTGAAACTTTTTCACATAACCGTCGCAGCACCAAACTTTAAGAAACAACAGCTTAGGTTTCTTGCGAAACCATAATTCATACAGTGTCGTCTCAATAGAATTTTATGGTGCCCTATTTAAAGTGAATGTGGTCGTCTCTAATGCATAAACCTGAAACGATAGTGACAAATCGGTAAGAGACATCATAGAAAGCACCATATCCAATAGGGCACGACTATGGCATACGGACACACCATCACACTGTGGTGTTCCACGTGGCGTGAGTTGTGAAACAATTTCCACACTCTCTTAAATGTATGCCAAACTCGTAACTCGGATATTCTTCTCTACGGTCACATCGTAGAAAGTTTATCTTCTTGTTATCATGACTCTCAACTTCACTCTAAAATTGGTTGAACTTTTCAAACGTTTCAGACCTGCATTTCATTAAGTAAATATCCTCATATCTACTCAAATCACAAGTGAAAGTTAGAAAACAACGATATCCACTGTGCTACAACATTTATTGGACCGCATACATAAAAATGTATTATTTCCAACAAGTCACTTTCTCGTTCCATCTTACTCACAAACAAGGATTTCAGTCATCTTGCCCGTGAGGCATGGTTCGCATGTCTCAAGAGATTAAAAAAAATCAAGTTAGTCCAAAGATCCATCAGCATGGAGTTTCTTCCAGCGCTTCACACCAATAGGCATGGTTCGCATGTCTCAAGTGATTCAAAATCAAGTGAGTCAAAAGATACATCAGCATGGAGTTTCTTGAGGCGTTTTACACCAATATGACTTTAGCGGCAGTGCCACAAGTATGTGGTACTATCATTATTAATTTTGCATCTTTTAGCATCAATTTTATGAACATGTGTATCATTATGATCGAGATTCAATGAACCATTCACATTGGTGCATGACCATTGAAGGTATTATTCATGTAAACAGAATAACTATTATTCTCTGACTTAAATGAATGATCGTATTGCAATAAACACGATCTAATCATGTTCATGCTCAATGCAAACACCAAATAACATTTATTTAGGTTCAACACTAATCCCGGTGGTAGTGGGAGCGTGCGATGTTGATCACATCAACCTTCGAATCACTTCCAACACATATCGCCACCTCGCCCTTAGCTAGTATATGTTTATTTTGTAGCTTTAATTTTGAGTTACTAACACTTAGCAAATGAACCGTTATCTAATACCCCGGTGCTACTAGTACAACTAGTAAGGTACACATCAATAACACGTATATCCAATATACTTCTGTCGATGTTGCCATCCTTCTTATCTACCAAGTATCAAGGGCACTTCCTCTTCAGTGACCGTTCCCCTCATAATAGAAGCACTTAGTCTCAGGTTTGGGTTCAACCTTGGGTTTCTTCACTAGAGCCGCAACTAGTTTTCCATTCATGAAGAATCCCTTCTTGCCCTTGCCCTTCTCGAAACTAGTGGTTTTACTAATCATCAACACTTGATGCTCCTACTTGATTTCTAATTTCGCGGTGTCAAACATCGCGAATAGCTCAGCATCATCTTATTCATACCTCATATGCTATAGTTCATCACGAAGCATCAGTAGCTTGGTGGCAGTGACTTTGGAGAACCATCACTATCTCATCTAGAAGATAAAATCCCACTTGATTCAATCGATTGTAGTAACCAGACAATCTGAGCACATGCTCACTGATTGAGATATTCTCGCTCATCTTTGTAGGCAAAGAACTTGTCGGAGGTCTCGTAACTTAACGTGGGCATGATCCTGAAATCCCAATTTCAGATATTGGAACATCTCATATGTTCTATGACGTTTAAAATGTTTTGGAGCCTCAGCTCTAAGCCGTAAAGCATGACACACTGAACTATCATGTCGTCATCAAAACGTGTCTGTCATATGTTCGCAACATCCACAGTCGATGCTTGGGGGGTAGCACACTGAGGGGTGCATTAAGTACATAAGCCTTCTCTGTAGCAATGAGGACAATCCTCAGTTTACGGACCCAGTCCGCATAATTGTTACTATCATCTTTCAACTTAGTTTTCTCTAGGAAAGTAAAAACAGGGAGCTACAACAGGAGCTAGTGATCTACAACATACTTTTGCAAAGACATTTTGCCTATGTTCATGATAATGAGATCAATTAATCATATTACTTAAGAACTCCCACTCAACTCAACATCCCTCGGGTTGTTCGAGTGATACATGATCCAAATTCACCAATCCAAGTCCGATCATCACGTGAGATGAGTTGGCTTCAATGGTGAACATCTCCATGTTGATCACATCTACTATATGACTCACGTTCGAGATTTTGGTCTCTTGTGTTCCAAGGCCATGTTTGTACATGCTAGTCTCATCAAGTTTAACCCGAGTGTTTCGCGTGTGCAAAACTGTCTTGCACCTGTTGTATGTGAACGTAGAGTCTATCACACCCGATCATCATGTGGTGTCTCAAAACGATGAACTTTCACAATGGTGCACACTTAGGGAGAACACAATTTTATCTTGAAATTTTAGTGAGGGGTCACCTTATAACGCTACCGGCGTCCTAAGCAAAACAAGGTGCATAAAAAGGATTAACATCACATGCAAACCATAAGTGACATGATATGGCCATGATCTTGTGCTTTTGATCTCCATCTCCAAAGCACCGACATGATCTCCATCGTCACCGGCGCAACACCATGATCACCATCATCATGATCTCCATCATTGTGGTACCATCGAGGTTGTCGCGCCAACTATGCTTGTACTACTATTGCTACCATTTTAGCGATAAAGTAAAGCATTACTAAGCGCTAAATAATAAAAGGCAACCCTATGGCTCCTGCCGATTGTCGTAGCAACGACATGCAAGTCGATATTAACTATTACAACATGATCATATCATACATCAAATATATATCATCATGTCTTTAGCCATAACATATCACAACATGCCCTGCAAAAACAAGTTAGACGTCATCTAATTTGTTGTTGCATGTTTTACGTGGCTGCTATGGGTATCTAGCAAGAATGATTCTTACCTACACAAAAGCACAATGGTGGTACACAAGTTGCTATTTAACCTTCTCCAAGGACCACCTTTGTTGAATCCGATTCAACTAAAGTAGGAGAGACAGACACCCGCCAGCCACCTTTATGCAACAAGTTGCATGTCAGTCGATGGAACCGGCCTCTCGTATGTGGACAAGTAAGGTTGGTCCGGGCCGCTTCATCTCACAATACTACCGAATCAAGAAAAGACTAAGGTGGGAAGCAATCTGAATATCAATGCCCACAAACTCCTTTGTGTTCTACTCGAGATGTCATCTACGCATAGACCTAGCTCTGATACCACTGTTGGGGAACGTCACATGAGAAACAAAAAAAATTCCTACGCTCACCAAGATCAATCTGGGAGATGCACATCTATGGGAGGAGAGACTGTATCTACATATCCTTGTAGATCGCTTAGCGGAAGCGTTAAGAAACGTGATGTAGTCGAACGTCTTAGCGATCCTATCACGTTCCGTCCCGCGAACTCCAGATCAAGTGCCGAATGGATGCCACCTCCGCGTTCAGCACACGTACAGCTCGATGATGTCTCCCCCTCCTCAATCCAGCAAGCGAGAGTGAAGTGGTAGAGGAATTCCCTAGCAGCGCGACGGTGTGATGGTGCTGGTGTTGGGGAACGTCGCATGGGAAACAAAAATTTTCCTACGCGCACGAAGACCTATCATGGTGATGTCCATCTACGAGAGGGGATGAGTGATCTACGTACCCTTGTAGATCGTATAGCAGAAGCGTTAGAGAACGCGGTTGATGTAGTGGAACGTCCTCACGTCCCTCGATCCGCCCCGCGAACAATCCCGCGATCAGTCCCACGATCTAGTACCGAACGGACGGCACCTCCGCGTTCAGCACACGTACAGCTCGACGATGATCTCGGCCTTCTTGATCCAGCAAGAGAGACGGAGAGGTAGAAGAGTTCTCCGGCAGCGTGACGGTGCTCCGGAGGTTGGTGATGATCTCGTCTCAGCAGGGCTCCGCCCGAGCTCCGCAGAAACGCGATCTAGAGGAAAAACTATGGAGGTATGTGGTCGGGCTGCCGTGGCAAAAGTTGTCTCAAATCAGCCCTAATACCTTAGTATATATAGGAGGGAGGGGGAGGGAAGAGGCAGCCTCAAACCCTCAAGGTTTGGCCGAAATTGGAGGTGGAGGAGTCCTACTCCAATCCTACTTGGAGTAGGATTCCACCTTCCCACTTGGAAACTCTTTCCACCTTGTGTTTTTTTCCTTCTCAAATTGTGTTCCGAGGCCATGTCTGCACATGCTAGGCTCGTCAAGCTTAACCCGAGTGTTCCGCGTGCGCAACTGTTTTGCACCCGTTGTATGTGAACGTTGAGTCTATCACACCCGATCATCACGTGGTGTCTCGAAACGACGAACTGTAGCAACGGTGCACAGTCGGGGAGAACACAATTTCGTCTTGAAATTTTAGTGAGAGATCACCTCATAATGCTACCGTCGTTCTAAGCAAAATAAGGTGCATAAAAGGATTAACATCACATGCAATTCATAAGTGACATGATATGGCCATCATCACGTGCTTCTTGATCTCCATCACCAAAGCACCGGCACGATCTTCTTGTCACCGGCGCCACACCATGATCATCCATCAACGTGTCGCCATCGGGGTTGTCGTGCTACTTATGCTATCACTACTAAAGCTACATCCTAGCAAAATAGTAAACGCATCTGCAAGCACATATGTTAGTATAAAGACAACCCTATGGCTCCTGCCGGTTGTCGTACCATCGACGTGCAAGTCGATATTTCTATTACAACATGATCATCTCATACATCCAATATATCACATCACATCATTGGCCATATCACATCACAATCATACCCTGCAAAAACAAGTTAGACGTCCTCTAATTTTGTTGTTGCAAGTTTTACGTGGTGACCAAGGGTATCTAGTAGGATCGCATCTTACTTACGCAAACACCACAACGGAGATGTATGAGTTGCTATTTAACCTCATCCAAGGACCTCCTCGGTCAAATCCGATTCAACTAAAGTTGGAGAAACCGTCACTTGCCAGTCATCTTTGAGCAAAGGGGGTTACTCGTAACGATGAAACCAGTCTCTCGTAAGCGTACGAGTAATGTCGGTCCAAGCCGCTTCAATCCAACAATGCCGCGGAATCAAGAAAAGACTAAGGAGGGCAGCAAAACGCACATCACCGCCCACAAAACCTTTTGTGTTCTACTCGAGAAGACATCTACGCATGAACCTAGCTCATGATGCCACTGTTGGGGAACGTCGCATGGGAAACAAAAATTTTCCTACGCGCACGAAGACCTATCATGGTGATGTCCATCTACGAGAGGGGATGAGTGATCTACGTACCCTTGTAGATCGTACAGCAGAAGCGTTAGAGAACGCGGTTGATGTAGTGGAACGTCCTCACGTCCCTCGATCCGCCCCGCGAACAATCCCGCGATCAGTCCCACGATCTAGTACCGAACGGATGGCACCTCCGCGTTCAGCACACGTACAGCTCGACGATGATCTCGGCCTTCTTGATCCAGCAAGAGAGACGGAGAGGTAGAAGAGTTCTCCGGCAGCGTGACGGCGCTCCGGAGGTTGGTGATGATCTCGTCTCAGCAGGGCTCCGCCCGAGCTCCGCAGAAACGCGATCTAGAGGAAAAACTATGGAGGTATGTGGTCGGGCTGCCGTGGCAAAAGTTGTCTCAAATCAGCCCTAATACCTTAGTATATATAGGAGGGAGGGGGAGGGAAGAGGCAGCCTCAAAGCCTCAAGGTTTGGCCGAAATTGGAGGTGGAGGAGTCCTACTCCAATCCTACTTGGAGTAGGATTCCACCTTCCCACTTGGAAACTCTTTCCACCTTGTGTTTTTTTCCTTCTCAAACCTTATGGGCCTTAGTGGGAACTTATTCCAGCCCACTAGGGGCTGGTTTATCTCTTCCCATAGCCCATAAGACCCCTTGGGGCGTGACACCCCTCCCGATGGTCCCCGGCACCCCTCCCGGCACTCCCGGTACACTACCGATGAGCCCGAAACTTTTCCGGTAATGCACGAAAACCTTCCGGTAACCAAATGGGGTCATCCTATATATCAATCTTCGTTTCCGGACCATTCCGGAAACCCTCGTGACGTCCGTGATCTCATCCGGGAATCCGAACAACATTCGGTAACCAACCATATAACTCAAATACGCATAAAACAACGTCGAACCTTAAGTGTGCAGACCCTGCGGGTTCGAGAACTATGTAGACATGACCCGAGAGACTCCTCGGTCAATATCCAATAGCGGGACCTGGATGCCCATATTGGATCCTACATATTCTACGAAGATCTTATCGTTTGAACCTCAGTGCCAAGGATTCGTATAATCCCGTATGTCATTCCCTTTGTCCTTCGGTATGCTACTTGCCCGAGATTCGATCGTCAGTATCCGCATACCTATTTCAATCTCGTTTACCGGCAAGTCTCTTTACTCGTTCCGTAATACAAGATCCCGCAACTTACACTAAGTTACATTGCTTGCAAGGCTTGTGTGTGATGTTGTATTACCGAGTGGGCCCCGAGATACCTCTCCGTCACACGGAGTGACAAATCCCAGTCTTGATCCATACTAACTCAACTAACACCTTCGGAGATACCTGTAGAGCATCTTTATAGTCACCCAGTTACGTTGCGACGTTTGATACACACAAAGCATTCCTCCGGTGTCAGTGAGTTATATGATCTCATGGTCATAGGAATAAATACTTGACACGCAGAAAACAGTAGCAACAAAATGACACGATCAACATGCTACGTCTATTAGTTTGGGTCTAGTCCATCACGTGATTCTCCCAATGACGTGATCCAGTTATCAAGCAACAACACCTTGTTCATAATCAGAAGATACTGACTATCATCGATCAACTGGCTAGCCAACTAGAGGCATGCTAGGGATGGTGTTTTGTCTATGTATCCACACATGTAAATGAGTCTTCATTCAATACAATTATAGCATGGATAATAAATTATTATCTTGATACAGGAATTATAATAATAACTATACATTTATTATTGCCTCTAGGGCATAATTCCAACAGTCTCCCACTTGCACTAGAGTCAATAATCTAGCCCTCACATCACCATGTGAATTACATTGTAATAAATCTAACACCCATACAGTTCTGGTGTCGATCATGTTTTGGCCGTGGAAGAGGTTTAGTCAGCGGGTCTGCTACATTCAGATCCGTGTGCACCTTGCATATATTTACGTCCTCCTCCTCGAAGTAGTCGCGGATGAGGTTGAAGTGTCGTTTGATGTGTCTAGTCTTCTTGTGAAACCTTGGTTCCTTTGCTAAGGCAATGGCACCAGTGTTGTCACAGAACAAGGTTATTGGATCCAGTGCACTTGGCACCACTCCAAGATCCGTCATGAACTGCTTCATCCAGACACCTTCCTTAGCCGCCTCCGAGGCAGCCATGTACTCTGCTTCACATGTAGAATCTGCTACGACGCTTTGCTTGGAACTGCACCAGCTTACTGCACCCCCATTAAGAATAAATACGTATCCGGTTTGTGACTTAGAGTCGTCCGGATCTGTGTCAAAGCTTGCATCGACGTAACCTTTTACGGCGAGCTCTTCGTCACCTCCATACACGAGAAACATCTCCTTAGTCCTTTTCAGGTACTTCAGGATATTCTTGACCGCCGTCCAGTGATCCACTCCTGGATTACTCTGGAACCTGCCTGCCATACTTATGGCCAGGCTAACATCCGGTCTAGTGCACAACATCGCATACATGATAGAACCTATGGCTGAAGCATAGGGGACGGAGCGCATATGCTCTCTATCTTCATCAGTTGCTGGGCACTGAGTCTTACTCAATCTCGTACCTTGTAACACCGGCAAGAACCCTTTCTTGGACTGTTCCATTTTGAACCTCTTCAAACCTTTATCAAGGTATGTGCTTTGTGAAAGTCCTATCAGGCGTTTTGATCTATCCCTATAGATCTTAATGCCTAGAATGTAAGCAGCTTCTCCTAGGTCCTTCATAGAGAAACTTTTATTCAAGTAACCTTTTATGCTCTCCAAAAGCTCTACGTTGTTTCCAATCAGTAATATGTCATCCACATATAATATTAGAAACGCCACAGAGCTCCCACTCACTTTCTTGTAAATACAAGATTCTCCAACCACTTGTATAAACCCAAATGCTTTGATCACCTCATCAAAGCGTTTGTTCCAACTCCGAGATGCTTGCACCAGTCCATAAATGGATCGCTGGAGTTTGCACACTTTGTCAGCATTTTTAGGATCGACAAAACCTTCGGGTTGCATCATATACAACTCTTCCTTAAGGAAACCGTTAAGGAACGCCGTTTTGACATCCATCTGCCAGATTTCATAATCGAAAAATGCAGCTATTGCTAACATGATTCTGACGGACTTAAGCATCGCTACAGGAGAGAAAGTCTCATCGTAGTCAATTCCTGGAACTTGTGAAAAACCCTTTGCCACAAGTCGAGCTTTATAAACGGTCACATTACCGTCAGCGTCCGTCTTCTTCTTAAAGATCCATTTGTTCTGAATAGCCTTGCGGCCCTCAGGCAGTATCTCCAAAGTCCATACTTTGTTCTCATACATGGATCCTATCTCGGATTTCATGGCTTCTAGCCATTTGTTGGAATCTGGGCCCACCATCGCTTCTTCATAATTTGCAGGTTCATTGTTGTCTAACAACATGATTGATAAGACGGGATTACCGTACCACTCTGGAGCAGCGCGTGATCTCGTCGACCTGCGTGGTTCAACAGAAACTTGAACTGGAGTTTCATGATCATCATCATTAACTTCCTCCTCAACCGGCATCGCAACGACAGAGGTTTCCCCTTGCCCTGCGCCACCATCCAGAGGGATGAGAGGTTCGACAACCTCGTCAAGTTCTATCTTCCTCCCACTCAATTCTCTCGAGAGAAACTCCTTCTCGAGAAAAGTTCCGTTCTTAGCAACAAACACTTTGCCCTCGGATTTGAGATAGAAGGTGTACCCAACTGTCTCTTTTGGGTAACCTATGAAGACGCACTTTTCCGCTTTGGGTTCCAGCTTTTCAGGCTGAAGCTTTTTGACAGAAGCATCACATCCCCAAACTTTAAGAAACGACAATTTTGGCCTTTTGCCATACCACAGTTCGTATGGTGTCGTCTCAACGGATTTCGATGGTGCCCTATTTAAAGTGAATGCAGCTGTTTCTAATGCACAACCCCAAAATGATAACGGCAAATCAGTAAGAGACATCATAGATCGCACCATTTCTAATAAAGTACGATTACGACGTTCGGACACACCATTACGCTGTGGTGTTCCGGGCGGTGTTAACTGCGAAACAATTCCACATTGTCTTAAGTGAGTACCAAACTCGAAACTCAGATATTCACCCCCACGATCAGACCGTAGGAACTTGATCTTCTTGTTACGATGATTTTCCACTTCACTCTGAAATTGCTTGAACTTTTCAAATGTTTCAGACTTGTGCTTCATCAAGTAGACATAACCATATCTATCAGATCGTCAGTGAAGGTGAGAAAATAACGATATCCGTCGCGTGCCTCCACGCTCATTGGACCACACACATCGGTATGTATGATTTCCAACAAGTCACTTGCACGCTCCATTGTTCCGGAGAACGGAGTCTTAGTCATCTTGCCCATGAGGCATGGTTCGCACGTGTCAAGTGAATCAAAGTCAAGTGACTCCAAAAGTCCATCAGCATGGAGTTTCTTCATGCGCTTTACACCAATATGACCCAAGCGGCAGTGCCACAAAAATATGGCACTATCATTGTTTACTCTAACTCTTTTGGTCTCAATGTTATGTATATGCGTATCTCTATCAAGATTCAATATGAACAATCCTCTCACATTCGGTGCATGACCATAAAAGATGTTACTCATAGTAATAGAACAACCATTATTCTCAGACTTAAAAGAGTAACCGTCTCGCAATAAACAAGATCCAGATATAATGTTCATGCTCAACGCAGGCACTAAATAACAATGATTTAAGTTCATCACTAATCCCGATGGTAGTTGAAGTGACACTGTGCCGACGGCGATTGCATCAACCTTGGAACCGTTTCCTACGCGCATCGTCACTTCGTCTTTCGCCAGCCTTCGTCTATTCCGCAGTTCCTGCTTCGAGTTGCAAATGTGAGCAACAGAACCGGTATCGAATACCCAGGCACTACTACGAGAGCCGGTTAAGTACACATCAATAACATGTATATCAAATATACCTGATTTTTCTTTGCCCGCCTTCTTATCTGCCAGATACTTGGGGCAATTGCGCTTCGAGTGACCCATACCCTTGCAATAGAAGCACTCTGTTTCAGGCTTAGGTCCAGCCTTGGGTTTCTTCGGCGGATTGGCAACAGGCTTGCCGCTCTTCTTCGAATTGCCCTTCTTGCCTTTGCCGTTTCTCTTGAAACTAGTGGTCTTGCTCACCATCAACACTTGATGTTCTTTACGGAGTTCAGACTCTGCGACTTTCAGCATCGCAAACAACTCGCCGGGAGACTTGTTCATCCCTTGCATGTTGTAGTTCAACACAAAGCCTTTATAGCTTGGCGGCAGTGATTGAAGGATTCTGTCAGTGATAGCTTCTTGCGGGAGTTCAATCCCCAGTTCAGCTAGACGGTTTGAGTACCCAGACATTTTGAGCACATGTTCACTGACAGACGAGTTTTCCTCCATCTTGCAAGCATAGAATTTATCGGAGGTCTCATACCTCTCGATCCGGGCGTTCTTCTGAAAGATGAACTTCAACTCCTGGAACATCTCAAATGCTCCATGACGCTCAAAGCAACGTTGAAGTCCCGGTTCTAAGCCATACAAGACTGCACATTGAACTATTGAGTAGTCCTCCTTACGCGCTAACCAGGCGTTCTTAACATCCTGATCAGCCGTAGCGGGTGGTTCATCTCCTAGCGCAGCATTAAGGACATAATCCTTCTTTTCAGCTTGTAAGATTAGCTTAAGATTACGAGCCCAGTCTACAAAGTTGCTTCCATCATCTTTCAACTTAGCTTTCTCTAGGAACGTATTAAAATTGAGGATGACACTTGCGTGAGCCATGATCTACAACACAAATATATTCAAAGTGGACTTAGACTATGTTCAAGATAATTAGAGTTCAACTTAATCAAATTATATGCTAAACTCCCACTCAAAAAGTACATCTCTCTAGTCATTTGAGTGGTTCATGATCCACCTACACTATCCCAAGTCCGATCATCACGTGAGTCGGGAGTAGTTTCAGTGGTAAGCATCCCTATGCTAATCATATCATCTATATGATTCATGATCGACCTTTCGGTCTCATGTGTTCCGAGGCCATGTCTGCACATGCTAGGCTCGTCAAGCTTAACCCGAGTGTTCCGCGTGCGCAACTGTTTTGCACCCGTTGTATGTGAACGTTGAGTCTATCACACCCGATCATCACGTGGTGTCTCGAAACGACGAACTGTAGCAACGGTGCACAGTCGGGGAGAACACAATTTTGTCTTGAAATTTTAGTGAGAGATCACCTCATAATGCTACCTCGTTCTAAGCAAAATAAGGTGCATAAAAGGATTAACATCACATGCAATTCATAAGTGACATGATATGGCCATCATCACGTGCTTCTTGATCTCCATCACCAAAGCACCGGCACGATCTTCTTGTCACCGGCGCCACACCATGATCTCCATCAACGTGTCGCCATCGGGGTTGTCGTGCTACTTATGCTATCACTACTAAAGCTACATCCTAGCAAAATAGTAAACGCATCTGCAAGCACATATGTTAGTATAAAGACAACCCTATGGCTCCTGCCGGTTGTCGTACCATCGACGTGCAAGTCGATATTTCTATTACAACATGATCATCTCATACATCCAATATATCACATCACATCATTGGCCATATCACATCACAATCATACCCTGCAAAAACAAGTTAGACGTCCTCTAATTTTGTTGTTGCAAGTTTTACGTGGTGACCAAGGGTATCTAGTAGGATCGCATCTTACTTACGCAAACACCACAACGGAGATGTATGAGTTGCTATTTAACCTCATCCAAGGACCTCCTCGGTCAAATCCGATTCAACTAAAGTTGGAGAAACCGTCACTTGCCAGTCATCTTTGAGCAAAGGGGGTTACTCGTAACGATGAAACCAGTCTCTCGTAAGCGTACGAGTAATGTCGGTCCAAGCCGCTTCAATCCAACAATGCCGCGGAATCAAGAAAAGACTAAGGAGGGCAGCAAAACGCACATCACCGCCCACAAAACCTTTTGTGTTCTACTCGAGAAGACATCTACGCATGAACCTAGCTCATGATGCCACTGTTGGGGAACGTCGCATGGGAAACAAAAATTTTCCTACGCGCACGAAGACCTATCATGGTGATGTCCATCTACGAGAGGGGATGAGTGATCTACGTACCCTTGTAGATCGTACAGCAGAAGCGTTAGAGAACGCGGTTGATGTAGTGGAACGTCCTCACGTCCCTCGATCCGCCCCGCGAACAATCCCGCGATCAGTCCCACGATCTAGTACCGAACGGATGGCACCTCCGCGTTCAGCACACGTACAGCTCGACGATGATCTCGGCCTTCTTGATCCAGCAAGAGAGACGGAGAGGTAGAAGAGTTCTCCGGCAGCGTGACGGCGCTCCGGAGGTTGGTGATGATCTCGTCTCAGCAGGGCTCCGCCCGAGCTCCGCAGAAACGCGATCTAGAGGAAAAACTATGGAGGTATGTGGTCGGGCTGCCGTGGCAAAAGTTGTCTCAAATCAGCCCTAATACCTTAGTATATATAGGAGGGAGGGGGAGGGAAGAGGCAGCCTCAAAGCCTCAAGGTTTGGCCGAAATTGGAGGTGGAGGAGTCCTACTCCAATCCTACTTGGAGTAGGATTCCACCTTCCCACTTGGAAACTCTTTCCACCTTGTGTTTTTTTCCTTCTCAAACCTTATGGGCCTTAGTGGGAACTTATTCCAGCCCACTAGGGGCTGGTTTATCTCTTCCCATAGCCCATGAGACCCCTTGGGGCGTGACACCCCTCCCGATGGTCCCCGGCACCCCTCCCGGCACTCCCGGTACACTACCGATGAGCCCGAAACTTTTCCGGTAATGCACGAAAACCTTCCGGTAACCAAATGGAGTCATCCTATATATCAATCTTCGTTTCCGGACCATTTCGGAAACCCTCGTGACGTCCGTGATCTCATCCGGGAATCCGAACAACATTCGGTAACCAACCATATAACTCAAATACGCATAAAACAACGTCGAACCTTAAGTGTGCAGACCCTGCGGGTTCGAGAACTATGTAGACATGACCCGAGAGACTCCTCGGTCAATATCCAATAGCGGGACCTGGATGCCCATATTGGATCCTACATATTCTACGAAGATCTTATCGTTTGAACCTCAGTGCCAAGGATTCGTATAATCCCGTATGTCATTCCCTTTGTCCTTCGGTATGCTACTTGCCCGAGATTCGATCGTCAGTATCCGCATACCTATTTCAATCTCGTTTACCGGCAAGTCTCTTTACTCGTTCCGTAATACAAGATCCCGCAACTTACACTAAGTTACATTGCTTGCAAGGCTTGTGTGTGATGTTGTATTACCGAGTGGGCCCCGAGATACCTCTCCGTCACACGGAGTGACAAATCCCAGTCTTGATCCATACTAACTCAACTAACACCTTCGGAGATACCTGTAGAGCATCTTTATAGTCACCCAGTTACGTTGCGACGTTTGATACACACAAAGCATTCCTCCGGTGTCAGTGAGTTATATGATCTCATGGTCATAGGAATAAATACTTGACACGCAGAAAACAGTAGCAACAAAATGACACGATCAACATGCTACGTCTATTAGTTTGGGTCTAGTCCATCACGTGATTCTCCCAATGACGTGATCCAGTTATCAAGCAACAACACCTTGTTCATAATCAGAAGACACTGACTATCATCGATCAACTGGCTAGCCAACTAGAGGCATGCTAGGGATGGTGTTTTGTCTATGTATCCACACATGTAAATGAGTCTTCATTCAATACAATTATAGCATGGATAATAAACTATTATCTTGATACAGGAATTATAATAATAACTATACATTTATTATTGCCTCTAGGGCATAATTCCAACAGCTGGTGGTGGTGCTATCCCGGCACGCCTAAGCACTACCAGAAAAACTAGAGGAGAAATCAATCTAGGGAAAGAGAGGGGCGCCAGGGGCTTCGTGTGTGCTCTTGGGGCGCCCCTCCTCTCTATATATAGGTGGAGGGGCGTGGGGAACATCCCCTCCAAGACCTAGGGCACAACCAAGGGCGAAGGAGGTGGAATCCTAGTCCCCTTCCTTCACTTTCATACAAAGGTGGACTTTCCACCTTTCTCGGCTACATGGGCCTTGTGGGACTTGTGCGCTTGGCCCAATAAGGCCACGATGTCTCCCCTCAGCCCATGCAAACCCTTGGGACGTGGTGTAACCCATGGTGGACTTCCGGACTCCTCCGAAAGCTTCCGAAACCTTCTAGAAGCTTCCTAGTACAATACCGGAAATATCCAAAACTTCTCCGATAGCCAAAATATGACTTCCCATATATAAATCTTTACCTCCCATTCTGGATCTCCTCGTGACGTCCCGGATCTTATCCGGGACTCCAAACAACTTTCAATTACTATCACACATAACTCATTAATACCAAATCGTCACCAAACCTTAAGTGTGCAGACCCTGCGGGTACGAGAACTATGCAGACATGACCGAGACACTCTTTGGCCAATAACCAATAGCGGGACCTAGATGTCCATATTGGCTCCTACATATTCTACGAACATATTTATCGGTCGAACCACGATGTTAAGGATTCAATCAATCCCGTATACTATTCCCTTTGTCTATCGTATGTTACTTGCCCGAGATTCGATCGTTCGTATCTCTATACCTAGTTCAATCTCGTTACCGGCAAGTCTCTTTACTCGTTCCGTAATACAAGATCTCATGACCAACTCCTTGGTCACATTTATTCCAAGCTTCTTGTGATGTTGTATTACTGAGTGGACCCTAGGGATACCTCTCCATCATACGGAGTGACAAATCTCAGTCTCGATTCACGCCAACCCAACAGACACCCTCGGAGATACATGTAGAGCACCTTTATAGTCACTCAGTTACGTTGTGACGTTTGATACACACAGGGCATTCCTCCGGTGTGTGGGAGTTGCATGATCTCATGGTCATAAAACCAGATACTTGACATGCAGAAAACCATAGCAATAAACTGAGACGATCACATGCTACGTTTTTCCATCACATCATTCTCCTAATAATGTGATCCCGTTATCAAATGACAACTCTTGTCTATGGCCAGGAAACCTTGACCATTTTTTATCAACGAGCTAGTCCATTAGAGGCTCACTAGGGACATTGTGTTGTCTATGTATCCACACGTGTATTTTAGTTTCCGATCAATACAATTCTAGCATGGATAATAAACGATTATCATGAACAAGGAAATATAACAATAACCAATTTATTATTGCCTCTAGGGCCTATTTCCAACAATCACATATGAGCATATGATATGAGATTATTCCTCAATGGTAAAAAAATGAAACCTGCAGTAGCTAGCTATTCACGGACAGAAAAATTACAGCACTTCCTAATTAGATGGTTTATTACTTCAAGAATAATTTTATTGTTTACTTGTAACACAGATTTTCAATTTGGCTCACAACGATATTTTCGCTTGTTACAATTTTATGTCTGATTCATTGTAGAGCCCTTGCAAAGCAAGAAAAGCACAGTAAAAATATAAATCTACTAATTTAGTCAAAACATTTTTAACTCACAACTTATAGATAACTAAATCTGAAACTACATAACTCACTATTGTAAAATGATAAATGCATAAAGGACTTCATTAGGCCATGACTGAAAATGAACTACGTAATTATATTTTCTGGAAGAAGCAGCTCGTAATTATATTTTCTGGAAGAAGCAGCTCTAATGTCTAAATATTTGACAAGTAAAGGGGGCCACCATTAGACCCGAGTTTCATAAATGAGGAAGTTCGTATAAGTTAAATGTCGAGTGTGTAGAAAAATGTTTGAAGTCTATGCGTCACATGTGTTGGGGACATTATCTATTGATAACCCGCCCTAGTTGGACCGGGTCACCAAATCTGGCGATTCATCTAAGACATGGTTCGGGCCTTGGCCTAGCAAGACCAAAGGTTGTATGGCAGTTTACAGCTTCCCGAAGGTCTCCAAGCTTTGGAAAGATGGCGACTTAGAGATCATAAGAATCACGGTTTGTAGAAAGGAAAGTACCCTTGTAAACCCTAGGGACTCGACCTGTATATAAAGGCGAGTCCCAGGGAAGAAGAGAGTAGGTTAGAAATCATCGAGTGCTAGGTCCGGCGAATTACGCCCTCCTTGTAATCGAAACTCCATCAATACAACAAAAAGCAGGACGTAGGCTTTTACCTCCTCGCGAGGGGCCGAACCTGGGTAAATCGCCGTCTCACTCCCGTTCAACCCCTTTGAGTCGCCACCAAGGTGCGATGGCTCCAATACTAAGTCCTTTCACGAGGACATCTGCCGTGACAAAACCACGACAGTTGGCGCCCACCGTGGGGCCTGCGCACGGTGGAGTTGAGTTCTCAAAGGGAGCCTTACCAGGGCTTGGGAGCTACGCGACGGGGCTCATGACTCGGAGCCGCCGTGGAAAGTACTACATCAACAACCTGCTATGGGAGACCGAGGCGGATTCGATCGAATCTGGTTACAGGGTCCCCTTCGGCAAGATCAGCGTCTTCATCGGCATGATTGGACCTTCCGTGCTTGAGCCAGACATCTCCATCGACATCGTTGAGCCGGCCAGGTACATCCGCCCAGTGGTGACGCCAAATCTAACTCGCCCGGTCCTTATTGGATTCACGTAGGGATCAGAAGAACCAGAACACTCAGCGACCCAGGAAACCACACCGGTCAACACTGATGACGAATCGTTCATGGGCGATTCGGATTTAATCCAGTCTCTGCATGGGGATTGTCTTAGAGCCTTGTCGCTGGCCATGGACCCCGAAGTCCTTGACCGAACCCGCTGTGAGATCACCATTTACATGGTTGGGGCGACTCAACCCGCGCCAAACCCGGCAGGCGGGGATGGAACTGGCGAGACATCTAGAAGCCCGGCCGCTGTCTTGGTGGAATTAGCAGCGGAAATTACAAGGCTCATGGCGACCCCCATCACGCCGGAAAACCAGGAGGCGGTAAACACGGAATTGACAAAACTAAGAGAAGCAGTGGCGAAGGCTCAGCGGGATGCCGAGGTGGAGTCCGCCAGGATCGAGACCCGGCAAGCTCAAATTACCGCCGAGATAACTCGCTTAAATACTGACAACTGGCGGCTCGAAAGACACCAGCGCGCATCTGACGCCGTCCATCAGCGGAGGCACCAGGGTCGCCTGCCCCCTGATCTCAACCCGACCCGCATGTTCGATACTCTGCGAACTCCCAGGACGGGAGCCGCCCCAGGGGGAGGACCGGGCCAACCACCTAACCGGCCGGTTCAACCAATTGTGGATCACATCCCCCGATTCCGGACACCTCAAGGTCACTTTTCTAACCCGGTGGACAACGTCCTTGCTGCAACTCGCCATTTGGAATCTCTTCCGATTCACGGCAATACTCCCGCCGAGATAGAGGCAAGGAACGCCATTGAGATGTTGAAGACGGCGGTGGTCCAAAATGCCCAGTTCTCACATAGCCTAGATAGGCTGCATTCCACTCCCCAGGCGAGTCACACCAGGAGTCGGCCAGAGGACCAGCCCGCTGTAAACAGCGGACCACGGCTCATCCCCCAGGACAACCCGCCTGATCATCAAAATCCGCCAGGCCGGGATCTCCCGGACATCCAAGTCACCCCAGCCCCTCTTGTCGGGAGCGGCGGACGAGTGGGGGTGCCGTGCTTGGCCCCCGCCCTTCGCAACGAACGAATGCCCAAGGATTTTAAAGGACCAAGAAAGGTGCCTAACTACACCCCGGACCTTGAGCCGGCGTCATGGGTCGAGAGTTATGAAATCGCCATGGACATGCTCGACGTAAACGAAGCAGTTTGTGCCAGATACTTCACGATGATGCTCGAAGGGACAACGCGTACTTGGTTAAAAAACTTACCTCCCAACTCCATCCAGACCTGGGCTGAATTGAAAGAGCGTTTAATCAAAAACTTCCGAGGAACCTACAAACGTCCAATGACGATTGTCGATCTGAGTAGTGCGTTCAGCGCCCCGATGAGTCGGCCCACCACTGGTCACGGCGGGTCGCGGAAATTATTCATTCATCAAACGGTATCACGGCGGCTCAGGCTGTGTTGATCCTCGAGCAGAATTGACACTACGAACCTCTGGTACAGAAGTTGGGGCGACTCAAGCGAAAGGTCCAAGACATGGGGGAGCTAATGGATACCCTCACTAGATACGTTGAGGCGGACGATACCAAAGATCCCGGTGAGGACGGTAAAGCTAACTCACCAAGGAAGGGCGAGTCATCCAAAAATCATACCCAGTTCCAGGGACGTAACCGCCACAATCAGGGAGCGAATGGCAAGAGAAGGCAGCAGGAAGAATCTTCGGATTTAGTCGCCAATACCAACACCAACAATGGCAACCAACACCAGAAGAAAGGCAGGGGATACAGTGGTAAAAAGCCGCGTAACTATGAAGAGTTACTCAGGGGCCCTTGCCCGCACCACGCCATGGCAGACGGACCGGCGACTCATTCCTGTGAGAGCTGTTACGTGATGCGGGAGTTTCGGGCGGAGGCGATCAAAAAAGGGCAAAATGGTGACCCGGACCAATGGCAGGAGCAGTTTGTTGCACCCAACCAACGTTAGAACCCCTTTGGCGGTTTTCCCGAGCCGGGGGCTCAGGGGGGCTCGCAGCCGAGCAGCGGCCAGTATCCGGTGCATCACCAGCGACGGTATAACCCGCCCGGAGTTTTTTAGCAACCACCGCCACAGGGGGCTTCGCAGGGCCAAGATGACAAGGGCGGCTTCTGCAACAACCCCAAACAGTTAAGCAATGGGCAGTACCACGTTTTCACCACCAATGCTTGCAGGCGTGATAAAAGGTGAGTCACCGGGCGTACAGTGTGTCTGAGCCGGCACTCCCCAGGTACCTCCACTGGTCCGAGCAGACCATATCATGGAGTAGGGAGGATCATCCGCCAAGAGTTGACAATCCTGGCGACTTAGCGTTGGTCGTAGCTCCCCAAGTTGGGGGGTATACCCTGTCGAAAGTACTAATGGATGGTGGCAGCAACATTAATATTTTGTATTTTGACACTTTCCAAAGGATGAACCTATTGAAAAAGGATTTGATGCCTTCAACCATGGTATTCCCCGAAGTCGTCCCAGGCAAGTCGACGTACCCCATAGGCCGAGTCAGACTCACAGTTGCATTTGGAACAACATATAACTACAGGAGTGAGTCGCTGATGTTTGAGGTGGTCAAATTGAAAAGCCCCTACCATGCGCTGTTTGGGCGGCCGGCTTACGCCCGGTTCATGGCTCGCCCATGCTATGTTTACCTTAAACTCAAGATGCCTGGTCCTAAGGGACCCATCACGGTTGACGGTGATAGAAGGATTGCAAGGGAATGTGAAGGTCCTAAGGGACCCATCACGATTGACGGTGATAGAAGGATTGCAAGGGAATGTGAAGAAGGGGACGCCGCTTATGCGGAAGTCGCCTGCGCTGCAGAGGAACTCAAATATCATCGGGCCAATGTTGATCCGGCTGACATGTCACCCTTAAAAAAGCCAACGACAGATGCTGAGCCACCCCTCAAGTTCAAACCAACGGATGACACTAAAACGGTTGATTTCGTTCCTGGCGATTCATCCAAGCAGTTCACCATTGGGATGGGTCTGGATCCCAAATAGGAAAGCGCGCTCATCGAATTCATCCATGAGAATCGGGACATCTTCGCATGGAAACCTTCTGACATGCCTGGTGTGCCGAGAGAATTCACTGAGCACCATCTTAATGTTGACCCAAAGGCAAAACCTATCCAGCAGTATCTTCGTAGGTTTAGTGAGGAACGGCGCAAGGCAATCGGGGAAGAGGTTGCCTGTCTCTTGGCCGCCGGATTCATCGTAGAAGTTTTTCACCCCAAATGGTTGGCTAACCCGGTCTTGGTACTAAAAAAGAATGGTACTTTCTGTATGTGCATTGATTACACGGACCTCAACAGAGCTTGTCCAAAAGATCCTTTCGCTCTTCCCCGCATCGACCAGATTATTGACTCGGTGATGTGAACATTTGTGCTTCTTGGACACCTACTCTGGATATCACCAAATCAAGATGGCCGTGGAGGATCAAGAGAAAACAGCTTTTATAACCCCCTTTGGGGCTTTTTGCTATGTGTCCATGTCGTTTGGACTCAAGAGTGCAGGGGCGACTTATTAGCGCTGCATCCAGAATTGCCTCCGTAGACAAATCGGACGTAACGTCCACGCCTATGACGGTGACATTGTGATTAAAACCCACCGGGGGGAGATGCTACTCGAAGATCTCAAGGAAACTTTTGATAATCTGCGGGTGTATCAGATGAAGCCGAATCCCACCAAGTGTGTTTTTGGTGTTCCTGCAGGGAAATTGTTGGGCTTCCTTGTGTCTGAGTGTGGCATTGAAGCTAACCCGGACAAAATCGAAGCAGTTACTTCCCTTGGAAAACCAGGAAATGTTAACCAAGTCCAACGAATGGCGGGTCGCATTGCGGCTTTAAGTCGCTTCATAAGCCGCCTGGGAGAAAAGGTGATTCTCCTTTATCAATTGCTAAAGAAATCTGACCATTTTGTTTGGACAGATGAAGCAGATGAAGCTTTCGAAGCCTTGAAACGGCAACTGGTCAACCCGCCGGTCTTGGCCGCCCCGGCTGAGAAAGAACCCATGCTTTTGTATATTGCGGCAAACTCTAAAGCAGTAAGTGTGGCGGTGGTCGTTGAAAGGAAGGAGGAAGGAAAGGAATACCCAGTGCAGCGCCCGGTGTATTTTGTCAGCGAAGTGCTAACTCTTTCCAAGCAACGGTACCCATATTGGCAGAAGTTAGTGTATGGGGTGTTTATGGTGAGTCGGAAGCTTAAACATTATTTTCAAGAACATCCCATCATGGTGGTTAGTTCCGCCCCCCTCGGGGACATCATCCAGAATTGGGAGGCACATGGCGGATTGCCAAGTGGGCGATTGAACTTGGGCCGCATCACGTATGATACACCCCTCGCAGAGCCATCAAATCTCAAGCCTTAGTTAATTTCGTCAATGATTGGACCGAGTTGCAGGCCCCGGAAGACAGGCCTGATCTTACATACTGGACTATTTATTTTGATGGATCCAGACAGTTGGAAGACTCGGGGGCTGGTGTGGTACTGGTGTCCCCTCAAGGAGATAAATTCTGTTATGTCCTCCGACACATGTTTCCGTGCACCAACAATGCTGCAGAATATGAAGCTTTTCTTCACGGCTTGCGACTCGCCAAGGAGATGAACCTTACGCGGGTCAGATGTTTTGGCGACTGATCTGGTGGCTCAACAAGTTTTAGGCACTTGGGATTCTCGAGACCCCGTGATGGCGGCTTACAGAAGAGCTGTGTCCGATGTGGCGGGTCATTTCCATGGCTATCAGGTTGATCACATTGACCGGCGCCTTAACGAGGCAGCTGATGCCCTTTCACGTCTTGGTTCCCAGCGAAAGCCGGTTCCCCCTGATGTTTTTCTGGATATTTTGCATAATCCCTCCATGAGTTTGCCATCAGAGGAGGAGTTGGCGATACCAGATCCTGAGTCTCAATTCGTGGCGGCTCTCCACGTCACGCTGGATTGGGTTCTTCCCTATCTGGCCTATCTCGCCCGGGGCGAGTTACCAACAGATGAAGTTTTGGCCCGCCAAATTGTTCGGCGAAGCAAATCCATGGTGGTCATCAAGGGCGAATTATATAAGCGGAGTGCCTCTGGGGTTTTTCAACGATGTGTTTCCTCCGAAGAAGGATGCATAATCCTAAATGACATTCATTCCGGAGATTGTGGGCATCACATCGGGTCACGTTCTTTGGTTTCAAAGGCATTCCGTCATGGTTTATTTTGGTTGATGGCTCATGCAGATGCAGAAGAGATAGTTCGTCGATGCGAGGGGTGCCAGCGTTATGGACGACAGGCTCATGTGCCGGCTCAAGAACTAAGAATGATTCCCATCACTTGGCCTTTCGCGGTCTGGGGGTTAGACATGGTTGGCCCATTTAAAATGTCATCCAACAAGAAAACCCATTTGCTGGTGGCGGTTGATAAGTTCACCAAGTGGGTTGAGGGAGAGCCTGTTGGAACTTGCGATGCGGAGACGACGGTCAAATTCTTGAAAAAGCTGATCTTCCGGTTTGGATATCCACACAGTATCATTACTGATAATGGCACTAATCTGTCTCAAGGGGCGATGCAGGAGTTTTGCCGTCGAGAGCATATCCGGCTTGATGTTTCTGCGGTTGCTCACCCACAATCTAATGGGCAGGCGGAACGGGCAAATCAGGAACTTTTACGGGGAATCAAGCCCCGACTCATGGTTCCCTTGGAAAACCCCGGGATGTTGGGTTGAGGAGTTGCCTTCAGTGTTATGGAGCATCCGGACCACCCCAAACCGGTCCACGGGTTTTACCCCTTTTTTCTGGTCTATGGAGCAGAAATTGTTCTTCCCACTGACATAAGGCATGACTCGCCTAGAGTCGCCGCTTATGTGGAACAGGACAACTAACTGGCGCGTCAAGACTCTTTGGACGCCTTAGAGGAGGCGCGTGACTTGGCTGCGGCCCGATCGGCCATTTATCAGCAGGATTTACGGCGTTATCACAGCTGCCGGGTCAAGAGCCGAACCTTTCAGGAAGGCGACTTAGTGCTTCGGCTCATACAGGATCGTGCTGGAACGCATAAGTTATCACCACCATGGGAAGGACCGTTCGTCGTCAGCAAAAATCTTCACAACGGCTCTTACTATCTCGTGGATCTCTGGCCTAACCGGCCAACCACGGAGGCTGAGTCGACTCGCCCCTGGAATATTGCCCACTTGCGGCCTTATTACACTTGAGCTTTTAAGCTCTGCATTTGGTAAGTTTTTTAGTTCTTATTATAAAGCAATAAAATTAAAACGCCTCCCGACTTGGGGGCTTCTTCTCATTGAGATCAATTTTATTACCCATTTGGCCTATGAAATTATTGTCTTGGGTGGCGCTTGAGCTTGTTTGACTCGCCCTATCCTGTCGCGACCTTATGAGCCGACGAAATTATTATCTTGGGTGGCGCTTGAGCTTGTTTGACTCGCCCTATCTTGTCGTGACCTTATGAGCCGACGAAATTATTATCTTGGGTGGCGCTTGAGCTTGTTTGACTCGCCCTATCCTGTCGCGACCCTATGAGGTGATGAAATTATTATCTTGGGTGGCGCTTGAGCTTGTTTGACTCGCCCTATCCTGTCGCGACCTTATGAGCGGACGAAATTAGTATCTTGGGTGGTCCTTGAGCTTGTTTGACTCGCCCTATCCTGTCGCGACCTTATGAGCCGACGAAATTATTATTTTAGGTGGCGCTTGAGCTTGTTTGACTCGCCCTTTCCCGTCGCGACCCTATGAGCCGACAAAGTTGCTATTTTTACCTCCCTGGCACTGCTATAAGGTTTTTCAGACTTTTTTCTGACTCGTCTCAAAATATTTTGGGGCGACTGCTAGTTGTTATCACTTATTATTCACTGAGATGGTTTCATATATGTTTTTAAGCTTAGAACAGGTTGATGATCAAAATCACTCTATCCATGGCGGATTAAGCATCATAAAAAGGCCTCAATGTCGGGTCAAGTATTATGATAAAAAAGCCTCAAACGGCGGATCAAGCATTTCAAAACGCCTTAAGGGCGACATAAGGATTTTTTAAGGTGTCACAAAAGAAGTGTCGATTCCTAAAAGAGACCTATTACATGGCTCTCATGGCCAAAGCAATGAAAATTTATTCTGCTGATGCCCTTGGATCAGCCTGCTGCGAGCTTTGGCCAACCTCAATCTGCAAGACGCCCAGTACCCAGTTACACTTGGATAGAGCAGCAAATTCATCTTCATCGGTCAGGATTGATGAGAGGTCCGCGTCCAAGTCAAAAGGATTCTTGGGTCGACGTGGAGTTAAGCTGGTCGTCACAAAGGTTGGCGGGTTGACCTTCTTGTTCTTATTGTCATAGGCGGCTTGATATTTTGATAAGTCCAGGCTTGCAGCAAACTGAGTCGCGCCAGACGGTAGTCCTCTTCGGCGAATTCTGACCCATCATCCTTGAGTTGAGGAAAGCCTGCCGCTACTTCTTCTGGGTTTATCTCTGGAGCGTATGCTAAGCATCGACTTAGTGTAGTCAGCACTCCTTTCCGGGCGGTTGACCGAGTTAACTCGCCAATTTGGGGAGGAAGAGTGGATAGGCAGCCAAGCATCTTCTTTATTGATGTTATAGGCTCCTTGGCGCCCATCACCGCTTTCACAGTCAGTACACTGCCGGTATATAGCTGCTCCTTCAGCGTGTAAATCGCCTTCAGCGTCAGGACGCAATCATCCTGAAGGTTGGCGGCTCTCGGACCTGTATAAGGGGTAATGATAATCAGCGACTCAGATAAAAGTTATTTGTTTACAAAGGTCAAGAGTTAGTTTTTTACCAAAGACGGCTTGCGCCATGTTTGAGATATGTCGTTTTAAGCCGGACAACTCTTGTTGCACAGTATCCAACTTGGCTTCAGTCTTTTTTGCTCGCTTTGTTAAAACATCTTGGTCAGCCTGAGCCCTTTTTAAGTCGGCTTTTAGCTTTTCCATCTCAGCTAAGACCAGTTGATACTTCTCCTCTGATTTGGTCCGGGCATCCTGCTGATTAGATAAGCTTTTCTTCAAGTCGCCAAGTGCTGATTCAGTCTGGATAAGAGATTCCTGTTGAAGCATATGGTTAAGGGGCAAGTCTCAGAACTATTGCAAGCAACATCCCTGACACTTGGGGGCTAATGTATAATTTTTTCAGACAAAATTATACAGCATCAAGACCCGGCTCATCTTTTTACTGATGACCCGACCCTTGGGGGTTACTGGTCGAAAAATTTTAAGTCATCAAGACCCGGCTCATCTTTTTACTGATGACCCGGCCCTTGGGGGTTAATGGACGAAAAAATTGAAGTCATCAAGACCCGGCTCATCTTTTTACTGATGACCCGGCCCTTGGGGGTTAATGGAGAGAATATAGTATACAACAAAATGTACCTCATGTTTGTTTTTTAGCATCCGAAGCAGACTTTTCTCCATCTCATAACTCGCCTCCAGGCGACTTGCAAAACCACAGCAAAGTTCTTTGAATTCCAGATGTTCATATTGAGAGAGCTTAGCCTTGGAGAGTTCATACATCAGGAACAGTTTGAGCTGATGACGATACATGCTTCGATAAAACCGTTGTGGCCGGTTTAGAGAAGCTAGTACCAGTGATAATTACAGCGTCCGGGTCTTCTGCTGTTGTCAATGGACTTGGCGGCTTGGGTGCATCCATTGTTTCCTTGGGAGAGCTAGGGAGATCCACTTGATCTTCAGGTTTGTCTTGGTCCGGGTTGTCTTGGATCGGCGCCGGCTTTTCGATAGGCTCCGAGATTATGATGGGAGTTGACCCGCCAGTTTTTCTTTTCTTCGCGTGTGCCCTGAAAAGGAGAAGGGGTGCGTTTAAAGGACTGAAAATTTATCACCATCAGATTAAAAGTAAATATTATCAAAAGACTTACCCAGGGACACGGATCATTGGCGGAAGTGCCGACATTACTGAGTCGCCAGATATAGGAGGAGAACTCTGCAAGAATTGTACTTCGAAAATATAAGCAGGTTACAAATGCGATCCAAAAAGACATGAAGAAGTGTTGTTAAAGGATACCGCATTTGGCCTTTTCTTGATCCTTGTGTTGGGGAACGTCGCATGGGAAACAAAAAATTTCCTACGCGCACGAAGACCTATCATGGTGATGTCCATCTACGAGAGGGGATGAGTGATCTACGTACCCTTGTAGATCGTACAGCAGAAGCGTTAGTGAACGCGGTTGATGTAGTGGAACGTCCTCACGTCCCTCGATCCGCCCCGCGAACAATCCCGCGATCAGTCCCACGATCTAGTACCGAACGGACGGCACCTCCGCGTTCAGCACACGTACAGCTCGACGATGATCTCGGCCTTCTTGATCCAGCAAGAGAGACGGAGAGGTAGAAGAGTTCTCCGGCAGCGTGACGGCGCTCCGGAGGTTGGTGATGACCTTGTCTCAGCAGGGCTCCGCCCGAGCTCCGCAGAAACGCGATCTAGAGGAAAAACCGTGGAGGTATGTGGTCGGGCTGCCGTGGAAAAGTCGTCTCAAATCAGCCCTAAAACCTCCGTATATATATAGGTGGGAGGGAGGGGACCTAGCCTTGGGGCTCAAGGAGCCCCAAGGGGGTCGGCCGAGTCCAAGGGGGAAGGCTCCCCCCCCCAAACCGAGTTGGACTTGGTTTGGTGGGTGGGAGTCCCTCCTTCCTTTCCCACCTCCTCTTTTTTTTCTTTTATCTTTGAATTTCTTTCCTAGGCGCATAGGGCCCTTTTGGGCTGTCCCACCAGCCCACTAAGGGCTGGTGTGCCACCCTCAAGGCCTATGTGCTTCCCCGGGGTGGGTTGCCCCCCCCCCCCCCCCCGGTGAACTCCTGGAACCCATTCGTCCTTCCCGGTACATTCCCGGTAACTCCGAAAACCTTCCGGTAATCAAATGAGGTCATCCTATATATCAATCTTCGTTTCCGGACCATTCCGGAAACCCTCGTGACGTCCGTGATCTCATCCGGGACTCCGAACAACATTCGGTAACCAACCATATAACTCAAATACGCATAAAACAACGTCGAACCTTAAGTGTGCAGACCCTGCGGGTTCGAGAACTATGTAGACATGACACGAGAGACTCCTCGGTCAATATCCAATAGCGGGACCTGGATGCCCATATTGGATCCTACATATTCTACGAAGATCTTATCGTTTGAACCTCAGCGCCAAGGATTCATATAATCCCGTTTGTCATTCCCTTTGTCCTTCGGTATGTTACTTGCCCGAGATTCGATCGTCAGTATCCGCATACCTATTTCAATTTCGTTCACCGGCAAGTCTCTTTACTCGTTCCGTAATACAAGATCCCGCAACTTTCACTAAGTCACATTGCTTGCAAGGCTTGTGTGTGATGTTGTATTACCGAGTGGGCCCCGAGATACCTCTCCGTCACACGGAGTGACAAATCCCAGTCTTGATCCATACTAACTCAACTAACACCTTCGGAGATACGTGTAGAGCATCTTTATAGTCACCCAGTTACGTTGCGACGTTTGATACACACAAAGCATTCCTCCGGTGTCAGTGAGTTATATGATCTCACGGTCATAGGAATAAATACTTGACACGCAGAAAACAGTAGCAACAAAATGACACGATCAACATGCTACGTCTATTAGTTTGGGTCTAGTCCATCACGTGATTCTCCTAATGACGTGATCCAGTTATCAAGCAACAACACCTTGTTCATAATCAGAAGACACTGACTATCTTTGATCAACTGGCTAGCCAACTAGAGGCTTGCTAGGGACGGTGTTTTGTCTATGTATCCACACATGTAAATGAGTCTTCATTCAATACAATTATAGCATGGATAATAAACGATTATCTTGATACAGGAATTATAATAATAACTATATTTATTATTGCCTCTAGGGCATAATTCAAACAGTCTCCCACTTGCACTAGAGTCAATAATCTAGCCCTCACATCATCATGCGAATTACATTGTAATAAATCTAACACCCATACAGTTCTGGTGTTGATCATGCTTTTGGCCGTGGAAGAGGTTTAGTCAGCGGGTCTGCTACATTCAGATCCGTGTGCACTTTGCATATATTTACGTCCTCTCCCTCGACGTAGTCGCGGATGAGGTTGAAGCGTCGTTTGATGTGTCTGGTCTTCTTGTGAAACCGTGGTTCCTTTGCTAAGGCAATGGCACCCGTGTTGTCACAGAACAAGGTTATTGGATTCAGTGCGCTTGGCACCACTCCAAGATCCGTCATGAACTGCTTCATCCAGACACCATCCTTAGCCGCCTCCGAGGCAGCCATGTACTCCGCTTCACGTGTAGAATCTACTACAACGCTTTGCTTGGAACTGCACCAGCTTACCGCACCCCCATTAAGAATAAATACGTATCCGGTTTGCGACTTAGAGTCGTCCGGATCTGTGTCAAAGCTTGCATCGACGTAACCTTTTACGGCGAGCTCTTCGTCACCTCCATACACGAGAAACATCTCTTTAGTCCTTTTCAGGTACTTCAGGATATTCTTGACCGCTGTCCAGTGATCCACTCCTGGATTACTCTGGAACCTACCTGCCATACTTATGGCCAGGCTAACATCCGGTCTAGTGCACAGCATTGCATACATGATAGAACCTATGGCTGAAGCATAGGGGACGGAGCACATATGCTCTCTATCTTCATCAGTTGCTGGGCACTGAGTCTTACTCAATCTCGTACCTTGTAAAACTGGCAAGAACCCTTTCTTGGACTGTTCCATTTTGAACCTCTTCAAAACTTTATCAAGGTATGTGCTTTGTGAAAGTCCTATCAGGCGTTTTGATCTATCCCTATAGATCTTAATGCCTAGAATGTAAGCAGCTTCTCCTAGGTCCTTCATAGAGAAACTCTTATTCATGTAATCCTTTATGCTCTCTAAAAACTCCACGTTGTTTCCAATCAGTAATATGTCATCCACGTATAATATTAGAAACGCCACAGAGCTCCCACTCACTTTCTTGTAAATACAAGATTCTCCAACCACTTGTATAAACCCAAATGCTTTGATCACCTCATCAAAGCATTTGTTCCAACTCCGAGATGCTTGCACCAGTCCATAAATGGATCGCTGGAGCTTGCACACCTTGTTAGCATTCTTAGTATCGACAAAACCTTCGGGTTGTATCATATACAACTCTTCCTCAAGGAAACCGTTAAGGAACGCCGTTTTGACATCCATCTGCCAGATTTCATAATCAAAAAATGCAGCTATTGCTAACATGATTCTGACGGACTTAAGCATCGCTACGGGTGAGAATGTCTCATCGTAGTCAACTCCTTGAACTTGTGAAAAACCCTTTGCCACAAGTCGAGCTTTATAAACGGTCACATTGCCGTCAGCGTCCGTCTTCCTCTTAAAGATCCATTTGTTCTGAATAGCCTTGCGACCCTCAGGTAGTACCTCCAAAGTCCACACTTTGTTCTCATACATGGATCCTATCTCGGACTTCATGGCTTCTAGCCATTTGTTGGAATCTGGGCCCACCATTGCTTCTTCATAATTTGCAGGTTCATTGTTGTCTAATAACATGATTGATAAGACGGGATTACCGTACCACTCTGGAGCAGCACGTGGTCTCGTCGACCTGCGTGGTTCGACAGAAACTTGAACTGGAGTTTCATGATCATCATCATTAACTTCCTCCTCAACCGGCGTCGCAACGACAGAGGTTTCCCCTTGCCCTGCGCCACCATCCAGAGGGATGAGAGGTTCGACAACCTCGTCAAGTTCTATCTTCCTCCCACTCAATTCTCTCGAGAGAAACTCCTTCTCGAGAAAAGCTCCGTTTTTAGCAACAAACACTTTGCCCTCGGATTTGAGATAGAAGGTGTACCCAACTGTCTCTTTTGGGTAACCTATGAAGACGCACTTTTCCGCTTTGGGTTCCAACTTTTCAGGCTGAAGCTTTTTGACACAAGCATCACATCCCCAAACTTTAAGAAACGACGACTTTGGCCTTTTGCCATACCACAGTTCGTATGGTGTCGTCTCAACGGATTTTGATGGTATCCTATTTAAAGTGAATGCAGCTGTTTCTAATGCATAACCCCAAAACGATAACGGCAAATCAGCAAGAGACATCATAGATCGCACCATCTCTAATAGAGTACGATTACAACGTTCGGACACACCATTACGCTGTGGTGTTCCAGGCGGTGTTAACTGTGAAACGATTCCACATTGTCTTAAGTGAGTACCAAACTCGAAACTCAGATATTCACCCCCATGATCAGACCGTAGGAACTTGATCTTCTTGTTACGATGATTTTCCACTTCACTCTGAAATTGCTTGAACTTTTCAAATGTTTCAGACTTGTGCTTCATCAAGCAGACATAACCATATCTACTCAAATCGTCAGTGAAGGTGAGAAAATAACGATATCCGCTGCGTGCCTCCACGCTCATCGGACAACACACACATCGGTATGTATGATCTCCAACAAGTCACTTGCACGCTCTATTGTTCCGGAGAACGGAGTCTTAGTTATCTTGCCCATGAGGCATGGTTCGCACGTGTCAAGTGAATCAAAGTCAAGTGACTCCAAAAGTCCATCAGCATGGAGTTTCTTCATACGCTTTACACCAATATGACCTAAGCGGCAGTGCCACAAAAATATGGCGCTATCATTGTTAACTCTAACTCTTTTGGTCTCAATGTTATGTATATGCGTATCGCTATCAAGATTCAATATGAACAATCCTCTCACATTAGGTGCATGACCATAAAAGATGTTACTCATAGAAATAGAACAACCATTATTCTGACTTAAAAGAGTAACCGTCTCGCAATAAACAAGATCCAGATATAATGTTCATGCTCAACGCAGGCACTAAATAACAATGATTTAAGTTCATCACTAATCCTGATGGTAACTGAAGTGAAACTGTGCCGACGGCGATTGCATCAACCTTGGAACCATTTCCTACGCGCATCGTCACTTCATCTTTCGCCAGCCTTTGTCTATTCCGCAGTTCCTGTTTCGAGTTGCAAATATGAGCAACAGAACCGGTATCGAATACCCAGGCACTACTACGAGAGCCGGTTAAGTACACATCAATAACATGTATATCAAATATACCTGATTTTTCTTTGGTCGCCTTCTTATCTGCCACATACTTGGGGCAATTGCGCTTCCAGTGACCCATACCCTTGCAATAGTAACACTCCGTTTCAGGCTTAGGTCCAGCTTTGGGTTTCTTCGTCGGATTGGCAACAGGCTTGCCGCTCTTCTTCGAATTACCCTTCTTGCCTTTGTCGTTTCTCTTGAAACTAGTGGTCTTATTCACCATCAACACTTGATGCTCTTTACGGAGTTCAGACTCTGCGACTTTCAGCATCGCAAACAACTCGCCGGGAGACTTGTTCATCCCTTGCATGTTGTAGTTCAACACAAAGCCTTTATAGCTTGGCGGCAGTGATTGAAGGATTCTGTCAGTGATAGCCTCTTGCGGGAGTTCAATCCCCAGCTCAGCTAGACGGTTTGAGTACCCAGACATTTTGAGCACATGTTCACTCACAGACGAGTTTTCCTCCATCTCACAAGCATAGAATTTATCGGAGGTCTCATACCTCTCGATCCGGGCGTTCTTCTGAAAGATAAACTTCAACTCCTGGAACATCTCAAATGCTCCATGACGCTCAAAGCGACGTTGAAGTCCCGGTTCTAAGCCATACAAGACTGCACATTGAACTATTGAGTAGTCCTCCTTACGTGCTAACCAAGCGTTCTTAACATCCTGATCAGCCGTAGCGGGTGGTTCATCTCCTAGCGCAGCATTAAGGACATAATCCTTCTTCCCAGCTTGTAAGATTAGCTTAAGATTACGAGCCTAGTCTACAAAGTTGCTTCCATCATCTTTCAACTTAGCTTTCTCTAGGAACGTATTAAAATTCAGGATGACTGTAGCGTGAGCCATGATCTACAACACAAATATATTCAAAGTGGACTTTAGACTATGTTCAAGATAATTAGAGTTTAACTTAATCAAATTATATGCTAAACTCCCACTCAAAAAGTACATCTCTCTAGTCATTTGAGTGGTTCATGATCCACTTACACTAGCTCAAGTCCGATCATCACGTGAGTTGAGTATAGTTTCAGTGGTAAACATCCCTATGCTAATCATATCATCTATATGATTCATGATCGACCTTTCGGTCTCATGTGTTCCGAGGCCATGTCTGCACATGCTAGACTCGTCAAGCTTAACCCGAGTGTTCCGCGTGTGCAACTGTTTTGCACCCGTTGTATGTGAACGTTGAGTCTATCACACCCGATCATCACGTGGTGTCTCGAAACGACGAACTGTAGCAACGGTGCACAGTCGGGGAGAACACAATTCGTCTTGAAATTTTAGTGAGATATCACCTCATAATGCTACCGTCGTTCTAAGCAAAATAAGGTGCATAAAAGGATTAACATCACATGCAATTCATAAGTGACATGATATGGCCATCATCACGTGCTTCTTGATCTCCATCACCAAAGCACCGGCACGATCTTCTTGTCACCGGCGCCACACCATGATCTCCATCAACGTGTTGCCATCGGGGTTGTCGTGCTACTCATGCTATTACTACTAAAGCTACATCCTAGCAAAATAGTAAACGCATCTGCAAGCACAAACGTTAGTATAAAGACAACCCTATGGCTCCTGCCGGTTGCCGTACCATCGACGTGCAAGTCGATATTTTCTATTACAACATGATCATCTCATACATCCAATATATCACATCACATCGTTGGCCATATCACATCACAAGCATACCCTGCAAAAACAAGTTAGACGTCCTCTAATTTTGTTGTTGCATGTTTTACGTGGTGACCATGGGTATCTAGTAGGATCGCATCTTACTTACGCAAACACCACAACGGAGATATATGAGTTGCTATTTAACCTCATCCAAGGACCTCCTCGGTCAAATCCGATTCAACTAAAGTTGGAGAAACCGACACTTGCCAGTCATCTTTGAGCAACGGGGTTACTCGTGGCGATGAAACCAGTCTCTCGTAAGCGTACGAGTAATGTCGGTTCAAGCCGCTTCAATCCAACAATACCGCGGAATCAAGAAAAGACTAAGGAGGGCAGCAAAACGCACATCAGCGCCCACAAAAACTTTTGTGTTCTACTCGAGAAGACATCTACGCATGAACCTAGCTCATGATGCCACTATTGGGGAACGTCGCATGGGAAACAAAAATTTTCCTACGCGCACGAAGACCTATCATGGTGATGTCCATCTACGAGAGGGGATGAATGATCTACATACCCTTGTAGATCGTACAGCAGAAGCGTTAGTGAACGCGGTTGATGTAGTGGAACGTCCTCACGTCCCTCGATGCGCCCCGCGAACAATCCCGCGATTAGTCCCACGATCTAGTACCGAACGGACGGCACCTCCGCGTTCAGCACACGTACAGCTCGACGATGATCTCGGCCTTCTTGATCCAGCAAGAGAGACGGAGAGGTAGAAGAGTTCTCCGGCAGCGTGACGGCGCTCCGGAGGTTGGTGATGACCTTGTCTCGGCAGGGCTCCGCCCGAGCTCCGCAGAAACGTGATCTAGAGGAAAAACCGTGGAGGTATGTGGTCAGGCTGCCGTGGAAAAGTCGTCTCAAATCAGCCCTAAAACCTCCGTATATATATAGGTGGGAGGGAGGGGACCTTGCCTTGGGGCTCAAGGAGCCCCAAGGGGGTCGGCCGAGTCCAAGGGGGAAGGCTCCCCCCCCAAACCGAGTTGGACTTGGTTTGGTGGGTGGGAGTCTCTCCTTCCCTTCCCACCTCCTCTTTTTTTTTCTCTCTTTGATTTTCTTTCCTAGGCACATAGGGCCCTTTTGGGATGTCCCACCAGCCCACTAAGGGCTGGTGTGCCACCCTCAAGGCCTATGGGCTTCCCCGGGGTGGGTTGCCCCCCCCCCCCCCGGTGAACTCCCGGAACCCATTCGTCCTTCCCGGTACATTCCCGGTAACTCCGAAAACCTTCCGGTAATCAAATGAGGTCATCCTATATATCAATCTTCGTTTCCGGACCATTCCGGAAACCCTCGTGACGTCCGTGATCTCATCCGGGACTCCGAACAACATTTGGTAACCAACCATATAACTCAAATACGCATAAAACAACGTCGAACCTTAAGTGTGCAGACCCTGCGGGTTCGAGAACTATGTAGACATGACCCGAGAGACTCCTCGGTCAATATCCAATAGCGGGACCTGGATGCCCATATTGGATCCTACATATTCTACGAAGATCTTATCGTTTGAACCTCAGTGCCAAGGATTCATATAATCCCGTATGTCATTCCCTTTGTCCTTCGGTATGTTACTTGCCCGAGATTCGATCGTCAGTATCCGCATACCTATTTCAATCTCGTTCACCGGCAAGTCTCTTTACTCGTTCCATAATACAAGATCCCGCAACTTTCACTAAGTCACATTGCTTGCAAGGCTTGTGTGTGATGTTGTATTACCGAGTGGGCCCCGAGATACCTCTCCGTCACACGGAGTGACAAATCCCAGTCTTGATCCATACTAACTCAACTAACACCTTCGGAGATACCTGTAGAGCATCTTTATAGTCACCCAGTTACGTTGCGACGTTTGATACACACAAAGCATTCCTCCGGTGTCAGTGAGTTATATGATCTCACGGTCATAGGAATAAATACTTGACACGCAGAAAACAGTAGCAACAAAATGACACGATCAACATGCTACGTCTATTAGTTTGGGTCTAGTCCATCACGTGATTCTCCTAATGACGTGATCCAGTTATCAAGCAACAACACCTTGTTCATAATCAGAAGACACTGACTATCTTTGATCAACTGGCTAGCCAACTAGAGGCTTGCTAGGGACGGTGTTTTGTCTATGTATCCACACATGTAAATGAGTCTTCATTCAATACAATTATAGCATGGATAATAAACGATTATCTTGATACAGGAATTATAATAATAACTATATTTATTATTGCCTCTAGGGCATAATTCCAACACCTTGTTGGTAAACCGGACACCAGATCGCCGGAATGACTTCGGGTCTTCCGATTTGAAGTGTGTTGTGCTTTCTTCAGATAAAAATTTGGGTCCAAACAAGCATTTGGGTGTGAGAAGGGAACTTTCCCACAAATTTGCCTGGCCGGCTTAGGTGGAGAAGGAGATGAATTGGAGGAAACAGAAATTACCTCTACGGAATCCTCCTGGCTTTCATTGTCTTCATTCTATTCAAGAGATGCAGAGGTATAAATACAAAGTTATCAGTAATGGCTGGTGAGTTAACAGAGGATAGGTTTTTACCTCCGAAGGTGCGTCGCCGACTTGGGATTCATCGGCCTCAGATGGTTCGGTCACAGCAGCTTTGCCCTTGCCCCTGGATTTCTTCTTTGGAGGCGGCCTAGCTTGCTTCATGGCTGACTTTTTTGGCCTCTTGGACCAAAATTTATCACCTTTCTGAAATGGCATATTTTATAAGAGGTCATAGTTTGAATGAGACATAAGAAGTAGAAGACAAAAGGCGGGTTAAAGTTGTTTACGTTGGGTGCCGGGTTAATCTTGCAGAAAGGTTTGAGACCTATTTGGCCGCATTTTCCCCTGGGCTCACCGGTCAGCTTCTTGATGATGGTGACAATATCACTTTCCGTCAGAGGTGTGTGGAAGTAGCACTGAGGATGATCTAGAGTGTCGTCGAATTCACACATTAACCCATCCCGGCGACTTAAAGGGAGGATGCGCCATTCGACCCAACAACGGATCAAGTCAACTCCAGTAAGGCTGTTGTTTGTCAAAGATCTTAACTCGGACAATACTGGGATAAAATCGGACTCCTCCTCTTCGTTGAGCTTGTCTGGGAGTTTGAAATTTGTTGAAAGGCGATCTTCCCTATAACCCAGAAGTTTGTTTTCACCCTCAGGCGAGGTCTCTTGACAATAGAACCAAGACTCGCCCCAGCCTTTGGGGTGGCTTGGCATGGTGAGTGACGAAAATGGGCTATCCCTGCGGGGCTGAACATTTACACCGTCGAGCTCCAGGCTGGGGCCATTGTGAACTTCTGTTTGGCGATTTAAGTGGAAGAAAATACCAGAATAAGGGAACTGAGGGTTCCATCCGCAAATAAGCCTCACAAAACACCTGAAACTGGCATAGGTTGCTAATCGAGTTGGGCCCTAGATCTTGGAGGCGGACATTCATGAAAGTCATGGCGTCTCTAAGGAACTTCGATCCAGGCGGCTTAAAACCCCGCTCAAGGTGTTCAACAAAAACAAGCATATCCCCCTCTTTGGGATTGGGGATTTCTTCTCCGAACCCGGTGCGCTAATCGATAACATCCTGAGGGTCCAAATTTCCCGTTTTCACATAATCCTCTAGTATGGCATCATTAACCTTGGTGGGGGAGCCAGTCACTTTTGAAGACGGCGCCCATGCTACAAAGGGATAAAGTACGGGTGAATTGACACGCCAAAACATCTACTGTAAGAGGTGAAACGATTTCATTTGACTCGCCAAGTAATTTGTCCGCTGGCTGAGGAAATTTTTTGATCTGCCAATGAAGGCCCGGGTCAGGTTGCGAGGGCGACTTATGAAACTTTGGCTACCTAAGGGAGCGGTGTTTCAAGGCATCAGAGGTATTTATCCAAAAATGGCAAAGTATGAAGACTACAAACAGTTTTCACATAACAAGCGGTAGATTATGGATCTACTGGAAAGATGGAAATGAACGCGGAAAATGACCGGATACGGCAACCTACGACTAAGATGGGATACTACTGTTGATTTGGTGAAGTCCTACTCTAAGTGTGCAAATCGAGAGCGGACAGGTAAAGGTATCAAAGACATTGATTTTCTCGTCATCGTCGCTATCAATTAATTAGGAACAAGTAACAACTATTCGGGACGCGCCAAGAACGTGGCAATGATAAACTTCGAAAGAGAACTGGGATCTTCTCTTGAATAACAGAAATCTAACCTGGTGGATTCGGTTGGAGATGGTCGACGGCGATGAAGGCTTTCGGACGGGCGCGAAAACCTCGGACGGCGACGAAGTATTCGGCGGCGACGAAGTGTTCGGCGGTGACGAGGTGTTCGATGACGACGAGACGGTTGATAACGGCGAACTGCATGGCCGTGGCGGAAGTGCTTGGCGGCGACAAGGTCCTCGGGCGGCACCAAAGCTTTCGGACGACGGCGAGAACCACGGTTGGTGGCGGAGCTCTCGGAAGACGATGAGGGTTTTCGCTGCGATAATGGGAGAAGGGCGACAAGTCTGGTAGGTGGAATGTGCCCAGTCCTTTCCCCCCTCCCCACCTATTTAACAGGGCAGGCGCTGGAATCGAGGCGCCACGAGCGGGAACCACCAAAAGATAAAGATTTTCCATGACGGCGCTCCGAAAATTTTGGGATAACGATACCGAAGGATCCGTTGGGATTACGTCATTATCTTTTCCGGAATTCAAGGGATAAGAAGGTACCAACAAGAAATGGTTTGGCGACTTAAGTTTTTCCGCAACAGATGGCGGGTTAAGTTCATGGCGTATAAAAGAGGATGAAAAATGAATCGCCCTTAATTGAGTAAGGATATTGGCGTGAAGAAAATTCAAGTCAATCTGGGGCCTAATGTTGGGGATATTATCTATTGATAACCCGCCCTAGTTGGGCCGGGTCACCAAATCTGGCGATTCATCTAAGACATGGTTCGGGCCTTGGCCTGGAAGACCAAAGGTTGTATGGCGGTTTACAGCTTCCGGAAGGTCTCCAAGCTTTGGAAAGATGGCGACTTAGAGATCATAAGAATCACGGTTTGTAGAAAGGAAAGTACCCTTGTAAACCCTAGGGACTCGACCTGTATATAAAGGCGAGTCCCAGGGAAGAAGAGGGTAGGTTAGAAATCATCGAGTGCTAGGTCCGGCGTATTACACCCTCCTTGTAATCAAAACTCCATCAATACAACAAAAAGCAGGACGTAGGCTTTTACCTCCTCACGAGGGGCCGAACCTGGGTAAATCACCGTCTCACTCCCGTTCAACCCCTTTGAGTCGCCACCAAGGTGCGATGGCTCCAATACTAAGTCCTTTCACGAGGACATCTGCCGTGACAAAACCACGACAACATGTGACTTAACAATGAAAACATAATGATATAATATACAATAAATATCACAAACAATTCAGGATGTTTTGAAAAGAAGCATCATGCACCATCTAAATCCTCAAAATATCCAAAGTACAGACATCACACCATCGGTCAATGTTGCAAGAAAGAATATGATTATACCATGGATAAAATTAAAGATTTTGCATGTTTTTGGCGAAACAATTTTCAACATTAATATCCTGTGCATAGCAAACAACTAAATCTTTTAT